>NC_134867.1:50424337-51056654 GCF_049852395.1 Peromyscus maniculatus bairdii | reverse complement strand
AGGAGAGGGAGAGAGAGAGAGAGATTAGGTATTGAACATGGGGTCTCGTAATTTGAGGCGAGTTCTCTGCCAACTGAATATCTCCAGTTCCTTGAGATTCTTTTAAATTAATAAGTCATGTACAGAGTGGGACCAAGAACACAGATTTTGCCGGGCAGTGGTAGCACACTCCTTTAATCCCAGCACTCGGGAGGCAGAGGCAGGTGGATCTCTGTGAGTTTGAGGCCAGCCTGGTCTCCAAAGTGAGTTCCAGGAAAGGCGCAAAGCTACACAGAGAAACCCTGTCTTGAAAAACCAAAAAAAAAAAAAAAAAAAAAAGAACACAGATTTCATCTTTTGGGCCCCCTTCTAATGTTGAAAAGATTGAGGTTTTGTTTTTGTTGCTTATTTGGTTGTTTTAAACTTTTATTATTGCTGGGTGGTAATGGCACATGCCTCTAATCCCAGCACCCAGGAAGTAGAGGTAGGTGGAGATCTGTGAGTTCAAGGCCAGCCTGATCCATAGAGCAGTTCCAGGACAGCCAAAGCTACAGAAAGAAACCTTGTCTCAAAAAAATCAAAAACACCAACAAAAAAGCTATCATTATTGTGTGTGTTTGATGGGGTGGAGCATGTGCTGTGACACAGACTGGAGATTGGAGGACAACTTTGTGGACTCTTTTCTCTCCCATGTTTCTGTGGGTTCTGAGGATCAGGTCCTCAATCCTGTTCAGTAACCACTTTACACACCGAACCAGCTTGCTAGCCCTAGGTGGAGATTTTTATGAATGCATCTTGTTTATGTCTATAGCTTATGTTAGATACTGCTTTTATTTGCTATTAGTGCAAGATTCTCAACTTTATTTATATCTAGTAAAGGATGTATACCTTTTTACAGTTTGTTATAAAAGCTCACTTTTCCACAAGTTATATTCTGGCACATACTTTTAATTAAAATAGAGATGATTAATAGGTATTTTTAGAATCTTTGAAAATTTCTAGTAATTGATATTCATCAATAAAAATATTTTCATAATAAAATGGCTACATACACTAGTAGTACTGGTAGGTATTCTAGTGGCTGGGGAGAACTTCATGATGATGTTGATGTTCTTTATACACACACACACACATATAGTTTTTTAGTTTTTCCAAGACAGGGTTTTTCTGTGTAGCCCTGGCTGTTCTGGAACTCACTCTGTAGACCAGGCTGGCCTTGAACTCACAGAGATCCGCCTGCCTTTGCCTCATGAGTGCTGGGATTAAGGGCATGCGCCAGCACCACCCGGCTTGTTGATGCTCTTTTAACGTTGGCATCTGCCTCTTAGTAAAGTTGGAAGCATGGCAGCTGTATTTGCTGTATGGCCTGTTTAGTCTTTATTAATGGCCATTCTTCTAAGCCATTCAAGTTATGGGATATATGGTAAGTTGCTGTCAATGATAATGCATATTCAGCATCCCTAATATGAAAAATCAGAAATCCAAAAATGCACCAAGATCCACATTTTTTTAATAATTTACTTTTATTTTATGTGAGTTGGTATTTTGCCTGCGTGTGTATCTATGTGAGGGTGTCAGATTCCCTGGAACTGGAGTTACAGACAGTTGTGAGCTGCCATGTGGGTGCTGGGAATTGAATTCAGGACCTCTAGAAGAGCAGCCAGTGCTCTTAACTGCTGACCCATTTCTCCAGCCCCCTCTAATTTTTGTTTGTTTGATTGTTTTCCTTTGTTTTTCAAGACAGGGTTTCTTTGTGTAGCCCTGGCTGTCATGGAACTAGCTCTGTAGAGCTAGTAACCAGGAGGCACCAAACCCAGAGATCCACCTGCCTCTGCCTCTTTGAGTGCTAGGATTAAAGGTGTACTCCACTACTGTCTGGGTAGTGGATATATTTTCAAGTGTAGAGTTGAATGACTTTCTTCTGTGGGAAGAGGCTTCCTCCTACGTGCTAGCTTGCATCATTCTTTTTTCCAGACTAGGGCCTTGAGCCACATTTATTTAAGCAAGCAAATACATTATCCTTAGAAAGTTAGAGAGTTTCAGATGAAATTAATCTCAACAGATTTTGGATTAGAGAATGCTTCAGCGGTGAAGTGTATGCAAACATGCATGTGTATGGTTCCAAGCGTTTTAGTTAAGGAAATGCTTAAACCTTGGCTTAGGTCATATCGCATCACGAATTTTACACTAGCTTGGCAGCATAGAGAATGAATGAATGAGACCTGTGCTCTCCTAATTTTAACTGAAAACTATTATTACCAAGAACTAAAACCAAAGGTTATCCTCTGTGTATACTGATTGGTGTGTAAGACTGAGCATTTTTGTCTGTGGCATAAAATCCTGTGCAGATGATGGTTTCCAAGGTGATGATTATAGGATTGGATATATAATCTAAGGGTTGGCTGATAAAGTATCTTTTCTTTCAGGGATGATATTGCTGATTTAGTAGAAGCTAAAAAGTTGCTTAAGGAAGCAGTGGTGTTACCAATGTGGATGCCAGAATTCTTTAAGGGCATTAGGAGACCATGGAAAGTAAGTTTGTACCCTTAGGTATCGTCCGAGTAAAGGGCAGTGCTGCTATGATGAGCCATTACTTACTCATACTGGAAAAAGTGGAATAAGGAAAAATTTTAAACCAGGTGTAATGGCTCAAGTCTGTAATCCCAGCACCCAGGAAATTTAGGCAGGTAAGCCTGGGCTACATACTGAGTTCCAGGACAGCCTGGATTAGAGTAAGACCCTATCTCGGAAAAAAGAAAAAGAAAAAGTTTATGTTGTATTATTCAGAATTTTGTTTTGACCAAACCAATGCAAGGTTCCCAGAGTAAGAGTACACATAGCACACTTAGAATGATCTTCTGTTTGCACACATGACCAGTTGGCTAACACATTTCATTTGTCGCATCGCATAATTTGTCATAGCAATATTTTTATCTGATAATGGCATTTTTTGAAAATTCTGCGATGATATGAAAAGGAGCTGTTTAAAAGAATGTGGGTTACGAGTAAACATCTGCTTCTTTAAAATGCCAATTAATAATAGTTACCCTTTTTGTAATGATTAATAAATTAATAATTATTTGTTTTCCTTTTTCTTAACTGAGTTCCAAACTTTTGGTTTTTCGAGACAGGGTTCTCTGTGTAGCAGCCCTGGCTGTCCTGAAACTCTGTATACCAGGCTAGCCTCAAATTTATAGAGATCCACCTGCCTCTGCCTCCCAAGGGCTAGGATTAAAGGTGTGAGGCACTATCGCCCAGTAAGTTCCAAACTTTTAATGTGATCATCTCCCTTTTGTGCCAGGTATTTGTGCCAGGAGTGATGGTATATACTTCTTTTTTATTAAAAAAATTTTTTAAATTCATTTTACATACCAACCACAGATCCTCTTCTCACCCCTCCTCCCCCTCCTCCGACTCTGAACCACCACCTTCCTCTCCGGCCTACCCCCGGTATATATTTTTAATCCTAGCACTTGGGAGACAGAGATAGGTGGAGCTCTGTGAGTGTGAGGCCAGCCTGATCTACATAGTGAGTTCCAGGCCAGTCAGTGCTAAATGAATGAGACCCTGTATCAAAAAATAAATAAGTGAAACTTTGTTATGAAATAGCATTCCTTTTTCTCTTTGCTCTTTGTCTCAGTGTCCCATATAAATTTAGTGGAATTTGATACTTAGTATCATTTGTGAGAACAAGGGCAGCTACAGGACAGGAGGTGTCCCCGATAGTCCCAGGCCTCCAGAGAGGAGAGCAGGAGGAGCATTGGAACCCAGGAGGTCAGGGCCCTGTTTGTGCTTATCCTCCTCCAAAGACAAAAATGGGGAGGAAGCAGCCATGGTGGTGAAGTCTTTGCTTACACTGTTGACTGTACTCTGTTCGCTCCTACAGGGAGTACTGATGGTTGGCCCCCCTGGCACTGGAAAGACCCTCCTTGCTAAAGCAGTTGCTACAGAATGCAAGACAACGTTCTTCAATGTCTCTTCATCAACCCTGACTTCCAAATACAGAGGAGAGTCTGAGAAGCTTGTTCGTCTTCTGTTTGAAATGGTAATGTTTGAGAGAGCTCTCACAGAGATTCCTGACCTCCGACTTTCTCCATTACGTAGATAGGAAACATGAGTTTCCGTTCATCTCCTTTCCTCCAGAGGTGGAGCCACATACGTTGGTTCCTGAGCATCTGTCCACTGTGGCATTAGCATTACTAATGTGCTGTAAGAGTCTAAAGTAGTTATGATTGGTTGGTTTGTTTTATTAAATTTTATTATTATTGTATGTACACACACACACACACACACACACACACACACACACTCACACACACACACTTGTGTGGGGGGCACAGTGCATACCACCACACTCAAGTGGACATCAGAGGACAGTTTTGTGGAGCAGTCAGTTCTCTCCACCCTTATGTGGGTCCCAGGGTCACAGTTGCGCAGCAAGTGCTGCTATCTGCTGGGCCACCCTGCCAGCCTCATAATCACGTTTGTTAAGCAGCATGCTTACTTAGGACTTGACTAAGTGCTGCATTTAACAAAGATGCAGACTCTTAAGCAGCCGTGGAGCTTAGATCACCTCCAACTTATCTGCTCTGCCAATGACCTTGAGTTTAAGATTAATTTTAGTTTGTGTGCATTTGTGTATGTCTGGGTGAGGGTTTATGTACATGAGTGCAGATGCGTGCGGAGGCCAGAAGGGGTTGCCGAATCTCCTGTAGCTGAGTTTCGGGTGTTTGTTTTATGAGTGCCCTCTTGTAGGTGAGGGAACCAAACTCCAGTCATCTAACAACAACGGTTGTCCAGAAACAACTCTTAACCACTGAGCCATCTCTCCAGCTGCCACCTTGATTTTGATGACCCGGTGTTTGAATTATTTTTTTTGATTCTTGAGTTTCCCTTTTCTCTCTCTCTCTTTTTAAATGATTTATTTATTATGTATACAGTGTTTTGCCTGTGCACCAGAACAGGGCGCCAGATCTCATTGTAGATGGCTGTGAGCCACCATGTGGTTGCTACGAGCCATCTCTCCAGATCCTCTCTTTCTCTTTCTTTTTTTCTGTATTTCATTCTTTTGGCAGAGTATTTATTAAGGTTGTTTAATGTACTTTTTTTTTTTTTAATTTTTTGTTTTTTTGAGACAGGTTTTCTCTGTGTAGCCCTGGCTGACCTGGACTAGGCTGGCCTCAATCTCAGAGATTTGCCTGCCTCTGCCTCCCAAGTGCAGGGATTAAAGGCGTGTGTCACCACCACTTGGCCTAATATACAATTTTCATTTGTCATTTTGGAAGTCATTTATTATAAAGATATTATATCACATGCCTGTGCCTGAAGCCATTATCTGTTAGAAGGAGGAATGTGACAAGCTGTGTCTGAATGGTCCCTGGGTTGGTTTCTTGTAATGGTGGGATGTTACCAACAGTGATTACACCAGACATAGTTTCCCTTACCAGAAGGCACAACCAGTTGGTGTCCATCAAAAATTTCTTCACAGTGCCTTCCCAAGCCAAGCAAAACCAGTTTGGCATGTGTCCCGTAGCTTCTGCTTGAAGCAGACCACTCTGACTCAGTGCTTGAGAAGAATCAGAATTGATGGTTTTTGCTTGGTGTGACAACATACAGAATGAAGTTTAATTTTTGTTGATGTGCTTAGAACACAACAATAAAAATGGACTCTTCTAATGGTTTACTTAGAAGCATTAAAATATGCTTCATGTAAAAAGTGAATTTTTTTTGATACCTTATTTATTTTTATTTTTATGTGCATTGGTGTTTTGCCTGCACGTATATCTCTGTGAGGGTGTCCAATACCCTGGAGGTAGGGTTACAAGCAGTTGCAAGCTGCCGTGTAGGCACTGGGAATTGAACTTAGGTCTTCTCAAAGAACAGCCAGTGCTCTTAACCGCTGATCCATCTCTCCAGCCCCTTTAAAAATTGTTTTTTTAGTTTTTATTTTTTTTTTATATGTGTTAGTGTTTTTGCCTGCATGTAAGTCTATGTGAGGGTATCGGATCCCCTGGAATTAGAGTTACAGACAGTTGCGAGCTGTCATGTGGGTGCTGGGAATTGAACCCAGGTCCTCTGGGAAAGCAATCAGTGCTCTTAACCACTGAGCCATCTCTCCAGGCCCATGAATTTTTTTATGTTAAAAAAAAATAACCATCTAACTAGAATTTCTCTATTAGTCAGACACTATAATGTAAGGGAATGGTTTCAACCAAGCTTTTCCCAGAACCTACCAGTTGTTCATATCATCACTAGGGTGCAGGATAACACTGTATTTATCACATGCACACTTTTTTTTTTTTGAGAGTGAGCCAGAATTATACTGGAGAGAATGATGTCTATGTTTTCATTAGAAGCTATATTTTAGAGCTGTGACAGTGTGCATCTGAAATCCCGGCAGGAGAATGGGCTTAAGGTCATCTTCAGCTAGATAGCAAATCGGGGATACCTGGGAATCATGAGTTCCTGTATCCAAAAAAGAAAAAAAGATGGGACCATGAGATGATTCAGTGGTGCTTGCAAGCCTGTCAGCCTGAATTTGATCCCTGAGACCATGTGCTGGAAAGAGAGATTGAACACCTGCAAATTGTGCTTATGTAAATACGCTCTGTGGCTCGCCTATACCCACGCATACATGCACACACACAAGTAAATGTAATTAAAACTATCTTAAATAGGATGCCACGCCCTCTTTCTTCCATTAGGCAAGAGGAAAGATGTAGTATGCAGATTTGTTTCTTCCTATTTTCTGTGTATGTATGAGTGCCTGTGTGTATGCCTGTGTATCATGTGTGTTGGTTCCCACAAAGGCCAGAAGAGGATGTCAAACCCCTGTAATTGGAGTTGTAGGAGTTGTTGTGAGGTGTCCATTTGCATGCTGGAAACTGAACTCAGGTTCACTACAAGAGTGGCAAGTGCTCATAAGCCGTCATTCAGCCTCAGGTTTCCCAGTTGCTAATCTATCAATTATTTCAGTGACATTGGGACTTAGGCAAGCACTCTATTACTAGGATGTATCCCAGCCTCATTTTTAAATAAGAAAAATCAAAATGCTAAAACCTGGTATTGCTTGGTTTCTTCTTTTAGGCTCGATTTTACTCTCCAGCTACCATATTTATTGATGAGATAGATTCTATTTGTAGTCGCCGAGGGACTTCTGAAGAACACGAGGCAAGCCGCAGGGTGAAAGCTGAGCTGCTGGTTCAAATGGACGGTACGCACATCTGCATAGACTGACTTGGGATGGGGGCTGGCTGCGTATGCTCTTCCAGTCAGTCAAGCTGTTTGTAGTGCTAGTCTAGCATATTCAGTATGTATTAGAACTCCAGAAGGATGAAGGGCAGACGTTCAGGGCATAGAGATCAGTAGCAGTCAATGGATATTCTTGAGTGGGTGACCTGTCAGAAATAATGGCACCCACATACCTGTCTTTGGCATGTATATTGATTCTTTGTTTTTAGCCACAGAACAAATGGACATAAAATGCAAACAGATTGGCCTTAGAGGTTATGTATGTACTTGGAATACTTTTTAAAAATGTATTCACAGTTTATGTATATGAGTGTTTGTTTTCAAGTATGTTTGTGCATCTTGTGCATACTTGGTGCCAGAGGAGGCCAGAAAAGGGTGTCACAACCCCTGGAACTGGAGTTGTGAGCTGCCACATGGTGCTGGAAATTGAACTCAGGTCCTCTGGAAAAGCAGTCAGTGCTCTTAACCACTGAAGTATCTCTCCAGCCTGATAGGGTTTTTTTGTTTTTGTTGTTTTTTCGAGACAGTATCTACACAGTTTTGGCTGCCCTGAGTTTTGGCTGTCCTGAGACTCTGTAGATCAGGCTGGCCTCAAATTCACAGAGATCTGCCTGCCTCTGCCTCCAAGTGCTGAGATTTAAGGAATGCACCACCATGCCCAGTGATTTTTTTTTTTTCCTTTTTCTTTTTAAAGTAATTGGTAAGTGATTGACTGAGCTGGTGTTTTCATTAAATCTCTTGTGGGTCATATTTGTACATATTTGTGTACTGCAAAAACCTTTCATTTTCCTTGGGTCACATACTCACGAGTCTTAGGGAGGCTGGGAGACTGCACTGCCCTGAATGAGTATGTACAGATTTCATTCTGTTCAGAACTGAGCTTTTCCCGGGTGGTGGCGCACACCTTTAATCCCAGCACTTAGGAGGCAGAGCCAGGAGGATCTCTGTGAGTTCTAGGTCAGCCTGATCTACAGAGCGAGATTCAGGACAGGCACCAAAACTACACAGAGAAACTGTCTTGAAAAACAAACAAACAAAAAAGAACTGAGCTTTATTTCATGAGTCCCATTCAGTAACTTTTATTCTCTCTACCCTTTTAGGTGTTGGAGGTGCTTCAGAAAACGAAGACCCTTCCAAAATGGTTATGGTTCTGGCAGCGACTAATTTTCCCTGGGATATAGATGAAGCTTTAAGACGGCGTCTTGAGAAAAGAATCTACATTCCTTTACCATCAGGTATTATGACTCTTTTCTGGGAGCTCAAGTTATCAAGTAGATTTTATAATTTAAAATTTATACTAGCCTTCCTTGAGGAGGCAGATACATGTGTTTTGCTACATCTAGAACCTGGAAGCCTTGAAAACTTGATAAGCACACACTTGCTCCAAGAATTGAAAAACAATTTCCAATACTTTGTGGGCTTGAGGCGGACATGGTAGCTTATGCCTATAAATCCTAGTACTTTTAGGCCAGCCTAAGTTCCAATATGAGATCATCCTTAAAACTATATCAGAAAGTAGGCTTGAGCAAAATACACAATATTCTGTTCCCATTGAATGTAAATTTTCACCTGTGTTTCTCCCATTAGCAAAAGGCAGGGAAGAATTGTTAAGAATAAGTCTTCGAGAGCTGGAACTGGCTGATGATGTTAACCTTGCAAGCATCGCAGAAAACATGGAAGGTTACTCGGGGGCAGACATTACCAACGTATGCAGGTGTGTATTTCTCACTTTCGGTTTTTGTAAGCATAAACTTCAGTTGTGTTTATATTAAGGCAGATGACCTACCCTGGCTCGGAGATAGAGCTCATTTGTAGTGTTTGTCTAGCATGCAAGCCCTGAGTTTGATCCCTGGCATTACAAGAATTCCAACTCTACACTGCAATATATTGATGGTTACAAGTTGGTTTTAAATTAGCGTTAACAGGTGTTGGCTAGATATTTGCATTTGATGATCCACAGTCCATTTAAAAGCTCTAGGTTCAAGAAGCATTGCTTCCCTGCAGTGTTAGGTGGGAAATGACTCACAGGACACAGTTATACTGTAGTCTTGGAGTCATGAATACATGTAATCACCATGTCCTAAATGTAACTGGAATAAGCTCTTTGTCCAGTTGGCTCAACAAGGTGTGGCCCTAATCTAAGTCTCAGGGCCTTGACTATACTAGCTTCCACATTTCTAAGTGAGCACATCACTCAGAATACGGGAGTCAGAGATTATGTATACAGTGAAGTTACTACCTCTGTACATACATGGTGACTGCAGTTAAGGATGAACTTGGTCAGAGAAAGAAATTGCATGAGCTGGGTTTGTGGCTTAGGTAGTAGAATACTTTCACTTGCACGAAGCCTTGGATTTGGTCCTCAGCACCACATAAGATGTGGTGATGCAGGACTGTAATCCTAGCACTCAGGACATGGAGGCAGGAGAATCAGAAGTATAAGATCATCCTTAGCTACACTGCCAGTTTGAGGTCAGTCTGGGCTACATGAAACTTTTTCTCTAAGAGTGTGGCCCTGGTTGTCCTGGAACTCACTCTGTAGACCAGGCTGGCCTTGAACTTAGAGATCTACCTGCCTCTGCTTCCCATGTGTGTGCCACCATTGTCCAGCTTATGAAAGACTGTCTTGATGTTAAGTTTCTGTAATAGAAGGGAAAGGAAAAACATGCCTGATTTCCCTTATATGGAGAAAATGTTTAATTTTCTAGCTAACATTCCTTTCTGTCTTCATGGTGAATACCTTTTTTTTTTTTTTAAGATTAATTTATTTTAAGAATGCAAGTGCTCTATATGAATGTACAACTTTATGCCAGAAGAGGGCATCAGATCCCACTAGAGATGGTTGTGAGCCACCATGTGGTTACTGGGAATTAAACTCAGGACCTCTGGAAGAACAGCCAGTGCTCTTAAATACCGAACCATCTTTCCAGATCCCAAATACCTATCCTTTATTGAACACATAAGGAAATGCAATTGCAAGCTGCTTTATTATATCTTTTTACTTTATCTTGAACTGTATATTCACCATTTATTACTGGAATTAATTAGTATACTTATTTCATTATGGAAGATTTCACTGCTAAAAAGCAACTCAAAGCAGGCCTTGTTTTCCAATGTAAGTTGCAATGCAGTATTAATGTTACGTATATAATGTGGGTAAGATCTTAGAGAATTTGACAGTTTTTAAATTCAATTAAAGTAACACTTTGGTCTTTTTTAAAACTTAATACCTAGGGATGCATCCTTGATGGCCATGAGAAGGCGTATTGAGGGTCTAACTCCAGAAGAAATCCGAAACCTTTCGAGAGAAGAAATGCATATGCCTACCACCATGGAGGATTTTGAAATGGCTTTAAAGAAAGTTTCTAAGTCAGTATCAGCTGCAGACATTGAAAGATACGAGAAATGGATAGTTGAGTTTGGATCATGCTAACTAACTTCTCACATGTAAATTGTGAGAAATCTGCCTTAAGTCTGAAAAATAATTAAATGTAGTATTTCATTGCACTGAGTGCTATATTTTTTTAAACTTTCATAATGGTGTGATTTTTAAATTCTGAATAAAGGCAATGTTTTTCAGCTGCATATTGTTTTAATTTAGCACTGCTTGATTTCTGCTAAGTACAGCATCTCTCCCTCTGCATTTTGCTGTTGTAATAACTGAAAGCTAGCAAATACACTTGCAGCTAACTAAAGCATAGCCAGACCTAGTGTATCTTTCTTCTCATCCGGTATCATGGTAGCTTCTCTTCCCTTTCTGTCAGAGTAAGAATAGGACTCTTGGGGCTGGAGAGATGGTTCAGTGGTTCAGAGTGCATACTGTTCTCACAAAAGCCTAATTTCAGTTCCTAGCATCCATGTTGAGTAGTTTCAAGGGAATATAGTGTCTCTAGGATCCTTGGAACTCACATGGATGTGCACAAACACAGAAACACATCCCATAATTAATTAAAACAATCCAGCTAGGGCTAGGGATATAGTTCATTGCTAGGGTTCTTGCCTAGCATGCATTAAGCCTTAATTTTGATCTCCAGCTCTGCATACAGCCAAGCATAGTGTTACCTGCCTGTAATTCCAGCATGTAGGAGAATGCAAGATTGAGGTCTTGCTTAACTACTTGGTGAGTCTGAGACCAGCCTGCACTACATACAAAAAGTACCAAAACCCAGACAAGATTAAACTTCATTATCACACTTGTCATCCTCCCCCCTCCTCTCTCTCCTCAGCAGGCCTGGAGCTTTCCTGGTTATTGGTTCAAGTCCCTACTACTATAGGAAAAAAAAAAAAAAAGCAAAACAGCAAGCTTGGGCCATGTTTCCAAAATGAATTATAACCAAAAACCTGAGACAGTCTCACTATGTGGCCTATCAAGGTCTTCCTCCTTGTCATTAAGTAATGGGATTACAGATGCGCTCTACCATATCTGGCTTTCAAAACTTTAATGGAAAAAAAATAAAAACCGCACAGAGTAAGATGTGTGTGCTAGATAACATTGAAATAGGCCAATCTGAGTGACCAATAACAAGATGAAATATGTTTATAAACAGCACCATACTTACAACCAGGAGGCTGAGGCCACACTCTTTAATTCCATGATGATGATAGCTTCTTTGAAAGGTCTGAGCTTCACTCTGTCATGTGAATGAGAGGAGCTATACCACACCACTGTATAGCGAGTGATTCTCACTTCGGTAAACTTAACCCAAACAGCTCTACTTTTATCTTATTAGGGGAAGGGAAGGAGGGCTGGAGAGAGAACTGTGTGGTTCAAATGCTTCCTGCTCTTGCAGACCACCCAAGTTTGGTTCCCAGTGCCCACGTCAGGCAGCTCACAACCACTCTAACTCCAGCTGTAGCGATCCAATGCCCTTTTTGGCCTCAACTGGCATTTGTACTCATGTGCACATAGCTGCCCCCCTCCCCCGTCCCATTAATTAAAAATAAAGCAATTGTTTTTTTAAAAAGTTTATTTTAGAGTGAGAACATGTCACTACTACTTTTAAGTCCTGGTGCATTCAGGGTAAGCAGTTTTGGCACAGACACAGACCATGATACACTTTGGTGATTTCATACTGAGTCTTGTGTGTGAGATAAAGGCACATTGTACTGAGAAAAAAAAAGTGTTAAGTTCTTCAGCTTTTAAAGTAGAATTTTTCATAAAGTGCTTCTTATCAAACCTTCCAATAGTAGTAATCACATGGATAGTTTCCGCAGCAAAGGCACCTGGAGCTGCTGGCAGCATGGCGTTCTGTCTCGCCGTTTTGTTCTGGTTATTTCAGTCACATCTTCTTTTCCACTTAAATTTTCCCTTAATAATTCATCTTCTGAACAGCCAGCCCGTGTGTGGAGCGAGGTGAACTCTAACTTGGCACTGTAAAGATCAGTTTTCAGGCAGTCTTAGGAATCTGGCAATTTCTATGTATAAACTGATTAATGATTTAAATAAAATGGTATTCAAATGGCAAGTCTGGAGACAATAGAGCAATCCAGAGTCCGTGGTTGGAGACGGTGTTTTAAATACATGTTTTATCTTGGAGTTTTTCTGCTGTTTTCTCAGAGCCCTCTGGATATAAGATGACAGGTGCCACAGACATAACGTTCATTTTATCCACCTGAAGAATTCCTCTGCAACACAAGATAAGTCGTTATTGCCAGGGTCACACATCTCCAGAAGGCTGGTGTACAGCAGCACCCCTTCAAGAGTACAGTCCACCTTCCCTCTCATGTTTATACAGGCTGTACCAACTCCTGGCTCCAAGTTCTCTGTAACCAAACACGCTGAGGGACCAGAAGGGAAGAGATCACGGCCTGGTCCTACAGAAGGAGAGCACAGTCTTCAGGGCAAGAGCTGTCATCACCCCAGACTGGTACAGGCTGGGGAAGAGGAAAGCCCAGGCAGCTTTCTAGTCGCTGTCCACTGAAGCACCTCAGTCTTTAGATGGTTCTTTTTGTCTGAAATTCGTGACCACACAGTAGGCTTTCATCGTGAACCCAAGATCTTCCATTACCATTTCCAGGTTTCTCCCATTACAACAGCAACCGAGCTCGGCTTAAAATCAAGCTGACTGCAAGTGGTGCTCAGACTGTCTGCTGCTCTCAGTTACTCTGTACGGCACACGACATCTGCCGTTTTACTGTACAATGCCGCAGCTCTCAGTTACTCTGTACGGCATACGACATCTGCCGTTTTACTGTACAGTGCCGCAGCTCTCAGTTACTCTGTACGGCATACGACATCTGCCGTTTTACTGTACAATGCCGCAGCTCTCAGTTACTCTGTACGGCATACGACATCTGCCATTTTACTGTACAATGCCGCAGCTTGCTTCATTTTGGGTGCGAGTGCCGATACACACTGACTCCATCTTGCTCTTGCAGCTCAGTCTCCAGCAGATGTTGGGCACAGGCTTGAGGCAAAGGCCGGTGACTGAGTTGAGTGGGTTGACTAGCTCCTGACTTAGCAAATGAGAAGCATATGGGCGTAGAGACACTAGAGAAACCAGGCCAGTGAAGTTACCAAGCACTCCAGATCCACAGATGATGCAGTCCCCTCACCTGTGTCCTGTATGAGCCAGGTGTGGTGGCACACACCTAGAATCCCAGGAGGCGCAGGCTGGAGGGTCATTCATGAGTTCAAAGCCAGCCTGGTCTACATAGGGAGACCCATCCAAAATACCCAAGCTGAACAACAAAAAGAGCAGGTACTTAAGACTGGAGTATGGCAGCACCCATAAACTAAGCAGTCATCAGGCCATCAGGATTAACAGGTAACCAATGTTCCTAAACCTGTTCCTGCCCGACAAGACCTACTGGAACTGCTATTCCCAGGACACTGCCTAGAGCCAGCACTCTACGTGGACAGCCTAGCCAGTGTCTGAATAGCCAATGGACTGTGCTGATACCTAACGGTGGGCAGTGAGCGCAACTCTACAGGCTCTCTGCCCCTTGCCCTCAGAATTCTGTGGCCACTTTAACCCTTTCCTGGCCATTCAGCAAAATAACTCTGTGGCCTGTCATGTGAGAGCTGAGTCAGGAGTAAATAGGAGTAGAGTGGACTGAAAGAACCTGTTTGCCAGTGGCCACAGAGAGCCCATGAAATCAAGGACACCCAGGCTTGCTGGCACACATCTGCAATCCCAGCACTTGGGATGTGCAGGTAGAGGATCAGGAGTCCAAAGCCACCCTCAGCTTCATGGTCAAGTTTGGGGCCAGCCTGGGCTACATGAGTCCCTGCCCCATACAAGCAGCAGAGGGAGGGCATTTGGTGCTTTTATCTCTGTTCCGAGTGGGGCTGCGGTGAAGACCCTGCTGGGCTCCTGACACTGACTGAACTGATGCTTTGGAGGTGAGACAGTGGGTAATGGTTTTACTGACTCCATGCACGCAGAATTCCCAGTGTTCCTGGTCATTTCTGCTCCACGGAGACTTTGCAACACCTCGTCATCGTTGGATCTCTGAAATACTGTGATCTCAAGTAGTACATAGATGTATTTTAATTCACTTAAAATTGGAAAATGGGCTATAAAAAGTTATTTTTTTCCTCCCACTGTCTTACCCTAATTTTATACTTTCTACTATAAAATACAGTGAATATAACTTTTTTTTTTTTTTTTTTTTAACCCCAAGACAGAGTTTCTCTGTGGAACAGCCCCTGCCTCCTGAGTGCTGGGATTAAAGCCGTGTGATAACCACTACCCGGCACTATAACTTACTTTTTAATAGTTAAGATTAATAATGTCTCAAAACCAAGAAGTACTTACTTGTTCTCACAAACTGGGAAAAGCACCTTTAACACGGTTATGACTCCTGTTGCTCCCAGAACTCCGACGACCATGACGTTGAGAAACATGAAGAACACTGGGAACACACTGCCCCAGAAACGACAGAGCATTTTCCGGAGCTTTTCCATCCACTGGCACATTACCTGGAAGGAGGATTTGGGTCAGAAAGGACAGTTCCATAAACCACAATTTAAATTTCTCTTTGCTTTTGAGATGGGATCTCTATGGAGCACTGGCTGCCTGGAACTCACTGTGTAGACCAGGCTGGCCTCAAACTCTTAGAGATCTGCCTGCCTCTGCCTCGCAAGTGCTGAGATTAAAGGTGTATGCCACCATACCTGGCAAAATTTCTTAATGTTTTGGCTTTGAGTGGACAGAAACAACCTGTGTCTTGATTATAACAGTGTTATGTGTGTGTGTCAAAGCTAACTCAAAAAAAAAAAAAAAGTAAATAAACAAAGAAGCCTGGATTGAGGTAAAAATTTCAAAAATGAGTACTTTTCCCTAGTTCCACAGTGATGGGGTGGGGGAACCACAGGACACATATAACATGACAACGAAATTTTATTTTAAAATGTACCGAAATAATTTTTTTTTACAATCTTAAAAAATTATATTCCCAAGAAAAACGCTGTGTAACAAGTCAAGGGAGTATTAATGCTGACACACTAGTGAGAACTGTCCACTGTTGCAGGTCTAACAGTCAGGGAGTATCAGTGCTGACACACTAGTGAGAACTGTCCACTGTTGCAGGTCTAACAGTCAGGGAGTATTAATGCTGACAGACACTAGTGAGAACTGTCCACTGTTGCAGGTCTACAGTCAGTGAGTATTAATGCTGACACACACTAGTGAGAACTGTCCACTGTTGCAGGTCTACAGGCAAGGAGTATTAATGCTGACACACTAGTGAGTACTGTCCACTGTTGCAGGCTTTACTCAGCAGGTCCACATGGTTGGACCACAGTACTGAGCGCAGGTGTCTGAGATGGTCTGCACTTGGCTGTGCTGGGGGAGGAGGTCTTTTGCTCCACCCCTTGGCGTTTCTATAAATACCCTAAGGCAGAGACAGTCAGGGTCCGTTGGAATAGGTTTCAGGCTCTCTAGAGGCTATCCTGTATTTTCTATCTGTTTATCTCCACATTCTAAATCCTTCTAACTAATATTTCCTGCTGCTCTCACTCAAATCTCTGGGGAACTGTGGGGTTGGTGGGTAAACACCCTGCACCACAGTGCAAAGTGCCCAGCTAATCTAGACTCCAGCAACCCCATATCAGCAATTTGCCCTTCAGTGAGAATTACCTGCACAGACCTTACCCATTTGGGAGCAGACATATTAGGATACTCTCAGAACTCTTTCTATGGATGTAACATAAATGTTCTAAGTAGACATCAATGTAGCTTCACATGGAATACCCATCTGATTCCTTACAACACCTTGATGAAATATTTTATAGTACCTGATAGCCTAAGCGTAGGTTAACCTAAGAAACAGGTTAGAGGTTAAGAACTGCCCCAAGGTCACATAACTTGTAAGCAGCAGATCAGATTTAACCCACAGCCAATCACTGTGAGGATCTTGAGGGCACACTGTGCCTGTGTGTTACAAGGTGGGAGCTGAATGGAGATTTGAGAATGAACTATGGAACTGAAGACTCCCAACCAAATGAAATCCTGGGCCTTGATAATCATGGTCTGACTCTATCATTAAATTAGGTTTATAGAAGAAAATAGGAACACCTTGAATACCACATTAAAATTAAGATACTGGCCAGCAAGGTAGCTCAGTGAGTAACTTGTGGCCAAGCCTCATGACCTGAGTATGGTTCCTGGGGCCAGCTCCTGAAGGTTGTCCTCTGGTGAGTGTGCATGTACACCCACACCGACAGAGAGAGAGAGAAAAAAACAAAAAACCCAGTGAGCCAGGTGTGGTGACTCACACCTATAGAACCAGCACCCCAGAGATGGACACAGGAAGATCATTATGAGTCTGAGCTCAGCCGAGGCTACAAACTGAAAAATAAACAAACAAAAACCAAAATGTAATGCATCCATCATTACAAGTGATCCACTATTTTAATCTTTATGGTTTCCTCCTCATTTTAAGGAGACACTTAGCTTCTTCACCGTAACTGTAACTGCCTATGGTAACACCACATAAAGAGAGCACTAAGCATTAGATTTACCTTGTATGAAGATGGAGGCTCTGCTCTGAGGGGAGTCTCGGGCAATTTGCCAGGTAAAGCATTTCCCTCCACAGTGGTTTCCACATTCCCAATGAGGTAATGGCTAGTGGTCTGCAAGGAACTAATGCTTCCTACTGAAGAGGGAACAAAGTTATCAAATGCGAGCAGCATGCTGGCATCTTCTGCAAGCCCTAATAGAGCACACCATATTATCTGCGATTGCTATCCTAACATATCCACCATGAGAGAACAAGAATCTTATTCACTTATTTAACACCAGAAGAAGAAACTCACTCAGACCACTATGCGGGGCTACAGAAGTTATAGTTCTGTCACACAGAAAATCTAAATTTTCAGTTCTGCCAGGCATGGTGCTCACTCCTGTAATCCCAGCACTTGTGAAGCAGGAGGAACACAAATTCAAGGCGACCCTGGTCTACCTATCACATTACAGACCAGGCTGGGTTACAGGGTAAGACCCTGTCGAAATAAAGAAAGGGAGACAGACAGACAGGAAGGAAGGAAATACAATCAAATGTAGAAGTTCTAGCAGGGGTAGTTGTCTACAGAATGAGTTCCAGAACAGCCAGAGCTACAGAGAAACCCTGCCTCAAAAACAACACAACAAAATAAAAATGTAAAAGTTCAGCTTTGGTCCCACTCTCAAAGTACTTTTTTAAAGGAGTCTTTTTCTGAATACATTAAATGGGTAAAGATATACAGCAGCATTTGTAAGTAATGACAAAAATGCTTAAGAACACATAGAGGACTGAGGGCTGGCCCTGGTTAAGAGTGCAAGCCGCTCTTTCCAAGGACCTGAGTTCAGTTCCCAGCACCCATCTTGTGACTCTAGCTCCAGGGCTCTGACTCTTTTATGGCCTCCGGAGGTATGTACACACATACACACACACACACACACACACACACACACACACACACACACACACACAAATATTTTTTAAGTATATAAGGTAAGCTTGGTGGTGGCGCACGCCTTTAATACCAGTACTCAGGAGGCAGAGGCTGATGGTTCTCTGAGTTTTAGGCCAGCCTGGTCCGCAGAGTGAGTTCCAAGACAGCCAGGCCTACACAGAAAAATCCTGTCTTGAAAAAAGAAAAAGCATATAAGACAAAATAATTTCACTAACATTTTAAATAATGGTCTTTTAAATTACCTTTTTTGGAAAAGTTGGGAAGGGTAAACAAAATGTCACTGTCTTGGGAAATAGAATAAAGCATGCTTTCTTCCAAAGGAAGGGAAAAGTTTGAATGTCTGAGTATTCTCTGGTTCTTAACTAAAATGTCAATTTCGGTAACATCCTTTTGTTGAGCCTATGAGAAAAAAAATAAGTACCTTTTACTTTAAATAATGTCCTAGTTTAAAAGTGAACTTCCTCCTTGACTTCTATAACTAAAAGACTTGTCCATTCAGCCAGTTGCTCCTTACTCCCTCCCACCCTGTGAGGCATTTACACCTTCAATGCAGCTTCATTCACACATCCCTGAACCATGAACACAATCGAGTCCCTTCATTCTCTCTGTGTGCTGATGCTCATCACATTTTAAATGACATATGAACGTGAGATTTTTAAGAAAGTAAAATGCAAAAACAACAAAAATGCCACATGATTAAATCCAGACAATTCTAGGGCACTGTGGTATCTTGAATGGCCCCCATGGGCTCATTCGTTTGAATGATTGGTCCCCAGCTGGTGGAACTGTTTGGGAAGGATTAGGAGGTGTGGCCTTGCTGAAGGAGGTATGCCACAGGGGGTGAGCTCTGAGGCCCAGTCTGTCTGTCTGTCTGTCTCTGTCTCGCTCTCCCTCCTTGCTCTCTCTGCCTGCAGATCAGGGTGTAGCTCTCAACTACTTTTCTAGCACCATACCTGTCTGGCTACGGCCACACTCCCCACCATGATGATAATGGACTGACTAAGCAAGCCCCAATTAAATGTTTTCCTCTATAAGTTGCCTTGGTCACGGTGTCCCTTCACAGCAAATGAAAAGTAACTAAGACAGGAACGTTCTTCCTCATCAAGTCAGAAACAAAACCACTCAGCACCTGTACACACAGCACAAATTCACCCCCTTTAACAAGCATATTGTCTCACTTGTCTTCCATCAATCTCTACCACCTCTTCTTGAATAACAATTAATTGTGAACTGGAACCAGACGTCATAGGCCACTCATGAACTAAGATCCTTACAGTGACAATTCCAAAATATTCTTTCTCTTCCAAATTTTCCAGATCTTCACTCTTCACTATTAAAAGAATAAAAAAAAAGCAGTGAGACTGTGGACCAAAGTTACCACCAAAGCTGTGACTGTAGTTGACGATTTCTATGACATTTACTTGGAACAAGACAGCAGCAAACACATTTTATTGGCTTCCTTCATCCTTGACCTTAACAGTCTCAGGTTTATAAAAGCAGGGATGAGCTGCCAAGTCCGTCCAGTGGCTTCCACTCATTAGAGAAGGAAATGCCTCCTGGTCTGCGATCTGAATGGGCCACGCGTGCTATCGTGGCAGCGCCTCCCCTGGGGTTTCATGTTGGCTGCCAGCAAAGAGCAACACAGCACAGATGGAAAGCAAACCACAGGACAGTCAGCTTATTCACTAAGTCACTTATTCACCCCTAAGACCCAGCCAGGGAGAGAAGACACCACACAAGCTGTGTGGCTTTACTTTCGGGTTTTCTTTTCTTTGTTTTTGGAGTGTTCTTGATTCTTTGCACCCAGCGGGTGACTTTTTACAGCTGGAGAGGACAGGAGCAGGAAGAGGGTAAGAGGGGTCTGCAATCCCTCTGTCATGGTGGTGGGCCAGATATGACCATATGTCATTGTATACATGGATGAAAGTCTCAAAGTTAAAGACAAAATTTAAAAGAGTAAACCAGCCAGGATGGTGGTGCATGCCTATAATCCTGGCACTTGGGCAGCTGAGGCAGCAGGGGCCGGCCTGAGCACATAACAAAGCTGTCCCACAAACACATATGAAGGGGCTAGGGAGATGGTGCCGCCATTAAGAGCTGATCCATCTGAGGATCTGAGCTCAGAACCCAGCACCCACAGCAGGTGGCGTAACATGGCCTCAAATTGGGACAAATGTTCCCTTCTAGCCTCTGCGGGCACCTGCAGACACATAAAACAAACCTTTAAACCTTGTTTAAAGCAACACACACCAATTTGCCACAAGATGAGCATGCAGTCGCTGCCTCTCAAATATAAGGACTAATTTGTCAAGGAAGCATACAGATATTACATTCTAAATGCACACCCAGTGGCTTAAACTCATTGTGAGCCTTGAAAGGGCTGTTCCTTCCACCCAGAACAGCTGACACCCAATTCATTAGCCATTTAACTATCCTCAGTTACAGTCTCCTCCTCAGGCTCCAGCCATACCATGCTCACAGTAGTGCCGAATATGCCACCGTGGTGTAACTCTGATTATACCCTCCCTACTCCAGCACTGCCAGCCAGCTCTCCCTCGGGGAGGCGCTCACCATGGCCTCCACTCCTTTTCCGTGAGCAACTCCCTCCTGTTCTTCCCCATTCATAACTTTAAAATACCGTTTTAGTGTCTAACTGGTTTCATTATGCTTACTGTGGTGCTGTGGGTGGAACCCAGGGCTGTCTACTTGCTCAGCAAATGTCCTACCACAGAGCTATAGCTCCGGCACCTTAAAAAATGTTTTGAGCTGGGGCGGGCGGTCTGCACCTTCCCTATGGACACTATGTTGTCCAGACTGCTTCAAACCCAAGGACGCAGTGACTCCACCACCTCAGCCGCCCCAGCAGCTGGGACTAGGGACACACAAGTTTGGTTACCATAGTGCCCGGTTTAATAAATCAGGGTTTCAATTGCCTGTTTCCTCACTAGTGCCCCAGCCTGGTCAGCATGTCTACGCCTACAGCCTAGGACATACGAGGGTCAACAGTGGAAAAGTGTAGTTTTCAATACACCAGAGCGGGAACTCTCTAGTGCCGGAATCTCGTACCCCTAACGCTGCATACGTTACTAACAAAAGACCCCACGCTGACTTCCGCCCTCAGCATCAGCCTTCTAAGGACACCCTCAATGATGCTTGCTGCCAGGCATGACTCCCTTGCCTAACTCCCCACCTCAGTGCCAGCTGGGCCCAGTCACTGCTTCTCACAAGCCACAGAACATTGACACCTCCCATAGTCTTTAGTTTATTCAAATAAAACGGTATATCCCAATATAATATTATCTGATCCTTTAAATAACAAAAAAAAAAACCTTAAAGTTTAAAAAGAAAAAAGGGCTGAAGAGCTAGCTTCGCAGTTAAGAGCACTTGCTGCTCTTGATGAGGACTGGGAGCAGTTCTTAGGGCCCACATGGCAGCTCACAATTGCCTACCACTCCAGTTCCAGGGGATCTAACATCCTTTTCTGGACTCCTTGGGCACCAGGCACACAAGTGGTACAAAGATATACATGCAGACAAAACACCATACTCATAAAAATAAATGAATCTTAAAAAAGAAACATTCTGTTGACAGATGAGTGAAAGAAATAAAGTAGGACCCATACATACAATTAATATCTGTTAATTTTCTGCAATTGTGAATTTGCAGGATTTGAGCTCTTGCTAGTCCACATCTATGCCCACTCTTATACTGTTAACCTACCAGAAACTAAATACCAGTCTCATGAAGGAACGAGCAGTGTATCAATAATCAACATAGTTTAAATGTTATTATAGAAATAAATTCTACTATTATAGAAATAATCTATTACTTTAAAGAGGAACTTTATCACATCCAGTACTAACTTAGTATTATTAAAGACAGAGCAATGTTGGAAACAATTAGTAATACTCACCTATCAAAGTCTGACAGCTTATTCGGGTTACACCACTATTTACAGGTAAGTCATTTATATATACCTGTCCATTCTCATAGGTTATGTTAAGAACAACCTTAAAATAAAGCAGCATATATATTAATTCCAATGGTTTATAAATGACAACAAACTCTTCATGTCAAAAATATATTACCTAACTCTGTGTGTGGCAGGAGTCATAGTTTAGATATTTTTTTGTCCCTCAAGGATTCGTGTGTTGGAAGCTTGGTCTGTCAGTGTGGTGATGTTCAGGTGGGGATCTCTAAGATACAAACCTTAGTGGTTGATGTGTAATCCCTGGGACAATGTCTTCACAGGACCTGTGGGACCCCAGTCTCTCTCCCATTTGGTATCTGGAATGCACACTTTTGTTCTCGTGTGAGCTCCTATCACTGCGGTATCATTGGCCATGAGACCAGAGACAAACCAGTGTCGGCAATATGCCCTTGACCCTCTGCAACTAAGTGAAAAGCAAACAACAAAAGCATTCTTGGGTTTGCCTGAGGCTTTGGTTTTGCTTGGTTTCCTTTTTAAAAATTTATTTCTTTTTATTTTATCTGTACGGATGTTTTGCTTGCATGTATGTCTGTGCACAGTGTGTGAGTGTGTGTGTGTATGTGTGTGTGTGTGTGTGTGTGTGTGTGTAGTGTAGTGTAGTGTAGTGTCTAAGAGGCAAAGAGGGTACTAGGTCCCCTGGAACTGCAGTTCCATGTTGAAGGCTAGGTTGATGTATGGAGGAGGAACAGTGTTCCACCAAGCTGCAAGCATGCCTGGCAGACCTAGCAATGACCCAAGGGGCTACAGTTATCAGTCCCAGGCCCACCCTCCGACACCCTTGAAATAGCCTGTGTTCCCCTTGTGAAGCATTGCTTAATTGGCTTCCAGATGATTCTTCCCAGAGATTTCTGCTGACACTGCCCCATTTCTTTCATAAAAACCACATACAAGATACCATACTTCTTAATAAGCTTGCCTGGCATAAGATATAGCTTATGCAAGAACCTCCTGACCCTAACTCTTCTATCTTCTTCATCTTCTCATCCCCCTTAGGGCCCCATCACTGAAGAATTACAGACAGTTGTGAGCTGCCAAATGGTTGCTGGGAATCGAACACAATCCTCTGCAAGAGCAGCCAGTGCTCTTAATCACTGAGCCATCTTTCCAGTCCTTGGATTTTGGTTTCTTAAGACAGTCTCACTACTTAAGAAGCCCGGGCTGATTTTTAACTTGAGGTAAGCCCCTGCCTCAGCCTCCAAAGTGCTGGGATTACAGGCATGAGCTGCCATTCCCAGCTTCATTAGCAGAGTGGGTAACCAGGTCAGTTATAGCCTGACACAGCTATTTCCTCAGGCATTTCACTGTAATAACGGAAAATGGACCGATATGATTAGTAAACATCCCTGACTAAATGTTATACTAAAAATAGAGTCAAAAGGAGACAAACCTGTTCTTTAGACACCTGTCCATTGTCTCTCAAGGTAGTTACATTAATTCTGATGCCATCCTGCAAAACAAAATGTATAGGTTGGGTAGATACACATTTATAAATTGAAAATAAACCTGTTGTAGAATATTATTTTAAAGTGTGATACTTTTGTTTTATGTTGCATTTGTTTAACTCTGTGAAGCTGTGTTACTGTGCCTGTCTAAAACACCTGATAGTCTAATAAAGAGCTGAACAGCCAATAGCAAGGCAGGAGAAAGGATAGGTGGGGCTGGCAGGCAGAGAGAATATATAGAGGGAGAAATCTGGGAGAAAGAAGAAGTAGCCAGAGAAGGGAGAGTACTCCAGGGGCTATCCACCACATAGCAAGCCACCGAGTAAGAGTAAGATTTACAGAAGAGAATGGGAAAAGCCCAGAGGCAAAAAGTAGATGGAGCCAGGCAGTGATGGCACACACCTTTAATCCCAGCACTCAAGAGGCAGAAGCAGGTGGATCTCTGTGAGTTAGAGGCCAACCTGATCTACAGAGCAAGTTCCAGGACAGAGAAACCGTGTCTCGAAATCCCCCCCCATCCCCCTAAAAAAGTAGATGGAATAATTTAAGTTAAGGAAAGCTGACTAGAAACAAGCCGAGCTAAGGCCAGGCATTCATAAGTAAGAATAAGCCTCTGTGTGTGATTTATTTGGGAACTGGGTGGCAGACCCACCAAAAGAGCAAAGACAACCAAAAACAATAACCCAGTTCTTTAAAATTTTGATTGCTATTATTGTATGTGTGCACATGAGTGCAGGCACACATATGCCACGGTCTATGTGTGGAGGTCAGAGGACAATTTTTGGAAGTCGGTTCTCTTCTTCCACCTTTAGGTTCTGGGGATCAAACTCAAGTGGTCAGCCTTTGTAGCAGGTGCTTTTACTTGCTGAGCCCTTCACCCGGAGAATAACCAGTCCTTTTTCCATTTCTTCTGTTATTATTTTAAGATTTATTTTTATTATTTTAAACTAGGTTTGGTGGCGCATATGAGTCCAGGTGCTCTCAGATATTTAAGGCATTGGATCCCAGAGAGCGGGAGTTTAGGCAGAGAATGTTACTCTTGCCCACTACCCCTACCCCACAGAAGATTTCTACTACTCATTTCCCACTTTTCTTTACAGTTTTATTAGCTGTGTTCTGTAAACAATGCACTGCTTAGCTTTATCTCTTTCTGGGCATTACAGAAGCAGAGCAGTTTACCTGGGACTTCGTCTTGCAGTACAGACACTCACGTGTGCGGCAACAGTCACTGATTTACAAGGCTGTGTAAGGATTCCACGGCCCATGGATACCCGTGCTTTCTTATTGAACCCACTCTGACCCCGCCTGGGCACACCTCTTGGGTAAGTGTCTGTAGCTGGCACTTTTGGTCTTGCTCAAGGTCTGATCAACAACCATTTACCCAAATACTTAAATCTACTGATGGCATTTTTGTAGGAAAGCACTACTGGCCACAGGGACCTGTCACTGTTAACTGAAAGCTTTTCTATTAGGAGGAGGGGTGTAGCCAATCGGTCTAGTTCGTCTGGGAGTGGGGCTGCATGACGGCAAGGCTTGAGCCATCTCACCACAGTACATTGGCCCCTCCCTCCCCCAACCCTTTTTCTATTTATGTGAGACAATCTTCACTGTCAAGCTGACTGGACTTAGAACCACCTGGGGGACATACCTCTGGGTGTGTCTGTAAGGGCATCTCCAGAGGTTTAAGATCCACCCTGAATGTGTGGGCAGGACCAGATCATGGACTACGTTGGATTGAATATAAAGAGACAAGGGAGAAAGCCAGCTGAGCACCAGCCATCCTTTCTGTTTCCTGACTGCAGGTGCGCTCTACCAGGTGCTTCCCGATCGTCTGGTTGTGCCTTCACCCATCATGGAAGGATCTACTAATCAGAAGCCATTATTCTTCTACAAGCCCACAAAAAGCCGTGTTTAGAGAGAATCTTCTACAGCTTCTGCTTTCCAAGAGTAAATATACACCATACTTAGTAACTTACTGTATTAAATATCTTATCGTTTGCTTAGTAACATCATGGTTTATAAAAGACGAAAGACACAGGTGTGATTTGCGTTTTTTTTTTCCTCAAAAAAAAAAACCAAGTTCAATTCTTTTCCTACAGATATGGAGGCATACCTCAATGGTGGAGCCTAAGAAGGTTCAAGACCCTGGGCTCAATCTCTAGCACACACACAAGCATACACTTGTGAGTGTGGTGCGTCCATGCACAAGTATGTATGCATACACCAATCTATTTTGATACTCTTGAATGATTTCATATGCATATATTCATATACACACAACTTGTTTTGATGTTCTTGAATGCTGTCATTGAAAAAAGAGAATTCCATTTCTTACTTTCATCTGACATTAAATTCAGATCCAGCTCACAGCTCTTCCTCTGAGAACTTTTTAAAAAAGTTTATTAACCCTTATTTTTATTTTATGTGTATGGGTGTTTTGCCTGCTTTCCAAAAGGCCTAGAAAGGGAGAGAGAAAATGGTGAAGTGCACTTGACCTTGCAGGCAAGATGTTTTTTCTGAGTGTGTGGGTAAGTTCAAATGCTTCTTAGGTTCATAAGTGATGATGAATTGCAAAAGAGAGGAAATTAGTCCATACCTCCATAACTTCAAAACCACCCCATATTTATTCCTGGTGCTTGTTCATACCATTGCTTTTTTACCCAGAAACAACTGTGGCTCATGTACAACTTCATATATAAGTGTGTTTAAGTCGAAATATCCAGAATGTGTCCAAACTGACCCTGAGGCTTGTTTGAAATTTCTGTACCCAGAGGAGTTATAGCATAACTCCAAAACATTAAAAGTAAAATGAAGGACTAGAGAGATGACTCAAGGGTTATTATAAAAGCACTTGTTGCAAAACCAGATGACCATGGGGAACACCGACTCCACAAGGCTGTCCTCTGACCTCCACTTCTGTGGCACATGTCCCCGATCCAACATCATACACACGTAACAAGCAAATTTTTAAAAATAAAAAGTGGCATTTATCATGTAAGCCACTTCTATATTTAGTGTATTCCCACCGAAATAGTAAGGTGTTCAAGCTCGAAAGTTTCAAGTCACTTGGGAAAAACTGGAACTTTATACTTTCCAAACTTCTTCCGACTATACAAACGAAGAAAGGCAAATGTCG
Organism: Peromyscus maniculatus bairdii; assembly: GCF_049852395.1. NCBI lineage: Eukaryota > Metazoa > Chordata > Mammalia > Rodentia > Cricetidae > Peromyscus > Peromyscus maniculatus. The sequence goes on along the minus strand of NC_134867.1, from coordinate 51,029,955 downwards.
CGGCAACAAAATTAAACATGGGCTGCCCCTGAATATTGCAATGCCACGGTCCTCCGAGTCAGCCAGGTACAGTCACCTGCAAGGCTTGTGACACCGAGCGACTGAATCCGGTTCCCGGGGGATGCTGAAGCTCATCTCCGACCCGTGACGCAGGGAGGACCCCTCAACTAACATCCAATAAAAAGCCACGCCGGGAAACGCGAAGTCTTCTGCCTCTCCCCCTCGCCAGCCGGAGTGGCCCGGCGGCGGCCGGGGAAAGGCGCTCCCTCCCGGTCTCTGCGGAGCAGACACAGGTGGCCAGGAAAGCTGCTAACTGGCAGCACACACGCCGTCAGGCCCAAGGGCCGGGCTCTATCCCAGGAAGCAGCCATAACAAACACCCGAGGTCACTGGCGATCGCGCAACTTTCGACAGCCAAGCCAGGCAGGAGGACCGCGACAGTTCGGGAAGCGCTACGGATCTCAAGTTTGGGGTGGCTACTGTAGGCTTGGCCACACACTCGAGGGCGCCTGCGCGCCTTCCTCGCGTTCTCCTTCGGGCGGCCCACCCCGCCCGGCATCCCGGAGAGCCTCCCCCTTCAATCCTCCGGGCGCCCAGACCCGGTCCAGCCCGGCCCCGGCCCGTCCGCCCCCGGGAGGGGACAGCGCCACCGCGACCGGCCTCCCGGAGGTCCGCAGAGGAGCGCTGCCCGCTGCGCCCGCCCGGCCCTACCTGCGGGGCTGTGGACGGCGGCCTGGGCGCGCTGGTGGTCAGCCACCCCACGGCTGGCAGCGCCACGAACAGCAGCAGCCGGACGGGCAGCCGCGGCGCCGATAGGGCACCCTCCATCTTGGACAACACCGGCGCCGGGCGGCGGGAGGTGAGGGCGTGGAGGAACGGGAGGGGCGGGGCCGGAGGAGGGGCGGGGCGGTGCATGGGCGGGGTCAGGGGCGTGGCCGCAGGGAGGGAGGGGCGGGGAGGCGGGGCTGACTCCTTCCAAGTGGGGAAGGCTCCCTGAGCTGCTGAGGTTGCGCGCGCCTTTGCACGTCAAAAGCCGAGTCAAGTTTGGGGACAGCCCTGGGGCGCTTGGCGTTGGAAAGTGATTCTACAAAACAGGTGCGATTCTTTTCGGTGCCATTACTTGTGAAGAGGTGTTCTTATTTTCTCTTTCGAAACAGGTTCTCTTGTAGCCTAGGCAGCCTTGTACCACTACTGATCGTGCGGCTACCACCTCCTGAGTGCTGGAATTACAGGAGTGCGCCACCCTCTCATCTCCTCAATCCCGCCATTACTTTTTCACTAGTATCATCTGTATGTTCATACATTTACAAAATGAAAACACAAGTAGCATGTTATAAACTGTTATGAATGAAAAATAAAACATTTAACATGTGGGAGGGGTATTCTGGTTGGCCTAGAACTCGCTATGTACACCAGGCTGGCATCCAGCTTGCGATACTCCTCCTGCCTCTGCCTCCTGCGTGTTGAGATTACAGCCAGATGCTAATTTAGCAGTTGCCACCTTTGACTACAAACGAGAATTTCTGAGGTAGTTTTGAAGTACGGGGGCCTCATGTTCCCAAATATCTCATTTAATTAGTAGTTTGAACTAGGACTAGGAAACAGATTTCAGTCCTCCAGATGGCTTGTTGTGGGTCGGAATTGAGTACCTGGCCCTCCCCTTAAATGGTCCACTGTACCGTTGGTGATGAGAGAAAATGCTCCCGCCGACTGAAGCCCAGTGCACATATCTCCACACCCCGCTCTATTATTTTCCTAACCTATGAAATGAAGGTGTAGACTTTTCTTGGACCTGTTAATTTTTAAAATTTTATGTAAATGGGTTGTGAACAACCATGTAGGTGCTGAAAAACCAAACCCTGTAAGAACAGCAAGTCTTAACTGCCGAGCCATCTCTCCAAACCCACATTTAAGATTTTCACCTTTATCATTGTGGAGGTGAGAGGACAGCATGCCGGGGCGGGGTCTCAGCCTCTCCCATGTGGGCTATGGGTATCCAAGCGCGCTCACCAGGCTTGGTGGAAAACAGTTCTGTCCTAACTGCACGGAACTAGAGGGAGGGAGGAGCTGGAGTCTTCAGGCTGGGAATCGTAGAAGTGGGCTCCAGCTGTGAGGCTATCTAGAAGCCATCAGTCATGGGAGGTGACTTTCCACTGCTGCTCTGGGGTCACCCTGTAGCTAGAGTTTTCCTGCCTTGCCCACAGTCAGGACAAATCTCTGTCACCTGCCAGTCCCACAGCCGCTCAGACCCAACCAAGCAAACACAGAGACTTATATTGCTTACAAACTGTATGGCCGTGGCAGGCCTCCTGTTAACTGTTCCTATATCTTAAAGTAACACATTTCTACAAATCTATACCTTGCCACGCGGCTCGTGGCTCACCAGCATCTTCACATGCTGCTTGTCCTGGCGGGTGGCTGGCGGCTGGCTGGCGGAGTCTCCTTCTGCCTTCCTGCTCTTTTATCTCTCCTCTCTGTTAGTCCCGCCCATACCTCCTGCCTAGCCACGACCAATCAGGTTTTATTTATTGACCAATCAGAGCAACTTGACATACAGACCATCCCCCAATAAAGCCAAGTGCAGACCATCTCAGACACCTGCACTCAGGCCCATGGTCCTAATCATCCTCTATGCAAACCTGCTGGGTAACGCCACAAGGAACCCAAGAAGGGCTCCCACAGGACATACATTAACATCCCACAGCATCACCCCATGCTCCTGTCAGCATCCTCTGGCTTGTGTAAGCCCAATAACCTCAGTGACTCCCCAGGGAATTATGATTTGGTTTGTCATGGACCTTATGCTGTGGATATCACTCTGTATAAATAAACACTGATTGGCCAGTAGCCAGACAGGAAGTATAGGTGGGACTAACTGAGAGGAGAATTGAGGGAACAGGAAGGAGAGGGGGAGACTGCTGGAGCCGCAGCCAGGACAAGGAAGATGTAAGGTACCAATAAGCCACGAGCCACGTGGCAAAATACAGATTAATAGAAATGGGCTAAATATAAGAGTAAGAGCTAGACAATGATAGGCCTGAGCTAATGGCCAAGCAGTTTAAATAATATAAGTGTCTGTATGTTTATTTTATAAGTGGGCTCCGGGACTACCGGGCCTTGGCGGCACTGGAGAGAAAACTCCAGTTACACATTAAAAGTAGTTCACAGCTCCCTTAGGGAAGGAATTTTCATAATACAGGACTAGTTGAGAAGTATTTGTAGATACGACCTGTTAGGTAGAATAAAAAACTTAGTCTTTCTTTGAAATAAAATCTTTGCTGTAAAAGAGGACATCTTTCTGTTTTTGAAGTCATTTTTCTCTTATCACCTCTCCCATAAGCCTATTTTTAAGCTATGGTAAACTGCTAAGTAGCTAGTCAGATATTAGCAGGCTGGAAGGTTACTGTGGTGATATTGTGTTCCCCAAAATATTGTGCACCCTAATTAATTTATCTGGGGTCAGAGAACAGAACAGCCACTAGATATAGAGACCAGAAAATGGTGGCACACATGCCTTTAATCCTAGCATTCCAGAGGCAGAGATCCACCTGGATCTTTGTGAGTTCAAGGCCACACTGGAAACAGCCAGGCATGGTGACCCACGCCTTTAATCCGAGGAAGTGATGGCAGGAGGAAGAGAGGTATTTAAGGCGTGAGGACGAGGAACTACAACTGGTTAAGCTTTTAGGCTTTTAGCAGCAGTTCAGCTGAGATTCATTCTGGATGAGGACTCAGAGGCTTCCAGTCTGAGGAAACAGGATCAGCTGACGAACTGGAGAGGTGAAGTGGCTGTGGCTTGTTCTGTTTCTCTGATCATTCATCATTCACCCCAATACCTGGCTCCAGGTTTGTTTTTATTAACAAGACCTTCTAACAATCCGTGCTACAGGTTACTGAGGATGGACTCCCTCCTGTGTAATCAGCAGCCTGTAAAACCAGGAAATGAAATTGCAGGACTCTTACTACTGGTCAAATGAATGGGGTCTGAGTGGAGACACAGAAGTCTATACTACTATGATATAGCTGAAGGCCTTCTGGTAAAGCATAGCCATACCACTGTCCCCTTCATGAAGAGTTAATCTACAGGGACACATTTGGCAGAGTGTTTGAAAATCCTGAGTTAATTCCCAGCACTGACTGTGGGGCCATCAAGATGGTACAGCTGATAAAGGCTCTTATTGCCAGGTGAAAACCTGACTTCAACCCTTGGGAGCTACGTGATGGAAGGAGAGAACCAACTCTTCACAAGTTATCCTCTGATGTCCACATACCCACTGTATTACCCAGTGTATCGCGCGCGCGCGCGCGCGCGTGCACACACACACACACACACACACACACACACACACACACAGAGTAAAAAACTGGGTGTGGTGGACCATGACTGTAAACTAGCAGCTGGAAGGTGAAGGCAGGAGAATCAGTTCAAGGTCATTCTTGGCTACATTGCTGGACTACATGAAACCTTGCCTCAAAAAAGGAAAAAAAAATGAGTCAACCCAAATGGGCCTGTCAATCACCTGGACAGGAAACCCTCCCTCAGGAAAGCTGTCTCTCTGGTCATTGTCTACTCTCACCCTTGAGTGTCCCCTTTGCAGTGCTTCCTTTCCCACTGTCCACCTGGAGAGTGTCCCTTTACCTTGGAATAAACTACTTCTACCTCTTCATTACTTTGTGTGTCTATGATTTTTTTTTTTTGACAGAGGAGACCAGAATGAGATTCCCCATAGCAAAACTAAAAAGGACTTAACTAACTTCTCAACTGTTATGAGATACAGTACATCAGTACTAAGTTACAGATGGATTCTACAATGAAGCCCCACCTACTTCTGTGGTCTATCCAGAACTATTGGTCATTTCACTCTGTGTTCAACTCCTGGAATTAAAAATGAGTCTAGGGAACAGGAGAGACGGCTCAGCAGTAAAGAGTGTTTGCTGCTCTTCCAGAGGATCAGAACTCCGTTCCCAGGGACCACCAGGGGTGGCTCACATCCACCTGTAACTCTAGCTCCAAGGGACCCAAGGCCTTCTGACTTCACACATGCAGACACACACAGACACAGACACACACCAACCAAACAAACAAACAAATAAATCAACCTTTTAAAAACTGAATCCAGAGTTCACAAAAAAAGACATGGGATGTAGACTATATGTGAAAGGTCCCAAAGTACACGTGACAAGGCAGTAGAGGAAAAAAGGCTGCCTGCCTGTTTTGCAGCAGAGCTCTTCCTATTATGAGACAGTCCATTCTTTCTTTCACTGTCCCCACTGGTGGCATGAGCTCCAGGAAGGAGCAGCCAAGCTTTAAAGCATGGAGCCAGCTCAGGGATTCTCAGTTGGCATCTACTCTTTGGACAAACAACGACCTAATAATTAAAGGTGTTATTTGATAACGAACAGCTTGACTATTTTTTTGTCATGGTTTCCTTTAGGTCCCATTTTATTATATGCATCTATAAATCACATAATTTGAAAAAATAAAACTACCACAACTACGAGTTAACAATCCCTCCCAGAAAACAACCCCATCAACTTTGAACATACTTTGTTGAAAGTTCTACTCACTCTCTATCCACCTGACCTTCACACTAATATGCAAAATCAAGAATTAATGTGGCAGTGCTTAGATGACTACTAATGAACTCATCAGTGTTAATGCAGTATGTGCTTTGTTCTTCTGAGTCAGCTCCTGTCAGCTGGATTCATTTGGGGTTCAATTTACCTACTATCCAGCCAGTCTGACTTTGTGCACATTTGATGCATTCTGATCTTTGAAGCAGAAAATATTTGAAACATCTAATAGCTTAGAGTGAAGTATGTAAGACACAGAATACATCTTTAATTGATCATTAATAATACCCTTTGACCAAAATTAATAATACCCTTTCAACCCAAATGTGGATACATCTGCTTCTTAAGCAACTGATTTCAGTGTTGTTCCCACCATTTCCATAATCAAAATTTGAATCTATCATTTTCTGTGAGGCAAAGCAAGAGTGACAATTAAGGGAAATCTGGGACTTACTCAATGTCTGACTGCAGTTTCTGAGTCACGGGGCTTTTGGTGCAACACACTTTACTTGGTGTTTTCCAGAGTTAGCCAACTACATAGTTTTGAACTTCCCAAAGACTCCCAGGAGAGACCAAGAGGGAGAACAAGAAAGAAAGCAAAAAATTTTTTAGGGGGTGGGAGGTAGCATTATGTCAACTTGACACAAGCTAAAGTCAACTGAAAGTAGGGAACCTCAATTAAGAAAATAATTCCCTAAGATGGGGCTGTAGTCAAGTCTGTAGGGAGTTTTCTCAGTGATTGATGGGGGAAGACCCAGCCCATGAGGAGCAAGGCAGTGAGCAGCACCCCTCCATGGCCTCTGCATCAGCTCTTGTCTCCAGGGTCCTGCCCTGTGTGAATCCCTGCCCTAACTCCCTTCAGTAATGGACTGTAGCTTCAGAAGCATAAGCCAAGTAAAAGTTTTCCTCTCCACCTTGCTTTGGTCATGGTGTTTCATCATAGCAACAGTAGTAACCCAATCGAAGACAATTTTCAAAGTCATCTACAAATTTTACTTCACTTTTATGAGAAATTTAAAAACTGCTTTTACTGTAACCTTATTGTTCATGTGTTTAGAAACGAAAGTTTTTGTTTTTTTGAGAGAGTCTCACTATGTAGCTCTAGATGGCCTGGAACTCTCTATGTAGACAAGGCTGGCTTGCCTCTGCCTCTCAAGTGCTAAGATTAAAGGTGAATTTTATTAGATCCTGTGATAACCTGCTATATTCATATAAATAAATGACTAATAGAAATAATATTGTAGGGCCAGCAAGAGTGCTGAGCTGGCAAAGCACTTGCTGTCCAAGCCTGGTGATTTGAGTTTGGTACCCAGAATCCATGTAAAGGTGGAGGCAACAAACTGTCTTTGCAAAACTGTCCCCTGACCTACACAAGTGTGTCATGGCACACAATGACGCACAGACATACACAAAAGAACTGTCTTCGTTTCTTTCTTTCCAGTGAGTTTTATTAGGTTTTTGTTTTGTTTTTTTACATGAACATGGGTTTGTTTACAAGGGCATGGAGACACTGCCAGTGGTTACACCACTGAAGAAAATGTCTATCCCATCAATCATTAAGTATAGAGGAGGAGTGCTGTGAACCCTTCCCTTCTGACAGTGTTTATGGGCAGTTCAGGAATGCTACGGTCATGCCATGCCTGAAGCCAGCATGCCACACTGCTCCCTCACCCCTTCCTCTGGCTCTCACATCCCTTCTGCTCCCTTCCTCCCCAGTGTCCTGAGCCTTGCAGGAGTGACAGATGTTCTCTTAAGGCTGCTTTTGTTGTATGCCATAGGTTTTCGTAAGTTCTGTCCTCATTTTCATTCAACATCAGAAATTTTTAAAATTTTTCTTTTCAGCAACTCACTCATTCATATTCGATAGTTTTCATTTCTACTTTGTAAATTTTCTGTAGTTTCTGTTGCTTTTTAGCTTGTACTCCATTATAATCAAATAGAATACAAAGTTATTTCAATATTTCTGTATTTGTTCAGACTTGCTTTGTACCCTAATATATGACCTCTCTATTTAAGAGAAAGTTCAGCCGGGCGGTCGTGGTGCACGCCTTTAATCCCAGCACTTGGGAGGCAGAGCCAGGCAGATCTCTGTGAGTTCGAGGCCAGCCTGGGCTACCAAGTGAGTTCCAGGAAAGGTACAAAGCTACACAGATAAACTCTGTCTCGGAAAAAAAAAAAGAGAGAGAGAAAGTTCTACAGGCTGCTGAGAAAGTGCATCCTATATCATGTGGATGGAATGTTCTAATCTGTTAAGCCCATTTGATCTATGATGTCATAACCACAATGTTTTTAAGTTTTTCATACTTTCTGAGTTTATATCTAGCAGTGTTCCCTTTATGAATTTGGGCTCACCTGTGTTCAGTGCATTTGTTTAGAACTGTAATATCTAGAACAATTGTTCCTGTAATCAATATAAAGTGACTTCCTTTGTCTGTTTTGATTAAAGTTTATTTTGTCAGATATTACAATAGAAATGTCTACTTGTTTCCTAACTCCATTTGCTTTGAATTCCTTTTCCTCATCCTTTCATTCTAAGATAAGTTCTATTCTTGATGGAGGTGTGGTGCCTGGAGGCAGCATATAGGGGACCCTTTTTCTTTTCTTTTTAAATACACATCTGCTAGTCTTTTTGATTGGACAACTGAACCCATGACTATTCAGGATCGTATTAATCTGTCACTTAGTTGACTTTATAAAGTGTGCTCCCCTAACTCTCATTTGTTTATCTACTGCTGTAGCATCTTTAACTTTCCCTCCTGTTTTCTCTTTAATGTGTGCATCATTCCACACAGACTGAAGTTTCTCTCTCAGTATCCTCTGAAGAGCTGGCTTAGTGGTCATAAATTCCATTAGTCTTCTTTTATCAAGCAATGTTTTTGTTTCTCTATTATATATTTCTCCATAAGATAGTTTTCCTGGGTATAGTAGACTGGGTTGGCAGCTATGTCTCTCAGAACCTGAAATACATTCCATACCTTTTTGACTTTTAATGTTTCTGTTGAAAACTAAGCTATTATTCTAATGAGCTTGCTTTTATATGTGCCCTGGCGGTTTTTTTCTCATAGGCTCTTGATACCCCTTCTTTGTTTTGTATACTCAGTGTTTTAACCATAATATGTGGTAATTTCTTTTCTGATCCTATTTGGTGTTCCATAAGCCTTGAGCTTGGTTATGTCTCTTTCCTTAGATTTGGGAAATTTTCTGCTATAATTATATTGAATTATTATACATATATTACATTAAATATATGTATATATATATATATATATATATATATATTATCTTTGTGATGGATTTCTCCTGTCTGTAACTCACAGCTTCAATTTTTTCCTCTTATGTGCCATTCATACATTTAAAAATATTTATTGCTGTCCTTGAATAAGTATACCAATTCCTCTACCTTGTCTACAAGCTCTGATTCTGTCTTCACCATGATTCATTTATTGGTAAGACTCTCCACTTAGCTATTTGACTTGTTGAATTTCTCATTTTCAGTATTTCTTTTAATCAAATTCCATTTTTATGTCCTGCAGTGACTTCCTTTTCTCATTTAGCTATATATTCTCTTGGAATTCATTCAGATTATGCATGCCCTCATTCATTTCTGTGAACACATGTATCATCACCATCGAGTTCTTTAGAATTCCCACTAAATCATTCCCATTGCATATGAATACTCTTGATTGGCAGATTTGAGAGAAGCCATACTGTCTTTTTATTTTACTTGTGTTTTTGCACTGAGACTTGTGAAGGTCTCTGCAAGCACCATGGCCGGCAGAGAAACTGAGTGAGACAAGGAAATCCGGTTCAACATGACTTAGTCAGCTGGCATTGGTTCATACTTCTAGAGTCTGACAACAGGCAGTTTATTTTAAATATATTTAAGTACAGTGCAACTTGGGAAAAATGTTTCCTGGTAACAATTATCTCAAGTCCATATGTACACTAAACTTAAGGTGTGACTACATTCAAACTCTTTTGCAAAGTACATGCGACCTCTACCATAAAGATGGGTTCTATAGCTTAAGTGCCTAGGATCTGATTTGGTCTCAGTCACACAGATGTGTAGAGGTCACCAGGCTATAAAGCACATGTGCCAACTCCCTTAAGGAGGGTTCTCCTGACTGAGAAACAAAGCTAAAGGTCTAACAAGGGAGATAAACTAAGTCTGAGGGACTCTGTGTGGCCAGGCCCTACAGATAGCACAGACCACCAGGCTATTGACAACCTTCTGGGTAAAAAACAGGTATACACATCCCTTCCATTGAAGAGAGGAGCATGCATGCTTAATATTCCTGGTTTCCCTAGTGCTTATCTGTGAGCACAAAAACCTCATGCCCTCTACAGAGACTTGAATATCAGGAGTTAGGTAGGTTAGGTGCAGACAATGTTGTAGGAGAGTTCAGAAGTTGTTTTCTACTGTTAGACTGTTAATCATGGCACCAGGCTCTGTCCCCAGTACTCTTCTGTACAAAGAATACTGTCTGCAAAAGCAACTCCTATCCATGGGTAGATCCACTATGAAAACAGAGGGGTAAATAGTCAAGTATAAACCAATCATCCTTTAAGCACTAATCATTTAAAGGAGTAAAGAGACAATGATAGTACTGTGTGTACTGACAGATTAGTTATTGTAGGTAACTAATGAGCAATAAGTACAAAGAAAAATACAGTAAGATTAGTGATTAGTATTGGGATGATAGAGACAATGAAGAGGAAGAGAACATAAATAGTAGGGGGAACTACAGGGGAAAAACAAGATCAGGAGGGCTGGAGAGATGGCTCAGCAGTTAAGAACACTGGCTGCTCTTCCAGAGGTTCTGAGTTCAATTCCAGGAACCACATGGTGGCTCACAACTCTCTGTAATGAGATCTGGTGCCCTCTTCTGGCCTGCAGGCATACTTGCAGATAGAACATTGTATACCTAATAAATAAATCTTTTTTTTAAAAGAGTTTATTTAAAAAAAAAATTTATGTGCATTGTAATTTTTGCCTGCATGTATGTCTGTGCAAGGGTGCCAGATCACAGACAGTTGTGAGCATCCATGTGGGTGCTTGGGAATCGAATCTGGGTCCTATGAAAGAGCAACTGGTGCTCTTAACCAGTGAGCCATCTCTCCAGCCCCCAAATAAATAAATCTTTAAGAACAAAAAAAAGAGCAGGGGAAGACAAGGATTTTTGGCTAAAAGTAGACCTAAGAAAGAGGTAAAGACAGGCTATCAGATAACATAAACAACACTGTCTCTCTGGAGACCGAGTAACAGACACCCTGCAAACCAGACCAGAATATGTCTATTGGGAGACGATAAAAGCAAAAGAAAATAAGGAACAAATGTGAGCAGGAGTGAGGGCAAGAAAGAATGGTGCAGAGCATCCTGAAATGACATGGATATCAAACAGTGTAGGTGTGGAGGGAGAAAGCTGGATTGAAATCTAGGATATAAAAAGACTGGCCTGATTATTGACTCTCATCTGGATTCTCTTGCAATCCATTCCCAAGTCTTAGGATCCTGTTACAGCTTGGACATTCCTCTGCAATGGGAGTCTTCCTTAGGACAATCGATTACCCATGCTGTCCCAGTTAGTGGGCAGTGCTTCACAGATGGATTCCCAGGTCTTGTCACTCCTCTGCCAATTCCTTCAGGACACTGGGTGCAAATGTTGGTATAGCTAGAGTTTTCCTGCCTTGCCCACAGTTAGGACAAATCTCTGTCACCCGCCAGTCCCACAGCCGCTCAGACCCAACCAAGTAAACACAGAGACTTATTTTGCTTCAAACTGTATGGCCGTGGCAGGCTTCTTGCTAACTGTTCTTATAGCTTAAATTAATCCATTTCCATAAGTCTATACCTTGCCACATGGCTTGTGGCTTACCGGTGTCTTCACATGCGGCTTGTCATGGTGGCGGCTGGCAGTTTCTCTGACTCAGCCTTCTGCTTCCCAGAATTATTCTCCTCCTTGTCCCGCCTATACTTCCTCCTGCCTGGCCACTGGCCAATCAGTGTTTTATTTATTGACCAATCAGAGCAACAGATTTGATATACAGACCATCCCACAGCATGTTGGTCCTGCCTCTGTGCATCCGTCTTGGATGCTGCTGTATGAGTCTGTATGTAAGTTCCTATGTATACTTTAGTTCCTTCCAGGTTTCACTCACAGAATGCTGTGCAGATCTGATTCAAATGTTGTTTTTGAGGCGGGGCCTCATGCATCCAAGGTTTGCTTCTACTTGCTACATAGTGACTGTGATCTTGAACTGATTCTCCTGCTTCCACAACTTGAGTGCCAGGACTACAGATGTGTATTATCATTCCTGGTTTATATGGTGCTAGAAACCTTACCCTGGCCTGTATCCACTCAAGGAAAGCATTCTATCAAATGAGTTACATCTCCAGCCTCTCCCCGACAAAGTCCTTAATGTGTCATCCTGAGAAACTTTTTAAAAATTATTTTCATTCTATGTGTATGGGTGTTTCACCTACATGTATGCCTGTCAACCATGAGCATGCAATATGCTTCAAGGCCAGAAGTGGGTGTGTGACCTCTTGGACTGGAGTTACAGATGATTATAAGCAGCCATGTTCTTGCTAGGTGTTGGACTGGGTCATTTGGAAGAGCAGCCAGTGCTACTAAGCATTAAGTCATCTCTCCAGACTCCAAGACACTTTTAAAAAATGCATGTGTGAGTGGATATGGTGTGCATATGGAGGTCAGAGGGTAGCATTTGGGGAGTTAGTTCTCTCCTTCTATCTTATGGGTTTCAGAGGTCCAAATTTAGGTTGTCAGCCTTGGTGGCAAGGTTTTTAGCCACTGAGCCATCTTCTAAACGTGAGAAATTAGATCTTATTCTTAAAATTGTATCCTGTCTTACTGTGTAGGCTTGGCTATTAGAATTGCCCTCCATTGAGGAATATCTCTCCTGAGAAGGTCTGCTGTTCTAAGAATCCATTGTGACATTAGGAAAAGTTAAGGACATTAACATCTCAGAATTTTCATTTTGCTTTTAGGCATCTTATGGAGTCAATGGTGTGTGTGTGTGTGTGTGTGCAAAAACAGATCTAAATAGCTGTTTTGGTAACAGAGTTTGAAACAAAGGACTCACACATGCAAGGCAAATGCTGTACTGCTATTAGAAAATAAGCCTGTTTTCTTCCAGCTCAAACTACAAAGGCTCAGTCATCCATCTAAATCATGCCAATGAAAGAGATAAATAATAGTGAAAGCAGAGAAAAGAGATCTATTCAATATGGCTTCACTAATAAGCAGAACATATAAATACATCCAGTGTCTGATTAACTCCTGCATAGTTAAATCTACATGTGTTCTAGCACTTCTCCCATGACTCTCTAAATTATAAAATGGACACAGGTGCAGGGTTTGAGATTAGACCCTTCCAAATGGGACCAGGCTGTAAATAAGCTCATTTTTCTTTACCAGCTTCTATTTCCTAATTTCCTTGTAATCCAAGGAAATACACATGCTTGGTGAACTTCTAGTTCTAGAATTGTTTCAAAAAGCATTTTTGTAAGTTTACCTTTAAAAAGCCTTTTCTCCTTACCTTCTTGGATATGCCTATGATCTGTTATATCACGTCTCTGATTTTCACAAGTACAGATTAAAACGACATAAAAATGAAAAATGTTTGGCCAGAAAAGAGTGTAATAAACTTATGGAAGTATGTTATCAGCGTTCCAAAACATTAGTTCTGGTAAGTCTCCTAAGTTAGAATATTAATAAGGAGAAATTTAAAGGTTAGGCAGATGGTCCTGATGACCTGAGAGCCACTTCTAGGAAACACATGGTGGAATGCGGGTGGTCAGAGGCGGACCACCACATTCATGTTCTCGAACAAGCACCCTTCCCTTAAGTAAATACTAAAAAGTTTAAAATTGATGCCTGGGCTGGAGAGATGCCTCAGCGGTTAAGAGCACTGACTGCTCTTCCAGAGGTCCTGAGTTCAGTTCCCAGCACCCACATGGTGGCTCACAACCATCTGTAATGAGGTCTGGCGCCCTATTCTGGCCTGCAGGGACACATGTAGGCACAACACTGTATACATTATAAATAAATCTTTTTAAAAAAGTGTTTAAAAAAATAGATGCCTATTGCATTCTAATATGTCGCCCAAAATAACTCCCCGTGCTGCCAAACCATGTACAGTCCTGAGCTACATAACAGTAGGTTAAAAAAAAAAAATCCAAAGCAGGTTAGTCACCTTTTCCTGCAGCAACAGGTCGCCTGCGGCCTGGCGTTTTTGAAGGAGAGCCTAGAGACTGGAATCCCCGGGGCCCCCCTCTTACAAGGGCGAGGGAAGACCGCGGCGCGGCGCGGGTTTGGAGGCCTCCCTGCTCTGGGATGGTCTCGGATGCATACGATATCCCTATAGAATGGCCCTCTTGAGGGACAGGCCTTTATACGGGTCACCAAGGGCGACGCCGACCCTTCAAAACGCCTCCGCAGGCCGGACGGCCGACAGCCCGCAGCAGCCGTCAGCAGCCGGGGCCACCGACGCGGTCAGCAGGCGGCCGGAAGTTGCGCTTCCAAGCCGGGCGGCGGCGGCGGCGCTCGCGAATGACGCCGCACGCGTCGCGCAGCCAGTGACGTCAGGCGCAGCCGCGCGCTGCCTACGCCTGTCATCGCCGGGGAGGTTTGTTCCCGAGGAGAAGCCGGCGCCATGGCGGTTCTTCTGGAGACCACTCTGGGCGACGTGGTCATCGACTTGTACACCGAAGAGCGGCCGCGCGGTGAGGCCTGCGTCCTCCGCGCCCGGGCGGCGGGGGCCGCGAACCCGCTGCCCAGGTTCCCTTCCCTTCGCTGTTTCTGGCTCGAGCTCGGTTTCATAGCGGGCCTTGGCTTTAAAAAAAAATTTGGTGTGTGTGTGGGGAGGGAGGGGGCTTGGTTTAAGTGAGTGTCATTTGTCGCCATGAAAGCAGGCAGGGTGCGTCTGGTTCTCGGGAGGGTGGCCGTCGCCTCCCTCCTGGTTACACGACACCTGGTGTCTGCCGCCGGTGTGGTGTGGGTAGCCAGCCAGGCGCCAGGGGTCAGCTAGAGTTTAGGCGTCTCATCTTGTGGAGCCTGGTTTTCCACGGAGGGAGAACGGAGCGGGCCCCACTTTTAACTTAAGAGTCCTAGGAGGAGGACGTGTTCGTTGCTATGGAAAACAGAGAGGTGAGCGAGTCTTCTTCCCTAGTCGGGTTGGGAACAAGCCAAGGAAGAAAACTAGCTTTTTCGGAGACGAGTGGCAAGGGAGGTTTTCTTAGCAGTTTGCAGATTTTTCTGGAAGTAGCAAGAAGTTTGGCATGGCTGGAACGAACTGGTATGTGGGATGATGGAACAGATGCCACCGACTTCCAGTCAGGTTAGGTACTGGTAGGTCAGGTCCTGAATAGTCTTACGTGTCTTGCAGATGGTCACAGCATTTGAAGGATTACAGTATGGCACACTTGCCTTGGAATGATAATAGGCAGCTGTGTGATCCCTGTATCCATTGTGGGAATCGGGAAACCAAGCGAGATTAGCTCCAATCGCTGTCCTTCCCCTGCGGAATGCAGAGATTAGCGGAGAATGAAAGGAACTGCCGTACTGCACAGAGTGCCTCCTGCCACAGACACCTTCTCCCACGCTCAACTGTTTCTCCCCTCCACCCACAAACACTCCACTTTCTCCTGCACTCTTCCATTTTCTTACTGTTGCCTCTGTCCACGTTCCTCCCCACGCTTATCCTTCCGGGAACTTCCTGACTCTTCCGATCTCAGATAAAACACGAGCTCTTCTGTGCAGCGCTCAGAAGATCAAAGTTAATCTGTTCCTTCTGTTCTGCCTGCGATGGTGGTTTTATAAATCACAATGGCATTCATTTTATTAGAACCTATACTTAACTGTCCTGGAACTATGTGCATGACTGTCTTTTTTCAGTAACATGCCCCAAGGAGAGTAGGAACCGTACCTTACTTGCTATCTCAGTTATCTGCCACTCTGAGAACATGTACTAGTGGTATGGTGCAGCAAGTAATGCATAGGAATGTGTTGTTTTTGCTTAATACTCAGTCAAGGGATAGACATGCAACTCAAGAGCGCTTAAACAAAGTTCTCAGTTGCCTTCTGTTACTGGGATAAGCTTGGATGTGTAAGGGTGGCTGGATCTGAGGGCTCCAAGGATGCTCTGTGGAATTGTATTTTGTCTCTTGATTTTGTGTTTTCTTTTCCTGGAGCCCCATTGACACTCCGCATGTAGAGCGGCACTTTACGTAATGAATGGACCCCTTTCCCCAGAGTTGTGCACTCCTGAAGAGGGGACAGGGTTATCACACATTGTTAACACGCAGGAGTTCTGCAAAGAAAGCTTGGGACACCAAAAGCATGTCTACGTGTGTGCATATATTTGAAGGAGAGTGACTGGGCATCTAGTTACGTGTATACTTACTTACCAATCAATAGTAAGCATATCCACATGTCCAGATTGATTTTTTTTTTTAATTTTAATTGCTGAAAAATTTTAAGTAAGCCAGGCATGGTGGTGCACACCTTTGATCCCAGTGAGTGAGTTCTTGGACAGCCAGGGCTATACGGAGAAACTCTGCTGAGGGTAGGGGGAACTTAAAAAAAGAAAAGAAAAGAATTTAAACAAAGTGAAGATAATCAGTAAATGAAATCTTAAGTACCCATGACCAACTTCATTACTAGTTGTCAACACATAGCTAATTTTGTTTCATTTACAGGATCTCCTACCCCTACTGGACTTATTTAATCTGAAATTACTTTAGTGTGTATCTATAAGAGAAAAATAACTGAAAAATAGTATTACCGGGGCCAGGCATGGTAGCACATGTCTGAGAATCTAATCCAGGCCCTTCTGCATGCTAAACACTGACGTTGAGCATGTCCCCTACCCCCATCATTCTCATTTTTTTACTTTCTACCAGTCCAATTCTCTTTTTCTTCTCTCCTTCCTTTCTTCCTTCCTTCCTTCCTTCCTTCCTTCCTTCCTTCCTTCCTTCCTTCCTTTCTTTCTCTTTTTCTTTTTTTTTCCCTTCTTTTTGGTTTTTCAAGACAGGGTTTCCCTGTGTAGCCCTGGCTGTCCTGGATCTTGCTCTGTAGACCAGGTTAGCCTCAAACTCAGATAACTGCCTGTTTTTGCCTTCTGAGTGCTGGGATTAAAGGCCTGTGCCACCATGCCCAGTTCTCTTTCATCTTTTAAAAAATATATATTTTACTTATTTTCTGTACATGTGTGTGCATGTGTGTGCTTACAGCTTGCCAAGGCTGTATTAGTTACTCTTTCTGTATTTTTGAGACTGTCATCCATGTATGCCATATAGTGAGATATGAGCATGTAAATCCCCATTTCCTCTCCAACTCCTTTCATATCCCTCTAATATGTCCCCCTCCCAGCTTCATATCTAGCTGGTACTACCACATGTGCATGGGTGTGGAACCATCCACTGCAGCATGGGAAACATACCAGTAGCTACACCCTCAAAGAAGCTGACTTTTATAAAGTCGTAGTGCCCCTTCTTATGGCTTTGGACTTGGCTTGTTCTTTTGACATTTATTTATTGTTTGTATATAAATGAGTGTATGCCACAGCATGCTTACAGAGGTCAGAGGACAACCTTCGGGAGTTGTTCTCTCTGACATGTAGGTTCTGGGAATTGAACTTAGGTTTTCAGGTTTGGCAGCAAGCATCTTTACCTATGAACCTCCTCACCAGAACCTTTGTTTTTCTTTCAATAAAAATGTGAATGTAGAGATTAAGTTGTACTAATTGTGCTTCTACAAATTTGTTTAAAACTGAATTTTGCTTTCTGGTAATAAATTTAGTTTTTACTTTTTTTCAGCTTGCTTGAATTTTCTGAAGTTGTGCAAAATAAAATATTACAATTATTGCCTTATTCACAATGTACAGGTGAGTTGGTAGATGTTTGTCATGCTCTTTGTTATTGGAAACGTATAGCAAACTGTGAATTAACAAATAATTCTGTATGTTATAGAGGGATTTTATCATACAGACCGGAGATCCTACGGGGACCGGCCGTGGAGGAGAGTCTGTCTTCGGGTAAGTTCTTATGAACATGTTTTTTTTTTTAAACATTTATTTATTTATTATGTATACAGTGTTCTGCCTACATGCATGCTTGCAGGCCAGAAGAAGGCACCAGATCTCATTACGGATGGTTGTGAGCCACCATGTGGTTGCTGGGAATTGAATTCAGGACCTCTGGAAGAACAGCCAGTGCTCTTAACCTCTGAGCCATCTCTCCAGCCTGAACATGTTTTTTTTGTTTCTTGGTTTTTTGGTTTTCCGAGACAGGGATTCTCTGTGTAGCTTTGCACCTTTCCTGGAACTCACAGAGATCCGCCTGGCTCTGCCTCCCGAGTGCTGGGATTAAAGGTGTGCGCCACCACCGCCCGGCTGTACATGTTCTAGTTAGGGTTTCCATTGCTGTGATAAAGCACCATGATCAAAAAGCAAACGTGGGGAGGAAAGGGTTTATTTATTTCAGGTAATTCTCCATTAATAACGGAAGTCAGGACTGGAACTTAGGGCGGGAACTGAAGCAGAAGCCTTGAAGGAACGCTTCTTACTGGCTTGCTCCTCATGACTTTCTCAGTGTGCTTTCCTATGCAAACTGGAACTACTTGCTGGGGGTGGCACTGACTCCCACTGGGCTGGGCCCTCCGACATCATCATTAATCAAGAAACTGTTCTATACATTTGCCTACAGACAATCTGATGGAGCCGTTTTCTCAATTTAGGTTCCTCTTCGTGATAACTCTTAACTCTAGCTTCTGTCAACTTGATAAAACAAAACAAAACCCCAACCAGGACAGTGTATATGTATGTATTTAGAGGGAGGATTTCATGTAGCCCAGGCTGACCTTGAACTCAATCTCTGTCAAGCTGAGAATGGGCTTGAACTGGTCTTCCTGCCTCCATTTTCCAAGCTCTGGGATTAGAGCATGTACCATTACGCCTGGCTTTACATGCTAGCCATCGAACCCACAGTTTGTGCATTCTGAACGTACTCTCTCCTGATTGAGCTATATCCCCACCCTTTTCATTTATCTGTTCTTTGATTGCCTTTGAGATGGGGTCTTATTCTGTAGCCTGGAACTCACCATGTAGCTTAGTCTTGGCTCAGATTCAAGATTCTTTTTTTTTTTTTTTTCTTTTTCTTTTTTCAGAGACAGGGTTTCTCTGTGTAGCTTTGGCACCTATCCTAGAACTCAATTCTGTAGCCCAGGCTGGCCTGGAACTCACAGAGATCTGCCTGCCTCTGCCTCCTGAGTGCTGGGATTAAAGGCGTGCGCCACCACCGCCCGGTCTTAACCTTTTATTTTTAAATAAGACCAAAGTATAATTGCTGTAGTTCAATCTTCATGTTAAAATATTGATCATATTCTAGGGTAGTCCCTAGGTTCCCAGAATGCCTGTAAGAAGAAAGGAGTATTTGAATCACAGTGGGATATCGGTAAAGACAGTTACACTGTTACAGTATCTGCATCTCATTTTGAGAGTATGTAAGTTTTATAACTTTATTGTATACTTTCAGACAACTGTATGGTGATCAAGCAAGCTTTTTTGAGGCAGAAAAAGTGCCAAGGATCAAGCACAAAAAGAAAGGCACTGTGTCCATGGTGAACAATGGCAGTGACCAGCACGGATCTCAGGTGAGGACCTGGATGGAGATGAGCTTTGCTTGGGCGTGAAGAACTGGAAGGAGCCCATGAAGTTATCTTTTCAAGTTACTCAGTAATGAGAGGATGTACTAAAGGACATTTTTTAGGGAAAATACCAAATTATTTCTTTCCTACATTAAAAGGGGGGCCAGAGAGATGGCTTAATGGTTAAGAGCACTAACTGCTCTTCCAGAGGACCCAGTTCCATTTCTAGCATCCACAATGCTCTGAAACTCTAGTTCCAAGGCATCTGATGCCCTCTTCTGGCTTCTATAGGCACTGCGTGCACATGGGGCCACACCACACCTCTTCTGTTTATCAGGGGACATCTGTGCACCTGTCGATATAAACAGTCTTTTTTATTTAGTTCTAGAAATAAGTGTGCAAGAATTGATACAGTAAATGTAGAGTCTTGGTGTGTTCTTTAGAGTTATACATAATTTCATATATATATATATATATATATCACACACACATATATATAATATATTATATATATTAATATTTATTATGTGCCTTTCGGTCTAGTTTCTTATTACTACAGGAGACAATCTAGATTACCTTGATGGTGTTCATACAGTGTTTGGTGAAGTGACGGAAGGCATGGACATAGTGAAGAAAATCAATGAGACCTTTGTAGACAAGGATTTTGTACCATATCAAGATATCAGGTGTGTTTACTTTTACTATCTTAACGTATTAGAATGTTTTAACGCTGTGATATTGAACATGGAATGGCTTGAATGAGACTTCTCCACGTAGGACTAAAACCTTAGTTTCTTTTCTTTTTCTGTGATAAAATACTCTGACTAAAGTAACATAAGGCCAGGTGGCAGTGTCACACGCCTTTAATCCCAGCACTTGGGAGGCAGAGCCAGGTGGATCTCTGTGAGTTCGAGGCCAACCTGGTCTACAGAGTGAGATCCAGGACAGCCAGGGCTACACAAAGAAACCCTGTCTCGGAAGAAAAAGGAAAAAAAAAAGAAAGAAAGAAAATCCCTCACAGGCATTCCC
This sequence comes from Peromyscus maniculatus bairdii, assembly GCF_049852395.1. Taxonomy (NCBI): domain Eukaryota; kingdom Metazoa; phylum Chordata; class Mammalia; order Rodentia; family Cricetidae; genus Peromyscus; species Peromyscus maniculatus. The sequence continues at coordinate 51,009,685 of NC_134867.1, read as the reverse complement.
ACAGACCACTTTAATCTAGACTCCCTTTCCAGGTGTCAGATCCTGTCAAGTTGATGATTGAAATTAACTGTCACAACTAGTTCCAGAATAATTCTGAAGTGTGAATTAATATGAGATCATTAGAATCCTCGTGAAAAGGAACTTTTATTTTCTTTCTCTTGTACTGATTGTTATATTGGTAAGAATTACTCTTTCAGTTTTTTTTTTTTTTAAGAGGTGGATTATTAAAAAACAGGGCACAAGTAACAAGGTTTAGAAATTTACTTTTTTCTTCTTTCTTTCTCTCTTTAGTTTTTCATGTGTGTATTTTGAGTCAGGGTCTCACTCTGTTACCCAGCTTACCCGAAACTTCCTTTCTAGTTTAGGCTAGTCTCAGACTTGTGATTCTCTTCTCTTGACCTCTGAATGCTGGGGATTACAGGTGCCATCATGTCCAGCTTAATTTACGTCATAAAGTAATACAGAACAATAATATAGAAGGAAATACAGTACAGCTCATTTTAAAAGTATACTGTAGGTCAGTAATACCACCGTGGAGTCTTTGGACATTAGAAATACTTATATGTTAAAATCTGTGAAAAAATAAGTATGGACTCTAAAATAAATGTAACATTTGACTTAAATTTATTTTGTAAGGATAAATCATACAGTGATTTTAGATGATCCATTTGATGACCCTCCTGATTTATTAATTCCTGATCGATCACCAGAGCCTACAAGGGAACAATTAGATGTAAGTAGCACCTTGGTGTTGTTTGTTTTCTTTCTTTTGAGACAGTCTCACAATGTAGCCTGGGCTGGCCTGGCATTTTGCTATGTAGTCCAGGCTGGCCTGAAGTTCATAGAGATTCGACAGCCTTTGCCTCCCACATACTGGGATTAAAGGAGTGCTCACTACACCCAGCTAGTAGCACATTTTTGTATAGTTATATTAAAATATCTCTTTCTATTTTTTTATCTTGTTTATCTATTATACTAGAGCAAGTTTAGAATTCTTTTCTCGCCCATAGAGATGCTTATTTTGTAGTTGTTTCATTATTTCTTCAATTTCTGTCTTTTAGTTTCTATTCTGCCAGAAGTCTTAGTTCTGAAACCTCATATAAGCAGTGCTTTGGGAAGGTTTTCTGTCACCCAACTCTAGGAGAATAGCCTCAAGGTCAAACTGAAGATCATCTTATAAGATACTTTTTAAGTGGGGATATTCTGGAGCCAATCTAGACCCAGGCATTTATGTGGACTGTAAAGAATGTTCTCCCAGGCATTTTAAAGTATAAATTTAAGGTGTTCACAAGGCTTTCTCAAAGCTGAATTTATGGTTGAGTTTGGTATTTAATTGTACAATTATGTATCCTTTCTACTGAACACTTAGTTGGATAATAGTACCTATGTAAACATTTCTTTTGATTTTGCAGTCAGAAGCCAAGTCTGGCAAATACTCTAGAATTAATTGAAATGAGTTCCCAGAGCTCATAAATTTCTATTCTGTTATGTCTGATAGGCCAAGAATAAAACATGGTATCTTCCATGATGCTCAGATCTTTAACTTCTGTTTTACAGAGTGGCCGAATAGGAGCAGATGAAGAAATTGATGACTTCAAAGGAAGATCAGCTGAAGAAGTCGAAGAAATAAAGGCCGAGAAAGAGGCTAAAACTCAAGCTATTCTTCTAGAGATGGTAAGATAATAATTTTGGTCAAATAGTTGTTATGCAACTCACGTTACATCATTTATGTTATGTTACTTCTATAAAACATTCTTATCTGCTTTTGTGATAATAAACTAGTAAAAATTTAGTGAGATTTCCTTCCTGGATTACATTTTATAGGACCTAATAACATGAAAATAACAGTTTGGTTCTGTTTTTCCGTAAATTACTGAGTGTCTTTTTAAAGCTGGGAGGGGTGAGGTGAGGTGGTGAGTTGAAGGTGATTGCTGTCAAGCCTGATGACCTGGTGGGATCACCAGAACACACATGGTGAAAGGAGGGAGCCACCTTCTGTAGGCTGCTCTCTGACCTCTATATGTACACCATGGCATGCACACACCCACATTCACACACACGCATCACACACACATACACAAGTAAATGTAAAAATAGAAATTTAAAAAATAGGAGATGGTGCCGGGCAGTGGTGGCGCACGCCTTTAATCCCAGCACTCGGGAGGCAGAGCCAGGCGGATCTCTGTGAGTTCGAGGCCAGCCTGGGCTACCAAGTGAGTTCCAGGAAAGGCGCAAAGCTACATAGAGAAACCCCGTCTCGAAAAAACCAAAAAAAAAAAAAAAAAAAAAAAAAATAGGAGATGGCTATCTAAGTTATAAATATTTATTGAATTTTAGTTTTCATATAATTTTTGAACATTATTTATGACTCCATTTTATGTATATTAGAGAATAACTGTTCTCTATTTTGAGCTGATGAATCATTTAATTCCCTATAATGAATCACATTTCTTTGGCTAGCTATATCAGCCCAGCTAATTATGTGTATGTGTGTTTGCGTGTGAGTGTGTATGAGCACAAGTGCCCATGGAGGCCAGATGTGTCAGGTCTTCATGGAGCTGGAGTTACAGGTGGTCGTGAGCCTGACGTGCATTCTGGGAACCAAAATTAGGTTCTCTGAAAGAGCAGTGCATGTTCCTAAGCACAGAGCCATGTCCCCAGTCTCCTGCAAGCTTTTTTTCCCCCATTAACTTCTTTCTTATTTGTTTTTCTGTCATTTATGGATTTTTATTGATTTGTTTTTTCTCTTTTGTGTTAGGATTTTTTTTTTTTTTTGGACAGGGTCTTACTGTGCTTCCCAGGCTAGTCTCAATCTCCTAGGCTCATCAGCCTACCAGGTAGCGTGGACTCCAGCCCGGAGTGTGCTGCCGTTCCTGGCTGTGATACTTCTCACTGGACGTAGTTAGTAGACTGTTGTTGCCTTTGACAGGCTTCAGAAATGTGGACCAGATTTACGGCTTTGTAACTTCTTCAGTTTCTGCATTTCAAGGTTTTCTTTTTGGTGTGTTTATTCAGTAGGTGATTCTTACATGATCATCTCAGGGTTTTCAAATGCACATAGGGGAAGATCGTCGCCCTCAAAGCGCTTGTGGGAAACACATTCCTCTCCTCATGGTTCTACCTACTGCTGCCCTCTGTGCTCTTTAGTAGGAAGTGCAGCAAGTGCACTACAGTGTGCTCGGTGTGGTGCTCCAGCTCACTTTGATCTTGACTTTAGTCTGCAGAAAGGAAAAGGCATAGGTTGAGACTTTAAGGGAAAAACTATGTAGAAATTGTGGTTCCATATTGAAAAGCAGTATGGAAAAAATTAGGTATTACAAATCACCGAAGACTAGATTCCACATAATCATATTTTTCAAAAATTCAGTAACAAATGAAACTAAATAATATATTGCTCAATGATGTATGTGGTAAACATCTTAGACTATGAAAAGGAATAACCAAAAAGGAAAAAAAAAAAAAAAAAAAAACCAAGGTGATCTTGTCAGGTGCTGGTGGCACACACCTTTAATTCCAGCACTTGGAAGGCAGAGGCAGGCAGAGCTCTGTGAGTTCCAGGACAGCCTGGGCTGTACATAGAGAAACCCTGTCTCAAAAAACAAAACAAACCAAAAAACAAAAAAGGGGGAGTGTGGTTGGGGAAATGGCTCAGAGGTTAAGAGCAGTGGCTGCTCTTCCAGAGGTCCTGAGTTCAATTCCCAGCAACCGCATGGTGGCTCACAATCATCCATAGTGAGATCTGGTGCCCTCTTCTGGTGTGCAGGCACACATGGAGGCAGAACACTAAACAAAAAATAAGTAAATCTTAAAAAAAGAAAAAGTGATCTTTGTGAGAGAAGCAAGGACAATGGGACCAGGGAGTACATTTGTTCCTGGCCAGATAGTTTTTATTTCATTTCACTCATTCGTTTCAAAGTGCATTGTTTTTATTTTGTGAATGGGCGTGTGTGAGGGTCAGAGGACAGTGTGCCAGAGTGTTTTTCTGCTTCCACTGAGGATCCAGCTTAGTTCATCAGGTGGCAGGGGCTTTGACACCCCGAGCCCCAGCAGTTTGTATTGTTTGTATTGTCACAACCTATGCTTTACATCTTTTTAAAACATGATATTCAAATACTTAAAAAAGAGAAATTAGGGATAATTTGGGAATTTTGAAGCCAGGATGGATCTGGATTCATATCCTAGCTATAACTCTTGATTTCACTGTTCTTGCCTTTAAAAGTGGAAATTGTGCTTGGAATGGTGGCACAGACCTGTAATCTCAGTTCTCAGAAGGTGGGGTAGGAGGACCACAAGTTTGAGTCCATCTGAGTTCCAGTAAGATCCTGTCTAAAATATAAATAAATTTGAAAAGGAAATAAATGAATGGAAACTGTGGTATTGCTTGAAGAATTAGCAGTAATGATTTGTAAGTATCAAGTTAGGTAAAAACATTAGCTATTAGTATTGTTAATACTAGGAAAAATATATCAGATTTCTTTAATTGAAAAAAAAATTATTACATTTTGTTTTGTGTTTTGTATATGTGTACATGCATGTCACGATGTGCATGTGGAGGTCAAGAGACAAATTTTGGGAGTTGGTTTTTTCTACCATGCGTGTTTACCTCTCTAACGGTGATAGAACCTGGAGAATGGAGCCAACAAATGAGGTGGAATAAAGTCAACTTTATTCAGAGCATCAGACAATTTATAATCTGAGTGTTAAGAGGAGTCATAAGAGTAAGGTATATAATTACAAGGGCAAGCTGCATGTGCAGCAAAAACATGTTTTTCTTTTTCTTTTTCCTTTCCTTTTTTGAGACAGGGTTTCTGTGTGTAGCCATGATTGTCCTGGAACTCTCTCTGTAGACCAAGCTGGCCTCAAACTCACAGAGATCCGCCTGCCTCTGCCTTCTGAGTATCAGGATTAAAGGTGTGCACCACTACTACTGACTCATGTTTTTCCATGTAGGCATATAAACAAATAACAATAGCCAGTTGCAATGAATAATCTGAAGTAAACTCACTACTATCCACTACACCTGGGAGGAGCATGAGAGTACAATCCAAGAACAAATTCCACATTTTTGAAGAAACTGAGGTCACAAGACTCTTGTCTTGGTTACTTGGAGTTTTCTTACAAACATTCAGAAATCTCATCCATTCTATTCTTGGACCATATTTTAACATATCTGAGTCCTAGGAATTGAACACAGGTCATTGAGCTTAATGGCAGGCACTTTTATCTTATGAATTGTCTTTCTAGCCCTTGGAAAGTTTTTTAGATTTTTTTTTTAAACCCTGAACCTATAGTTCATGTTGTAAATTTAGATGGTTCTAGGAAATCAGTGTCGTGGACTTGGACAAAATATTTGGAATAGAAACTAAAGGAATTGATTTGTATGCTTGATTATTTGTAACTTTAGGTGGGAGACCTACCTGATGCAGATATTAAACCTCCAGAAAATGTGTTGTTTGTGTGTAAATTGAATCCAGTGACCACAGATGAGGACCTGGAGATAATATTCTCAAGATTTGGACCAATAAGAAGGTAATCCCGGGATTAATGAAAGAGAGATTTGGGAATATCTAGGTATTAATTGATTGGTGTGGTGTTTGTTTTATTTTTTGTCTTTTTGAAACGGTTTCATTTATAGACCTGGCTGGTCAGCAATTTCTATATAGACCATGCAGAACTTGAACTCACAGAGATCCTCCTGCCTCTGCCTCCTCAGTGCTAGGGCTTAAAGCCCCATGCCAGAATACTCAGCAGAAGTTTCCTAATTACACATTTTTGGTGAGTTTGTCGATTTTGAGTGAATTTAAAAATTTTTGTTTTTATTTTTTTGTGGGGCTGAGGATCAAACCTAGGGCATCATGCCTGTTAAGCCAACCCTCTGCCAGCTTCTTTGGTGAATCTCATACTGGTAATTTTTATAGATGTGTGTTTCAACAGTAGGAAAGAAAAGTGTGTTTTCAGACATATGCACAAATTAAATGTTTGAGTGATTCTTCAATTCTTAACACATTTTCACAATAAAATATGAGTTGAGCAATTTGTCTACTTGTATAATACTCTCAACAACCTTATTTAGTATTTAAAATACTTATTTAAATTAATTCCTAAAATTATTAGCAATCTATGTCAGTATTAAAATTTCCAAGTTTTATGTGTTTATTTTCTAAACTTATCATGTAGCTAAGGATGACCTGGAACTCCTGGTCCTCCGGCCTCCACCTCCTGAGTGCTAGGGTTATAGGTGGCTGCCACAGGCCGTTTCCGTGGTTCTGTGGAATGAGCCTCGGGCTTCTTGTGTACTTGGCAAACTCTTTATCAAGTACACTTTGTGTCCAGCTGTGTGTGTGTGTGTGTGTGTGTGTGTGTGTGTTTTGCATGTGTGAGTGCACAAGTTTTTTAAGACAGGGTCTCACTATTGTAGCCTACTCTGGCCTTAAGCCTATCTTCCACACTCGTGAGTGTTGGGATTATAAGTTTGCATTACCACACCTCAAAAGCAAAAAATTGTGATTTGTTGTTATGGGTTTTATTTTTATTTTGCATGTACAGGTGTGTAGAGGCCAGAGGACAACCTTGGGTGTTTTCCTCAAGCATTGTCCACATTCTTATCTGTCTGTCTGTCTGTCTGTCTATCTATCATTTATTTATTTATTTATTTATTCATTTATATTTTGGAGGCTGTGTTTCTTCCTGACTGGCGCTCACCAAGTAGGCTGTGCTGGCTGGCCACACTGAGTCCTAGGGATCCACCTGTCTCCTGTCTCCACCTCTCTAGTACTGGGATTGCAAGCTCATACCATTGCACACTCAGGTTCCCATGCATTCAAGACAAGCACTTTATAAACTACCAGACTACCCCAGTTAAAATCTTTTTCTTTGGTTAATTTCCCCTATGTTGTTATTATCATTTTTTAACATTGAGTATTTACTTTAAAATATTATTATTTTTAAAAAGTTTGTGTGTGTCTGTGTGCATATATGCCACATGTATGAAGGAGTCCTTGGAGGGTAGAATAGGGCACCAGGTCCGAGCTAGAGTTATAGATAGCTGTGAGTCATCTAGTGTGTTGCTGGGAGTGGAGCTCGGGGCCTCTGGCAGAGCAGCAAGTGCTCTGAACCATTGAGCCATCTCTCTAGCCATTATTACTATTATTATTTAAAAAATAAACTGGTACTAGCTTTTTAGAAAATATATACAGCTGGCAGGGGATGGTTTTCTCTCTCTCTCTCTCTCTCTCTCTCTCTCTCTCTCTCTCTCTCTCTCTCGTTTGGTTTTTTTGAAACAGGATTTCTCTACGTAGCTTTGGCTGTCCTGGAGCTTGATCTGTAGACCAGGCTGTTCTCAAACTTAGAGATCTGCCTGCCTCTGCCTCTCGAGTGCTGAGATGAAAGGTGTGGGCCACCACCGCCCAGCTAAGATGGTTCTCTTCCCCCATGTGGGCGCCAGGAGTGAATTCAGGTCACCAGTCCCAGGAGCAAGTGCCTTTACTGTCTGAACCATCTCACGGCCCCTCCCTGTATTATTAATGCAAAAATATACCAAGCTGGTCAAAGGAGACTATTTTCTAACTGATTAACATGTCCTACATTTAGGATGCCCTTTAATGTTTCTAAAAATGGTTCATATGATACATGGGGAGAGACAAACCAGCCACTTTCAACTCTACCTTCTTGATTTCTTTCCCTTGATATTGTTTGGCGAATTAGTTCTGTATAACTGTACTTACAGTGCTTGAGCCTCGTTTACTTTAAAACCCAAAGCCTAAATTGTGGTGACTCATGCCTTTAACCTAAGCACTTGGGAGACAGCAGCAGGAAGATCTCTATGATCAAGGCCAGCCTGGTCTACATAATGAGTTCCAGGCTAGCCAGGGCCTCATAGTGGGTCCTTGTATCTAATTCAAAAGGATAAATGTACTAATAAGCACTTATCTATGTAACATTCTTTAAGTCTTTTTTGTTTAGACTAAAGAAGACTTTAGGATTTAAAGATTTTTCTGGACATGATAGTGTACACCTTTAATCTCAGTACATAGAGGGTCGAGGCAGCAAGATGGCTGTGAGTTTGAGATTACCTGGGTTTTATAGTGAGTACCGGGCCAACCAGGGATACACAAAAAGATCTTGTCTCAGAAATGTAAAAATAAATAATTTTAAAATGAAAAGAGCTTAGCAGTTTATTCTTGTTAAAAGGAAGCCGGACCCCACCTCCACCACTATAGCCTAGTTTGTGTATTTGGAATAGAGTTTAGATAATTCAGTTACTGGATGGATGAGCTCTGTGTGTGTGTGTGTGTGTGTGTGTGTGTGTGTGTGTGTGTGTGTGTGTGTGTGTGTAAATAGAGTTGTTACTGAAAACTTTGAAGCCATCCCTAAGTTTAATAACTGACTTATTTTGTTCTGGCCTAAAGAATTAGAGCAAATAGTTTCTTTTTTTTTAAGTGACTTTTCAAAAAAAAAATTTTTTTTTCAGTTGTGAAGTTATCCGAGATTGGAAAACAGGAGAATCCCTCTGTTATGCGTTTATTGAATTCGAAAAGGTATGTCATAGTTTAAATATACCAGATTCTGGTTTTCACTATTTCTTTTCTGAGGGTGGGTTCTTTTGTGATGCCTTGGCTGATGTCCTACTGGTTATCTTCCTGCTCAGCCTCCTGTGTAGAGTCTGGTTAGAGGTGTGCACCACTGCACCTGGCTGTTTTGTTTTTGGGTAGTCTTTGTTTGTTTGTTTGTTTGTTTTCTGAGGCAAGGTCTTTTCTATGTAACAGCTCTAGCTGTCCTGGGACTCACTTTGTAGACCAGGCTGGCCTCGAACTTGAGTAATCTTAAAAATGAAAAATTATAGTACTTTTTTTAGTTTCTAGTATTGTGTTTTTCTTTAGGCATCTAAGAACGTTAACTTTATTGTAACTTTACACTGGGAATAAATTCGACATTTACTGATGGTAATATATGTTTACTGTGGGTTCAGGTACAATCTGTCTGAACATAATTGTTTTAGAAAAAGTCCTTCACAGACTGTTTATTGTAACCTGAGTACCAGGAAGAAAAATGGGGGAGTGTTAAGATCTAGACATGAATGCAGGCTCAGTCCCTGGCCAGCTACTGGGCAGCGCTCACCTACTTACTCTTCTTCCTGAGGCTTTCCTTCCTCAGAGGAAGGGTCAGGAAGCTGCTGCTAGATCTGCAGTGGTGATGAGAGCTTGGCCGGCTGAGTGCTTACTCCAGGTCAGACATTACCTTACTTTTCCTGTATGTAATATGTACAACTTAGGAGATAGATGCTGTCTTTATTTTTCCAAAACAGAGACAGGGTGGTCCTGTGGTTTACTCAACATCATGTACCTGAGGATGTCATGGCTAGGATTTGAGTGTGGATATGTCTGGCACTGTTCCTGATGAGTTTACCTATCTATGCTGCATTTTATTGTTGTTTTTTTGTTTTGTTTTCAAATGTGGCTTTGGGCCAGTTAGTGTCTAGTAATGCCTCATTGCAAGTTACATTGATTCCAAAGTATTTATTGAATATTTTCTGTATTTTTGGCACTGTGTTAAATCCTAGGGGTTTAAGATGAATAATGGAGGATTAGGAAAAGCATACAGTAGCAGATCATACCTAGATACTGTGTCATATGTACTAAAATTTATATATTTCAAAGTTTATTGGTGCCAGCAGAAAAGAGAGCTTTGCTTTTGGCTTACGATGGAAACTTTTCATCAATCTGACTGTTCTGTCATCGACCTCTATTATTATTGCTTACAAGTAAGGTTTCATTTGTAGCATGGAGACTGGTGACTGCTCTGTCTTTCAGTTTCCTGCAGGCAGGTCATTTTCTATGGATACATAGTTCAGGTCAGCTTTAGGGCAAAGACTGAACACCCAGCATGGGTGCTGGCAACCAAACTCCGTTCTCTGCAAAAGCAGGAAGCTGCCTGGTGACCTGCTCTCCAGCTACTGTAGTAATGCTTTATCGTGGTTTGTTTCACACTTCTCTGCTTGAGTACTTGTTCTCTCCTCACGTTTATTACCATTTGGATGTCTGTGTGTGTGTGTGTGTGTGTGTGTGTGTGTGTGTGTGTGTGTGTGTGTGTGTGCTTGTGTGCTTGTGGATATGGAGCCAAAGGCTGATGCTGGCTGTCTTGCTTTAATTGCTCACTACTTCATTTACTGGGGCAGGATCTTGCTAAGCCTGCGGCTGGACTAGCTTGCTCCAGAGAGCCCATCTCCACCTCCTGATAGGTCATCCACCACACCTACCTGGCATTTCCATGGCTGAGGAGGCAAACTCTGGCCTCATACTTGTTCAGCAAGTGTGTTTATCCACCGATACATCTCCCCAGCTCATGTATACTTCAAACAAACAAACAAAACAAATTTTAGGAGCTGGAAGGATGGCTCAGTGCTTAAGAACATTGGTTTTCTTCCAAAGTATCTAGGTTCAATTCCCAGCACCTCCATCCTAGTTCACAATTGTATGTAACTCTAACCCCAGGAGCTCCAACACCTTCTTGTGGCCTCAATGGGCACTCTACACAAGTGGTGCACAGACATACAGTCAGGCAAACGTACATATAAAAATAGTATCTGAAACCCAGATTTCATTGTTATTGCTGTCAATATTCGTATGGGGGGATACACACATACCACAGCCTGCATGTGGAGGTCAGAGGACAACGTTTGGGAATTGATTCTATTCTTTCTCCTTGTTCTAAAGCAAGGTGTCTCATTTCTGTCTGCCATGCTACGTACTTGAGGCTACCTCTCATCTTGCCTCTACCTCTTATTTTGCTGTATTAGTGCTGGGATTACAGATGAGTGCCACCACATCGGGCTTTTTTGTGGGTTCCAGGGATAAAACTCAGGTTGTTAGGCTTCTGTGGCAAGTACTTTTAACTTGCTAAACCATCTCACTGGCCCAAATGTGCTCCTAAAGCAAAGAGCATATGCAAGGTTTGCCTGCCCTTCACTCCACATTTGTGCCATTAAGATTGTTTATTACAAGGTTGCTTGCCTGCTTTCCTATTGCGTATCCTGCCGTTTATTGTCTTTCAGGAACTCTTTATGTTATGAATGCAAGCTCTTTTTAATATGATATATATATCATATATAAAATATATCATACATACATATCTTTTGTTCTGTGGATTTCTCATTTCCTTTCTTTTCTGAGACATGGTTTCTTTGCCTAGCCCTGGCTATCTTGGAACTTGCTGGCCTTGAACTCAGAGATCCCCCTGTCTCTGCCTCCTGAGTACTGGGATTAAAGGCATGTGCCACCACTGCCTGATCTTTTGTGTGTGTGTGTGTGTGTGTGTGTGTGTGTGTGTGTGTTTCATTTCCCTTCTTAATGGTGTCATTTGATAAACTCAAAAGTAATAGTTTTAACTTAGCCCCATTTGTCAACATTTTCTCAACACAGCCTCTAAAAATTCTGCTTACTCTAAAGACCTAAAGATATTCTCTATACTATTTTTTAAGCTTTGTTTAATTTTATGTCTGTGAATGTTTTGTCTGTATGTATGCATGTGCACCATGTGTGTGCCCGGTGTTCTTATAGCCAAAAGAGGGCACTGGACTCACTGGAACTGGAGTTGTGGGTGGTTCTGAGCTGATTGGTGCTAGGAACCAAACACAGGTCCTCTACAAAAGCAGCAAGTGCAAGAACCTACTCAGCCAGCTCTGTGTTCAGTCCCTCTCTACTGTTTTCATAAACCATGCTGTGTGGTAGGGGTTTGCTGGAGGGGTCTGTGATCTGTCTCTGCCCTCTGTGTTCCACTGCATTTCATTTGTCTTACTCATGTGACTCAGCCCAACTAAACATAAAGGTCTTCCTATTCCCAGAGCTCTGTGGGACCATTTTTGTTCAGGCATTCATTCATATGTGTTTAAAGTCTGGTTCTAGGTGCTGGTGCCATGCTTATGTTAGACATCTTGTAGTGTGAGTCCTTTAACTTTTTGTTTGCTTGTTTGTTTTGTTGTTTTGAGATAGAACCTCACTATGTAGACCTGGCTGGCGTGGAATTCTCTATATAGACCAGGCTGGCTTGAACTCACATTCCATTTGTTGATTATGGAGTATTTCACTAGGCCAGCATTCTGTAATTAATTACAGAAATATTTCTGCATTGAAACAAATGACCAGTCATACTAAGTTGATTTTGAAAATGGTCATAGTCCCCCATTAGGTCCAGATACTGCTGCCAAATTTCCAGGGTTTGGTTGTGGTTTGGTTTGGTTTCTGTTTTTTCGAGACAGGGTTTCTCCGTATAGCCCTGGCTGTCCTGGAACTAGCTCTGTAGACCAGGCTGGCCTCAGACTCAGAGATCCACTTGCTTCTGCCTCCTGAGTGCAGGGATTAAAGGTGTGTGCCACCACTGCCTGGCTTGCCAGAGGTTTTTGTTTGGTTCTAGAGATCCCTCCCACCCCCACCCGTTCTTTGTGCACAGTAAGCAAGTGTCCTACTTCTGAGCTATCCCCAACCCCTGCTAAATTACTTTTAACACCAAATTTATGAAGACAACGTTCACTTTGAGGATATAGTATTTTTGAGTTTTGAGTAACTAGCATTGTAGACTTGCATCATCCAGGTGGTAAGTGTATGTGTGTCCACTACAGTCAGACCACCTCAGTTCAAATAATGGTTCCAACCATTGGCTGCTTCTGTACTGGACCTCATTAAACTTCTGTTTTCTCATTGAGATAATACATAGATGGAACCTCAAAAGGTTATTACCAAGGTTAATTGAGATAGTAGATGCAATGCATTTAATATCTGGTAAATAAGAAATATTTGAATATTAATTTTAGTAACAATGGCCTTTTTGTGTTTACAGTATTTGTAATAGTTGCAGAAATCTTTCCTATGAACATTCATACTTGAATTTTTGTAATCACTAATAGGAAGAAGATTGTGAGAAAGCGTTCTTCAAAATGGATAATGTACTTATAGATGACAGGAGAATACATGTGGATTTTAGCCAGTCTGTTGCAAAGGTTAAGTGGAAGGGGAAAGGTATGTTGGTTTATCTCCTTTTATTGATGTTCTGCTTCAATAAAGGTGTGTGTGTGTGTGTGTGTGTGTGTGTGTGTGTGTGTGTGTGTGTGTACACATGCATATAAGTGCTTTAATTTTGTGTTGTTAATTAAGGGGAATGTTAATAGAATTCAGGTCACTTAGGATTTTGTAAAGCTACTATCTAGAATGTGTGTATATATGTGTTGATGGATGAAAATACCATTGTTTTTAGCGTTTGCTTATATTGTAAGCTATTTAGAACTACCCATTGAAGACATGATCTATTTCTGAAATAATTATGACTTTTTTGATAATTTGATTCTTTTAGATACAAACTTTTTAAAAGTTTTGTTTCTTGTTTTTGTTGTTATATAAAATTCTCTTCCACTCCTCATCTGCCCAGTTTCTCTTCCCAGAATAACCAGTTGCCTGTTCTTTCTACAGCCATTCTTTGTACACACATGCATATGTTTTTTCCTCCTCATTTTAAAAAGGAGAGTTCAAAGGATGCAGATTACATTACTCAGTGTCTTAGCGTCCCCATTGGTAATGTGTCTTCAGAGCTCATTTCATATGAGTATATGTGCTCGTTGGCTCTCTCCATTGGCTGCTCTCTCCTCCGTTAAGTGTGTGTCATCACTTACTGCCTGAGCTCCTCCATGGGCCATGTATGCGTGGCGTCTCTCACACCTGCTGTATGTCTGCATGTAAGTCCCTGATACAGGCATGCCAAACTTAAGTTTGGATCTGTTATATGCTGGATCCTGAGTTTTTTTATTTTATTATTCTGTCTTTTTAGTTTCAAATTTTTAAATTAAATTTAATTAAAAATTTTTGAGACGTAGTTTTGTTATGGAGTCTAGGTTGGCCTTAAACTTAGTGTCCTCCTGCTTCAGTCTTCTGAGTGTTAAGATTCTAAGTGTTGACTCCCCACCCTAGCTGTAATTTTTTATCTCGTGAACTTTGTGCATGTGTGTGCATGTGCGTATGTACCAAGGACTGGGCATAGGAGTCCCACAGATGCTAAGTATGTGTCTGTCGTCGTCGGACTATATTCCTAGCTGAGTTTTAAAAATCATTTCTTAACCCTGGTTTTAAAAGGTCTCACTTAGGGTTGAGTGTTGGGGAGGCAGAGGCAGGTGGATCTTTGTGAGTTTGAGGCCAGATGAGTTCACATCGCCACTTCCAGGCCAACCAGGGCTACAGAGTTACGGCCCTGTTTCAGAAAAACAAAACAGCAACAACACAACAGGTTTCCCTTGGTAGTTATTCACATGTCGTGCTAAATCTTACCAGGAAAATGAAGATTACCTTTTCTTTTTTGTTAAAAGATTTATCTATTTCTATTTTATATGTCTGAATATTTTGCCTGTACATATGTATGTGAACCATGTGTATGCCTGGTGCTGGCAGAGACCAGAGTATTAGATTTTCTGGAACTGGAATTACAGAGAGTTATGAGCCATCGGGGGGTTCTAGGAGTTGAACCCAGGTCCTCTGCAAGAACAGTGCCCTAAACCATGGAGCCATCACTCCAGCCTCAAGATTACTTTTTCTATACCACTTGTAACTCGTTTCCCATGATTTCACTGCATTTAAAAATAAGAAATGCGTAGGACTGTTTGGTGGCAGGTGGTAGGCTTTAGAAGAGGGAGAGATCCATTACTAGAGCTGGTGGCTGGAAGGCGCCTGGCAGCTGGGATCTCTGCTAGGAGAAGTGACTTGGATCATGGTCCTGTGCTCTCCATTTCTCCTGTGATTCTTCCCTACTGTTGAAATACATGATCAGTGCTCTTTTGACTAGTGCTTTGTGAAAATGAATGGATCTTTTTTATTAAGGCCTATAAAAACCCAGATAAATATCTGGTCTCTCTGAAGAACTTTCTCTCTCCCCGTTGTTCCTTCACAATGGCCTTCACCAGAAGCCATGCTGTGTGTTTCCTCAGTACACACTGCAGGTTCCCAACCAGTGCCTCCCTCTTTGGCTTCCTGTTTATAGATCAAATTCATTCTCAGTCCACTGCTTAGAGGGCACAGATTTCCCTCTGTTTCACAAAGAGAACTTTTTAGTTCACAGTTGGGTCGTAATGCTGAAGAGTCAGCTTCTCTTGCGGCTGAAGGAGAACCTGTTCCAGCTTGGCTCACCAGTCTCACCAGAATGACTTTGACTCGCTCTTGATAGAGTAATGGTGGAAATTAGCATGGTGTCCGTCCTGTATTCTCTGCCAGACTGGCTGCTTGTGATTTTTACATAGTGTGATTACAGTTGTAGGGGGAAATTACATGTCTGTTTAGGTGTGGTGTTAGCTGCTGGCTTGATGCACTGTTGGCCTGAACAGTGTAGTGTGGGTGTTGGACGTTGTAATATTCACGAATGTCGGTAGATGGCAGCATATGGCCACCGAGAAAACCGACCATGCACTTAGAACTAAAGTCACAGCAGAGGCAGCTCTGCTGGGGCCTTCTGTCCTTCTTCACTTTTCCTGCTTCTCAGCGTGTGCCCTGTGTAGCCCTTCGTGACTTATAAGCTTGTTAGTGTTTCCTTATGTGATACTAATTCTTTTTCCCTCTTAATAAACAGGTGGGAAATATACCAAGAGTGATTTCAAGGAGTATGAAAAGGAACAGGATAAACCATCCAATTTGGTTCTGAAAGAAAAAGTAAAGCCCAAACAGGAGTATCCTTTACAAGAATCGTGTGCACATTCGTCCACTGGGTGGATCATTTGTGACGGTCACAGCTTCCCAGTGTCTCCCGTAGACTTGGCTTTTTCATTATACTTGGTATTATGGAGAAAGTTAGGTTTGAAAGAAACTTAAGCCTAAGTATTTTACCCCCTATTCTTACATTAAATACCTTCCTACTTACCCAGTGTTCTCAAATGATCTTCAGGTAAGTTTGTTATTTTTATATATACTAATGTTTTGTGTTATTCCTTCTCCTGTATTTAATTTCCTTAGCTAGATAACAAAATCTTGTAGTTCTTTGTCACATAATTAATTAGATTGCTTTTTTCCTGCATAATACCTTGTCATTTTAGCAACAAAGATTTTCTAAAACTTTGTTTAGGGCTCCTTCCTGTTCAGTGCCAGAGTTGACATTTAGAGGACTAAAAACCAATCTATTGACTTGACCATGTAATTCAGGTTCTTCCAAGTTTTACGTTGAGACAAGTAAAAAGCAGTGAAACATACTGTTGGCATTATGTCATTCGTATTAGTTTGACTGATTTTCCCATTATAAATCTATCACTCTACACATTGCAAAGGTCATTTCTTTGGCAATCCTGTCTGGTAAATGGCATCTTTGTTTCCTAGTTTCTGTTGATGGAAAGGAGTTCTCTTTTCCTGTGTTACGTAGGCATGTCTTCTCCAAGTATTCATCAAGGAGAGATGAGTATCAGGTTGGCCTTTAGATATTCATGCTTTAAAATGTGTTGCCTGTCTGCACAAAACATTGTGATGTGTTAGAGTCTGAAGAGAGCTGACAGCATCAACCTAAGAGGCTTTGCAGGCAGCCAGACCAACAAGCTGAGGTCGGTCCTTAAAAAAGGACATTGGGAGGCATGTGATTAAAGCTTAGAATCATCAAAGGCATAGATGAATATGTGCAAATGTTACCTTGGCATGTGTGAGGTTAAGTCTAGGCTAACCACTAAGAAGGGGAGTGTAGAGGACAAATAAAGGAAATGTAGCTGCAGAGCATAACGCAGAGATGTTTACCATGGAGGTTGTTCTGACTATAAGGAAGTCAATGTATTATTTTAAAGTTTGTAGCACCAAAATATTTTAATGAATGCTAGGCAACCACTCTACTGATTGCGCTTGCTCCCACCCTTGCTACTCTTTTCTTTACCCAAAGTTTAGGAGGGTGGGGCGCATGCATGCAGTTCAGACAGGATTGCTTGAGCCTACTTCGGGATTAGGCTTGGTGACTTACTAAGAACCTCATCTTTAAAAAAAATCAAGTGTGCATCTTACCTAGTGCAATCATATATCCTCCTTTTCATATACATGCCCCTCACACACAACTGAAACAAAATCACACAAGTTTTGTCTTTTTTTTTTTCTGACAGTGCTGAGGATTGAACCAGGACTTTGCACATACGAGACAATTGCTCTACCACTGAGCTACACCCCAACTAACAGTATTTTTTTAAGGTGCTATTCTCTATTTCTTATTCTATGTGACTTCCAAAATTGTGAGTTATGAACCATAAATTCCACATCTCATCGCTGAATTAGGACCTTTAGTTTGAAGAACATGGAAATAACCAGACATAGTATAAAAGAGTAAAGAAATTGTAGATCATGAGGTAATAACGGAACTGGTGGTCCGTCTCTGGCTGTCTTGTGGAAAGCTAGAAAGGATATTGTTAACTTTTGATCGTATGTGTATGTGGGATATGTTCAGGGAAAGCCTAAACTGTGCCACTGTGAAAACAAACATTAAAAAAAGAAAACAGGCCGGGCGGTGGTGGCGCACGCCTTTAATCCCAGCACTCGGGAGGCAGAGCCAGGCAGATCTCTGTGAGTTCGAGGCCAGCTTGGACTACCAAGTGAGTCCCAGGAGAGGCGCAAAGCTACACAGAGAAACCCTGTCTCGAAAAACCAAAAAAAAAAAAGAAAACAGACATTAGATTCTGGTCCTTAAAGGACATGCCCATGTTGACTCTAGTCCCAGATGCAACTAAAGTAGCACTTTGTGCTAGGCTTCCTCATATTCCTCACATTCCAGAAGTCAACCTTCAGAGAGCAATTTAGAGATTATTTGTATACTAGGTTTATGCCTTCTCTCAGTTTATTTTTGAGACAGGGTCTCACTATATAGCTGTCCTAGAGCTCACTATATAGACCGGAGATTATTACATAGACCAAGCTGGTTTAGTGCTGAGATTAAAGGCATGTGCCACCATGCCCAGTTTATGCTTTCTTTTATTCTAAAGCTTTCTATTCCCTTAGAGAAATTGATTATTTCTGATTTAAAACATTATTATTATTATTATTATTATTATTATTATTATTATTACTATTAGTATTGTGCTAGGATCAAACCCAGGGCTTTCTGCATGATGGCAAGCTTGCTACCACAGAGCTACACCCTTGGCTCCAATTAAAATTAAAAATTAAATACCATTTTATATGAAATTAGAAAAGAGTTGCTCACTTCTGTTACACACAAACGGTGCTTTTTATATTTTTTTCTTTCAAGCCTTTATCTCTCACAGAGTTTGAAGTTAAAATTACTATATTATGTATGTAGGGTCCCACTCTTTCCCTAGGCAGGGCCTACTTTGTAGCCCGGGTTAGTCTCAGACTAATCTTTTTTGCCTTAGCTTTCTGAGTAGCTGAGATTACAAGTATTAATGTTTATGAAGTTTTTTTAAAAAGTTGTTTTTAAAATTATGTGGTGTGTGTGTGTGTGTGTGTGTGTATAGGTATGTGCATGTGTGAATGTGGGTACCTGAAGAGACCAGAGAGGGTGTCGGATCTCTGGAGCTGGAGTTATAGGCAGTTTTAATCCAGTTGACGGGGTACTGGGACAGAACACAGGTCCTCTAGAAGAGCAGCTAGTACTCTGAACTTCTGAGCCGTTCCTCCTGTCTGTGTGGTTGGTTTGTTGTTTGTTTTGAGACAGAGTCTTACTATGTAGCTCTGGCTGCTCTGGAATTTGCTGGAATATACGCAGACTCACAGAAATCTGCCAGCTTTGTCTCCTAAGGCCTGGGATCAACCATACAGTATTTTGACTTAAGCTTTTTTTCACTTTTAATTTTCATATAGGCCTTCCTAGCCTTTAAAAATAATTATTAGCAATGATTCTAAAATGTATTTTATTATATATTATTAAATATTGTTCTCATTTCCGGATAATTAAAAATGGTTTTAATATGTATATCTGTTTTCATGTAACTTAGTTTTATTTTAGTTGCTATAAATTCTTCCAGGACTTTCCGCATCATGACTGTTTACTGCTGGGTTCTCTACTAACTGACCTGAGAAGAGTCATGTGGTGTGCCCTCTGGCTAAAGAGTGTCTCTGGCATTGGGGCTCATAATACCTTTAGTTTTTCTAGTTGATGACATCCCTCAATTTCTAAATTAGGGTTTTTTATTTTATACTATTGACAAATATATTTTGATTTCCATCCTACTTATAATTTTTGCCTGGTGGTTATTAGCTGGCTGATGCCAGGATCTCTTCCATTTCTCTTGACTGTAATGAAGACTGTGTTACTTATTTTAGAAATGTATTTTTTAAAAAGGTATTCTGGCTGGGCAGTTGTGGCACACACCTTTAATCCCAACACTTGGGAGGCAGAGCCAGGCGGATCTCTATGAGTTCCAGGCCAGCCTGGGCTACAGAGTGAGTTCCAGGAAAGGCGCAAAGCTACACAGAGAAACCCTGTCTCAAAAAAACAAAACAAAACAAAACAAAAAAGGTATTCTGTGCTTTGAGATGCTATTTGCTTTAAGTTACAGTTGGCTTTATGGCCTCCTCTGTTTACCATATTTCTTAAGTTGCTTCCATTATTTATTCTATTTGTCCTTAATTTAATGCTTCAGTGCAAAATATGATCTTATACTAGATGAGCAGGCAGAAGACTCTAAATCAAGCCACTCACACACAAGTAAAAAACACAAAAAGAAAACACGTCACTGCTCTGAAGAAAAGGAAGATGAAGAATACATGCCAATCAAAAATCCTAATCAGGTATTTCTAACCTCAGGCTTACACATGGAGAAATCAATATCCTATCCTTTTATACAGTGCATATTGGTGGTGTAATTTAGGAGTAAGGGGTAGTTTTGAACAGTAATTCCCAATGGGCACACAGGATAATGGGCTTTAACTTTAAAGAATGTATCCCACAGGGTATCAATATTGTTTTCAGAATAATTTCAGTTATTATGTATTTCCACACTTTAACCAAGAGTGATCTCCTTACCTATGGATACTTATTTTCATAAAAATAAAACAAAAAACAAATTTGGCTGTGTTGAACAATTGCTTCTTAGTTATTAGCTTAATTTGTCAATACTTTTTAAAAGGTTTATTATTATTATTTAATTTATGCATGTCTGTTAAATACATAGTGCTTGCCATTGTTGGTCAGAAGAGAGTATTGGATCTCCTGGAGCTGGAGTTGCTGGCAGTTATGAGCCAACGTTATGTGGGTGATGGGAACCGAACATGGGTCCTCTGAAAGAGCAGTAAATGCTCTTAAATGCTGAGCCATCTGTCAGCCCCTCAGCATTGAAAACTTTAAGTTAAAAACTATGTGTATGTATACTTATGTAGTGTATGTACATGGGCTATGTATGCAGGGAAGCCAGAGGAGGACACTTGGTGTCCTGTTGTATCCCTCTCCATCTTACTCCCTTGGGACAGGGTCTCACTGAACTGGAGCTAGGCTGGCAGCCAGCAGTGCCCAGCTGTCCTCCTGTCTCTGTTCCTCATAGCTCTATGGTTACCTCTTGTGCCCTTTATGTGGTTCCGGGGACTTGCACTCAGTTCCTTTTGCGTGTACACTCGGCACTCCTGTCTGAGGCACAGTCTCTCCAGCCGCTTAATTTTATTTTAAATCTTCTTCTGTGTACACATTTCCTGCTGTGAACATTCCTTCCACTCCTTTCCCATTAGTCCCCATGTCCCCGGGGCCTGGACAGTTTCACTCCTATATTTAATCGATATGTACATGACTATATAAAATGTAGAGTCACAATGAGAGAAAGCTTACACAGTTTGTCTTTCTGACACTGACTTAATTTGCTGAATATGACTTTTGGGTTGCATCCATTTACTACATAGGACATCACACTTTATGGCCGAGGTTATGTCCTGTCTATACTGTAGATATAAAATAGAAATAGCACTCATAATAAACATCACCTCAAAACTGTCCTGAACATCAGCATATTTCCTAAAACAATGGTAATGAAAAGAAATTATTTCTAGCCTGTTTTGGCTTTTTGTTAAATTAAAAGGAAAAGAAAGCCACTCCATCATAGCCCCCCTGCTTTTATTTACCTCATGTCCGTCCTTTGAGACGATCCTGGCGAATGAGAACAATTTCAGTAGACTAAGGTGAGAAGGCAGGGAACACGGGGTGTGAGCATGCAAAGCAAGAGACGCAGATGGAGAGATGGGTCAGGGTGAGCAGAGCCAAGGCTCTGCCGTTCGCAGAGTTAAGAGTGACATTTCTGTACTGCTTGCCATGGACGTGACCTGGGCACGTTAACTTTGAGTCACAGTTTCCTTCTTTGACAAAGGAGATAATACTTCCCAGACGGACAGGCTGTTACAGTAAATGTGGGCAAGTGTGCGAACATTGTCTGTTCTGGCTGATCGCACTGCTTCCACTGGCGCTGTCAAGGCGCTGCTGCTTTACAGTCACTGACGGCAGCTCTCCTGTGGCTAGGACACGAGCCTGTTCCTGCCACAGGCAGGTTGTCTCGGTTTCCATATCAGGTTAATGGATTGCGCAAACACTTGTCTGGTTTATAGTTTTATTTTGTGGCTTGCTTTGTTTTGAGACAGGATCTCACTGTGTAGCCCTAACTGGCCTAGAACTCATTATGTAAACCAGGCTGGCTTCCAACTCACCTGCCTTTGCTTCTGCCTCCCAAGTGCTGAGATTAAATGGTTTGTAGTTCTTAAAACAATAAGGTTCAAAAATAAAATCTAACTGAACACTGTGGTGGCACACATCTACAGTTGTAATGCTTGGGAGTCTGAGCAGGAAGGCCAAGAGTTTGAAACCAGGCTGAGCAATATAGTGAGGCTCTGAGGTTTTGGCTTTTTTTGAAGGAAAAACCTACAGAATAGTACACATACAAAGTGTAACTTGAACCCCATCCCACCCCCTTTTTTCTTTCTCTTGTAGGTGATGGCTTTTTTTTTTTTTTTTTTTTTGTTGTTGTTGTTGTTGTTTTGGTTTGGTTTTCAAGGCAGGGTTTCCCTGGGTAGTTTTGGAGCCTGTCCTGGAACTCGCTTTGTAGAACAGGCTGGCCTCGAACTCACAGAGATCCACCTGGCTCTGCCTCCCCAGTGCTGGGATTAAAGGTGTGTGCCACCACTGCCCGACAGTGATGATGTATTTTATATTGGTCTTCATTTAATAGTGTTCTCTCTCTCTCTCTCTGTCTCTCTCCCTCTGTCTGTCTGTCTCTGTGTAGGAGGATGTTAGCGTGAATGTCTAAGCACACTTGCCTGTGTAAGCTTTCTACGTTATTTTTGAGATAGTCTCTCCCTGAAGTTGGTATTGCCATTTGGCTAGACTGGCTGGCTAGAGGGACTCCCAAAATTCTTGTTTCCTCATCTCCAGCACTGGAGTTACAGAGTTGTACTTCATGGCCGGCTTTTGTGTGAATGCTGGAGATTTCAGTACAGGTCCTTAGTACTTTCCTAGAGTTAAAAGATATTTTAGTAAATGTGTGTTTGATACGCACTCCTGAAGAGCATCATTCGTACCCCTCCGTGTCATCTGACAGAGGCATAATCTCGCTCCTTTTATAGCCTGTTAGCTCTTTTAAATACTGTCATCATTCATGTCCTGCTACAGATTTTATTTTATTTTTGGTTTTTCAAGACAGGTTTCTCTGTATAGATCAGCTGTCCTGGAGCTCACTCTGTAGACCAGGCTGTCCTCACAGAGATCCCCCTGCCTCTGCCTCCCCAGTGCTGGGATTAAAGGCATGGGCCACCACCACCCGGTTCCTGCTACAGATTTTTTAAACTGTATCTTTGTCCATTCTTTCAAATATTCCTCACATGAATAAATAAAAATAAAAGAAATAAAATCTTTTTTTTTGTCCTTAAAATGTGGGATAAGCTCTTTATCCCTGTTTCACAATGAAGAAATTATAAAGGAAGATGCTTGTTATTGACCTGTAGTTGACACGTATAGTAAGCAGTGGAGCCATAGTTTAGATCAGATTTACATTCCTAACTAGTCTACTGCTGCTCTTTTTACCAGGAACAGATCCTCTTCTTCTCTTAGTTCTGTTGTTATTCTAATAGAATTGACCCATAATGCAGATCTAACCAGAGTATCTCCTCCCTCCCTCGAAAATTACTATTTGTGTGTGTGTGTGTGTGTGTGTGTGTGTGTGTGTGTGTGTGTATGTGTGCATCATGTTAGTACCTGTACACGTGTATATGCAGGGTGTATCCTCTGGAGGCTAAAAGAGGCTTCATCACCCTCCACCCAGTCCTTTATGTCAGGGCCTCTTTCCAGACCTGCAGCCAGACTGGTAGCCAACAAATTTGAGCAATCCTCCTGTCTCTGCCATCCCACAGTACTAGGCTTATAGGCCATCCCCACTAAACCATTTCCATAGTCTACCTCCTTTCTCTTCATTTCTGTTAATTTAGTTCTAGGTCAACCCAATCTTTTAAAATAGTCGTCATACCACATTCCTATGGATGTTTAACATGTTTTCTACTAAAGCTTTCAAAGCCCAGGTTGCTTTTAGCTACGGGTGTTCAAACCTGTGCTTATGTATCTTCTGTGAATCCAGATCTGAGATAAATGTTGTGTTTGAGATGATCTCCAGGCAACTTTATTTATTAACATACAAATAAAATATCACATTTGAGCACAAATAAAGTATCACCACATTTCCCCTTTTTATTCTAATAAAAAGATAAAGTTATAACAAATATAAAAAAACTATATACAATAACTATATACAATATATACAAGCAATAAATACCTCAACAATGTCTAATCCATTTGCATTTGACAAACTCAGAGAAAACATTCCATTATCTATCCTATTTTGGTAAGTCCAAAATGTACCTGATTCACTTTTTGTCCCAACTTGTATTACTAACAGAGAACTATCTTATAAAGTCTTTCAAATTTATACACTTACACCTCTTTAGTGAGTTTCTTCTCTGAAATTCTTAACAAGGAAAACTATAACTATCTAATCTTCAACTAACTATAACTATAATCTAATCTTCAACTCCCTCAGAGACTCAAGAAGGAAATAATAGTGCCTAGTAAAATAGGAAGTGCAAGCAAGCGGCTTCCAAAAAAATGTGAGTTGACAGAAATAGCCAGCTGCCTGGACAGTCACCCGAGGTTTCTCCACAATGTTGGGGCATCATCTTCAGCCTAAAGTTTAAAGAAATGCAAAAGTGGATATGTTCAAGCTTATCTCCTCCCCAGTATTAGGAACCTTTTATCCTACTTGAGGGGGGGGGATATTTTAAATTTTGTATTTGTTTTTGTGCATATATTTGTATGCAAGTATGTATCTGTGTAGTGTGTTTGTAGGCCAGAGATTCTAGTTAAGTGTCTTCGTTTGTTGTCCTCCATACGATTTTCTTTGAGACAGCATCTCTACCTGAGCTCAGAGCCCACTGATTGGCTAAACTCACTGACCAGAACGCTCTAGGGATCTGTTGGTCACTACTCCCACAGTGCTGGGGTTACAGGCACAGGCCACCTTGTCTAAGTTTTCATATGGGAGCTGTGGATCTGAACTCAGGCCCTTGTATGGTATGTAGGCACCGTATGACTGAGCCATCTTCCTATCCCCTACTTTCTGATGACTTAAAACTTGACAGTGGCAGTCTTTTTCTTTTGACATGCAGAAAAAGGAAGAAACGCTCTTAACAGTTTTAAAAGAATGTTAAGGGGTGAGGAGGTGGCTCAGCAGGTAAAAACACTTGCCATGCAAATCCAATGACATGAGTTCAGTCCCTGGAACCTCCCTTTAAAAAGAAAAAAAAGGAAAAAAAACTTGCTGTGGGGCCACATCTCTGTGGTGTCCTCGCCGCCTCTGTGTTGACATGGAAAGTAGGAACAGGAAGGTCTCCCAGAAGCTTAAGGACCAGTGTGGGAACACGCTACTCCAGCCTAGCAGAAATGACAAGAGAGCAGACTCCGTCTCAGCAACGTGAAGGAAAGAACAACTATTGGCAGTTGTCCTCTAACACCTACACACCCCCTTTAAGTCTTAAAATAATAGTGTTTGTAACGATAAAAGTGTTAAGATTCTGATTTGTCATTTTCTAACCTTTTCCCCATAAGGTCACTAAAGTAAGTTTTGGGGGTTTTATATTTTGATTTGACAGTATAGCTGTATTAATTTCTTCTTCTTTATAAGAAAGCTCAGCATGGATGTTTTCTGTTTTAGTCTGAAGACATAATTACTAACAGGAACTTCAGCACAGGTTAGGTGGTGGGTGTAGCTCAGATGTTCCTGTGTGCTACTGTTTGCTGGCAGAGTCCAGTTTCCTAAGGTGCTCTAACTGGCTTCTTCACACTGTTGCTATTCAGTTCAGAGAAGCATCTGTTTAATTTTTTCCTCTTATACCTTAATTTCATAGGTGGTTTTGTATTGTTGAAGTTTGGGTTTTCCTAGGTAGCAGGAAGCTGAGTAGTATTTAACTGCAGCTTGCCTGCTGGGTAGGCAAAGTGGGTCTCAATTTTTAGCACCATATGGCTGCTCACAACTGTCTGTGACTGTAACACCAATTCCAGGAGATCCAACACTCTCACACACATACAGACGAAACACCTGGGCACAGAAAATAAAAATCAAATTAATCTGAGCTGTTTCATTGGCTTGCTAATGGCAGATTTTTCTAGGCTTCCACAATTGACAGTGCTCATAGATGATTATTTGCTGACTGACTTTAAAACTACATTCCTTTGACAGGATATCTACAGAGAAATGGGTTTTGGCCACTATGAAGATGAAGAAAGCTGTTGGGAGAAACAGAAGAGCGAAAAAAGAGACCGACGTCAGAACCGCAGTCGTAGCCGATCTCGAGAAAGGGACGGTCACTATAGTAACAGCCACAAACCCAAGTACCAGACAGATCCTTATGAAAGGGAAAGGAGTAGAAAGAGAGACCGAAGCAGAAGTCCAAAGAAGTCCAAAGACAAAGAAAAATCTAAGTACAGATGAACAGGGCAGAGGAGGAAGCAGACGGCTAGCAGGTCTGCTCCTGCCTGACTTGGAGCACTCACAGACGCTCTCAGAGTTCCTGCTGGCACAGCTAACTCTGCATCTCCATGCTAGCGTTTTAGCCTTCAGGTTAACACTGATGGTGTGGGGCACTGGGAGAGTGGGGCGTTTTCTGTGTGTACTTTTCATACAAATTTTATTGTTATGCATACATGGTAGTGTTCATATTTAACATCTTTCATATTTTCAGTCTTTTTAAAGGAAGCATTTCATACCACAGAAGTCCATAAACTTGTATATAAGACATAAAACATAGTAAATTGTGCACCTGCCAGAGTATAAGAGATAAAGTGTCACTTGCTATGGAAGTTCCATGTGTCCTTTCTCCCTCCAGGAATTCTCATTCTGAGTTGTGTTTGCCCTGCTGTTAATCTTATATGGTTTTGAATTTTATATAAATGACACAATGTATGTTTATTTCTGTGACTTCTTAAAGAGTTGATTCATTTGTATTACGTAGTTTTAATGAATATGATGCAGTTGATCTGTTGCTCTGTTGATGGGCCTTTGAGTTGTTTGTTAGTTTTTGCTATCTAAGCAATACCACTGTGAACAGCTTCATCTGGGCCTGGCACTATCTGGCTATATGGTTTGAGCTTTCAATGCATTTACAATTGTAGTTGCTTAATTTGCCTGGTATGTGGATTTGTATGGGAGCAGGGGGAGCCACCAGAGTATCAGTCCACATGCAGCTTGGAGCGGGTGTTGCTTCAGTGTCGTGCATATTCTTGACCACCAATAGAAGAGGTTTAGTTACGTAAGAGGCTAGCATCCTGATAGGGAGATGGCTCCGTTGGTAGTGTTTGCTTCACAGGCATAAGACCGAGTTCAGATCCTCAGGACCACATAACCAGGCTGACAGTGCATGCTTAGAGCCCAGCACTGGGAGGCAGGAACAGGTGAAGCTCTAGGGTTAATGAGAAGCCTTGTCTCAAGAACTATGCTTGAGGAAGACACCTGACTTTGACCTCTCACAAAATTGTGCATGCACGTAAACACAGAGATGAATAAACAGAGCTATCCTGTATAGACAACTGTAAGTATTGCTTGCACAGATGGTTCTTGGTTGTTTTGGTTTGGTTTTTGGGTTTTTTGTTTGTTTGTTTGTTTGTTTGTTTGTTTGTTTTTTGAGACAGGGTTTCTCTGTGTAGTTTTGGATCCTGTCCTGGAACTCACTCTGTAGACCAGGCTGGCCTCAAACTCACAGAGATCCGCCTGCCTCTGCCTCCCGAGTGCTGGGATTAAAGGCCTGCACCACCACTGCCCAGCTCACAGATGATTCTAAAATGTGGTCTGGAAAAATGAGGAAAAGACAAGCTGGGAACAGTGTGAAGTCACCTACTGACAACTGTGACGATTTAATAGCTCTGGAATATTGAAATGGTAACAATGTATGCACCAAACATTTCAAGAAAAAAATATCCTTTATTGCAAATTATGAGAAGCTGTTTTATTTTCCTACACATTTGACAGTAATTTTATATACTTATGGGTGTGTAATATGTTTTTATATATGTTCATATTCTGGGACAAGTAAATCCATTTACAAACATTTATCAGCTCACTTTTTTTTTTCTTCTTTCCTCTGGCCTCTGGATTTTGAAATCTCCATTATTATTAACTGTAGCTTGCACTCTCTATAGTACTTCTCAGACATTTCTCCCTTTCATCTAGAAAAAAAACACACACTCTTTGACCCAAATCTCCTTTATTCCTTGTCTTAGTCAATGTTCTGTTGCTGTGAAGAAATACCGTGACCATGGCAACTCTGATTAAGGAAAGCATTTAATTAGGACTGGCTTACAATTCAGTACATTATTGCTGTGGTGGGAAGCATGGTGGCATGCAGGTAGACATGGTGCTGGAGAAGGAACCAAGAGTTCTACATCTGAACCAGCAGGCAGCAGGAAGAGAGAGTGCCACACTGGGCCTGGCTTGAGCATCTGAGACCTCAAAGCCCACCCCCGGTAACAATACTTCCTCCAACAAGGCCACACTTCCTGATAGTGCCACTCCTTATGGGGCATTTTCATTCAAACCACATTCGCCTGCCAATCGTTTCATTCTTGAATTCGACTTTTATGGACTCCCCTCCCATAACAATGAGGTCACATAGAATTTATCTTTCTGTGCCTGGCTTATATCACTCAGTGTTAATGTCTTCCCAATTCATCCATGTTGTTGCAAGTGACAGTTTCCCTCCTAAAGGATAAACAGTATTGGCCTGTTATGTATATATGACGTATTTTCTCTGTATGTTGTAGAGTTAGCTAAATAGATCTATTCTATGAACTGTTGTAACTAATGTGGCAGCAAGCTAGGAGCATAGACAGTCCTTCAGCATACCAATTTAAACGTGTTAGATTGCTGGATCATAGTAGTACTATCTTCAAGGATTTTCCTCCCAAATATCTCTGCTGTGTTCCATTGTGGCTATAATAATTCACATTCCCAAAGATAATATACAAGGATTTCCTTTGAGAAGCTGTGGTTTTCACCAGGTGATCACTTTTATTGTTATTATTTTTAAATAATTTATTTTTATTTTATGTGCATTGGTGTTTTGCTTGTGTGTACGTCTGTGTAAGGGTGTCAGATCCCCTGGAACAGGAGGTACAGGCAGTTGTGAGCTGCCATGTGGGTGCTGGGAATTGAACCCAGGTCCTCTGGAAGAGCAGTCAGCTCTTAACTGCTGAGCCATCTCTCCAGCTTTTTTTTTTTAAATTTTTGGAGACAAGAATCATTTGTAACCCAGCCTAGCTTTGAACTCTGCATGGCTGAGTATAACTGAACTTGTGATCCTCCTGTGCCAACCTCCAGAGAGCTGGAATTATAAATGTGTACCACCATGCCCATTTTGTGTGGCAAGTCCTCTACCAACTGAGCCCAGTTCCCAGCTACTTCACCGGGTGGTGTGTGTTTGTTTGTTTGTTTGAGACAGTCTTACTTTGTATCCTTGGCTGGCCTGAACTCACTCTAGACCAGGCCTTTGGCCTTGAATTGATAGAGATCTGCCTGTCTCTGCCTTCTGAGTGCTAGCATTAAGGGTGTGCCCCGCTGCACACAGCCTCACCAGGTGGTTTTAATTAATTGTGACTTCTGATCAGCATTTGTGAAGTACCTTGGCAGTCTTGGGTTTATGTTAATTTTGCTTATATAGCTGAAGTGGCCATATTTCCTGTCTCAGACTTGGCTTCTGTAGATTTTAGGTGAACTCTTAACTGTTTTCCTTTCATGCTGGCATTGAACTGAGGGCCTTGTGCCTGCTGAGAACCTTCTGCCTCTCACCACAGTAGGTGAACCAGTCTTGGGTGATATTTCCATTGACGTTTGCAAGAAAGAAAAAAAAAAAAAAAGATTGACCAGCAGATAGATTTTGTATTACAATAGTTACTTTAAACCCCAAATTGCTCATTAATATAACTTCACTTTCAGCTTTTAATCGTTTACCAGTTGAACTTTCAAAGATTTTGGCCAGAATTTTAATAGTTCTTTAGTAGACTGAGTGAGAACCTTTTTGTTGTTTCAATGATTGGACAAATTCCTTTAATAAATTGCATTTCGGTTAGTGGAAATTTAATTTCAAGTTTGACATTTCATACCCTTGAAGATTGAGTCACAAAGAATACATAACAGATAGTAAAATCGAAATCTTGAAAGCTTTACCTTTCAGTGGCTGTTGCTAGGAGACCATGCTTTGATGGGAAATTTGAGAGAAGCTTGTGTTTCCTGTTAGATGAGCATGTGGAGATCCCCTTCATTTTCAAAACTCTCTTCTTTTCAAAGCAAATAACACCAGTTATTCTTGCTGATGGGTCGATTTTATTACTACCTGTTTTGCCCACCCAGGACTGAGCACTGCCAAGAGTTAGCAATTTTATGTTTTGCCTCCTTGTCTATTCCTTGTTCACTGAGTAGGCAGCTGGGTGAGCTGTTCAGTGTTTTCCTTGTGCAATTTAAAAATTATATCACTAGGTCTGTCAAGTGGCTCATTGGGTAAAGGCATTTGCCACCAAGCCTGAATTTGAGCCCTGGGCCTCACATGTTGTCCTCTGATTCTCTGATTTCCATAAGCACACTGACACATGAGCAACCACACACACACACACACACACACACACACACACACACACACACACACAAATGTAATGATTTTTTTCACCCTGTATTGCTGGTATTTACTTTGTCTGGATTGCTGGGAAGCTGACACAAAGGATTTCACATGAGGTAACATACTAGCAAGCGTTTGTACAAAAAGAGAAGTTGGAGCACACTGCTCGGCTGCTGGGACTCCAGAACACAACCACAGTGACCCCTAGTTCCTGAAAACAGTGTTGGACTGTTTCCTTGGTGCGTGGTGTGGTGGACAGGCTTGGGTTTCCAGTCGGGAAGGCTGAGTCAGAAGCAAAGAAGCCTGTGCCGATTGGAGGAGCAGAAGGCTAAGGAAGCACAAGGTGATGGTCTGACCGAACAGAGGATGGTAAAGAGAAGAACCAAGAGCCAGGAAGCCTGAGTTTGATTTGCAGGCAGTAGAAAACACGAGACTGCTCTAAGGAAGAAAGCGGCACAGTAGAGCTGAGGAAAACGGGAGCTGGATATAGGTTCTGCAACGGGTCGGTACCCCATATCTGTGCCACATGCAACCCCAAAGCAGATTTAATCCAAGTAGCCTTCCCAGAGGAGGTGCTGCATAAATGGAGGCCTGCATTTGAGACCCACGTTGAAGAAGTGCTCCAACATGGAAGGGGCATCCCACCAATAAAAAACCATAACAAATCTACCGTCCCTGTAGATAACCACTGTTAACTGCAGAGAACAGTTCACGGCTCTGGAATGGCTACAGATGTGGTTTGGGTAAAACTTCTTTGACATGGTGGGAGCAGGATCAAGGGAGCCCCCTAGTTAATGTGGTCTCCATTCCCTTAGTGGACCGCCTGTCTCATACTGTCTTAGGGGCAGTCACCCTGTCCAACTCATCTCTACACCTGGCCTGCGGTAGAGAGCCTTGCTGTTACTGTAATCTCATCGGATGGCAGTAGATATTTTTAACTTCATAAAGGATGTTTCACTATTACATTGATAATTATCTACCACTCACAAATCAAAAGCACAGATTCATAGCCTTCTCCCCTCACATGCTTATGGGAAATAATGTGATGGTTTTTACCACGAAACTTGCTCTGTTGCAGAGCCTGTGTTAAACCTCATGCCCACTGCACAGCCTGTATGTGGGTGGGCACAAGTGGTATTGTAACGCACACAGTAGCCGCTAAAGCTTCAGGCACTGGAGTCACGCCACAGGCCTGCTCAGGGCTTCCCATCTGTAGTGGGAGCTGCTCTGAGGTGAGTAAATGCCACGGGATGCTCTCTGGGGAACTGAAAGGTGCGTGCACTTTTTAGACCTGCCATAGCACATGGCTACAAACCAAATGACTGAAAAGAACAGAAACTTCTCTCTCAGTCCTGTAGGCTACAAGTCCCAATTTCAAGGTATAGCCGGGGCCATGCTCCCTTTGAAGGTGCTAATGATCCTTGCTGCTTATTAGCTTCTGGTGTGTTCTTGGCTTAACGGATGCATCACTCTAAGCTCAACCTCTGTCTCCATATGGCCTTTACCCTGCATCTCTGAATCTCCCTCTCTCCTTTTCTTTATGTTTTCTTTCTTTCTTTGTTTTTCGAGACAGGGTTTCTCTGTGTAGTCCTGGCTGGCCTGGAACTCACTCTGTAGCCCAGGCTGGCTTCAAACTCTCAGAGATCCAGCTGCCTCTGCCCCCCAAGTGCTGGGATTAAAGGCGTGCGCCACTACCACCCGGCCTTTTCTTATAAAGATGCTGGCCATTGCATTCAGGGCCCACTCAAGACCACATGACTGCATCTTACCTGGATGACTTACAGAGACTGTTTCCAAATAGTGTTCGCAGATATAGGAAGTTAGAATTTGAACGTGTCTGAGGATGGGGTCGGGGAGGGGAGCATGGTAACTTGGGACCTTCTTGTGGGGTGAGGTGGTGTGGAGCTCAGGAAAAGCTTCTGTAGCAATTTGGCCCGCAGACCAGCAAAGGATGCTGGGATGAGCCTTGGAGCCTATGTTTCTAAAAACGTGGCCGGCGTTCAGATATGGTCACTTACTAGGCGATATCATTGGTCCAGGTTGTCAAGGCCTCATGTTGCATGTGCAACATCCCTCGTTATTCTCTGTGCTCATCTCTGTTCCTCTATTAGTGGCCCACAGTCCTTGTATCTTTTTGTTCATAGCATCTTTTCCTAGGAATATATGGAGTACTAGCATGGGTCACCTCACATTTCCCCTATGGGCTCTTTGAGAGCTATGGCTTCTGGGAAAGGCAGGACTTCCAGAGTCAACAGTGGTATGTTAGAGCTATGCATTATTCCCACTGCAGGTATCTTTCCGGAATGCTAGCTTATTTGGGTTACATAGTCACAATCTCTTGAGGAGAATGCCTGTAAGACCAAACAAGGCCCTGGGTGAGCTCTGGGTACATCAGGCACTGTATAGTAGGACCGTGGATTCAGTAGCTGACATCTTACAAAGAGGAAAGTAGAGAGGGCCCTGGAGGGTCATTCCTTCTGTCCCACGTTGCTCAGGAGGCCTGTAATCCTGAGAAAGGCTGGCTGATCTTTGGATGGCCAGACCTTCCCACATTAGGGTTGGTCCAACAGTCCCTCGCTGGAAGAGGCCATCAGTTTTCTCAAGTGTGGCTTCATGATGGCCTAGAAATGATTTTCTCCCCTCGGGAGGCAGAGGCAGGAGGATCTCTGAGTTCGAGGCCAACCTGGTCTACAGAGTGAGTTCCAGCACAGCCAGGGCTGCACAGAGAAACTCTGTCTTCAAGGGTGGGGAACAGAAAAAAAATTTTTTTCCTAAACCTTAACCAAACAGCCTGTGTGTGACAGTACATAGTAATTAATAATTGAAATTTTTATTGTATATGTCTGAATGTTTTTTGTGTGCATGTATGTATGTATATAGGTAGGTGTGTGTGTGTGTGTGTGTGTTCACTACGTGCATGTCTGGTACTCCTGGGGCTCAGAGAAGAGCACCAGATTATTGTGAGCTGCCATACAGGTAGTAGGAATTGAACCCAGGTCATCTGCAAAAGCAAAGGCTACTCTAAACAGCTTGGCCATCTCTCCTAGGCCTCGACCTGTGTGTGATGAGCGCATACATTCCTTCTGTTGACTGGGAGAGTACTTTTGCTAGTCTCCGCAAAGTCGTTTTGTTTTAGAAACCTGGTCTTACTATGTAGCACTAGCTGTCCTGGAACTCGACATGTAGACCTACCAGCCTCTGCTTCCCAGTCTCCTTCCTGCCTCTGCCTCCTGAGTGCTGGGATTAAAGGTGTGTCAGGGTTTTCTAGGTGTTGGGCTTTGCTACAGTTGGATGGAGTAATCCAACATCCATTAAAAATTTTTATTTGAGCCAGGTGTGGTGTCAGACACTCACGGTCTATGGGTCTAGGATGCCGAGGCAGGAGGGGACCAGACTGGGATACACAGATCTCAAAAAAGAAAAGAGGGCTGCTGGGAAAAGTGCCTGCCATGCAAGTCTGACAACCTGAGTTTGACCCCTGGAGCCCTCATAAAAATCCAGATGTGGTGGCTCACATCTGTAATCCCAGCACTCCTACAATAGAGATGGGAGGCAGAGACAGGAGAATAGCCTGGAATTGCTGACCAGCTAGCCTGGTGTATGTAGTAAACAGCAGAAACAACAATAAAGATCCTGAGCAAGGTTTGGAAGGAGAGAAATGATGGCCAAAAGTTATCTTCTGACCTCCACTCACATGGCATGGCATGCATGTACACACACACACACACACACACACACACACACACACACACACACACACCAAAAAATGTAATGGTAAAAACTATTACAGGGGGTTGGAGAGATGGCTCAGAGGTTAAGTGTACTGGCTACTCTTTCAGAGGTCCTGAGTTCAATTCCCAGCAACCCCATGGTGGCTCACAACCATCTATAATGAGATCTAGTGCCCTCTTCTGGTGTGGAGACATACATGCAAGCAGAACATTGTATACATAATAAATAAATAAGTCTTAAAAAAAATTACAGTTTGAGAGAAAATATCTTTTCAATCTCAGGATAAAGAGTTTTTTTTTTTTAAACAAGATTCAAACAGCATAGATTATAAAGGAAAAACTAATACATTACTGAAAAGTGTCTGTAGACCTCAAAACATAAACAAAGTTAAAAGTTACACATAAAATTGAACAAATACTTAGGACATACAGGAAACACACAAAGCCTCAATACATGAAAGATAATACAAACCAAAAAGAAAAGGGAACACCATAGGAAAATGGGCCATGGTGCGGGCAATCCCAGCAGCCAGGGGAAAAAAGCTGAAATGGCCTTGGCAAACCCTTCCTCATATACGGGTTTGGCACAAAGTAGAATGGCTCGGAAACCCCTGTGCTGGCAGGATTTGGAGACTGGGGGCTCCCGCCTGCCTCTGGTGAACACATGAATGGAAGGCTGAGAAGAACTCTTTCTGGCCAAGCCTATGCATGACTTTGTCCTCACTGTGCTATACAGTTTTACCTCACTCAGGAAACATCGCCAAAGACTGGTGTCCACTGGTGCTGTAGATGGAGGGAGGCAGCCTTTCTGGTCCTCGAGCGTCCTGCGCTTCGAGGGCTCCGTGTGCGTGATACCTATCTGCACGTTGTCCTCCCTCTGTGGCGAGGATCTATTCCCACACGCCTACGCCCTCTGGGCCACTTCCTGATGGCACAGACCCCAGTGTCACCAAAAAGGCTTTGAAAAAGGCAGAAGCAGCCTTGGGGTAGACCAGGCAGAAGAGGAAAGGGAAGGAGGACTTGCTTGCCACCCTGCTCTGCTCGGGACTCAACAGCATTTGTGGGGGTTGGCTTCCCGACTGCGGTCCGCTCTCTTTTTTTCTTGTTTGATTGGTTCTTATGGGGCTGCAGAAGGAGTCTGGGGTCTCTTCCCATGCAAGCTGCTGCCCTGCCCCCTCCTCTTCTAGGCAGAACTCAGTTTGGAGTGGGTGACACTGTAACTGTGTCTCCTTCCAGTGGGTGACAAGTCGCCTAAGCGAGACCGAGTTCTTTCTCAGCCCTACCTACCGTCACGGCAGCTGAAATGTGCCACTGTGGGCAAACGCAGCCGAGCTTTCTCTAGATCCGATGCTGGACAGGGACTGTATAGGATGGTGGCTCCTTAACAAAGACAACTGAGAATCGAGTTTTCTATGATGACTCCAGGAATTAAGACACCGAAGTCCACCAATCGCATTCTAGTCTGACCACTGAACAGACGCCATCATTTTTGTGCGTGTGTGTGTGTGTGTGTGTGTGTGTGTGTGTGTGTGTGTATCTGTGTGAGAGCGTGCACATACATGTGTGGAGGTCAGATAACCTTAGGTGTCACCTCAGGTGTCCTTTCCAGGCACTGTCCACTCAAAAAAATGTAAAATGTAGTGTGTGTACGTGCGTGCATATGTTTGTGTGTGTGTGTGTGTGTGCGCATATGTATGTGTGTATGTGGGTACACACGTGACAGGACAGCTTGAAGGAGCCGGTTCCCTCCTTCCGTTTGCTTGGTCCTGTGGACAGAACTCAAGCCATCAGCCTGGCAGTGAGCAGCTTTACCTGTTGAGCGACCTTGTCACCCACAAACCACCTTTTTTTGGAGAAATAATTTGATGCTTCTCACTTGGCCCCATCCTCTGCAGAAATGCTATCGATTCAGGGATGGACACAAATCAGGATTCTTTCCAAAACGTCTATTACATTTGTTTATTTATTTGTGCATACGTGTGTGCATGCATGCATGCGTATGTGTATATGGGTGTATGTGGGTACACCTGTGTCAGGACACAAGTGGGGGGGTCAGAGGACGGCTTGCAGGAGTGGGTTCTCTCCTTCCACATGTGGGTCCAAGGAGTCAAACTCAGGTTATCAGCCCCGGCCTCAGGTGCCTTTACCTGCTAACCCATCTTAATGGCCCACAAACCAAGATTTTATATCCCACATCCTGGGCCCATCTTGATAACCTCCCCAGTGCATCAATGACCTGTTGTCTTGTATCGAAGAGAATAAACAGCTTTCGAGGCTGGGCAAGGTAGTTCACACCTTTAATCTCAGCACTGGGGAGGCCAAGGGAGAAGGACTGAGTTCAAGGCCAGCCTGGCCATAGCGTGTTCAAGGCCAACCTCGGATGCCTACAAAGGCTGCATTTCAAAAAACATAAATAAAGGGCTGGAGCGATGACTGGTGCGTGAGGGTGTTTGCTGTGCTAACTCGGGGACCTGAGTTCTAATCTCCATCACTCGGGTGAAAGACAGGCCGCCTTACTTCCTCAGTTCTAAGCTCAGCTTGTCTCCCTGGCCATGTCCTTGAACACCACTGTTAGGGATGTCGTCTGGTGGGCTGCTGTACAGTTTGCTTGCATTGCTCTGAAACACCCCAGATTCAGGAAACAAAGTGGGGCGTCCGCTCACTGTGGAGCAGCGGAATGCTGTGCTGTAGAGGCCTGGGCTCAGACGTCTCCTCAGTTAGGGAAGAAGCAGTCATCCATTCCATGCAGGACAGCGGTGAAGAGAGCCACGCCCCCTGCTCCCCCTACCCCAAAGGAATTCACTACTTGTTGGGACTTCTGGCTTGGTGAATCAAGGGCAGAATTCTTCTCCAAGCCCAAGGTCTGTGGGCAACTTGTAACGATCTCTGTTCTCTCCCTTGTGGTACCACTTCCCTCTGGCAGGCTGTGGTCTCCATTAACTGAGCACCTGCTTCCCCCTAGGCGCATCTTCAAGCAGATGGGCTTCCCAGCCACCGGGAGTGGGAACTCAGCACACCCTCAGATTCTCCTTTTCCTCCCAGGACTCCAGGCTCTCCCGGGAGGAGGCTCCTGCTGCAGCCCTCAGAAGAGTTTGTTTTGAGTGACAGCTGTACTTTGATTGGTTGACTCAGGCAGAGGTGCGCTGACTTCCTACTACCTCGGGCTGCTTTCTTTCTTTTATTTTTAACGTGAAGTGCAAGTACCTTTTGCAGCTGAACGTGACTTGTGCAGGAAGTGGAGCGTAGGCATGGATCAGCTTCGAGCGGGGGTGTGGCCTGGGTTTTCTGTCCCCCTCTGACTCCAGGAACTCCTGAGGGACTGAGCGCTCCCTTCAATGTGAAGGCGCAAGGCAGCTGGGCAGTGTCTGCTGTGAGAACCAACCGGAGGGACACACCCTGCCGGTGAGTGCGAGTGCCCCGCTATCAGTTAACGTGGCAGGCACAGTACAGACTTCAGTCAAGGGCATGGGAGCAGGGCATGTTACAGAGTGGTGTGTGAGTGAGGACGGCCTCCTACACTCTGGCTTCTCACACCTGGAGTCCTTTTAGTTGTTCGAATTACAGAAATGAGGTAAGCATCCTTAACAGCCTTTAGACGCAACGTCTGCTCACTTTTAGCAAGGGTTCTTGTGTGTGTGTATGTGTGTATAAAACCTCCATCTGTGGGCTTTGTAGCAAATTGAATGCTGTGACGTCAAGAGTGGGGTGGCTTTGCCCCATGTCCAGGCTCACAGAAGTGTCTACCAGTCTAGACATCGGTTCTTGGTGTCTGGTTTCCCGGCCGACACCAGGAGCTTCTGCAGCGGTCTCAGGGCTGCTGAGGAGATGGGCGGCTCTTAATCTGGTTGGGCTGAGTCTCTGCAGCAGTGGAAGCCGGAGCTTTGTCACCCAGGGTTAGGGACTTTCCTCCCAGGCCAGATGCTGCTGCAGCAGAGTGCCTGATCCTGGCATATGGATAGGGCTACGGATCGTGCCTGGGAATGCTTCAGAGAGATCTGTAAGTTCCCTCTAGCAGCAGAGAAGAGAGGGGGTAAGTCTGAGGAGGACACAAAAGTCCAGGCCAGTGTATCCATGCTCATAGAAGTTTGAGTGACAGTAGCTGAGGGACAGAAGAAGCCCAAGGACCCCATAGCTGGAGGAGTGGACAAATACACGTGGCAGATGCCTCGGGTGGATTATCATTCTGCCTCAAAAAGAAAGGAAATTCTGGTACGCACCACGGCATGAATGGACCTTGAGGGAATTACGCTAAGGGAAACAAGCTGTGCCAGAGGACACATGGTGTGTGACTCCACTCACGTAAGGCATCCCGAGTGGGCCAAGTTCCTAGAGGCAGTGGAACCGTGGCTGCCAACTGGGGCAGTGAGGAGAATGAATTTCACAGGATGAGGAGTTCTAGAGATGGGTGGTGTGGACCGTTCTCCAACGTGTGAACGACTCACCAGTACAGGACCGTGAGCTTAGAAATGGTTAAAACAGGGCCTTGTGCATGCCAGGCAAGCAGCCACCACTAAGCTGTGTATGTTTTAAATTACAAATTCTCTTTAAAAAGTCAGAGGTGCGTAGATTAGAAAAAAGAAAAAGGAAAAAAAAAAAAATCAGTCCTGTGGGACGAAATCTTAGGTTCTCTGTGACTTCCTCAAACTCTAACTGACAAAAACCACACAAAACAAAAAGAATCTGACTGACAGCTAGTTCTACCGAGGGCCTGGAGATCTGCTGCTGACCCACTACAGTTTTTCACGAAGTTGTTGAGAGCTGGGGCCAGGCTGACGGTCTCCTCACTACTGTGGTTTAAATTCCATTCAAGTGGCCTTGGGGGTCAGGACAGGGGCCTGAAGGAGTAGTCTGAGGGCTCCATGCTGTGGGTGTGCGCTGCAGGTGGCCACTGGAGGGTGCTCTGTGGCCTGGGAGACAAATAGCACCTCCCTTGGCAGGCTGGTCTCCCACTGAGTCACTCTGGGACCCTGGGCAAGTTACCAAAGGCCTTTCCCGTCAGTTTCCGCACAGAAACTGCTACATGAGGCATGGGCTAGCATTTCCCACCTCAAAAGGAGGTTGGGGCTCTTGCAGACAGTGTGTGGGGAGCACCTCATAGTCAGACAGTTCTGTGCACATGGAGGCTGCTGTTTTTTCTGGTGTCTCTACCCCTCACCTTCTCTTCTCTTCCTCTCCTCCACTCCCCAGATGTTCTTCCAAGCAGAGGCTACAGGCCTTCGACTTGACGGTCTTCAACCTGGGTGTGCTGCTTCTAGAAGGGGTCTTCCCACAGGGTAGTTGCCTCCGCCCTCAGTCCTGAGGGAGAGAGGGATGCTGACCATCGCAAGGTCTCATGATGAAATCTGGAAGATTTGGTTACTAATCTTCTGGGTTGTCTGTGACTTCCAGTCAAGGTTGAGGAAGAAAAACTGAGATGAGGTCGTTCAGACTCTCAGGTTTTAAAAATAGGAAGGTCACACTTAAGCAGCCGGGTGTTAACAGCACGAAGATCGTCCCATCAGAGTGGAGGGGTGCCTCCTGAGAGCAGGGCCCTACCCCTGGTTCCTCCCTTATTTAGAAGACATTTGTTTTAAAAGGAACTAAAGTTGCTGTTAAGGTCCCGAGGGGGAATTATTTTCCGAAGCAGGTGAATTTTCTGTTACTTTTTGTATAAAAACAGCTGTCTGGTGGCACACATGCCTTCTGAGAGTCTTCTCAGAAAAGGCTCTCTGGGCCACCACATGCTGACTCTGTGGAGGGAAGAAGCCTGAGGGAAGGCCCTCATGCGGGCCAGCTGCCTACTCACCCCTTCAGACGAAAAGCCATCTCACTCCAGACGCTCTTGCTTTTTTGTCTCACCCGGCAGCAGTTGTAAAATAATTTCGGGACTCTTCACAGAGCTGTTCCTTTGAGACGGAAGGGAAGCCACTCGGCTGCAATTTCAACCGTTCCATTTCTGCAATGGTAAGATGCTGTCCCCCGGGCTGAGCACATGACTCAAAAATAGCAAGTTATTTCTGGAACGTACTGACTGTCAGGACCTCTCTGCCGTTTACTAGCTAGGCGGCCTCAGTTTCCCTCAAAAACCTGAAAGGAGAATGTGCACCTCTAAACTGTCTTCTTACCAAGAGAAACAGGAAGTTTAGTGGGGAGTTCATAAAAATGATATGGAAACCACGAAAAGCCACAGTGGGAACACATGCTTTTATTCCTGTTGCTATCTTTCTGTTCTT
Organism: Peromyscus maniculatus bairdii; assembly: GCF_049852395.1. Taxonomy (NCBI): domain Eukaryota; kingdom Metazoa; phylum Chordata; class Mammalia; order Rodentia; family Cricetidae; genus Peromyscus; species Peromyscus maniculatus. The sequence goes on along the minus strand of NC_134867.1, from coordinate 50,969,629 downwards.
AGTCGTCCCCCCCCCCCGCCCCCGAAATAAGTGCAGGGGTGCTTGCATGAGCGACGAGGGATGAGGTGCTGATGGAGCATCACAGTTTGGAAACTTCCAGAAAATATAATAGGCTTAGCCTGTGGAGGGAACAGATGTCTCTGGTAGGGGAGGAGCCTCGTGGGTCAGTGAGTGACACATCCACCCCCAGTGAGAGGTGACATGTCAGGCTGGTGAGTGTCCTCTTTTTATGTGAAGTTTGGTCCAAAGGTGGACCCTGGCCCTGGAGGACAAAGGTCCTGAGAGAGGACTGATCAGTGGACACAGAGAGACGGTGAGGCTGGACCAGGGACTCGTAGTTAAGAGGTGGGAGGTAGAACAGGGCTGGCCGTGAGGCCCTGATACTCATGCGGATGAGTTTTGACCTTTCCTCTGTGTAAGGCGGAGGGATGGGGAGTTTGGAGAAAAGAGGAAAACTCCAGCTTAGACCTTAGACCATCCATTAAAAAAGAAATCTATCAAACTCCTCAGCTAAGGAGTCTTTTAGCGGTGGCTGGGCATTAGTGTAGTTGGGCGGGGTGGGGCAAACTGCATGCTGAGACCCTGGTGTCCTCTCAGAAGGCCTCAGAGTCCATTGAGGACTTCGCTGGCCTTTCCTTACATCAGTTTTACGTTTGCTTTATTTCCTGTGTGTGGACAAGTCCGCTAAGTTGATTCTCTCAGGGGCTCGAACTCAGTTCGTTGGACTTGGTGGCGGGTGCCTTTACCGGAGGAGCCCGGACTACCCCTCCATACCCTTTCAAAAGGAGATAAGTCATTCCTCACATGTACCTTGAAAGCACATTTTTTCTTCTTTCTTTACGATGGTTTTTGGATGTACTTGTTTTATGTATAGGAGTGTTTGGCCTGCATGTATGTATGTGCACGGAGTGTGGTGTGCCTGGTGCCCTTAGAGGCCAGAAGAAGGCATCCGATTGTCTGGAACTGCAGTTACAGATGGTTGTGAGCCTCCCTGTGGCTGCTGGGAACCCGACTCAGGTCCTTTACAAGAACAGCAAGTGCTCTTAACTATTGAGCCATCTTTCCAGCTTCCCAAAGCACATTTCCCCCCTAATCAAAATGGGTGGCTGTGAGATGGTGAAGCAAGTGAGGGCCCTTGCTGGGAGTCCAGCATCCTGTTCCATCCTCAGGACCCATGCTGCTGGAAGGAGAGAATAGGATCTTACAAGTGGTCCTCTGACCGCTACATGAACACTCTGGCACACACACACACACACACACACACACACACACACACACACACACACACACTAAATACAAAAAAGAACAAAAAAGCTAAACCCCCAAGCAACCAATTGTGCTTATTTGGGATTTATGACTTATTACTTTTGACATTTTTTAGTCTGTTCTCCAGAGTAGCTTATGAGCAAGTCGAGATTAGATTGTGGTTCGTTTTGTTTCTGGGGAACCAGTGTGGAGAAGGCAGTCAGGAAGCTTGTCCCATGGAAGAGTGACTGAGAGGATGGAACAATGTCACTGAGAGTGTGGAGGACAGGGTGGGTGTGCAACATGTCCAGGAAACAGAACTAACGACTCGCTGGATACAGAAGTGCGGACTCAGAGGGGATGGGGGGATGTCTCTTTTGGGGCCTCTGGAGGATGCTGCTCTTCAAGGCTTAAAACTCAAGGAAAAACGTGGGAAAAGAGGAAAACTCCAGCTTAGACCGTCCACTTAAAAAAAAAAAAATCTATCCAACTCCTCAGCTCTACCAGGTGGCCCCGAGGCAGACAGGTTAAACACTTGAGTTTCTTGAGAAAAATAAATGATAACTCATGTGCAATGATCCCAAAGGTGGTGTGTTGTGGTAGGTGGCATGACTGAGCTCTCTCTAGGTCTGCAGACTCCAGGAGGATCCCTCTGAGTGGCGTGTGAACTGAAATTTAGAGTTTGGCAAACCCAAAGGAGAAAAGCATGTGTGTGAGAGCATCCTGGAATATTTAGACGTGAGGAAGGGATTCATTTCGCTCTAAGGACTAGGTGAGGCACTGGTAGGTGGTGGGGTGGCTGAGGTCAGAGCCGCAGGGTGACACAGCTTTTCTGCATGCCCGGGAACTTGCGGTCTCTGTAGTCTCTAAAGGCTGTGGTAGAGCATTCTTTCAAGCAGAGGAAATACGGTCAGATTTGTTTTAAAAACACAAGGCTGGGTCCAAGCCAGAGGAGCATGGCCAGAGGCGGAGTGGGAGGTGAGCATGGCGGAGGGGTGAGGGGAAGGGGAAGCAGCAGAGGCCTCGATGTCTAGAAGGTTGTGTTTGAAATGCTCTGCACCCCGCGGGCTCTGGCCTTGTTAGTGCTGTCCGTTTTCCTGCCCTGCATGGAAAGGTCTTCGGGAGTGTGTGAAGTCAGGGTGGGAGGCTAGCCCAGAAACACACATGCTGTAATGGATTCATATGGGGGAATGGCATCGAAGGGTGAAGAATCCTTGTGATTGGGAAGGGTGGGGTGAAAGGAAGATGTGCGAGAATCTCCAGTGAGCAGGATCTCCAACAGAGAAAAATAGAAGGCAACTAAATTTCTACCATTTGGCATATGGTTAACCCTAAAGAATACCATTCACTCATTTTCATTAATTAATTAATTAATTTCATTAATTAATTTCATTAATTAATTAATTCACCATCCAATTTGATGCTGGACAAACAGTGGGCAGATCCCAGAAACTGACTGGGAAAGATGCCCGAGATGTATTTTAAAGGAGAAAAACAAGCTGATGACCAGCAATACGTACAGCATGGCATCGTGTATGCAAAAACAAACCAGAAATAATCCTCCTTTAATATGCAAGTAGGTAAACAGAGACAGCCCTGGAGAGACCCAGACACAGTGTCAGCACAAGAGGCATTGGGGGTGTCGGCCGTGTGTTATACCTTCCCTCTACTTCTGCGTTGTTTGAATCTTTCACAGTAATTACGGCTTCAAGTTTATTTCTACATTTTGAGACATTTTCGAAGGCTGTCAGGTTCTTTTTTGTGAGTAGTACAGAGACCCGGGGTGTCCTGAATATCCCCATTTTCCCCTTTTGAAAACAACTGCCAGGCATAGTCCCTTCCTGGACACCCCCCCTCTACACACACACACACACACACACACACACACACACACACACACACACACACACACACGGAGGCCATGCTGGGTGACCCCACAGGAAGAGCCTAACTTGAGTCAGGACCTTTCCCTTTCAAGGCTCAGTGTGATCTGAATGGAAATGGAGCCAGAGTGCAGAATTGAATTCCTGGGTAGCCTTGCCTTTCCGGGAGGCTCTTCTGTGAGCGTTCTCCCCTGGGTGAGCCAGTGCGAGACTGCAGCAACAGTCTTGGCAGATGAAGGCTGACATAATTGAAAGTCACCGGATTCTGAGGCTGCAAGTTCGGGATCCTTCCCAGGCCTCGCTCCCTAGGCGGTCCCTTCACCCTCTTAAGGTTAACTGTGTGTGTCTGGTCTAAAGTGCCTCACCTCTCCTTGTAGAGCGGCTGTTGCAAGGTGAAGGTGTGCCCCCAAGGACCTAATTCGAAAGGCCCTGTCTCTAAACACAGCGACACCCCGAGGTACCGGTGCTAGCCAGTTCCGTGCAGAAATTTGCGTGGACGCCAGCTCGCTCCTAACAGAGTCTCCCAAAAGGCTTCCTTGGCTGGGTGCCCTTACTCCACCACCCCTGCCACCCTGGGCCCTGGCTAGTGTTCCCCTCACGGGCACACAGGAGCAAAGGCCTCAGAGAACACATCAGAAAAAGAGGCGTGATTGCGTCTGTGGCTTGCCGGCCACACCAAGCAACTGAAAATCCCCAAGGGGACCAGGCTAGGCGTGATTTCCTGATAGATAACGCCAGGAAGGAGGAGCCCACACAGCGTGCCCTCCCTCCTCACCCAGTGGCCCTGCTGCCAGGCTGCTCAGCAAACACCTGACTGCTGCTTTTTTTTTTTTTCTTCTCAGCTCATGCCTGTGCAGCTCTGCCAGGAGGAAGCCCAGGGTAGGAGCTGTGCCAGGCAACAGCTGGCACGTTATGGAGCGTCGGAGCAAGATGGAGTTTTTCCAGAAACTGGGCTACAGCCAGGACGACGTGGTCAGGGTGCTGGGCAAACTGGGCGACAGCGCATTGGTCAACGACGTGCTACAGGAGCTGATCCAGACTGGTAGCCGCCCGAGGGTCCAGGACGATCCTGCCAACAGCACTGGAGTAGTGCTGACGCCCCGGGGATGCTGCGGAGTCCGGGACTCTGCCCAGCAGGGCCTGGGACCAGGCTTGGAAGAGGCTGGCGGAGACCCAGCCAGTTACCTGCGGCCCATAGTCATCGATGGCAGCAATGTGGCCATGAGGTAGTGTCCTTGCTTTCCTTCATGCTATTGCTGGGTTCTGGGGCCAGAGACCTTGGTCTCAGGGGTCCAGGGAACCATTTTCCTCGCCGTGGTTTGCTTCAAAGAGTTTTAGGCCCAATGGATGATTTTTTTTTTTTTTTTTTTTTTTTGATTTTCGAGACAGGGTTTCTCTGCGTAGCTTTGCACCTTTTCCTGGAGCTCACTTGGTAGCCCAGGCTGGCCTCGAACTCACAGAGATCCGCCTGGCTCTGCCTCCCGAGTGCTGGGATTAAAGGCGTGCGCCACCACCGCCCGGCAATGGATGATTGAAAAAAACAAAACAACAACAAAAAAAAACTATTACACAAAATAATAGGTTTCTTGATGACATAGTCATCCAAGTATATGACATGCTTTGCCCATAGTCACTTTCCCATTATCCCCTTCTGTCTCTCCTCTTCCCCTTCCACTGGTCCCCTTCCTCCTTAACAAATAGCCCACCCTCTATTTCCCAGCCTTATACAGGAATACACATACATACATATGCCATCTTTGACTTTCTGTGGCTGACTTTTATATTGCTTAAGAAAATGAATCTCAAGTTCCATCCATTTTCCTGAAAATGACACGATCATCATTTTTTTTAAAAAAATAACATATGCTCCATTATGTGTACATACCTCATTTCTTTTTAGCATCCATTTATCTGGCAGTGGGTATCTAGACTGATTCTATAACCCAAATACTGTGAATAGGGTTTCAGTAAACATGGCTGTGAAAGCATCTCGGGGATGTCTGATTTAGAATCACGGAAGAGGTGTAGCTGGATCAAATGGTAGTTCTAATTTGAATTTGTTGGGCTCTTTTCTTTCTTTCTTTCTTTCTTTCTTTCTTTCTTTCTTTCTTTCTTTCTTTCTTTCTCTCTCTCTCTCTCTCTCTCTCTCTCTCTCTCTCTCTCTCTCTCTGTCTTTGTTTTTATTCACTTATTTTAGATCAGGCTTTGAATCCCTCTTCTATGTCTTAGTAGCTGTGGGAACGAGGCAAGTTGCCTCTCTTTCCAGTTCTGTGACATGGAATCAACCCTCCCTAGAGGGGAGTTGTAATAATCTGAGCTACAAAAAGTGCCTGCTGGAGTGTACTCAGCAAGTCGGTGCCGTGACCAGGCTCACAGGAGCAGCAGCCTTCTTCTGAGGGACGGGAGCCAGGGATGGGCAGGAGCCCAGGGTTAGGCGTTGACTGATAGGGCTCCTCTGGAGTCTGTCCCCAGCCAGCTGTGTTATTCTGGGAAGCCGAGAGTACTCGGTTCCTCTCTGTGCAGAGCAGGCCAGTAGGTCTCCACAGTCTCCCTTAGGGCTTGAGAACCAGAATGCAAGAAGTGCTTGGGTTGCCTTCAAAGCCCTCTGCTGGGGGCTGGTGGGGAGGCAAGGCTGCAGTTCCCATTAAGACTGAAAGGAGGGTCTGGGGCCTCTCCCCTCCCGCCTTGAGCTGCTGATAGAGCTAGGCCAGTCTTTGTAACCTGGCTTCTCTGTGTGCTTGGGGATTCCAGCCTGGCGGCGCGTGCGGTCATTGTGCCTGACTTGGCAAAGCTCCGCTGTGGCCCAGTCTCCCAAGCTGCCACACTCAGGGCTGGGTGAGGAGGGCATTGCGCAAACTTGGCCGAGTTACAGCCGGGCAGAGGGCAGAGCCATAGGAAATTGTTCACTCACAGCTATAAATACTTGTACTTCCCTTTTAAAAAGCTGAGTAGGAATTCCGAAAAGCAGTTATCAGCGGGCCCAAATGTGTCAACAGGCATCCCAAGCTCCCCCACGGGGATTTGAGCTCACTTTGAATTTGGCATTGTAGAAGAGAGGTTTGGAATGGCCCAGCCCAGTGTGGCCCAGCCTCAGGGCTGTCCCCACGCGCCCGGCGTGGTGTGTCCCAAGGCCATCGGCTCCGTTTTCCACCTGCTGGCTTTGCCCACAGAGATCGTGATGGAGCCCCTGGATCGTGATGGAGCCCTTGGGACTTAAGCTGTTGTGCATTCGCTCTCGGTGTCTCTCCTACGCCCTCTTTTGGCAGCAGATGGGAAACTATGACATCTTGCTCTCTGGGGGTGTTAAAAGGGACAGTCTCAGGGTATTCCTATTGCTGTGATGAAGCACCATGACCTAAAGTAACTTGGGGAGGAAAGGATGGCTTCCAGGTTACAGTCCATCATCATGAGAAATAGGTAGAAACTCAGGCCAGGAACCTGGAAACAGGAACTGAAGCAGAGGCCAAGGAAGAATGCTATTTACTGGCCTGCTCCTCACGGCATCCTCAGCCTGCTTCTTCACACACCCCAGGACCACCTGCCCAGGGATGGCACTACCCACAATGCTCTGGACCCTCCACATCAATCTCTAGTTAAGAAAATGCCCCACAAGCTTGCTTCTAGGCCAGTCTTATGGAGGCATTTTTCTCAATTATGCTTCCCTCTTGTCAGGTAACTCTAACTTGTATCAAGTTGACAATAAACTAGCCAGGACAGGGGTATGGAAGAATCCATTGCCCAGCGAGACAGCTCAGGTGGGAAAGGCACTTGTCACCAAATCTGATGACCCGAGTTCCCTCCCTGGGACTCACATGGTGGCAAGAGATGGGTATTCATGTTAACTGTCCTCTGACCTTCTCACATATCATCCCACCTATCGATAAATGTACATGATTTAAAAAAAAAAATGAGTCCAATATGCTCCAGCAGCCATAGAAAGTGCAGGGGGAAGAGGTACCTGGCGTCTGCATGATCCGGACAAAACTCACTGGGCAGCAATTGAGAGAAGGTTTGAATGTAAGTTGTCACTGCACAAATCAAAGCCCCCACGTCAGTCCCAAGGTGGTATGTGTTCCCTGAGTTGGGGTGCAAACAGTAGAATGGTTATAGGACAAACAGACTACTTCAGGATGGTGTTTTCTCTCTGGGGGTCAGAGAACACTGTTAAAATGATGCTGGGGAGCTCACGGTAGAGGGCTTTCGTTGGATGGGACTCTCTGTGCTGCCTGGGATTCGAACTGAAACCACATTCTCTATTTGTACACCACTATGGAGTGTCCTGGGTCAATCCGTTCAGTGCTACCACTGCCACCCCCAGACCTCCGGCTGTGGTCAATTTTGTCTTTCCATGCTCAATCTGTGTGGGTTACAAATGGAAACCATTGCACAGACTTACTGCAAAGAAAGTATCACAGTCTAAGTGTTTCCATATACTTTCTGTCGACAAAATATCTCAGTGTCACACACACACACACACACACACACACACACACACACACACACACCCTTTGCCGCTTGGATCCCAGGGAAAAGCACACATTATATAATGATTCTTTGACTGTGGATCTTAATTCATTTCCTTCAAAGGCAAATTCTAAGAGCATGGAGGGTGTGCGCATACATTCTCTGTTCCTCTACTGTCCCTTGCAGTGGGAGTTTGGACAAGCCCTGTGTTCCCAAGGCCAGATAGATCCTTGGCCATGAAAGGCTTGCCACAGAGAGTCCTTCTTTATAGGAATTCAAAATAGTATCTCATTACCTACTGAGCACAGAATTTTAATAACACTGGAAAGATGCTTTTAGGAGATCCTTCTTCTTGGAGGGTTATACGATCCCAGATTGCTTTGGGAAGTGAGGCTGCTATCTGGTCCTGGGTGTGTGGGGGACTGAAAGCCTGGGTGGGACATGTGTCTTTTACCCCTAACATGTCAGACGTGTAGCTCCTGTCGACAGGGACATCTTCCTTGGCTGGCTATCTGTGGTATTGTGTTCCCCCAAATATTGTGCATGCTAATAAACTTATCTGGGGTCAGAGACAGAGCAGCCACAATATTAAACATAAAGGATAGGCAGTGGTAGCACATGCCTTTAATCCTAGCATTCCAGAGGCAGAAGTCCATGTGTTCAAGGATACAGACAGGCATAGTGACTCATCACGCCTTTAATCTCAGAAAGCACGCCTTTAATCCCAGGGAGTGGTGGTAGAAAGCAGAAAGGTACATAAGGCATGAGGACCAGAAACTAGAAGCATTTGGCTTGGTTTAGCATTTGGCTGGTTAAGCTTTCAGGCTTCTAGCAGCACAGTTCAGCTGAGAGCCATTTGGATATGAGGACACAGAGGCCTCCAGTCTGAGGAAACAGGACCAGCTGAGGAATTGGCCAGGTGAGAAAGCTGTGGCTTGTTCTGCATCTGATCTACCAGCATTCAACCCAATACCTGGCTCAGGTTTGATTTTATTAATAAGAACTTTTAAGATTCATGCTACAGCTATCCCTCTGCCCCCTGGAGCTTGCGGCCCCATGCCTTTGCTTACAGGGACCAACAGCTTGACTTTTGACAGCCATGCTTGCTCCCCCTGAAAGAGAGGCTGGCCCCCGGAATCAGTACAGGACATACCCAGACGACAAAGGAGACGGATTGCCCTGGAGGGAAAGCAATCGGGGGTTGACGAGGCTGCACAGTGGCAAGTGAGCAAGTGAGCAAGTGAGCAAGTGAGCAAGAGAGCAAGCGCAGGTGCTTCTGCGGGAGGGAGATTTTAAGGGGAGAAGGGGTGGAGTCTGGGCCAGGGTGAGCTGGTAATCCTAACTGGACATATTAGCCGAAGAGTGAATTTTAATGGTTGGACCTTGATGTTTTGTCTCAGGAACGAGTCAGTGGCCAAGTAAGGGAACAGAGAGACCTTGGGGGCTAGCTTTAAGAATGTAAGTTTTTTTTTTTTTTTTTTTTTTTTTTTTTTTTTTTTTTTTAAAGGGAGAGGAAAAAGAGTAAAAGGGCAAAACCTGTCTACAATGTTCGGCATGCTAGACCCCCCTCACCCCCACCCACCCCCAGTCATCGGGAAGTTACATTCCAGAAGTCCCCCACAAGCCAACACCCGTTGTCATGTGATGGCTTGAAACAACATGTCTTCAGGTGCCTTTGTTTCTGGAGGGCAGAAGCCTGAGTGGAGCTTTTAGGTTCAATTCCACTTATCCACAGAGCTGAGTTCCGTTTTGGATGCCCTAAGGGAGAGCCTCTTCGCTTACTTTTTCCTACGTGTCTGGACCTGGGGCCCATTTACTTTCAAAGTCATCGATGGCTCGAGATGATATGAGGTATGGCATATTTGTGCACATATGATTGTTTCTCTGCAGAGAAGATTCTTAACAAATAACTAAAGGATCTGTGGTCCCCAAAGAATTAGGGACCACTGACGTACAATGAGAAGTCAGAGATAACGCACCAAGCCACCTGCCCTGTGTCCACACAGATTGTCTGAGGAAGGCCATCTGTCCCCGTCTTTGAATCTCCCAGCTGCTGAGGAAGGGACTTGATGGGTTCTGAGGTCAGCACTTGGTCAAGTTCGAGACCCAGCTTCCGGTGCTCTGTGCCACTCTATGTGGAAGCTTATGTGGCTTTCTCTCCTGAGCCCTTCAGGCTGTTTAGGCCAAAGCTATGGGTGACGGTTAAACCCAGATGGAGTGGACTGGGTCCTGGATTAAAGGCTTTTTATGAGCAAGGGGGATGTATTTGTTCAGGACACAGTGGGCTTTGAGATTTATGAAACACTTTCTGATTATGACTCATCTACATGGAAGGGAACTAGATGTATGTGGCTACTCCATCACAAGCTTCAAAAGCCTTCAGTTCTATGGGTTCCCCTAAGCGGGACTGGTAGCTTACTTTGTCATTCTGTGAGGAGCAAGTCAAACAAATGAGAGCCCTGAGCTGTGAAGTGGATGAGCACTGTCCCAGACCCTGGGAAGCCAGGTCTAACATGTGCTCCACAGTCTCTCCGAAGGTCTCATGTCCACACAGGAAAGCAGAAGGCCAGAGGCAGAGGACTCAGTGTATCTTTGCCTGAAAGTCCAAGTTGTGACCACTTGTTCAAGGCTGTCCAAGACAATTGAGAGAGCAGAAAGTTCTGGGGTTGTATTGCTGCTGTGGAAGCTATTTGCTACATGCGGTGAAACATTGTGTACCCTAATAAAATTTGCAGAAGGTCAGGGAACAGAACACGGCACTAGATTAAACATAGAAGCCAGGGAGTGGCGGCCTACACCTTTACTCTTGGCTCCGGGGAGGCAGAGATCCGTCTGGATCTCTGTGAGTTCAAAGCCACCCTGGACTACATGAGACTGACTCAGTCTAGAAGAGAAACAGAGCCAGGCAGTGGTGGCACACACCTCTAATCCCAATACTTGGGAGTCACACGCCTTTAATCCCAGCTCTAAGAAGGAAGTGATATGGCTGGGTGGAGAAAGGTACAGAAGGCGTGAGGAGACAGGAACTAAAGGCTTTTCAGGCTGAGGAGTCCTAGAGGTTAAGACGCGTGGCAATGGTTTGTTCCTTTGTCTCTCTGATCTTCAGGCAAATTTTTTTTTCTAGGGTACACAATGTATCACCACAGCCACATGTGGCTGTTGAACCTTTGGGAGGTAGCTAATACCACAGAGGACCCGAGGGCTAAACATCATTTCCTGTCTCACTCCTCTGAATTAACTGTAGTGGCGACACAAGCTGACAAAGTGCGTGTCCAGCTTTTCAACTTGACCAACTGAGGAGCCTCCACGAGTCCCAGACCTTATTCTTTTTTTGAGGCCTATTTACACAATTAAGAAGTTTGGCTAGGTAACTTCAAAAGGCTTTTTTTTTTTTTTTAAAGTCTCTGACATGCTAAGATTCAAAGCACTTATTTTATGAATTCTAGAAAGACATGAGGGCATGCTCCTCATAGGGGGACTTCTCTTCTTTGGAGGCTCGGAGACTCAGTGACTCACCCAAGAGCAAGAAAACACCAGCTCTGGGCTGCCATGCCCTGTCCAAAGCCAGCCATCACCACCTTCCCATCCCTTCATCTCTCCATCACCCCTACTAGTTCCCATCCCTACAGCTCCCCCCTCTCCCTGTGTATGGCCTGCGAAATGACTGCTGGCTGGACAACCATGTCCCCACAGGCCTTTGCCCTGGTGTCAAAGCCCTCCTTGTGAAGTACAGCCCTTCAAGTAGCGTGCCAGCTATGGACAGGATGTACCAGGTCCCTATTCCCATCACCAGGGATTTACAGGGCCAGAAACAAGACACTTCCTGCTACCACCAAGGCTGGGATCCCTCATGCATCATGTGCACCTGGAATGGTGGCTCTGGTAGACTCACAGGCCAGAGAATCCTTTCCATTACAGTCCCTTCAAAGGGCACACACTCATACGTGTGAGTGTGCATGTGCGAGTGTGTTCATATAAAGGAGGAGGGAGGAAAGAGAAATCACTGTAAATCTGTTAGCTGTGTAACTGTTCTCTAGACACCTGGCCTCAATGTCCAGCAATGCACTTTATTTATGTAGACACAGTTTCATGTAGCCAAGGCTGGCTTTGACCTTTCTATGTAGCAGAGGATGGCCCTGACCTTCCAATTGCCCTACCTCCACTGTTAGAGTGCTGGGATTGCAGATGGACACCACTGTGCTTGGCTTTATGTGGTGCTGGGGATGGTGCCCAACACTTAGTGCTCCATAGGCTATCACTCTGCCAATGAGCTGTACCCCCAGCCAACCTTTGACCTTCCTCCCTCTCTTTCTAAAACAGCCACCACACCAGACTGCTTTCTTTAGTTTGAAGATAAAGTCTTGCTATGTAGCCTAAACTGGCCCTGAACTTCACGTTCCTGCCTTAGCCTCTTGAATACTAGGATTATAGATGTTAACTACCATGTCTGGGACCAGGTGCCATTTTACTTCTGGGCTGGGGTCTTGGGCTCCTACCAAAATCTGCACCCATTTCTACCTTATAAGAAGGGGGCAGGCCAGGCAGTGGTGGGCACACGCCTTTAATCCCAGCACTCAGGAGGCAGAGGCAGGTGGATCTCTTTGAGTTCAATGCCAGCCTGGTCTACAAAGTGAGTTCCGGGACAGCCAGGACTATTAAACAGAGAAACCCTGTCTCAAAAAACCAAAAAGAAAAAGAAAGAAAGGAAGGAAGAAAAAGAACTAAAAGAAGGGGAGGAGGAGGGAGAGGAAGAGGAGGAGAAGAAGAAGGAAGAAGGAGAAGGAGAAGAGGAGGAAGATGAAGAAGAAGAAGAAGAAGAAGAAGAAGAAGAAGAAGAAGAAGAAGAAGAAGAAGAAGTCATCAACCAAAATGACCCCTATACACCCTCTTTCCTCCCATGACCTGGACTGAGTTAGATCTCCCACTGGGCAGATGTGGAGCACCAGCATTTGAGTGTTCAATAAGAACCTGGGCAGAAATAGCACAGCCCTTCCATCTCAGGGCCCGGAGACATCTTTGTTCATTCCACCCCATGACCATAACCTTGTACCCCATGGGTCATCCTGTGAGCCCCCGACTTCTACAAAGACTTCTTGGACACTAGTCAGAATGCAGTGTGTACAATTATGTTGTCTAGTTTGTGCAAATGACAGTCCTCTTAACCGGCTGCCACAGGTACAGTTGTCATGGAGGCAAAATTTGTTTCAGACACCAGCCACTTCCCTTTTCTATCCTCCCAATATTCAAAACTTCTAGGCCTCCTTTCCCTTCCCATGGCCTCATGGCAGCTGGTTCCCAGGGTCTGTCAATCTCTCCATGGAAGGTCCTCCATAAGAGGACTCTCACTGAACAAGGCTTGTTCTCTGGGTCTCAAAGATTTTGGGTGAAAGGAAGGAAGAGTTTGTAGTGACAATTAGGCCTGTAGAGTGACCACCAGATCAGAGAGCTGGGCATGTTTCTTTGCTTTGGTTTTCATAAGGGTAAAGTGGGGTGAAAGCCATTTCCTCAAGGGAGTAATGGAATGGTAAAATGAGCCATATGACCTGGCGAACAGAACTCTCTATGAGCTTTAAGCCTCTCTAACAGTCCCCATTCCCCTAAAAAGGGACCCCAAAGCCAGGTGTCCCTTTTCTTCTTGTTGTTTTAAGACAGGGTCTTACATAGACCAGGCCGTCCCCAAACTCACAATGTAGCCAAAGAGGACCTTGGTCTCCTGGTTTTCCTGCCTCCACTTCCTGAGTGCTGAAATTGTAGGCATGCACCACCATGCCCGGCTTGCCTGATTGCCAGGGCTTGGGCCCACTGGGCAAACACTGTGCCAACTGAGTTATGTCCTTAGGTCCTGTGCTTTGAATCTTTCGAGAAAAGATCTTTGCAGTCTAGGTTGGCCAGCAACTCATTATTAGCCAAGGCTGGCCTCAAGCTTACCGTTCTGTTTTAACACCCCCCCCACCCCGCCGAGTACTAGGACTACAGCAGCATGTCTAGTGGGTCTCTTAGCCCTCAGCACAGTCTTGTTGTAGTAGGAGTTCGGAGGTTGGTGCAAAGACAGGGACAAAAGCCCAGATGGACACCTTTCTCCTGGAAAGGGACCCAGGATGACTGTCATCTCCTGACTGGAACCCTACTGGGGCTCAGTTCCCCTCCTTTCCCCTCCCACTGAATGCCCCTGAAGCATGATCCTAGTTAGTCTTAACAATAAAAACCAGGAGTCAGATATCGGGGTGAAAGCTGAAAGGTCAGAGAAGCAGAGCAGCAGCCACTAGAGATTTCTTACCTCTATGAATCCTCCGTCCAAAAGGGGACCAAGATCCTGTCTCCACCTCCCGATTGTGCTGAGATCAAAGGCATGAGCCTCCCAAGTGCTGGGATTAAATGTGTGTGCCACCACCCCTTGGCCTCTCTGGTTGACTAGAGGCTAGTTCTGCCCTCTGAGCTCCAGGCAAGCTTTATTTGTCAGAACACAAGCAAAATACCATACAAAAGCCCACCCCCACCACACACCCATCAAAAGATCAGGGAGGGAAGGCTGGCTTATTTCTTTTTAATGCTCGACTCTCTTCAGAACCAATTATATTACCACTACTGCTGTCACTTCCAGACATCCGACTACCATACTCCTTCTACACGGATCAAAACTCACCCTGACTGGAGAGTTCCAGGTTGCAAAAGAGGATTGTCGTTTGCACCTCTCTTTAAGTCTGCCCACCAGTTCAACAGAGACACACGCATGCTGCGTGGTTTTAAGAGTGATGAGACAGATGCACGGGGAGTCCCAGGAGACCGAGCAATTCAATGACTTTCAGAGTAATTGTGGAAGTGACCATTTTACTTGATAACTGACTGGTGGGGCTGGATGACTTTGGACGGGAGTTGTATGTACCTGAGGGAGGGCAGGTGGAGGAGGGGGTATCTGTCCTTCACAGTACTCCTGTATTTCCTCAGTTTTGGGGAATAGGATGGGCTGACCTGACATTTGCCTGTACCCTATGGTGTTCCCTCCCGGTCTAGCCTTGAGGGAGGCTAGGCTGATTCAGACTCTGTGCTTCCATCCCTGGCCTGACTCCTTTCCCAATAACCACTGGGGACATTGAGACCTTGTGTGACAGCTGGGACAGGAGGTCTTGGCTCTCATGGTACTCTGCTACAAGAGTGTCCTGGTGAATTGGGATTGTAACAAGAATTTTAGGGCAAGAGCTGGGGCTTCAGCAGCCCCAACAGCTAAGCCACCCCTGTCCCAACATGCTAATTAAGGAGGCCAGAGACTTAATTAATGTGCACTGAGAAAAGGAACAGAATAAAGGGGTCCAGGGACCCCAAGTTCAGGGAACTGAGATGAGCTTTGGGTTTAAACAAAGGGGGAATTGGAGCAAGGAGGAAGATGTATGCATAATTAGGCAGTCCTGGTCAAGGTGGGGTCCCTGGTTTCGGCTCCAGACTGCAAGGTCATCCCAAGAGGATGGCCACATCTTTGGGTCACCGTCATCACCAAAGGGGCCGGTCTGGTGTTTATTAGACAACTTTCCCTAGGCCAGAGCCTCTTGATTCTGGAGAATGTTCTCACTTTAGAGGTAGCCTGGGCTGCCCGGGAGGCCTTGCTGATCACTGTGGGACCAAGTGAGGTCCAGTGCTTTTTAAGAAAGGAGTTTCTAAGACTTGTGGCAGGACTGTCATTGGGCTTTTTTTTTGGCAGCTATGATGGCTTAAAATAGTCTCCTCCAGCAGGGACTTGTTCCGTCCCTGGGTCTCCGACAACCACCATGCCTCGGGCCTGTAAGAGGTCTGGGAGACTGTTTCTAGCTCCCCTAGGGGCCACTTTCAAACCAGGCAGCCTGCTGAGCCAGAACTGTCCTGAGGATGTGCAGCCTGCCCAGATGTGCTGGCCCACAAGGCTTCAACCTCTTGTTTGAGGCCAGTTTCAGTATCCTGCTCCTCCCAGGGCTTATCAGAAGGAGGAGGAGGGGCCAGGAACAACCCTGAGAATGATCCCCTTACCTCTCTCCCTTCTTCTCTTAACCTGTGTGTGGGGGTGGAAGGGACTCATGTTTCGCTTCCTCCTCCCTTCCCACGGCATCCGGCTGTTATCTTCTCCCTGCTGTTTGCTCAAGCCTCCCAGAGCAGCCTCTGAGGAGGCAGGCAAGTCAGGGTCCTCATGGTTACCGCGGAGGAAGGAACTCGCAGAGATTGTTCATGCCCACTCCAGGTTCTACGGTTACTTGCTTCCCTGAACTCCCGTTCTTAGCCTGTAAACCTGTGTCTGTCCCAATCCCACGTCACACAACAGAGACAGTGCCATAAGGGGAACTCAGTGTGGTCTTTAACTGGGTGTGAGCTGGTTATTTCTAGCCAGGCTTCGGGGAACTTGTCTCAGGGCTGGAGTTCAGAGTTC
Source organism: Peromyscus maniculatus bairdii (assembly GCF_049852395.1). NCBI lineage: Eukaryota > Metazoa > Chordata > Mammalia > Rodentia > Cricetidae > Peromyscus > Peromyscus maniculatus. The sequence continues at coordinate 50,953,648 of NC_134867.1, read as the reverse complement.
AGGGTTCGGCAGTTCAGGGTTCAGCAGTTCAGAGTCTTTCAGAGGACCCTGGTTCAGTTCCCAAGTCAGGCAGCTCACAGGCACCCGTCACCTCCTCTTCTAGATGGATCGATGTCTCTGGCCTCCTCCAGCACCCGCACTTGTGTGTACATACTCCCACCTTACACGTTTTTCCTTGGGGGTGGGTGGGGCGGGGGAGAACCTGTTCCAGTCTCTGTGTCCCTTGTGTCTTGTGCTCACGTTGCTGTCCCTTCGGTCCCCAGAATCGGGCTGTAGGTCTTTCCAGGCAGCTCCTCCTTTTTGCCTGTGTTGTCTGTCTTTCTGCTGGTGAGGAGACCGAGGCTGGTATCTTCTCCATCACAGATCTACTCAGCAGGATTTTCACTAAGTCTTCACCAATAATCAGGGGCCATAGCTAGTCCCTGGGATCTTGGTGGTCATGCAGAGTGTCCTGGGTTCGTGTGTGTGTGTGTGTGTGTGTGTGTGTGTGTGTGTGTGTTGTTATTATTGTTGTTGTTTATTTTGTTTTCTGTTTTGACAAAGACTTGCTATGTAAGCAGCCAGGCTAGCCTCCCAACTCCAGGCAAGTCTCCTGCCTCAGCCTTCTGAGAGCTGAGATTATAAGTGTGCATCACCGTGCCTGGCTGGGTGAATGTTCTTAAATGCTAGGAAGTGTCTGGGTGATGGAGTCTAATCCGTCAAGGGATGCTTTCCTGGGGAAGCAAGGGTTTAGAAGAGAGCTGGAGGAAGAGGAATAGGAGTGGGTTTGGTGGGAGGTCAGGAAGAGCTGCTGCAAAGACCTGTTTAGGAAGGTACGTGGTGGAGTAAACAGCTGGAGGAAAACCAGGCTGAGGAGTAGGGAGCAGAAAACGATCTAATCTGGAGGTCAGGCTCCGTCACATCCGTGGCTCAGCTTGTTAATTTTGCCTTCTCAGTGTCCCACATCCAGCCACTTGTCTCTGTCTCCAGCACCAGTGACCTGATTGACCAAGTCCAAGTGCAGCCTAGGTTCACCGGTCCCCCAGAGGGTACTCAGCTGCCTCTTTCCCTGGCTTCCAAGACAGCAGCACATCTGGCTGTTTCTCTTCTTGTCCCTTGAAGAGATCTTTTCTGTCTCTTTTGTAAGACATCCTCTACCCCTGGCTAAAACTAGCGGCTGCATCCCAGACTCATTCCAGGCCAAGCTCAAGGCTTCTAACTTCCTCTCTGGCAGTGGAACAATTCTGTCCACTCTGCGGTTTCAACTCTTGCTTAAGCAGGGGTGACCTATAACCTATACCGCTCAGATCTCTCCTCTGACCTCTTGCTGTTTACTTAGTATGTCTACTGAACAGTCACAAAACTTTCTCCAAGTCACTCTGTATCCAAAGCCAAACTTACGAATGGCTTTTCCCTCCAATCAGAGCCCTTCCAGAGTTCCCTGGTCAGTGCATGGCCCCCACTGTGCATTTATACAAGGAACCCGGAAGTACCTGATACCTTCTCAGTCACTTCCACATCCAGAAACTGAGTTCATATACCTTCTCAGTGTCCCCAAATTCACTTTCTGTTCTCATTTATCCAGCAGCAGCAGCTCAGGCCTAACCACTGACTCTTGTTTGATGATTTCCACAGCTTCTTATCTCACGCCTTGCACCCAACTCACTGTCCTCTGTGGGCCAGAGAAGCACTGTGAGCCACACATGGGTGTCCGCCTTATTCTTATATCTACCTCAAAGCTAAAACCCCTCCACATCTCTCATCCCTTTAAGATGAAGGAAGATGATCCCCCACACACTTTATTCCATATCAAGGTCTTGTGTAGCCCAGGCTAGCCTCAGAGTATAGCCAAGGATGACCTTAGACTTTTGATCTTCTTGTTTCTACCTCCAAGATACAAGGATTAAAGGAATGTGCCATCATTCCCTGCTTAAGGAAGACGATTATATTTTCCTTGAGACAGGGCTTCACTATGTATCCCTGGCTGGCCTGGAAGTCATTATGTAGTCCAGGCTGACCCAGAACTCACAGAGATCCACTTTCCTCTGCCTCCTAAGTGCTGGGATTAAAGATGTATACTCCGGTGCCTGGCTAGGGTGATGATTTTTAAGAGGCCTGAAAGATGCATCAAGGTCTCTCATAGGCCGTTTTCTGCAACAGTGATGTCTTTTGTGGGGTTTGTGGAGACCTGGTTCCTTGCGTGGACTGGGGAGCTCTGGTAGAGCCAGTACAATCATTTCGCAGAGGGGGAGCAATTCTGCAGATGTCTGATATTGTCTATTTTATAATTCTTTTTTTTTTGTCTTTAATGTTGGCTCCTACTAACTTCAGCTAAAGAGTGGACTGGTCAATTATCCTTTGGAATATGCACCCTCCCTGGAACCCAGGGGAGCCTGGGTACCTCTGCGTCCTTATTGGAAGCTGCCTGCAGCCGTGGTCTGTGGGAAGAATGGACTATGTTTAAGATTCTCTTTGCCCAGTTCCCTCTCAGTCTGAGGCTGTGACCCAGAGAAAGTCCCTTTTTGTTTCTCCTCAGATTTCTTTGTCTTCCATTGTAGCCATGGAAATAAGGAAGCCTTCTCTTGCCGGGGAATTCGTCTGGCTGTGGACTGGTTCAGGGATAGAGGACACACCTACATCAAGGTTTTTGTCCCATCTTGGAGGAAAGAGCCATCAAGATCTGATACCCCCATCAGAGGTATGCGCCACCCCTCCACCCCATTCTGTGGTAATGTCACCCACTGTGGTGACCAGCTGCTTGTCTAGAACTGGTTTAGTGGTCTTTCTTCCCGAACTGAAAGCTCCATGAGTTCATAGTTCAATGCTGACTATGAACACTCAGCATTCTCAGAGCAGAAATGCCATGAAAACTTGTAGAATAAACAAACATTCTATAACTCTTACTTGCTCATTTATAGACAAGCACATTGCTTTATCGTTTATTGTGAATGATTATAAAACAATTGTGTCTTATAACATTTAACCCTCTGAAGATTGGATCCACATTTCACAGCTAATAGTAAATAGACTTTGAGGGAGGCGTTCATTCTGTCAGGTAACATTTACTATTTCCCAAATACCGCTTCAACCTCTTCACTTAAAGAAATGGAAATGGAGACACAGAAATTAATTTTAGTGTTTTTGTTTTCTTTCAGTGTTGGGGGTCAAACCAGAGGCTTTGCACATGCTAGATAAGCCTTCTACTACTGAGTTACATTTCCAGACATTTTGTTTTATTTATGTATAATATATGCAGTGTGTGTGTGTGTGTCCCCGTGTCCTCAGAAGCTTGAAGAGAGTGTTGAATTATTGGAGCTGGAGTTACTAATGGTTGTGAGCCACCCAGTGTGGGTGCTCTAACTGGTCCTCTGCAAGTGCAGTCCGTGTGCTTAACCACTGAGCCACTTTGTTTCTGGTCCCCAGCCCCATTTTCTTTCTTTCTTTGTCTTTTTTCTTTTTGGTTTTTCAAGACAGTGTTTCCCTGTGTAGCTTTATTTTCTTTTTTTAATTGAATTTTTTTTTCATGAAATAAATTTTGATCCTGTTTCCCCCTCTCCCAGATCCTCCCTGCCTCCCTACTTACCCAACTTTCTATTCCTTCTCTCTTTCAAAAAAATCTAAACCAGCCAGCAGTGATGGCCCACGCCTTTAATCCCAGCACTCGGGAGGCAGAGGCAGGTGGATCTCTGTGAGTTCGAGGCCAGCCTGGTCTACAGAGCAAGTTCCAGGCCAGCCAGGGAAAACAAACAAAAACCAAAGATAGAAAATAAAATGAACAAAAACCAAGAAACAATCCATATGTACAAAAATGAAAATCAAAACCAAAAAGGAAAATAACAATAAGACCAAAAAAAAAAAAAAAGAGCCCCCAAAAGCAAAATTAAACAAAAAAAAAAATCCACAAAAAATGCCACTGAGGATATCTTGTCGTTAGTCAACCAGTCCTGGATATGGGGCTTGCCCTGAGTGAGGCATCATTGATACACACAGTGAGACGCCTTTGGAGAAAACTGATTTTCCCTTTACGAGCAGCTATCATTTGCAGACAACTTCTTGGTTAGGAGTGGGATCCTGCATACACTTCCCCCTCCCAGTCCTGGGACAGCATGTGGATTGAATCTGTGTAGGTCTTCTATGTGCTGCCACAGTCTCTGAGAGTTCATGTATACATCAGTCCTGTTGTGTTTAGAGGACGCGATTTTCCTCCTAGAATCTTTCAGCTTCTTCTGCCTAGATCCCTGAGCCTCGAGGGGAGTAGTTTGATAAAGATGTCCCCCTCAGGACTGAGTGCCCGGAAGTCTCTAACTTCCTGCACTTTGTCCAGTTCAAGGTCTCTATGTTAATTTCCATCTACTGCAAGAAGTATATTCTCTTGTACAGGTTGAGCTGATCTATGAGTATAGCAGTATATCATTAGAAGTTATTTTTCTGCTATGTCCCTTTGGCAGAATAACAGTAATAGGTTTTTCCCCAGGCCCATGACCTATCTAGTTGAAGGTTCTTGGCCACTTTAACAGTGTCTCACAGAGTGGTCCTCAAGTATTAATTATTAATCCAACAAGAAAGTGGTTGGCTACTCCTGTAACAATTGTGCTGCTGTTGTGTCCATGCATTTCACAAGCAGGTCACTGTGGCAGGTTGCAAGGCTTGTAGCTGGGTGGTATTAAGAGTACCGCTAGGGACGGGCGGTGATGGCACACACCTTTAACCCCAGCACTCAGGAGGCAGAGGCACGCAGATGTCTGCGAGTTCGAGGCCAGTCTTGTCTACAGAGTGAGCTCCAGGACAGGCTCCAAAGCTACGCTGAGAAACCCTGTCTCAAAAAAAAAAAAACAACAACAACAATGAAAAGAATACCTTCTAGTCTCATGAATGGTAGTCAGTAGAGGAGAAGCTTCTAGTTGGGTACCAGCTTGACTTCGCATGTTTGATGGCGTAAATAAGTATCATCTTCAGAAATGGGCCTTATCATCAAATTATGGAGAGTAATCAATAGCCTTGGTGATAGCCTCTGATGTTTAGGGGTTCCCAATGGAGCCCTTTGGCCAGTGGCTCAATGAAATAAAAACAAAATAAAAATTCCTGGTACTGGGGGTTTTACTTGGTAGCTTAAGATGTCTAGTTGGGGCATTGCCTCTTCTTCTATTATTTGGTGACTCCATTTAGATTCCTTTCATGTATGTATATATTTTAGGAAGCTTCTCAGTAGTAGGTTTTCCAATGGCCTTTAGTGTTAGCTGCTCCTCTCCATAGTCCTTCCTTTACCCTTCTCTCCCATCCCGCTCCATATTTAATTCTCCTGGTTTCCTTTTTGTCTCTCCATAACAATGTATTCTACTTCCTCTTCCTTTATAGATCTTCTTCTCCTTGTTAGTCCCTTGCTAGATACCTAACCTTGGTATTATTCAGATTCTAGCACACATACTGAAAGCTAAAATTTGAGATTGGGGATGGTGATGTCTCTAGAGGCTTTTATTATTCAAGATTTTAGCTACCCTGGGATTTTTGTGTTTCCAAAATTATACTTTTAATTTCTTTGAAGAATTGTCTTGAGATTTTGATGAGGATAGTATTTAATCTGCAGATTGCTTTTGGCAGGATGACCATTTTTACAGTATTAATCCTACTGATCCATAAACATAAGATCCTTCTGTTTTCCGGTGTTTTCTTCAATTTCTTTCTTACACGTCTTAAAGTTTTTAGTATACATATTTTTTTTACTTGTTTGGTTAGTTACCCCCAGATTTTTGAGGCTATGATAAAAGGTATTGTTTCCCTGATTTCTTTATCTGTGACATTTGTATACAGGAAGACTAATGGTTTTCGTGTGCTAACTTTGTAACCTGCTACTTTGCTGAAGGTGTTTATCAGCTGTAGAAGTTTCTTGGTGGAATTTTTAGGGTCATTTTTTGTACAAAATAAAGATACTTTAATTTCTTCCTTTCCTATGTATATCCCCTTGATCTTCCTTCTGGTGTCTAATTGCTCTAGCTAAGACTTCAAGTTCTATATTAAATAGGTACGGAGAAAGTGGACATCCTTGTCTTAGTTCTGATTTTCATGGAAATGCTTTGAGTTTCTCTCATAAAAACAATTAGGCAATAATCATTCTGTTTCTGTTTTGCAGAATAATTTGAGGAGTATTAGTGTTAATTATTCTTTGACAGCCTGGTAGAATTCTGTGCTGTATCCATCTGGCTTGGGGCCTTTTTAAGTTGGGAGACTTTAAAATACTGTTTCTATTTCACTAGGGTTTATGGTGTGTTGAAATTGCTTATTGTATCTTGATTTAACTTTGATAGGCAATGTATATCAAGAAATTCATCCATTACTTTTAGGTTTTCTAGTTTGGTAGAGTACAGATTTTTATATGGATTTTTTTTTTTTTTTTTTTTTTTTTTTATCGAGACAGGGTTTCTCTGTAGCTTTGCGCCTTTCCTGGAACTCACTTGGTAGCCCAGGCTGGCCTCGAACTCACAGAGATCCGCCTGCCTCTGCCTCCCGAGTGCTGGGATTAAAGGCGTGCGCCACCACCGCCCGGCGAGTACAGATTTTTAAAGTACATCCTTATGATTCTCTGAATTTCCTTTGTGTCTGTTGTAATGCCTCTATTTTCATCTCTACTTTCATTAATTTGGATCTTCTCTCTGTGTCTTTTAGTTAGTTTGGCTAAGAGTTTGCCAATATTGTTGATTTTCTCAAAGAACCAACTCTCCATTTCATTGATTCTTTGTATTTTTTTTGTTTGTTTGATTGTTTTTATTTTCTTTGATTTTAGTCCTGAGTTTATTTCTTGCCATTTCCTCTTTTTGTGTATTTTTTTCCCCTGGTTGTTCTAGAGCTTTCCGGTGTACCACTAAGTTAATAATATGAGGTATCTCCGGGTTTTTTGGTGGGTTGGCTTTTTTTTTTTTCTCTTCAAGACAGGGTTTTTCTGTGTAGTTTTGGTGCCTGTCCTGGATCTTGGTCTGTAGACCAGGCTGGCCTCGAACTCACAGAGATCTGCCTGCCTCTGCCTCCTGAGTGCTGGGATTAAAGGCGAGTGCCACCACCGCCCAGCTTGCTTGTTTGTTTTTTTGTGTAGGAACTTAGTCTATGAACTTGCCTCTTAGAATTTCCCTTGTGTCCCATAGGTTCGGGTGTGTTGTTCTTTCATCCAGTTTCTGTCTTGACCCAGTTTTCACAGTAGTGAGTTGTTCAGTTTCCATGACTTTGTATACTTTCTGCTGTTTTTGTTGTTGTTGATATCCAGCTTTAATCTGTGGGGGTCAGATAGGCTGTAGGGTGTTATTTCCGTTATCTTGTATCCAATGAGACTTGCTTTGTGTCCAAGTATCTGGTTGGTTTTGGAGGAAGTTCTATGAGTGCTGGTAAGAAAGTACATTCTTCAAGTGTTTGGGTGAAATGTCCTGTAGATATCTGCTAGGTTCGTTTATTTATGATGTTACTACACTGTTTAGTTTTTGTCAGGATGACCTGTCGGTTGTCAAGTGTGGGGTACTGAAGTCACCCAGGATCGCTGTGTGAGGGTCAATATGTGATTGTAACTGTAATAGTGTTTCTTTATAAACTTGGGAGCCCTTGGGTTTGATGCTTAAATGTTTAGAATTGCAGTTTCCTCCTGGTAGATTTTTTTCCTTTGATGAGTATGGAGCACCCTTCCCTAACTCTTCTGGTAAGTTTTGGTTTGAAGTCTGTTTTGTCAGATATTAAAATGGCTACAACTACTTGCTTCTCAGGCCCATTTGCTTAGAATACTTTCCCCCTGAGGTAATGTCTATCCTTGATGTTGAGATTGTTTCTTGGATGCAGCAGAAATATAGATCTTGTTTTTTCTAATCCAATCCATTTTTATTGGTGAATTGAGACCATTAATATTGAGTTATCAATGAGCAGTGCTTACTAATTCCTTTTATTTTGTTGTTTTTGCTGTGTGTTTCCTATAATGAACATTTTTGGGATTATTTATTCCTTGTGTCTTCCTGGATAACCTTGTCTTTGACTACTTTTTTTTTTCTAGTGCCTTCTATAGCTCTAGATTAGTATATAGAAATTGCTTAAAACTGTATGTAATCTTGAAATATTTTTCTTTCTTAGTCAATTGTGATTGATGATTTTGCTGGGCTTAGTAGTCTGGGATGCCATCTGTGGTCTCTCAGAGTTTGTAGGACATCTGTCCAGGTCCTTCTGGCTTCCAGAGTCTCCAGTGGAAAGTCAGAGTTAGGGACACTGGGGCCCACATGGAGAGGTGGAGTTCCCAGGGGGTGAAGGTGTGGTGGGAAGACCTGCTCCTGTTGTCAGGCGACTGCGAAATTAACAGTAATTCTGGAGAGACTGTAATGGAGGACAGGAGGGACAGTGAAAATTACCTTCCTGTGTTCCAGCCCGGGGTGGTGGCCACTGCGGGATCCTTGGTACAAAATGTTTCTGCCTGCTGGCAGCTGACACAAAGGAATGGAGAGCGGTTAGAAAGGAAGGCTGGGAGGGTCAGTGGTTAAGACCTAAGGGGCCCCTGGGTCTGCACCAAGAGACAGAGTCCCTGGGGAACGGAGGTGGGGTGGGGGGAGGGGCTCGGGCAAGCACAGAGGCTGCAGCCGCAGAAAGGCAATAATAACTCTGGAGAGATAGGGATGAGAGGGCCCCGGCCCCATTTTAATTCCTAAATCTAGTAGATATTCTAAGCGACAACTAATAGGACACTATAAACAATATTGTTGTTGTTCTCCTTCTCCTCCTCTTCTTTCTTCTCCTTCTCCTCCTTTTCCTCCTCCTCCTCCTCCTCCTCATTATTATTATTATTATTATTATTATTATTATTATTATTATTTTGCTGTCCAGGGGCTTGAACACAGAGCCTTCACATGCTAGGCCAGGCTTCTACGATGGAACTACGTTTCCAGCCCTTGCTTGGTTTTCCTTCTACTTTCTTACAACAAGAGGTGGGGTGTTAAACCTTTGCTGGTATCAACCCAGCCGAGTCAACAACAGGATGGTGGTTACCTCATGGTCATTTGGAAGCTTCGCTTGACTTTTCCTTTCTTATTTTAACCAAAGGTATCTGTCCCCACTCCTCTGTTTCTCTGTCTCTCTCTGTCTCTGTATCTCTTTGTATCTCTCTGTATATCTCTCTCTGTGTGTGAGTGTGTGAGAGAGAGAGACAGAGAGAAAGAGAAGGAGTGAGGGAGAGAGAGAGTGAGGGAGAGAGAGAGAGAGAGAGAGAGAGAGAGAGAGAGAGAGAGAGAGAGAGAGTCTCATACAGCACAGGCTGGCCTTGAACACCGTATGTAGCTGAGAGTGACCTTGAACTTCTGATCCTTCTGTGTCTACCTCCACAGTGCTGGGATTACAGATGTGCAACATCAGTTTTGGTTTATGTGCTGCTGTTGGTCAAGCCCAGGCTTCATGTGTGCATGCTAGACAAGCGCTCTGCCCACTGAGCCACCTGTCCAGACCTTTAGTTTGTTTTAAATGACGCTCGTGGTTACCAGTTGCTTCTTGTTCCCTCCTCTTTCTGTTTATTTGTTTTTTAAGTGAGTTGCTCTTCTTATGGATGCTGTGTCTTCTAGGATATTTCTATGTTAATGTGTACGTTTTTAAAAGTTCTCCCCATTTCTATTTGTTTTTCCTTCGTCCTATTATTTTTTCTAAGATTAGTTCTTTTTGCTTATTTCGGTCTCTCTTGCTTTTAGGTTTTCTTTCCTAAAGTCTGCTGATTTGTCTGTTAGTCTTTATCGTTCATAGGGGAGCTTGGTTAAAAAGACACATTTATTTATTTTATTTTTATATTTATTGATGTGTGTGTGCGTGTGTGTGTGAATTGTTAGGCTTAGCTGCAAGTGTCTTTATCCGCTGAACCCCTCACCTGAGCCAGTTTGATTAGACAAACACCTATGTATGCACCATGGTTTCTCTGCTAGGACCAGGATTTTTCCAAGGATGACCTTGGGCATTCACTCACAGCTGTCCTTTCCACATCTCCTTCTTGAAGCAGACAGGGAGCAAGGCCCCCGGGCCTGCCACACACTCCGATGGGAGGACACTGGGGCTTTATTCCCAGAGAACAGCTCATCGAGGCCACCCTCCTCGCTAGCCACACTTTCTTCTTTTTCATAGAGACCGGGATGGGAGATGAGGACAAGCCCAGGCTCACCGCTAGCTCTTTGCCTCTGCCTGGAGCATTTGGCTGCACCCAGGGAAAACTGTTCCCACCTCTGCTCAGCCTCGCAGGCATTTGCTGGGCTGTGGCTCCCTCCACATTTTAGAATCAGTATGGTTTCTTCTGATTTCTGTCTTCCTCAAATCTGTCAACCTCTGGGGTCTGGCTGCCACCGCCAAACCACTTCCAATGTGAATGTGTAGCCTTTGGTATTGCTTTACCACTGTCTCTACAGGATTCATGTCAAAATTCATTCAAAATTTGCCCTCTGACCTCTATATATTCATTCATTTATTTATGACAGCATCTTGCTATGTAGCCCTAGCTGTCCAGGAACTTACTTTATAGCCTAAAGCTGTGGCGATTCTTCTGCCTCAGTCTCCCAAGTGCCATGTGTGCCAACATACTTGGCTAGGGATTTTAAAATAAACCACAAAGGGGCAGTCCTGTGCAGAAAAAAAGAATGGAATCAGGCACTTTGAGAACTTTGGCTCAGAAGCAGATGGCAGTGCCACAGACAAACAGATGAGAGAGAGAGGGAGGGAGGGAGAGAGAGAGAGAGAGAGAGAGAGAGAGAGAGAGAGAGAGAGAGAGAGAGAGAAGTCTAGACGGCAGCAGCAGACTCTACCTTCTTCAACGTCTGACCCGCCTGCTTCTGCTTCCATTGCTGAGTGTGGGGGTGACCAACAGGCACAGGCCACCCTGGCCCATTTTATGTGGTCATGGGGTTGAACCCCAGGCTTCATGCATAAGAGGGAGGCACTTGGACAACCCAGTCACATCCCTAGCACTATACCTTAAATTTTCTGCTGAAGGGGTTCATCTCCAAATTAATGGAGCAAGGACAAGAACCCACAGAAAGACGGGCTATTTCATAAATAAGCCTGTTACAGAAGAAAACTATAAATGGGCAGTAAAAGTAGGCAAAGATGTGCAAATCCATCAGTAACCAGAAATAAACGCAAAATAAAACCCTGTAAGGGACCATGCTATGCTTGGTGGGCTAAAAACTGTTTTAGAGATCGATCTACTACCCCAGGGGGTTCCCTGGACGTCCATGCCAGAGACTCACTTGGGGACAGTAGCAAACACGTGGGCACGGCCGGACCATGTCGCCGTATGGTAACTGAACAAAGAAACCGGGATGTGACTATGGGTAGGGACTGTTCGCTGGGTAAAGTCCGAGGCAGAGAGCCACACTGAAAATGATCCTCGCATGTGTACCTGTGAAAATAAAAGCAAGCGGGGGGCGGGGGGGGGGGGGGAGACGGTCAACACTGTTTTATAACAGGTTATCTTACGGGGAAGTGAGGCTTTTGGACTGGGATGGGCAGCAGGGACTTTCCGGGCACGATGCACCCCATTCTCAAAGTTCACGGCGCTTTTTATTGCAAGTACCTTAGGTGTACTATGCACTTTTGCGGTTTTGTGTTGTTGGGGCAGGGGCTCCCTGGACGCCTGTTCCTTCTGCTTCTACCTCGCAAGGCTGAGATCGTAGGCAGTAAAGAGTAAAGCAGCCTTGGTGGCACAGGTGGTAATCCCCACACGCCGGAAGCAGAAGGGGGGAAGTTGTGAAGTTGAGGCCAGTTTACACTTTACAGTAAGAAACTGTCTGATCAATAAATAGTCCCTTCGAACCTGCCCAGGTCTTACTGGCGGCTGGTTTGGAGGCAGATGCGTTAGGAGGGGTTCCTGGGTTGGGTGGCGGGGGCCCTTCTCTGGGAGCCCTGACTCAAGCCTCTCTGCCTGTGGCCTCAGAGCAGCACGTGCTGGAGGAGCTGGAGCGGCAGGCTGTGTTGGTCTACACCCCATCCCGCAAGGTCAACGGCAAGCGAGTGGTCTGCTACGACGACCGCTACATCGTGAAGGTGGCCTTCGAGAAGGACGGCATCATCGTCTCCAACGACAACTACCGGGACCTGCAGAATGAGAACCCAGAGTGGAAATGGTTCATCGAGCAGCGACTGCTCATGTTCTCCTTTGTAAATGACAGGTAAGGGATGGAGGAAGCCTGCTCGCCCTATCCAGGTCCCCGCAGGCCAGGGGTCGATCTCTGTCCCTCGGATCGCCTCTCTTCTGTGACTGGTTTCCCTAAAAGCGGCTCTGCCCAGGACCTTTGGTTCTCATGGCCAATGGAACCCACTCCCTGCAAAGCTGCGGACTTCGTTTTCTGCCCAAGGAAAAGCCATAAGATAGTTATCATCCAGGGTGGGGCTGGAGAGATGGCTCAGTGGTTAGGAGCACTTAATGCGCTTGCAGAGAACCCAGGTTTGGTTCCCAGCACTGACCTGGTGGTTCACAGCCATCCATAACTGCAGTTCTAGGGGATCTGATGCCCTTTTCTGGATTCCATAGGTACCAGGCATACATATGGTACACACATACACACACAGAGAGAGAGAGAGAGAGAGAGAGAGAGAGAGAGAGAGAGAGAGAGAGAGAGAGAGAGAGAAAGGCAAAACACTCATATACATAAGATAAAAATAAATCTAAAAATTAAAATAAAAAAGTTATCATGGAGGGGAGATTTCAACTTTGCTGTATTTCTTCCTTTCAAATTTTTGTCATTTTAAAAATGCTGGCTGGGGCTGGGAGGATGACTCAGTGGTTAAGAACACTTGCTGCTCTTGCAGAGGATCAGAGTTCGGTGTTTAGCACCCATGTCAGCCATCTTAAAACCATCTGTAACTCCAGCTGCTGGGAACCCAATACCTCTGGCTTCCAGATGCACCTGCACTCACATATTCAGACCCACAGGCAGACATGCATACCGACACGTAATTAAAAATAACACAAATAAATCTTTTAAGAATACTGATTGAGACATTTTTCCATATCCCAGGCTGGCCTCAAACTCACGTAGTGAAGGATCACCTTGAACTTCTGCTCCCCCTGCCTCCATCTTCCGAGTGTTACAATTACAGATGTGGACCACCACGCCCAGTATATACCATGCTGAGGCTCAAACCAACCCAGGGCTTTGGGTATCCTAGACAAACGTTCTACCAGCTGGGCTACACCCCCAGCCCTTTGGTTTCTGTTCTAGGCAAAAATCCATCAACTCTTGCTCTGGGGCCTCTGACTGGCCTTCTGGCACGTGGGTTGAGACAAGGTCTTCAACTCTATAATGACACAGGCTGCCGTTGAGTCCTCATGTTCCCGGCATGTTTGGCTCATAGCAGATACACACTGACTAATGATACAGGCAAGGAGGAGAGCCTGAGAGAATGAAACCATGACTATGGCCAGGCGGAGAGGGAGAGGGAGAGGGAGAGGGAGAGGGAGAGGGAGAGGGAGAAGGGAGAGGGAGAAGGGAGAGGGAGAGGGAGAGGGAGAGGGAGAGGGAGAAGGGAGAGGGAGAGGGAGAGGGAGAGGGAGAGGGAGAGGGAGAAGGGAGAGGGAGAGGGAGAGGGAGAAGGGAGAGGGAGAGGGAGAAGGGAGAAGGGAGAGGGAGAAGGGAGAGGGAGAGGGAGAAGGGAGAGGGAGAGGGAGAGGGAGAAGGGAGAGGGAGAGGGAGAGGGAGAAGGGAGAGGGAGAAGGGAGAGGGAGAAGGGAGAGGGAGAGGGAGAGGGAGGGTGAGGGGGAGGGGGAGAGGGTGAGGGTGAGGGGGTGAGGGAGAGGGGGAGGGGGAGGGAGAGGGAGAGGGAGAAAAAGACACTCCAGGTGGTGCCCAGAAGAGAACAGTGCCTGACCCCAAAGTCAGGGAGGCAGTATAGTGCAGTGACAAGAGCCAAGGCTTTGGACCTCACACAGTGGTTTCCTCCGACGCCCCGCCCTGCTGAAGTGGTGTGAAGATTAGAGAAAACTGTATCCTATAAGGAGTAGCAGTTATTCCTGGGGACAGGTCTGGATATGTCCCCACCCCCCACTGCCACCGGTTTCTGAACCCAAGAAGAGATGCCCTTCTGAGCCCCAGGACAGAGGCTTCAGCAGCTGCCCTGTCCTAACCCCAACTGTCATTTCCAGATTCCTGGGCTAGTGGCTTTGGTCTCGATGAATCTGTCAAGTCCGTAAACTAGACTTCAGAAATCCTCACCGAGGGAGGGCTCACAGGTCACGGCTGCCTCTGGCCTGGTGACAGCCAGGGGCCTTAGCCAAGTCCTTCTGAGGCCTGGCCCTCTGCGAAGGGGGTGGAGGGCCGGAAGGCCAGGCCTGACTGCCTGTGAGTGAGGGCTCCTGCCTCAGTGCCCCGGGCATGTCCCCAGGGGCCTCTTGGCACAGCTCTTGCTCCCGAGAGAGAGGGAGGTAAAGCCTCGGAGAACTTTTAATAACTGCAGTGGGCGGTGCCTCAGATTCTTGGTCAGGTCCCAACTCGGAGGAGAAGCCAGCGGTGTGGCTGGAGCTGAGCCCTGGAGTCCACACTGGGTCAGGGATCACTCAGGTCTCTGCAGGGTGGGACTCGCTCAACTTGTGGATGACAGTGATGGGCAAAAATGGCCCTTCTCTCCACTTAGCCCTCCTCTAGAACATTGTATGGACTGGAAGGGGCTCCTGGGACCAAAAGGATTTATTGGAAATCTTAGTAAACGGGAGGGGTTTTTCTTTGTTTTTTTGTTTTTTGTTTTTTTTGTTTTTTCCAGAAGCACTTTGTTTTTGTGGTGCTGAACCCAAGGCTTTGTGCATATACTTGTGCATATATCAAAGGCACATTGGTAACCCTGTTTGTCAATTTTACTTTTGAGTTAGGTTCTCACTAACTTACTTGGGCTGGTTTGAACTTGCGATCCTCCTGCTTCAGTTTCCCTAATAGTGGGATAACAGCTGTAAGTGACAGCTGGAGCACGCATCCCCTTCTTTGTTGAGGTTCTGTGCCGGGGAGGAGGAGCAGGCAGGAGGCAGGCTGGCATCAGAGGACCACGTGTGCAGCAGAGTCGGGGCAACCCCAGAAACTGAGGCCAAGCCCAGAGGTTCCTCCACACCCAGAGTTTGCAAAGGGTGGGGCTGAATCTGCCAGAGGTGCTGGATGCAGGGGTCTGTTTCTTCACCGGAATACCTGCTGGTGTTTTAGACTGTCAATACGGATCCTTCCTTCGGCGTATGCTTGAGCTGAGAGCCATGGTGTAAGGCCAGTGGGTGGAAGGGGGCCTGTCTTGGTTTCTCGGTCTGTTGCTTTGATAAAATACCCCGATAAAAACAACTTAAGGGAGTATTTTGGTTCATGGTTCCGGGTGACAGCCCATCACAGTGAACAAGTCACAGTGGCAGACACCCGAGGCAGCTGGCCACGTTGCCTCTGCGGTCAAGAAGCAGAGAGTGATGTGTGTGTAGGCTCAGTGCACCTTGTCCCCTTTTTATGCGGTCTAGGGTCCCAGCTTAGGGGATGGTGCTGCCCATAAGGGGTATGTCTTCTCACCTCATTTAACCCGACAGAGATGCCCGCTCACAAGCATGCTCGGGGGCCTGTCTCCCAGGTTATTCTCCACAAGTTGACAGCTGAGATGAATCATCACAAGACCTAAGCCTCCAAGGCATTTACACAGTTCCCGAGCCTCCTGGGAGCTGTCTGTTAATACCGTGGACTTTCTTAGGCTCTTTTTGGGGGGGGGGGTCATGGGAAAGGGGTGGGGTGCCCCAGCAAATATATTTTTCTTTTCCTGCATAAAAGACACCCAGGAAGTTGTTAATATGTAAATTCCTGGGGCGGGGGGAGTCCAGTTCTGCCTAACAGAGACAGTGCAAAGCTTCAGACTGCATTTGTGAAACAAGCTGTGAGGTGATTCTGAACCTACCGGCCAGCACCACTCAGGGAGAGGCTGGTGTGAGGGGAGACTGTGCTATGTATGGTACATGGTCCATGCTGTCTGGTATTCTCTGGGGAGGGGGGCTCAGGCCTCCTCTCCTGAGCCTCTGAATAAGGTGCCAGTGGTAAGTCCCATTCATTCTTTTTAAAAAAATTATTTATTTATTTATTTTTAAAGATTTATTTATTTATTATGTATACAGTATTCTGCTTGCATGTGGCCCTGCAGGCCAAAAGAGGGCACCAGATCTCATTATGGATGATTGTGAGCCACCATGTGGCTGCTGGGAATTGAACTTAAGACCTCTGGAAGAACAGTTGGTGCTCTTAACCACTGAGCCATCTCTCCAGCCCCAAATTATTTATTTTTTAAAAGATTTATTTATTTATTATGTATACAGTGTTCTGTCTGCACGTATGACTGCAGGCCAGAAGAGGGCACCAGATCTCATGATAAACCACCATGCGGTTGCTGGGAATTGAACTCAGGTCCACCAGATCTCATTATAAATGGTCGTGAGCCACCATGCGGTTGCTGGGAATTGAACTGAGGACCTCTGGAAGAGCAGTTAGTGCTCTTAACCTCTGAGCCATCTCTCCAGCCCCCATTCATCCTTGAAGTAGCCCCTCTATGGTTATTTTTCAGGTTCATGCCTCCTGATGACCCCCTGGGCCGCCGTGGACCAACCTTGAGCAATTTCCTAAGCAAGAAGCCAAGGCCCCCAGAGCCATCTTGGCGGCACTGTCCCTATGGTGGGTAGCACGCAGGCGTTGTGTGTCCTGTCTTGGAACTGGTCCAGACAGCGTAGGGGCGTGGTGGGAAGCGTTAGCCTGCCAGTCAGCAACCTGGGTCCCTGCCCCAGGAAGCTCTGCCCTCAACCAGCTACCTGACCCTGGAGAGAAGCCTAGCATCTCTGGACTGCAGCTTGCCCACAAGGTCGCTCTAGGGATTGACACCCATGAGGGCCGGATGTAAGCCACATGGGGGGGGGGGCGCAGGGGGGGGGCAGACCATGCATCCCTCAGCTCTTGTTCTCAGTCCATTCACTGCATCCATCCCTGACACTTGATGTTTTTATCCTGCCCCTGATATCTTCCCCCTCCAACCTCACTTTTACAAACTTGGTCCATGCTATCCATTCAGAGTTAGCGGTTTCATTCTAGCTGTTTAACTATCTCTTTCATTAACCTGCCTTGTCAAGTCATTTAATGCTCCTGGCTTTTGTGCTTAAAGAAGTTCGTTAAGATATGGGTGACATTCAAAAATCCTTTCTTGTTAAAATTAACGGAACTTTCCCTCCAGGCTGGCCCAGGTTGTCAAGGTTCACTCTGGGAAGTGCTTGGGTTTTATATGGCCAATTATTCGGTCGTTTGTTCTAACCCCAGTTAGAACGGGTATAGGGAGAAGGCAAAGGTTAGTGCAGGGACGGATGTGGCCATTAATGAAAACTGAGGCAGCGCTAGAGGCAGGATCTTGTACCATCAGCACCCCTACTGTGGGCTCCATCCTCAAGGTCAGCCCTTTCCACAGGGGTCCCTGGGGCCGAGGAGGCTAAGAGTGACTAGACCGAGTTTGGCCTCAGACTCTGCTCAAAGGCAGTTTCTTGATGGATGCTTACTCTGCTGGCCTTGGGGGTTACGGAGCTCTGAGCACTCTCTCCCACCCATCCCAGAACACTTGCCGCCTCCTGGGTCACCTTCCAGATCTGAGGTCTTTTGACGGGCCAAAAGGCAGCAGAGGACCAGCCTGGGGAAGAGCATGGGGCTAGCCAGGTATTGCAGCCTCCGCTCACTCCAGGTCTCATCCCGCGCCCTCTCCACTTTGCCCTCTTTCTAGGCAAGAAATGCACTTACGGGGTCAAGTGCAGATTCTACCACCCGGAGAGGCCGCACCACGCGCTGCTGCCTGTGGCGGACGAACTCCGCGCAAAGACGCGGGCCCGGCCGAGTGGCACGGAGGAGCAGCGGCCACCGCCCAGTGTCGGGAGCAGCAACGCAGCACCCCGGACGCTTCCCCGGGAGCCCGGCGCGCAAAGTCTCCCATCGGCGCCGCAGCCCGCGACCCTGGGCGCCCTGAGCCAGAGTTTCTCGCGGCTGACCTTCAGCGAAACCCCGGCTAGCTGCGTCTCGTCCCAGACGCATGAGCCCGACTGGATGCCCACAGGTGGCCCCTCGTCCTGGGCCGTGCCAACCCCTCGCGCGGGCAGCGCTGCCGCCCTGAGGTCGCCGGGGCTGCGAGGCCTCCGGACTCTGAACAGCCCGCTCTCGCTCTCCTCGGGCGACCTTGGGTCCCCAACCTGCCCGCAGGCCCAGCCGCCAGACGGACACCCTTCCAGGGACATGCACAGTGACTTGCCTCCCCAGCGCAGATCCATGGATGATCCGTGGAACCTTCTCTCCAGCTCCTACCGTTATCTGAGTCACCCAGCCTGGGCCGAGTCTGCTTGGGGCGAGGACGGCTTTAGAGGACCTTCGGGGTCAGCACAGCCCGCAGCCAATGGTCGGGGAGCACACACTGCCTTCTGCAGTGTCTTCCCAGCTGATCAAGGGATGGCCTCGGATGCTGCGCTCTCCGACCTGGTTCTGCTCACCCTCCAGCAGAGATCCCAAAGGACTGGTGCGCGATTGGGGGACCCTTAAGGGACAGGTTCACAACACTGCAAGGAATTGCAGAGGCTTGACTTGCACCTTGGACAGGTGGGCTACAAGACGATTGCCAACCTGGATGTGGTTGGTCCCCCGTCAGTAGGAGACTTCCTTCTCATCCTCGATGGTGGATACCCTTGGCGATCTTGGGGATGCTCCCAGGGGCTGCTGAATGGGCAGGATGCTTTCTGACGTGTTCAGAACACGTCCGTGTTTGGTTCTAAGCACCAGCCACAAAACGTTGCAGCTGGCCATCACCACAAACCAAAGAGAACACCCCAGTAATCAAGATGAGTCTGATACAAACTCTTGCTCTGTAAGCATGTGTGTGTGTGTGTGTGTGTGTGTGTGTGTGTGTGTGTGTGTGTGTATTTAAGATTCTAGGAAGCCATGAGAATGTGGGTCATGGTTGAAAGTTTGAAAAAGACTGGCAGACAATCTTGACTTTCGTGGCACCAAATGATCTTTAAAAGCCTGTTCAGGTGACATGGGAAGGAGGGAGCCGATGCCTGGGGTTTTCATGTCACCCTTGCTAACCTCACTCATAGGGGAACCCAGTCTTCTGTAAATTTTTAGTGTGGGGCTGTGAGGTGCTGTGGGTGCCCCCAGGGGCACTTGATCCTAATGGTCTTCTGACCAGTTCTTCATTCCTTTTGTGCATACATACCATACAACTCAAATATCACATCACACACACACACACACACAGAGAGAGAGAGAGAGAGAGAGAGAGAGAGAGAGAGAGCGAGCCTTGCTCAAGGATCAGCCTATTTTGTTTCTTTCAAGACAGGGTTTCTCTGTGTAGCCTCTGACTGTCCTGGAACTCACTTTATAAACCAGGCTGGCCTCGAACTCACAGAGATCCACCTGCCTCTGCCTGCTGAGTGCTAGGATTATAAGCGTGGGCCACCACACCTGGCTTGTTTTTGTTTTTTTAATCAGCCTTCCATTGTGGTGAATCTACAAAACAAACTTCCAAGTCATACATTACAGAAATAAAACTCCAGTCTATCTACCACCCCTTCAACAACAACAACAACAACAACAAAATAACCTCCAGGTGGGTAGGCATAGAGTTGGATTCTGGTGGAGGTTATTGTAACTTTTACTTAGCTGGATCTTTTAGACAACTTTGGGTTTGGGGGAGAAGAGACCCATTCACTTGCAAGGGACAAGAAATGAGACCGTGATGCTGGAGCATGGACCCAGCATCCTTAGGGATCCTGGCGTCTCTAGGCAGCATCCACGTGTTCTCGTCACAGTGGTATCCTGCCAGGTTGTAACTCATTTGTTCATGAGGGACGTGGTATTTCAGCTGGCTGGGAAGATTATGAAGAGCCTGCCAATGGCCTCTGTTTGCCAAAGCCTCCACGTTCCCCGCAGCGTGGTAGGTGCATCGGGGAAATGCCACTTTATTAAGAGGCTGTGCTTGTTGTTGGCACAGCAAAGGTTTGCCTTGGGGAGAATGCTGTTGTGGTATTCATGGTAAACTTGACTCCTTGGCACCAGGGCAGCCACATGGCTTCCTGTGAGTCCTCCCTCTTTTAAAACATTCTTAGCATGGCTTCTTGTAGATCTGTTCCTCATTCCCCTTTTCTTTTTTTCTTTTTTTTTTTTTTTTTTTTTGGTTTTTCGAGACAGGGTTTCTCTGTGTAGCTTTGCGCCTTTCCTGGAACTCACTTGGTAGCCCAGGCTGGCCTCGAACTCACAGAGATCCGCCTGGCTCTGCCTCCTGAGTGCTGGGATTAAAGGCGTGCGCCACCACCGCCCGGCTCATTCCCCTTTTCAAAGCGGACACTGCTCTTAGAGTGTTGCTTTTTATCCTTGAGGCCCCTGTCCTGCAGAGGATCTGCTTTTTCTAGATCATCTAGATTTTTTTTTTTTCCCTTCAGGAGTGTGTTTCATTTCCATAAGACAGGCTCATCACTGTTAGAGCCATGTTAGATTCCCGGGCCCTGTTCCCTGCTGCTAATCAATTGCAATGCATTGCAAATGTACAGTTGGAAATGTTTGAACTGCTTCCTCTGACGGCAAGTTTGAGTTTTAGTAAGCTGTAAAGCTATTCGATTTGGTTCACTCTGGTTAAGACAGGTACAGGGGGAGACAAGAAGGGGAAAAACCCAACACATCTCAAGTGTAACCACCTTTGGAAAATTTCCAAAGTCTTAGTATGTCTTTGCGACACAAATACATAGATGAGAAGCATGAATGGACCATCCCTGATTGCATAGCTGTTACCATGCTAAAAAATAAATGTCTTTTGCCAGACCTGGACTCTATTGTCAAACTGTATATCCATTTCTCTCGTCAGCTTTTCTCTCCTCCATTTTTTTTTTCCCCAAGTTGAACAGGATGGGTGAGAGGTCTTGGATAATGTCCAGTTTGGGCAGTTGCCCTCCAGGTTTCTCCCTCTCTTGGGGTCAGATGTGAGGGGCCAGAGCCTACCTTTTCCCCAGAAGATATGCAAGCGCATGTCTTCAGCAATTGATGAGCAGGCCATTCCCAGGACCACAGGCTGCTCACCAGTTTGCTAGACCCCAATCCCCATTCCAGATCCTCAGCAGAGTCTCCAAGCTTAGCTCTTCCTGTTAAGCCTGGAAGCAGAGGGAGTTCACAATGGCTCCCAACAGAGAGGCCCAGGCTGCATCTTCCCCAGAGGCCCCATCCGGAAGGAGGTTTGAGACCAAATCACAGAATTTAAGCATTGAGCAGTAGCCACAAGAAGGCTGCTTGTTTTAGTGTGGTTCAAATAAAGTGAATCCCAGCTTTGGTTTGATGTGAAGTCAGATGGACTGCAGTGAACCAGATGTTGGTTGGCATGGGTAGTTTGGATGAGGACATAAAGGCTGGTGGCCTCTGGAGGAAAGTCCCCTATTGGGGTAGAAGGGGAGGAGATCTTGAGGAGAAGGGGCATTAAGGAACAAGGAGTATACAAGAAGGGGGCAGAGGATTTAGGGAGTTGGAGAGATTCATTGGTATCACAAATCACAAATGTACATGGAGCCAGCATCGGGTGTATAATTCATGGGGTCTTGTGCACAATGAAAACATAGGGTCTCTTGTTCTACAGGACTGTGAATTTCAAGATGGTGACAGCATAGTGTTAAACCCAGCACATAGTCCTTCTGAGTACAGGGTCCTGTGTAGCAGCACAGGGCACCCTCTGTGAGACTCTAGAAAGAAGTCAAGCATGAGGAGATCATTCTTGAACCTAGAGTGAGCTCACAGCAAAACACTGAAAGAGATCAGTACCCAACATATGTGCGCTGTGCGCGCACACACACACACATCTTATAGCAAAAACAAACAAAAATCTCCATGGGCATCCAGAGCAGGTGCTACTCCAGGCCTCTGCTTGAGGACCAGGGGTGGTCCTGGGTGGTCCCGGTGGTCCCAGTGGCCCCAGCCCACTTGATGCAAGATACCATTGGGCAGAAGAAACACACAGGGAATCGGCCACTTCCAAATGGGCAAGAGATAGCCACACCTGGCAATAACACTGTATTAGGCAAGGTTCTTTGGCAGCCAGTTTGGTTTACAAAACCAAATGGCAGGAGGCCAGAGAAGGAGGCAGCATTCACGGCTGCGAGCTCCGCCAGGTGTCTCTTGTCTGCTTCCCTTTGATTCTGCTTCTTTGATTTTTTTTTTAAATTGTCTCTTTCTAAGCTTTTCTCTACACAATGAGAGTCATTCTGCAGGCAGGATTAAGCACATGTCCTTTCAGCTAAAGATTCAAGAGGCAGCCTTGACAAAATCCTGGGCAAGAGTTCTGATTGACTTGTTGTGAGTCTTGTACCTATCCCCAAACCAATCACTGTGGGAGAAGGTGGTAATGGCTCCAGCCCGGACCTTATGCCCGCCTCTGGCCAGCACATGGGTATAAATTGTGATTGGTAGTTTCTTTATGAACCTACAGGGTGGTTAGACTCTGGAAGGAGGTGAGAAGATTCCTCAAAGAGGGAGGATCATTGTCTAGACCGATGAAACACATGTCCATAACTATGCTCAAAGCTGGGGATTGGACCAAGGCTTAGGATGCCCCCAGCTATCTCTTGTCCTACTGGGTGACCCTCATATTTGCTCACCCACAGACAATACAGGCAGGGGGAAGGAGGGAGGTCTCCTGCAACAGAGCTTGGAGTGCTACCCTGGCCATCAAGCCAATTCTGGGATCAGAGCCAGACAAGTGTTTTGGTAGACCCCCATTAAAAACCCCTATGGTTGTGGAAAAAGCTCTTTGGAGTCAAGGCTGGCCTCGTTCCCACCAGTTTATGTTCTGAGTTGATTTTTCAGAATTCTCACTGTCACAGCAGCTAAGTGTGATGGAGATGGGGGGAGCAGCTGGAAACGAGGGGCCATGGACCTGACCCCACTGGATAATGAATTTGTTGTGGGTTCCTGGAGACACCTCTCTGTCCTCATGGAGGGATGGTA
Organism: Peromyscus maniculatus bairdii; assembly: GCF_049852395.1. Taxonomy (NCBI): domain Eukaryota; kingdom Metazoa; phylum Chordata; class Mammalia; order Rodentia; family Cricetidae; genus Peromyscus; species Peromyscus maniculatus. The sequence continues at coordinate 50,930,693 of NC_134867.1, read as the reverse complement.
CCCATGCTTCTCAGAAGCAGAAAAGGTGCTGAGAAAACAAACCAAAAGGTCATGGGCAAGTGCTCAGAAATCAGCTGAACGCCATGCTGAAGTCTGGCTGATGGGCTGCCATTGTCTGGTGCTGCTTGACCGACAGATTGACAGACACTGAGTCACCACCCCAGTGACCTACTAACTGATGGCTTCTGAAACTGAGGATCACTGACAGAGACAGATTGACATGGACACTAGCAGGCACCAACGCCTTGACTAAATTAACGTCAATTCACTGACAGTGACTACCTCATCGAATGGTTGACAATAGGTGCCTGACTGACATTGATGGTGACTGACTGACTGAGAAAGATAGACGGGTAGATACCTGTTCTGATTCACTGACTGGCTTATATCAGACAATGACTAACATTGACTGGCTGACATTGATTCATTGATCTGTGGACACTGATTATGACTTTCTGATACTGAGTGACTGACATTGATTATGAATGCCTGGCTGACACTGAGTGACTGACATTGATTATGAATGCTTGGCTGACACTGAGTGACTGACATTGATTATGAATGACTGACACTGAGTGACTGACATTGATTATGAATGCCTGACTGACATTGAGTGACTGACACTGATTATGAATGCCTGGCTGACACTGAGTGACTGACATTGATTGTGAATGCCTGGCTGACACTGAGTGACTGACATTGATTGTGAATGCCTGGCTGACACTGAGTGATTGACATTGATTATGAATGATTAGCACTGAGTGACTGACATTGATTATGAATGCCTGGCTGACACTGAGTGACTGACATTGATTGTGAATGCCTGGCTGACGCTGACCATGACTTCCTGGTTGGCACTGAATTACTGATGCTGACCATGACCAACTGTCTGATGCTGCCTGACTGGTTAGATAGTCGGCACTCATGGCTGTTGAGGATGACTGCTCCAACAGGTCACCTCTTCATGATAATTCTGATTTTTATCTGCAGTCAGATTGACTCTTGAATATGGTACTTGTGTGATTATGATAAGTCACGTCAAGCTCCAAAGTTAGTTCGTTTCTGAGAGAGGCAGTCAGAGCGCATTTTCTCCACAACGCTTAGGCCGTCGAGGAAGGGAGCGAGGCTGTTCTTGCACAAAGGTTTCATCCTTGCGGCCTGCGACCCCCACTCTTCCCCGTCCCCATCTCTCATTTCCTCCAGGTCTTGCTTCTCTCAAAACCACCCGCTTGTGAGTCCTCTGGGCTCCATGCTCGGCTTGGCCATGGCTCCTTTGCTCTCCCGCCTTCTTCCGTCTCTCTCCCCTCTCTTCACATTTCGTGATTCTTCAGAAACCCTCTCCACGATTCCCTGGCTAGCCAGCACTGGCATCTCCTCAGACTCTCCTCCAAAGCTGATCTTTTCTGGATAGCTTTCCATTTCTACGTGTCCTCACGGCTTCAGGGCACCCCTGGATGGCTTTGTTTTGAAAGGCTGCTTTTCTTTATTGGCTTCATCTTTGTAGCTAGGCTGGACTTCCCTGTGTCCAATGCACACTCAGAGGGGTGGGTACTACCTGACCCTGGTCTCCCAAACAGCCTGGTCAGTTAGGAGAAGGAACGCAATGTTCCAGAAAGAACAGAGTTCTGAAGTTCCCTGAAACATTGGCTCTAACTAGTCACACCACTGTACTTCACTTCCTGGGCTGGGACAGGGAGGCCCCTTCTACTGAGCTCGTGGAAGACACACCCAGAGGATGCCATTCCTGACAAGCCACCTGTGACCACAGAGAAATGGCGATGACCTGAAAACTCTGAAGGATGGAAGGCATAATGAAAGCACAGTTCATTCACCGAATGCGATGTGGTGAATCATTAATATTGTTTAAAGGCACTAACGATGGCCAGGGTTACCCATATATTGTGAAGTTAGAAAAGTAGATTCCTTAAAAAAGAAATGTATTACATATATGTGATGTGTTTCGGGAGGATGGCATTTCCTTTTCCTAGTGTTCTTTGAGCTGATTCAACTCCAGGGAAGTTTTTTTTTTTTTTGGTGGGGGCGGGTGGAGTGGTGAAGGGAGCTGTTTTCAAAATGATTCTTCACGATCTCTTTGTTGCAAAGGCAGTGACTTTTGGTGTTGTAGAAGTCTGATATTGGCCAAGCTCTGCCTGGAGCTTGGCTGAGGTTTTTCCTTTGCTTGTTTACCAGAGTGACTTAGGAGCTTCAGTGCCAGGAGATTCCATGTTTCTCTCACTAGAGACCTGATTCCCTGAACTCGCCATCAATTCACGCCCAGGGTGGGGCTCCTGTGACCCATGTAAGAGTCCCCCAAAGAGACCTCCAGGGCTGCTGTTCTCTGTGCCCTGGGGCCTACACTCTGACTTCTTCCCTCCTTTTAGGCCCCCGCCCCTCTACTGCTGAGTGGCTGCGGGTGAGCGGAATGCATGGTTATTTCTCATCCTAGTTGTTATTTCTACCGATGGATGGATGAGCTTCATTAGAACGCCTGAGCACAGTCAAGGCCTGTGGTGCCCTGGAAAGCTGGGCTGGTTTGTGGGGCAAAGGGGTTCATGGGGCAGTGTCAGGAGGGGGAGCTCTGAATAACCCCAGGGCTCCTTCTTTGGGCCTCTAAGGGACTGTGTGACCAAGTACTTTCATGACATGTTGGAGTGGAAGGAAACTCTGAGATCTCAAGGAGACTCCCATCCAGGGAGGCCAAAGGCACAGAGGGAGTTTGTGATCCCAGAACCTTTCCGTTCCTTGGGGCTCTCTAAAGAAACAATCCACCTATTTTTATCTATTTATCCAGGACATGTATCATTCACGATCTCAGCTGTGTGCCTGAGGTTGTTTCTGGCACAGGGGGAAGTCTTTCCTTCCCAAAGCCTCCTTCCAGGTGAAGGCAGAGCTAACGCGCACCACAGAATGGCCAGTTGACCCCTCACGTGCTGGTCAGTGCCACCCCATTTGCCATCACTGTCACCCTTGGGAGGCTTACTGTGAGGAGGAAGTGGAAACACAGAGAAGCAGCTTGCTAAATGCCAACTATTGATCTTATAATTGATATCAATTTATAAACATTTTCTTCCTTTAAAAACAATGAAGTGAGCCAGGCTTAGTGGCATATACCTTTAATTCCAGCACTTGGGAAGCAGAGGCAGGAGGATCTCTGTGAATCTGAGGCCAGCCTGGTCGACACAGTGAGACCCTTTTGTTTAGAAACAAACAAAACCCCAAACCCAATTAAGTGTAAATGATAGTACCTGCACATAACCTCACCCAAAGATGGCTGCCTTAGCATGTGAAGGTCTGGTTGGGAATTCTCTCCGCAGAGCTGGCAGTTCAGAAGCTTTAATAATGGTCACAGGCACACCAGCCAGGTGTTGTCAACTGTTTTTATTATTTACAGTGGCTGCCCCTTAAGCAATGGTTGTCCTAACCAGAGATTGTAACACCCACTGCTACCAGCAGCAGTTGGGCTGGAAGGGCCGCAGCCTGAGGGGATTCTGTGCCATCAGGCACCAACTCTTTCAAAGCTACTAAGGGAAACTTTATCCAGATCTCTATCCCTCCGAAGAACTCACGATTTAAAGGTTGAGGTGGAATTCTGTTCACTCAGAGAGGCTGAATAGCAAGTAGGTAACCTTCTCCTTTTGCTGGCGTCTTCCAGAAAACTCAACCATCCTTCTGCTCAGCCCCCACTTAAGAACCCTAGCTACATGGGGTTCCTCCCTACCACTTCCTGTCAGCTGGCTGCTGACTCAGCCTCCAGCTTGAAGGTTAATTTTATTAAATCAAACAAGTGCAACATATCTTTGCACTGTTAACAAAGGAAGTAAGAAAGAAAAAATACAACACCCTTTTAAAATAATATTCCACAGCACCAGAGCCATTCAGTCACCAGAGAAGATGCTAGAAACGATTGCTTATTGTCCAAAGTGCTCAGCCCTAGCAAGCCTCAGGCCTCGAGCTGCTTACACAGCCTGCCATCGATTCTTGGCTCCTTTGCTTTGCTGGGGGCTCAGGAGGCAGGGTGGAGGGCTGCAGCACTTAGATGGATTCTCCCAGATTTCCCTCCCTCAGTAAAACAGAAATCCCTTCCAAGCCCATTTTTTTTTTTTTTTGCTTTTCTCATGGCACCATACCTTAGGGCAGTGGTTCTCAACCTTCCTGACGCTGCAGTCTTTAACGAAGTTCCTCATGTTGTGGTGACCCCTCCAACCATAAGATTATTTTCACTGTCACTTCCTAACTGTAATGTCGCTACTGTTATGAATCATAATATAAATATTTTTTGGAGATAGAGGTTTGACAAGGGGGTTGTGACCTGTAGGTTGGAAATCACTGCCTTAGGGAACCTAGTACTTTGCAAAACCAGATTCAGCCATGACTGCACTGTGTCCATGTAGAAGCAGATGTGATGTGGGGCTATGGATGGAGGTTTGTGCTTCTCACAATTTGTTTACTTGTTACTGAGACCAAGTAGAGCATTGCCATCCTCTTCCATCCCCAGCCCCTCTCCTGCCTCCTCTGGAACTTGGTGTGAGGAGGGAGAAGTCAGAAAATCCTTGGAGACTTTCTGATTCAATGTATACTCACCTGCTCTAGTTTGCTGTTGATTTTTTTTAAAAAAAATTTAACACACTAAAAAATCTAATCAAAATGGATCGTAGGCCTAAAAGTGAAACCTAACACTACTACAAAAGCTCCAGAAAGGCATAGAATGCAACCTTGAGCTAAAGATTTTAAAATATGACACCAACAGTATAATCTAGTAAACAAACAAACAAAAAAAAAATGACCTCGCTTGTTCTCTGAAAGACAGTATGAGGAGAATAAGACAAGCTGCCGATGGGAAAAACATTTGCAAAGCCTGTATCCATAAGAGGACACACGTGCAGAATACACAGAGCTTGTAGCCACAAGAGGACACATTTAGGTGGAAGTTTTTGTCCTGCCAGCAACTCCAGATACTCAAATTACCACACAGAGGCTTATATTAATTATAAATGCTTGGCTGGTAGCTCAGCCTTATTCCTACTAGCTCTTACACTTAAATTAACCCATAATTCTTATCCATGTTTAGCCACATGGCTTGGTACATTCTCGTCTTACTTCCTCTGTATCTGGCTGGTGACTCTTTGACTCTATCCTCCTTCTTCCCATCATCCTCAGTTTGGATTTCCTGCGTAACTTCCTGCCCAGCTACCTGCCTGTCAGCTTTTTATTAGCCAATGAGAGTAATACATATTTCTAGTATAGAAAAGGATTGTTCCACAGCAGACACACAAGCAGAATACACAGAGGACCCCTGAAAACCAATCACTAATAAAAAACTAATGAAAATATGGACAGCTTTATCTTTTTTTTTTAAAGATATTTTTATTTATTTTGTATACAGCATGTATGACCAGAAGAGGGCACCAGATCTCATTACAGATGGTTGTGAACCACCATGTGGTTGCTGGGAATTGAACTCAGGACCTCTGGAAGAGCAGTCAGTGCTCTTAACCACTGAGCCATCTCTCCAGCCCCCCAGCTTTATCTTAAAAGATACTGGAGGAGGGAGGTGTCTCAGGGGTTAAGCTCTTGTTGCTCTTGCAGGGGACCTGGGTTCAGTTCCCAGCACTCACATCAGGTGGCCCACACCTGCCTATAACTCAAGCTCCAGGGTGCCCAATGCCCTCTGGCATGTAACTGCACATAGGCACACACATAGACACATAAATTAAAACAAAAAAAGGAGACTTTTAAAAAAGATATGAGGTTGGCAGAATGGCTCAGCAGGGAAAAAGTGCTTTTCATGCCAATCTGGTGTGAGCTTGGAACCTGGAACCCACAGAAAGGAGGAAGGAGATAACTGACTCCACAAAGTTGTCCTCTAACCTCCACAAGTATACTTGGGTACGCAATTCTCTTCCATAATAATAAATAAAATAATAAGTGAAAAGCTGTGGGTGATCAGTATGCATTTGAAAAAGTGCTCAATAGTCTTACTTTCTGATAGGATACAAATGAGCTGTTACTATGTAACGTATCAGCGAACTTAAAATTCCAAAGATAGCTCATATGAAAAGACTGTCTTCCTCAGTCTCTACTGTTATTTCTAGGGTGTCGGGGTTGACTCTCACGGCTGAGTCTAGCTGTCTCCAGGCCCTGCTGAAGCACCTCACACCAGCAGCCCAAGGCAAGGGAGAGATCTAAGCGGGACACTCGAGTCCCCATAATCTCCACCTAAGCCAAGTCTTCCTCCATATCTGTGCTCGGAGATGTCTGGGGGTGGGTGGGTGATGGTTTGGGGTGAGGACACCTCTGTGGACTCAGGAGCCAGTTCTGTCTCTCTAGAAGCTCACTGGAGCTGGGACCAAGTGAACCCGAGGACTGTTACATGTGTGACACCACAGCGCCCCGTCCTCCCCGGGGATCAGACAGAAGCCAGACTTTTTCAGCACCCATACAGAAACAAGAGCCAACATCCGGCTTTTATTCAGAGTTGGACCTATTCAAATCCCCCCCCGCCCCCATACGAGAGTGTGAGCAAGCCTGCCACAGTGCGCGTGTGAAGTCAGACAGCTTGGCAGGGCTCAGTTTTGCTCTTTCATGGTATGGGTTCCAGGGAACGAACTCACACTCGGTGTCCAGCACCGTCACCTTCTCAACCATCTCGCCAGCCCTAGTTAATTTTGAAAATATTTTATTAATTTTTATGTGTGTGGGTGTTTTGCTTGTGTGATGTAAGTGCACCACGCGTGTGCACACCCATGGAGTCCAGAAGATGGTGTTTCTGGAGGTGCAGAGAGTTGTGAGCTGACATCTGGGTGCTGGGCCTGGTACTCAGTTCCTGTGCAAACACGCTCTTTATCGTTGCTAAGCCGTATCTCCAGAACACTCCTATTTAATTTTTCAGAAGAGAATTTACTGAATATCCTGGTTAATTTTTATTGTCAGCTTGACCCAACCTTGTGTCATCTGGGAAGGGCTGTAGACAGATTTTTCTTTGGGCTGCCAGCTCTCTCTCTCTCTCTCTCTCTCTCTCTCTCTCTCTCTCTCACACACACACACACACACACACACACACACACACACACACACACAAAGATATGGAGCCAGGCAGCGGTGGCACTCGCCTTTAATCCCAGCACTTGGGAGGCAGAGGCAGGCGGATCTCTGTTAGTTCGAAGCCAGCCTGGGCTACCAAGTGAGTTGCAGGAAAGGCGCAAAGGTACACAGAGAAACCCTGTCTTGAAAAACCAAAAAAAAAAAAAAAAAAAAAAAGATATGCAGGCTTATTAATTATGAAAGCTTGGCTTATAGCTTAGCCTTGTCCCACTAGCTCTTATAACTTAAATTGACCCATTTCTATTCATCTATGGGTTGCCATGTGACTCGTGGCTTTTACCTCTCCTTCTGCATGTCTTGTTTCCTCTATCTGGCTGGCGACTCCTTTCTTTTTCCCAGAGTTCTCTCTGTCCAGAAGTCCTGCCTATACCTCCTGCCTAGCTATTGGCCATTTAGCTTTTCATTAAACCAATCACAGCGGCATATCGTCACACCGTGTAAAGGAATATTCCACAACGAGGGGCATCTGCACTGATGATCTGCCTCCATCAGACTGGCCTGTGGGCATGTCTGTGGGCCATTGTCTGGATTACTAACAGATGGTGAAGGGCCCAGCCTACTGAGGGCAGCCCCATCCTTAGGCAGGTGGTCCTGGGTGGCATAAGGGAACCAGCTGACCACAAACCAGTGAGCAAGCCAGTAAGCAGCCTTCCTCCGTGGTTTCTGCTTCAGATCTATAAGCAGTTAATATTTCCTTTGTACAATGTTCTAGTTTCCTTTCTGTTTCTCTGATTAAACAGGACCGAAAGCAACCGAGGGAAAGAAAGCATTTATTCCGGTTTAATTTCCAGGCCACGGTCCGTCTCTGCGGGGAGTTCGTAAGTGGCTGTGGGAGGAGAAAGCTACTTTGTCACACGCGGTGTTGACTTAGGACACATTTGTCCGGAGCATAGGACTAAAAGTGCTACTTCTAGGTAGGCACGGGTGCTCTCCAGGGCAGTTCAGGACACCTGATGCCCTGTTGGAGAGTTGGTCACGTGAACACCAGCTCTGACTCAAGCCCCGTTCATTCCCAGAGGGTCCTAGCCATTTCGATGGAAAATGGAAAAAAGGAAGGATGAGCGTCACCCCATGCAGACTCTTCCTTCAATTCCAGAATTAGTTCCCCCGCTCAGTTCTCACATCAAACGTGGGGTCCAGGACTGTTTTAGAAGGGCCTCAGACCCCACCTTAGTATTGGCAGGGTGCTGGGAGGAACCCCTGCATAGTACCGACCTCAGCGACCTAACCTTTAGAAGGAAAGAGAAAACCATAGTCTAGAAGCTTCTCTGAAACGATGCTGTTCTTACGGAGTGAGGCAAGTTTGCTATGGCTGAGTAAGAAACCCAGCATCCTGCAGTTCAGGTCCTCGGGCCACCAATCTGACATTTAGCGTTTGGTGGGGTGGTCCCCAGCCCCTTTCCAAAACCCATGCGCGTCCCTCCTGAAACCGCTAGGTGTCACTGTTGCAGCGTGACTGATTGACCTGGGGTGCGACACTTGGGATCTGATCCACTGCTTTAGACTTCCAGCATCTTGGGTCCAGCGGCTCCTGGGGCCAGTGACCACGGGGCGGTTGATGATTGCACACCACAGGTAAAGCTGCATCTGTCATCTGGCAGGCACAGTAACAGTGTGGACATCACGGACCACTAGAAAGGCAAACTGAAGAGGTTTTCATTTTATATCTTAAAAGTCAAACTACACTATTTCAAACATACAGAAAACGCCAGAGAATATCGTTAAGTGCTTGAATGGAATCTTAATATCTTCCAGGCTTGATTCAGTTATTTCATTTGATAATAATTTATAATTTTCTGTAAACAGATATGGATGCATATTTTAATGAAATGATTCTTGGATACCTTGGCTTTTATGACTATGGTTGTTCGTATCCTTATTATAAATGTGTCCGCTGTCCTTCACACCTTTCCACTGTCTATTGTTCATGCACTGATTTTTGTTTGAATGAATCTTGGATTCCAGGCTCAGTTGATCACTGTTGAGACTCACCCTGGCTGTCAACTCGACCTGCTTGGGGAAAAGGGATGCAGTTAAGAATTGCCTTTATCAGACTGGCCTGCAGGCATGTCTATGTGGCATTTTCTCAGTTACTGACTGATGAAGAAGGGGCTGGCCCACCGTGGGTGGTGCCACCTCTGGGCAGGTGGTCCTGGGCTGTGTAAGAAAGCAGGGTCAGTAAACAGCATTCTTCCACGGTCTCTGCTTCAGCTCCAGACTGGCTGCTCTTGATGGGTTAGAAAGATGAAATAAGATGAAATACACTCATTCCTTACCCAAGTTGCTTTTGGGTCATGGTGTTTATCACAGCAACAGAAAGCAAACTAAAACAATCATACTTCTTTCATCCTTTAGGGTGAATTTTATTTCATACATTCATACACACACACACACACACACACACACACACACACACACACGCACACACACACATTTACTTTTTTTTTTCTGGTTTTCGTTTTTTCGAGACAGAGTTTCTCTGTGTAACTTTGTGTCTTTCCTAGAACTCACTGTAGCCCAGGCTAGCCTCGAACTCACAGAGATCCGCCTGCCTCTGTCTCCTGAGTGCTGGGATTAAAGGCGTGTGCCACTTTTTTTTTTTTTTTTTGAGACAGGGTCTCTCTCTGTCATCATGGCTAGCCTGGACCTTACTACGGAGACCAGATTGCTTTGAATTTGCCGAGACCCTCACCTCTGCCTCCTGAGTGCTTGGATTCCAGGCATACGCCACCACACATGGCCTCACAATTTCAAAGTGCCGAGCCCTCTTTGCATATGGAATATGCTGGTTAAGCTCCTCCATTGGCACAGAAAACAGAAGTTTCTGCAGTGATGGCATGTCCCACCCCGTTCCCGGGGGTGGGGGTGAGGGTGGGGGGGGGACACACACCATGGCTACATGTGGTTAGTGTGACTGAAGGGCTGAACTTCAACTGTGATTTAATTTTAATTAATTATACACATCAGCAGCCACATGCAACTCAAGGCTGCCGTGACTGACAGCGAACGTCCCTGCAAAGCCCAGCTGTGTGCTGCACGCCCAGCTGCGTGCCGCGATGCTGGGGATTTTCTCCTAAGTTCTCTTGGGCTCTCTGCTGGTGGTTTACTGAGCCTCCCCACCCTCAGGTTTGGTATTTCTGTCTTGGGAAATACAATAAAGAAGTCAAGACTGCATATTCCCCAGGGAAATACAGAAAGTCAGTGATATTGACACAGCCTTGACCTTGTGAGGATGGCTCAGCCCTCTGTCACGTGTTGGGTGTTGGAGCATTGACCATTCCTCATCTGCTTCCTGTTCCTTTCCTAAGAGAAATTACACCCTCACTGTCTGTGTACCTGGAGCCACACACAGCACACAGTTAACACTCTAATGAAAAGCTCCCAACATTCATTTGTCTTTAGAAAAAAGAAAGCATGCATTTGAATATCAAAGCAATACCATGGCCAGCAAGATTGCTTCATGCGTGAAGTTGTGTGCTACCAAGCGGGATGAGTTCGATCCTCGAGACTCACATAGTGGATGGTAAGAACCAACTCCCTGATACTGTCCTCTGACTTCCACACACATACTGTGTCCTGGGGGATGAGGAGGAGGCTGGACAGACAGAGCCCTGGGCTCTAGGTTTGTCTCACTCATGTTGCTGTATATATTGAAGGCTCAGATCTGTTTAGAAAGAGTTCTGTTGCTAAGAAGATATTGAAAACCGTTGCTGGGCGTCAAAACTGGCTGGCGCCTCCTATCTGGCTTCGTGTGCATTTCTAACCAAAGACACAGTTTACAAATGGGCAGAGTCTTCTCGGCGGGGGCTTCTGCCCCGACTGGCTGAAGTCCAAGTCTGTCAGCCAAGTGGACCTGGAGTTGTTCTCTAGTGGTACAGGAAGTTAATTTACAGAGCTTAAGGAATACCGCGGCACCTTTGGTAGTGGCGCATGCCTTTAATCCCAGCACTTCAGAGGCAGAGGCAGGCGGATCTCTGTGAGTTCAAGGACAGCCTGGCCTACAGAGCTAGTTCCAGGACAGCCAGGGCTACACAGAGAAACCCTGCGGACCTGCACAGGTTCAACAGGGTCCCAGTGCTAAAAGTGAACAGGAGCTCCCATCCCTAATTAAGAAGCTATCTCTAATTGACATCCGATTGCAAAAGAAAAATGAGTTTTCTTCAGTGGAGTCTTACTGGGTGTACAAACCACCACACTTAAGGGTCGACCTCATGTGTAGAGGTAGATGGCCAACCCAAAACAAACTCAGTGGTATTTTTTGTAGATTTTTTTTTTTTTGTCTCACATTGCTTTATTTAGCTGTTAAAAAAACTTATTGGTCTTCTGTTAGTATATTATGGCTTCTGACTTTGTGTTTTTTTTTTTTTTTTTTTGGTTTTTTTCGAGACAGGGTTTCTCCGCGTAGCTTTGCGCCTTTCCTGGAGCTCACTTGGTAGTCCAGGCTGGCCTCGAACTCACAGAGATCCGCCTGCCTCTGCCTCCCAAGTGCTGGGATTAAAGGCGTGCGCCACCACGCCCGGCTCTGACTTTGTGTTTTTATGGGTATTGTTTTTGTGTGTCTGTGTGTTTCTTGTGCTTTTAAAAAAATCTGTTGTTATTATTATTTTTAAATTTTCCTGTTTTGTTTTTTTAAAGAGACAGAGAAAGAAGGTATGAAGTTGGACGGATGTGGAGGTGGGGAGGACCCGGGAGAAGGGGAGACTATGATCGGGATATAAACAACGCTGTGGCCATCTTGAGTCCTAATCTCCACGCCTGCTCCCAGGGATGCTGGCTGAACTTTCTCCCTATGGTTTCTCAGCATATTGTAAAGATAGGCAAAACCATGCGTGGAGCATGGAGCTCTCTGTCAGGACTGTGGTGCTGGCCCTGCCAGATGTGAGCTCCGAGTCTTTGGTGTCAGCTTCCAATAAACCAGGAATTCCTGCTGATGTGGTTTCTTGTGTCCTGAAAGTTCTTGGTGCTGACTCTTCTGCCTTCACTTGCAGGGATGGGCTGGTGTTGATGCTACTAAAGACGCACTTCTGCCAGTAGGTTCCCAGCACCCACATGGTAGCTTAGAACTGTCTGTAACTCCAGTTCGATGGCTTCTTTTGGTCTCTGTGGGCGCCAGGACATTATTAGTGCATAAACATGCAGCCAAAACACCCATATATCACCACCACCGCCACCTTCATCACCACCTCTTCCTCCTCCACCACCACCACCACCACCAACAACAACAACCACCACCACCACCACCACCACCACCAACAACAACCACCACCACCACCAATACCAACAACAAGAGTACTTGTTGCTCTTTCAGAGGACCCAAGTTGGTTCCCAGCACCCATGGATTTATATGTAGGACATGAAGGTGGAAATGAGGGAAGGCTGTGAGGGGCAGGAGAGACCCAAGGAAAGGGGAGTGGGAGACAAGCGGAGGCGATAAGGATGAGTGTCTTGAAAGCAGAAGAAGAATGTGGACACTGATCACGTCCCTCCCCAGAATGCACAAGGGAACCCACGGCCCTCTCCCCAGGGATCTCTTCCTAGATTCAGCTGATGCTGCCCTTTGGAATGGATCAGCATGGAAACACTCTGCTCTAATGGTTTCTTTTGGACCACGGCAATATCGATCCTGTAAGGCCATCTTTCTGGAGGCTAGACTGGGAAGAGCTTGCTCAAGCTCTTTTTCTTTCCGTTTTTCCGGCTGAGCGATGTTTTCAAACATAAAATGTTCCCTTGTAATTATGCTGTCTGTATTTGAAATCTGCTCCCCTCCCCGCCCCCCGCCCCCACTTGACTTCAGTTCCGTTTAGTCAGCAGTTTCGGGGCCCGGCCACAGATCAAGCCACTGACTGAAGACAGCGTCGGGTGTGTGTGTGTGAAGCGAGGACTTAGAGTCTGGAGGAAAAACCCAGGCACCATTCCCTCCCCATCACTGAATTTGATGTGGAAGGGGACTGTGTTTTTGAGGTGCCTTCTTCTCCCCCATCCCCTGTTCGAGGCCATCCAGACAGCTTGGACGAGAGAGAAACAAGCAGTGACGTCAGCGGTAGGAATCCACTCGACGGAACCAGAAGGAAGGTGAATAGGAGGATCTGGCGAGCAGACCACAGCTTGAGAGGCAGCCGATGCAGGATCTGGGGCAAAGCTTCCAGCCCTCCGGGTACTGAGACACCCCCAACTTTGCATCTGCTTATGCCTCTTCCCAGCCTATCTCAACTACAGTAGCAGCAGCAGGAGCTGCTGCAGGAGCATGCAGCTAAATAAAATCAGTACCAAGGTGACCTAAGACCGAATATTTGAGTATTTAGCTATGAGAACAAAAGATAGAAGCCAGAAAAGTATGAAAGAGGTTTCCGGGTTTTTTGTTTTTGTTATTGTTAAAAGGACACACACTTAGAATTTTATTTGTTCTCTGAATTTGAACATATGCTACTAAAGAGAGAACCAACATGAAAATATTATGCTTATTTTCTGAGATAGAAACGCATGTAATCTAGAGTGGCCTCAAGCTCCTTAACTAGCCAAGGCTGACTTTGAACTCTTGATCTTCCAGCCTCTATATCTCTAGTGCTGGGATTACAGGCATGCACCACCACAGCTGTATATACAATGCCATTTTCAAATCTGGCAATACAGAGAGGAGGCATCTCATGAGATAGGCCACGGTGTAACCTCAACCCTGGGCCAAGAGGGGTAAGCCCAGGAAGTGACTTCATGTTTAGTGTCACAGCCCTGGGTCCCCAGATGCTGTAACTCTGAATGAATCTGCAATGGAGGTTCTCAGTGAGCGTTTGACTTAGAACGGGCCCGACCATGCAGTCATGGCTGGGGACCTGCTGGGCAGGGCCCGTGTTACTATTCAGGGAGTGTAGCCAGGGGCATTTTAGCTGTACAAGATTTGCCAGATTTTTGTGTTTGAATGGAAGGCCCTTGGAAGCAGAACAACCAAAGGCAAGGGATGACTTTGTGAAGAGAATGTTCACACCCCAAAATCCAAGCCTGTGCCACAACATCACTGATGTCAGTATCCCTTAGGAGAACACTCGAGGCTAGCTATGTGGGACTATGAGGCTCCGTCCCCCATTCAAAAGAGAGAGCCCGTAGGATTGGAAGCTTAAGATGCCAGGAGGGCAGGGACCTGGGTATCTGCTGCAATATCCATGTGGACAATTTCAGAACCACGATTCAACTGGTGCAGACCTGCAGTGAAATAGAGGAGGGACTGGTTTATATACTGTTATATATTATTAATACAAGTAAAGTAAGATCATGGCTGTTCTCAGACAGGATGATGGCTGCGCTTTCCAGTTGCCTATGGGATGGGGCCTTATTTTCGATTTGCTGATTGCCATGGGGTCTCTGCCTGGTGACTTGTATGAGTCTGAGCCGCCATCTCCATGTACCTTTCTCAAGTTTGTTCTGTGTAGTTAACACTTTTCTTTTTTTTTTTTTGCCAAAGCTTCTTTTTTAAAAAATAACTTTTATGGTTTTGGATCTCTACACATTATAGACTAAATGTTTGTGCTCTCATTAAGTAAGTCAGGCTTTGAAATCTAATCACCAGGGCTCTTTGGGGACCTCTGCAAGGTGATTAGGTCACAAGGGCCCAGGGAACGGGACCATGCCCTTGTAAAGAGGCATGGCCGTGGAAACACATAATCCTAGCACTTGGCAGGCTAAGGATGAAAGTGAATTTGAGGCCAACCTGGGCTATGGAGGAAGACCTACCTATATCAACAAAGCAAAGCAGAACAACATAAAAGAGGCCCCAGAGGCTGACTCCTCTTCCTCGCTCTGAGGATAAGGCACAAAGAGTTTGATTCTGGGATGGTACTTCCCCAGCTTGGAATCCACTGCTCTATTGATCCTGGGTTTGTCAAGCATCTAAAACTGTGAGAAATTATTGAATTTGTTAAGACTGATGGGATGGACTCTCTATATAATGCGATTCAATTAATGCCATGCAATACAGTACCAATGCCAACTGTATGGTTTATATGCAACAGTATGTACCTATCGTGAGGTTTAATTTTTTAAGTTGCACTTTGTGTGTGTGTGTGTGTGTGTGTGTGTGTGTGTGTGTGTGTGTGTGTGTGTGTGTGTTTGGTGGTGAGCACCTGTCACAGCGTGTGTATGGAGGGTCAGAGGACAACTTTCAGGAGTCAGTTCTCTTCTACTTTGGGTGCTGGAGACCGAGAGCAGGTTGTCAGGAGCCGTGGTAACTACCCTTCCCCACTGAGTCCATGAGTGTTGATAATGATACCCGTTTGTGAGACCTCACCCCGGTGAGCATGTAGCCCATTTCTATGACCCTTAAGGTCTGTATGCTGCCCTTTGCCGTGGGCCCTGGTCTACTACCCTCTGCCTGCTGTTACTGCAGATTGCTTCTGCCTTTCCTGTGGATGGCTCTAGACAGGATGGAGTCTTCCGGACCCGACTCCCTCCATCACTGTGATGTCCTGGACACCCAGCCAGGTTCTATCAGCACCCGCCCTTCCCAATGCTGAACTGTATCCCACTGTCCAGATGTTCCAGAGTCCACCTGCCTGCCTCCTGATGGACATTTGGTTCATTTCTAGTTTTTAGCTGTGAGTAAAGCTGCTATTAATGTTTGTGTAAGTCTGTGTCTGACCTGACCTCTTCCTCTCTTGGGCAGTGCGTTCTCACTTTCACTGAAGGTAGTGTACGCCAGTTGTTGAAAGCAGGACTAGAGGAAGTCACTTGATTGTGAATTCTTACCCAGGTGCTATATTATATATAATATGCATATTGTATATTATATTATGTATGTTATAGCTGTGTGACTGTGGGCCTGTTACACAACCTTAGCCTTTCTTTGCTTCAGCTCTGTCTATTGTCTGCTCTTTGAGTTCTGAGGATGCCGTGAGCTCCCATTTGTGAGACATAAACTTCAGTGCCTGTGGCGGTCTGAAAGAAAATGACCCTCATAGGCTCATGGGAGCAGCACTATTAGGAGGCGTGGCCTTGTTGGAGTAGGTGTGGCATTGTTGGAAGAAGTGTGTCACTAGGGGGCAGGCTTTGAGGTCTCAGATGCTCAAGCCAGGTCTAGTATGACATTCTCTTCCTGCTGCCCGCTGATCCGGATGTAGAACTCTCAGCTCCTTCTCCAGCACCATGTCTGCCTGCAGGCCATCGGACTTCCTGCCATGCCTCCTCCATGATGATAACGGACTAACCCTCTGGACCTGTGAACCATCCCCACTTAGGTGTTTTCCTTTGTAAGAGTTGCTGTGGTCATGGTGTCTCTTCACAGCAATCGTAATCATAACTAAGACAGCAGGTGACACACTTCCAGTCAGTGCCGAGCTTACCTGCTGCTGAGATCTCATTAGGCTGATGTGATTGCCTTTGGGGGAGAGAGAGGTGTGTGGGATGTGTGGGGTCACTTCTGCTTGGCATTTTCACTATCAAGCAAGTGAGACTGTAGCCACTTAATAAGTGGCCCGCCTCTTGACATGATGTCACCTACGAAGTTCACCTTGAGAACTTCAAAATTGCGTTACCAAAAACAAACAACAACAACAAAAACAACAACAACAACAACAACAAAAACCACCTAATGCTTTGAGTACCTTTACCATTTTGTGTTGGGCTGCATTCATAGTGATCCTGGGGTTCATGCAGCCTGCAGGCCCAGACTGGACCCACATGCCTTGTGAGCAGCCCCAAAGCGAACTGAGACACAGAGCTATTGGGCATCAATCTCAAGACTGTGGCTCACTGCCTGTGACACAGGAAGCACCCTCTCTGCTCAGTTCCTGAGGGTGACACTGATAGAGAGGAAATCCATGCTCCAGTATGGTGAGAAGAACCCCTGCAGGGTGGGATCGTCACACCAGGAAGAACAAAGTTTCATCGAAAATGTTAGGCATATAATTAAATAGCCTTGAGGGAAACGCACTGATAAGAAAAAAAAGAAAAAAGGAAACAGGAAAAGAAAACCACTGGACAGGGTAACTGGAAGTCAGCTGGGATCAGAGGACCCCAGTGACAGCCAGCAGGACACTATTTGATGACCCCTTGGTGGGACTGTTCCAGTGTGTTCTAGCATGGATTCAGAAGCACATGTGTGCAAGTCCACTTCCCCAGTGAACCAGGACATCCCAAATCCCTCTCTGAATGGTGCTTTATAAGACATGACCAAAGCAGCTGGGCCTTCTTCAGAAATGGAGAGTGGATTGTATTAGAGAAGACAGTTACTTTGTCTAGAGAAGAAGGAGGGAATATGCTGCCACTAAATTATAATCTTGGAGGACGAAAAGGGATTTTTTCCCCCCTTGAACTCGCAGTATCCTGCCTGTTAGAACCCAAGAGAGCAGCCAATGAGCCATTACATAATAGAACATCCCATTCACCGAATGGTGGGTGCTAGGAACCAAAGCTCTGCCCATGTCTGATTCTAGGAGTTGTGGTTTTTGTGCCAGAGAAATGCAGTTGGGTTTTCAGAATCCGAACAGGAAGGCAGCACACTCACTTGCAAGTGTCTTAATGACTAGGGATGGAGAGAGGAGAGAGGCTGTGGATGACAGGGATACGGGAGGGAAGCCTTAAAAGTGGCTGTGTTCTGGCCATTAGAAACTGAGTAACCATTCGGGGTCTTTCAGCACCATTTACAAAATGCACTTGCTCTTCGCTGGGGTGAAATGCCAGGTCTCTTTAGCTCGGCAAAGCCTGGTCGGCTGGACTAGCAAGTGTCTAACACATACGTGCTGCTCTGTTCCGAGACAACTCTGGCAACTTTGCACAAGACCATGGGAAAGACTTATTAAAACCACAAAGGTAGTAATTAAGACTTCAAGCCAACTCCTATAATAGGACGCAGGTCTGTTTCATGTCACTTATTACACGGAGTCTTGGTTACATGGACTCAATTTACAAATACATATGAGGTTGTGACTCCCATCTGAAACCTGTCTTTCCGCTTTCCCTGGGACACAGGAAGACAGGATTATCAGACAGTTGGCATTCAATTTTTCCCTTTCCTCTTTTCTCCACCAATTTTCTTTGGAAAAATATCCTCTCATGTCCCTCTCTGTTCCAGTTCTCTCCCCCTCCTCTTTAAGACCCTTATCGTATCCAAAATTTAGGAAGCCACTCAAAACACATATCCACAAAAAGGGCAAAGTTTCAGCTTTGCAATAAAAATTAGATGTAACAAAAATCAGGGACCTGGATTTCAAACGCCAATTTTTGAGTGTTTTAGAGTATCCACCAGTTCCATCCTCCACCAGAACAAGACCACACATTATCAGGTAACGCCATTGTTACATTTAGGGATCTCAGCAGTATTTCACTTTATTTCAGCATTCCATCAGTGGTCTAGCCTGGGAACCTATTATTTATAAGATTGCTACTATGGGAAAAACATGAAATTCCAAAGGCTGTACTCACTGGTGAGGCTGAATAGATGTTAGAAACATTACTTGGCCTTCAGATGAAGAATCATCACCATCAATAATTACCAATCTTTGTCCCCTACCCGATCCCATGATGCCAGGGAACAAATCTAGGGTCTTGTGTGTGGTGGGCAAGTGCTCTTATCACTGAGCTACATTTCCAGCTGATCCCTTCTTATCTTGCAAGGGGTAGGGGTGAGTACCCTGTCAGAATACATGTATATGGAAAGCAGAATAATAAGGAACCCCAAGGTGGCAGAAAGCATTGAAGGGCTATGAGGGAAGGTGCAGTGTACAAGGGCCTCGCCACCCTTTAAAAAATTAAAGAAATATATTTTATGTGGTGTGTGCATGCGCGCGCATGCACGCACGCACAGGGCATGCATGGCTGTGTGCATGTGGATGTCGGGGAAAACTTGGCGAGTGAGCCTCTTATCGAGGACTATGGGGGTCCAGCCCCTCAATAGTCCCCTCCCAGGGTCCGCGGAAGGCTCTATCAACCAGCTGAGGATCTATTCTTTAGGGTCAGTAAATCAGTCTACGCACACCGAGTTCTTTGGTCCATACACTTTAATTCTTCTGGCATAACATCCTTTATACACAGCTTCAGCTCTGTTCTCATGTCTAGCTCCCTTCTTGCCTGATTTCTCTCTATATTTATCTAATGTCCCCTCTATGTTCTATCTTAATTCCTTCATCTAGTTCTGTCCCTTCTAGGTTCTCATCTATCTAGTTCTTTCCCCTATCAGCTCCTCTCCCGTCTCCTTCTCTCTCATCTGGCTCTTCCTCATCTTGTTCTTCCCCATCTGGCTCTTCCTCATCTTCCATCTCGTTCCTCTAGTCCTCTCTTTTAGCTCTTCAATCTAATTCTTCCCCATCTCAGTTCGTTCCTCTCAAGTTCTTACCCATCTAGTTCTTCCATTCTCTTCTCTCTTCTCTGTCCTCTCCTGCCCTGGGAGTTCTGGTATATATATACTTACAAGCAGTATTTCCTTAGCAGTGCAAAGCCAGGCTTCCAGGGTCAAATGGAGGGGTGATAAGAATAGGCTTAATTGACACATCCGCCAGGCCTTCTCAAACAGGTAACCTGGATGTTTAAGTCTGTTCTTAGAGAGTACAGAGGTATCTCTGATAAGGTACTTTCCTCCATCCGGCGATGGACCTGGCCGGATGCTACCAATAATGATAATTACAGGGAGACTTGAACTGGGAGTTCTGGCTGAGCATAGCTGTTGGCACAGAAGGTTATCTAAAAATTCCTAGAAGTGGTTAGGTAAGTAGTTAGAGGTCTATAAAGTTAGTAAGGCTGTAAGAAAGGAGGGGTCTGGGCTAAATTGTGTAAAGCTATTACTTAATGTCTACCTGACCTAGGCGGTGTCCCCTTGTGGAATTTACCTTAAGTCAGGGGACTCGCCTGTGGGTTGTTATCATTGTTAGTCCCCTGGGACTAACAATGGGCGCCCACCTGGGTGGTGTTTCCTGTAGTCCTTGAAAGTGGCCAAGGGAGATATCTGATTCCAGAGAAAGCCTTTCCCTGAGGCTGTTCTCCAAATTACCTGGAATGTGTATGTCCAGAGAGTGCTCAGTCTACACTGTTAGTCCTTCTTAGGGAAAAGTCAATTGGGAAAGCTATGAAGGCACATATGATTTTCATAACAGAATACAGCTGATATATAACAAGCCAAGTAACACCAAAAACTCCTTGGGATTTGGCTTCCTCTGGAGGAATTCCATGATCCCTCCAGGTAGTGACTTTGCCATAACCAGCTGAGTTCTTATGATATATTCCTGCGGCCCGCAACAGCCTCTCTTTCAACCATGTGGGTCCCAGGGACTGCGCTTCAGTCATCAGCGTTGGCAGCAGGTGCCTTTACCCACGGAGTCGTCTTGCTAGCCCAAGACCTTCTTCATCTTGGCCTTTATCCTTGATAGGTTAAACTGAATTAGAGAGACGGGGCAAACGGTGGACAACAGTACACTGGGGGGCATGTGCAAAGTCTCTCGGGGAAGCCATCAGGCCAATTCGGATGTCAGAGGTGTCTATGGAATTGATCCCGCAGAGAGAGCAGGGTGAGAGCACAGTGGATGCCTGAGGACAGGAAGGGCTGCTGGACAGGAGCCCGCAGGCCAGGCATTCTCTCCAACGATACTGTGACATACCATAGCGCTGGAGCAGAGTAAGAACCAGGAAGTGGAGCTGGGTTCCCAGGTGGGAGTTTTTTCTAAAAAAGTCCATGGAAAAGATACTAGTGCTTATTTACAGAGCCACGGGGACCGGTGCGCTTTTGGAGCAAAGATCAGTAAGTGGTGATGGAGATGACTGGGTAGCAAGGGGATCGAGAGGAGGAGATCTTCAGAGGGAGGCACTGGAGTGCTCAGAGGGTTTATTTGATTTTACTATTATTATTATTATTATTATTATTATTATTATTATTATTATTATTATTCGAGACAGGGTTTCTCTGTGGTAGCTTTGCGCCTTTCCTGGAACTTGCTTTAGAGACCAGGCTGGCCTCGAACTCACAGAGATCCACCTGCCTCTGCCTCCCGTGTGCTGGGATTAAAGGTGTGCGCCACCACCGCCCAGCAGAGAGGGTTTATTTTAGGCCACACAAAAATGCACATGGGCAGTCACCAGAGTCAGTCTTTTGAACACAGCATTTGTTGTCCTGGAGAAATAATTTGTTACATGCAGCCAGCCTCTGACATTAAAAAAACAAACAAAAAACAAAAACAAAAACACCCCACCATGTAAAGCAGGCGGAGGTGAGAGTTGATGGTAAGGGTTTCTTTCCAAGTATGAGGCCTCAAATCAGCCTCCCCAAACCCCCACCCACAGCTATGGGAGGTGGCCTACGTTTGCACTCACAGTAGCAGAGAGGCAGAGGTGGGCGGATCTTTGGGTCTCCATGTGCAGCCCACCTGCACACACGTGTACTCCTCCACGTACATGCCTTTGTAAGGCAACCCACCTTTGCCACTGAGGGGACTTCAGTCTCCATGACTGAAACACCAAAGTCTGCTCCATGGAGATGTCCTCAGAGCAACTGAGAAAAGAGCATCTCTCCTGCTAATTATGCTGTGGAGATGAAGGCCTTAATATAGCTTAATATAGAAAAAGGTTTGGATCAGTTACACACCCGTGGTGCGAAGCTTTTAATCCTCTACCCTACCCCTCTGAACCAGGCTCACATAAGGAAGAAAACCTAAAGTAATAAATACCCAGCTAGAAATGTCCCCCCCCCCCCCCCGCTTTATGTGTGTTGGTGTTTTGCCTGCATGTGAAGGTGTCAGATCCCTTAAAACTGGAGGTACAGACAGTTGTGAGCTGCCATGTGGGTGCTGGGAATTGAACCTGGGTCCTCTGGAAGAGCAGCCAGTGCTCTTAACCACTGCGCCACATCTCCAGCCCTCAAATGCTGTTTTCTTGATGAGACTTTTCTTAACTGCTCAATTGTGTCTTCAGGTGGAAGCAAAAATAAAAATGCAGCAGTATCGCTGCATCTTCAGGTAAAATGGATATAAGATTGTAGGTTCAAACAAAACAAAAAGCTGGCGTCAGGGCTCCCGCTCAACTCACCTAGTGGGTAGCTGGTTGTAACATAAACCTGATAGATGAACTCCAACCTCAGAAACCATGCTAGAACCAACTCCAGCAAGGGGTCCCCTGCTTACACATATGCTGTGGCGTGCATTCACACACACAGTGGTAGTTTGAATGAGCTGTGTCTCCTACAGTCTTGGGGACTTGCAGACTTGGTCCCCAGGAGGTGGCATGGTTTGGGGGAGGTTAGGTGGTGTGGCCGTGCTGGAGGAAGTATGTCACAGGGTGAGAGGTGGCTTTTGAGTATTGTGCCCACTCCAGTTGGCTGTTTCCTGCGTGTGCCACAATGTCTGCTGTTTGCCACTATGCTGGACTCATCCCTCTGGAATGTAAGCCAAAAGAAACTCCTTGCTTAAGCGGCTTTTGGTCATGGTGTTTTATCACAGCAATAGGATAGTAAATACACACACACACACACACACACACACACACACACACACACACACACACACACACGATAAAGTAGAAACTGGAGCCCAAAGCGTGTTCACTTGTAGAGGAATATATTTTGCAATATAACAGGGAGTTATGCTAACTGTGAGCAGGCATTACTTCTGGAAATGGTCTCTGGTACAAACACTTATTTTCCAAGCTAATTCAGCCATGGACTGATGAGCATTCTTTACCTCTGAAACTTCTATCACTCACTAAAATTTCCCATTAGCAATAAATTGGGGAAGAGGAAACTCACAAAATGTCAGTTAAGTTTGATGTTTATCAAGGCCTTATCATTTAGTTAGGAGCTAAAACAGTTCTGGACTATGCTAATACAATTTTATGCATGATTTCAATTTTTCAATACAAAATTATTTTTATAGAATAGACTGGCTGTTTGGTCATTTTAAAAAAAAGAGGCTGGAGAGCTGGCTCATCAGTTAAGAGCATGTCCTGTTCTTGCAGAGGGCCGTATCAGGGAGCTCACACTGGGGACCTACTACCTCTGGCCTCTGTGGACACTCCTCACACACACAAACCCAGGCCCAGACACACATTACATATAATTTAAAAAAGAAAGTAAGTGGCTGGATATGGTGCCAAAAAACCTACCATCACTGTACCTGGGAGGACAGCCCTGGCTACTACTCAGTTAAGACCAGACACCTAAAAAGTAAAAATGGTGATTAAGAAAAACAACTCTGATTTTCTTCACGAAAACTGGCAACCTGGGTCTGTGTATATACTAGACATAGTGACAGTGACTGGTGTGTTGTGTTGTACATTTATTTGTGTGCACGCACGGCAAACCCATGTACAGCAGGTAAGAGAACTGGGAGGTGGTTGTCTCTTCCCACCATCTGAGTTCTGGGCACTGACCTGCCTGCTGAGCCGTCTCTCTGGCCCTGGCTAAGGTTCCAGAAAGTGTCCCCATGTTCAGTTTATATGACCTGCCCACTGCCATCCCTGAATAGTGTGGTGGTAATCCCTTCTCTGAGGGGTGGCATACCCTTCTCCGAGGCTTTAGTAATTTCTAAAGGTAGTTTCCAGACCAACAGGCCTCCTGTTCTTTGGCAAAAGTTTTTCTCCCACTAGGTCTCGAAAACTCACAGTGAGTGTATCATGCCTTCGTGCACAGACCATGTTAGAGACACTAGCAAACATGGTATCTTTTACTTTTCAAGCTCAGAAAAACTCTGAGCCTTAATGTTTTGAAAAGTGTGACTGAGAATTTTCTTCAAGAGAAGCACCACAGTACACTCGGCACCAATGCATCATGGGACTTAGCAAACATGGACTGACTAGGCCAAAGAATCCAAGACGTCACATTTCTTTTGAACAATAGGGTAGAATTTTAAAAATTAAAAAGAAACGAATAGTTAAAATACACCATGAGAAGAAGCCACTCTCCACTTCCTTCTCTGGCTGAAATCTGGTTGCTTTGATCAGTTAAAAAGCCTGGCAGCCAGAAACAAGGCATGCCTAGAACCACTGGACGTGGGAGGCTGAGGCAGGAGGATTGCAAATTTGATGCTCGCCTGGATCACATAGTGAGATCCTGTCCACAAAAACGAACCAGCCAGCCAGCCAATCAAGACACTCCAAAGAAACCAACAAAAAATCCACAAACCGAGGGGAAGCTGGGAGCTTCTGAGAAGACTCAAGATGAGGTGCTGTACTTTCCTGACTCCAGTTAACCAGGGAACATTGTGCGGGGCACAGACTGCCTCACAAACTTCAAAAACAAGTCACAAAATCCACGTTAGAATATAAGTTTTTTAATTTTTATAAATAACTTATCTGTTACAAAGATAGTTTACCCAGCTAAATCACAAAACCATCAACTCAAGATATCCAAATTACGTTTTATTAATAAAACAAGTAAAAACTGATTTACCAATCTTCACATAGAACTGCAGAGGAAGCTGAAAAACAAGGCCTACTTTGAAAACAAAATGCATCAAATGTGCGAGGATTGGGGCCTGCTGTCAGTGACCTAGGATTGCCACATTTCTTTCCGTATTCACGAGGCAAAGCCTGGAGCCAAGGCTCTGACCCCTAAAACGCTCATCTGCGAGAATCCTGTTTAGTGAGAACAGCCACTTGTGAACCTTTACAGCGGGACAATCTACATGACTCCCCATCTTTTGCTGTATTTCAGCACTTCCCTAGCCCCATTCTAAGCACTGATAATTTCATAATTCTTTTTAAACGCAGTTATTTCTTGATTTTATTTAGTTATATACATTCCTGATCGTATGAATAGTTATTTTCCTTACAAAAATATATCATCAAGATAAAGAGATGTCTGAGGTTGTTTCAGTGTTCAAGTCTGCTTGTTTTCTTTCTTTTTTCCAGCTTGTCTTCAGTTGTCTAAGGATGACTATGTTTCATAAATACACATGAATGTCACCAAGTCAGGTTAGAAATGGACTGTCCCAACAGTACAGCAGCTACGCTTCTTTCCAAGAAGAAAAAAGGCTGCTGGTACTGCTGCTGTGGCTGCTTCTCAAACTACTTTCCCAACGAGAACCTCCCGTGAAGTTCTGGGGATACCACCCACTCACGGGGCAGGATGTCAGTGGGTTTCAATACTTGTTTGCGTTAAGCTGCTGCAGAAGACAACGACATGTTTGGTCACCCACTGCTGAAGTCGGTGTACAGTGTGACCTACCGACATGCCTGCAGTGTTTCCTGCAACTCCCATGCAGCACCTGCATATCTTCTCAGAGCACTGGCACCCAAGGGGACGAAGGACAGGAGCAGGAGAGGGAAGTTATCTGTGCATAGTTTCATTTCATTAATGCTTTTTTATCTTATGGCATTGCTTTTCTCAGTAAGGCTTAAAAAGGACATGATTGTGCCTACTAAAAGGGAAAAAGAACATTAGTTAACAAAAGTCTATTACACTATACATATAGAAATATAAGAAAATAATGAAGAGATCACTTAAAGCAGACGCGAGAGATCTGTACAGTAGGGAAGGCTCTGGGGCGCTCACTGTGGATTTGTACAGACAATGCACACTGCTTTCCTTTTCATCACCAGACCCTAGATGCTGGCTTCACAGAGACGTCTTCAGAGAAGACAAAGACAAGGCCAAGAGTACCACAGATTGTGACGTTTGCCCGCATCCACTGGCACTATGCGGCAGCAGAATTTTTACATAGTCAAACCTTGTTCCTTCTCTTCGTGTATGTAGTGTTTCACCAAAAGCTTTAAAAACACAAAAAGCTATCATCCTATTCCTTCCTCCTGTCAAGATCAGTAGTGACAGGTGGGAGAAGGACTGGGGACGCCGAGGCACTGGCGGGGTGAGAATGGTCCATCGTGGACAGAGACACTGTACATGGTCAGGCAGCAGGCAGCCCAGTCTCTCGGGTCATCTTTCCCGGGACGAACCTCTACTGCCCATGACGTTAGACTGAGGTATTATTAGCTCTGTAGACTGCCACTGAACACAGCAGGCCACCGTCTTGTCACACCTGCAACTGGACCAAACCCTATGTAGCAGTGAAACGTTTCCCCGACGACGACAGATGACTGTCTTGAATTTCAGATGCGGCTGTAGAGGACACGGGGCCTTTGGCTCAGAAATGCCGAGGCATCTCACACTGTTCACAGCGGATTAAGGCCGGGTGATTCAGAAAAGTACAGGCAGTGCAGTTCCACTGGGCGCCCTCCTCATCCTCGGTGTCTTGAGTCTTTGGTGCTTTGATGGTGGGCCTTTGATCTGCAGGGAAGCCAGAGGAAGACAAGAGTTAGAGAAGCAGGAAAGCCCACCGAGTGCACCAAGTCCCTGGTGACTGCCCGAGGTCGCAGGCCAGTGGTGAACTAACTCCCTCCCGTGTGCTTTCCCTGTCTTCCCTCTGGGAAGAGCCACTGGACCAACACAAACACCTCCACAGCCTCACGGAAAACACAGCCCCACAGTCCTTACAATGTCTGAGTCTCACGGTAGCCCATGAAAAAGGTTCCTGTTGAGAGTAATCATGAGCTCCATTTCCCATTCAAGTAGTGTTGATATTTGTTTTTTACTAGGAAGGGAAGTTTCCATGAAATGCATTTTTTTAATCTACTGAGAAAGTAAGTCTTCAGGAACTGTTTTATTTGAGACTGTGTCTGCCCATGTAGCCCAGGCTAGCCTTAAGTTCCAGCAATCCTCCTGCCATTTTAATCTCCTGGGTGCTGGGGTTTTAAGTATGTGCTATAAACCTTGTTTTTAAACAACTAATTCCTTCCTTCCTTTTTTCTTCTTTGAAACAAGGGTTTCTCTGTGCAGCTTTGGGGCCTGTCCTAGAACTCACTTTGCAGACCAGGCTGGCCTCAAACTCACAGAGATCTACCTACCTCTGCCTCCCGAGTGCTGGGATTAAAGGTGTGTACCACCATTGCCCGGCCTCAACAACTACTTTCTAAATGTGTGTTTACACTTATGTCAATAACAAATGCCGAAAAAGTAAGCCCGTGTCAAAAAACCATCACATTTTCCTGTTTTATTTTTTAAAAATTAGACATGGTATGGAAGAACACTGAATCTGGATTCAAACAGCAGGGAGCCTTTTTTTCAGAGATCCTTTGCTATGCAGCCTTTTAGCTGTCACAACCGAAAGTCACCATCCTCAACAATGACAGGACATTTTTATCTAGCCAGTTTCCTATTATATTTAAATTGTAATCTAGCCGATTGTTTTAACACTTATGGATTTTGTGTATGTACATGTGTGAGTGTGCACGCATCATAGCATGCGTGTAGAGGGAGTTGGTTCGTTCCTTCTACCACATGGATCCTCAGGATTGAACACAGGTCATCGAGGCTGGCTAGCACCAAGTGTCCTTACCATCACCACCCTGCCAGCTCCAGCTGAGCTGGTATGTGCGTGTGAAGTAAGGTCGGGGTCAATCCCATTATTTGTATACGGAGCTTTCAGCCTCGCCAGTTTCATTTACTGAAACATTGTTGTGTGTTTCTGGTCCCTTATCGAAGACACGCTGGTTTCTGCTCTGTTCCACGGGTCTGGTGTAAGGCTGTGTCTATATCTGCACTGACTGTTAGGATTACTGGAGCTCTGTCCTCTATTCTGAAAGAAGAGTGTGTTATCTCCAGCTCTGTCCTCACTCCAGATCGCTCTGGCTACTTAGAATCTTTCCTGTCTGAATTTTAGAATCTTTTTCTTATTTTTATCTAGAATGACATAGAATTTTGATAGTGACTACACAGAATCTGTGGATTGGGGCTGAAGATGGCTCAGCAGTTAAAGAACATTGGCTGCTCTTCCACATGACCCTGGTTCAATTCCCAGCACCCACATGACAGCTCCTAACTATCTACCTTTAGTTCCAGGTGATCCGACACTCCCAGATACATGCAGGCAAAACACCAGTGCACATAAAAATATATCTGTAGATCATCTTGGGTATCTTAGATATCTGAACAGTACAATTTTTCCAATCCATGAACATGAATTTTTCTGTTAATTTCCTTCTTTGGTATTTATAATTCTGGTATAAAATTCTTCTGCCTCTTTGGTGAAGTTTATTCCTAAGTATTTTATCTTTTTGATTATCACTGTGAATGAAATTGTTTTCTTGGTATCTATGAGCTTCTTTTGCATAATTGTACAAAGAAACATAAGACTGATTTTATATATTACAATATTAGTGAATTCACTAAGTAGTTTTAATAGTGAATGCTTGAAACCATGGCTAATACTGACCTTGATATATGCTATGTTTTTTCTTTTTCTTTTTGGAGCTGAGGCTCGAACCCAGGGCCTAGCAAGCGCTCTACCACTGAGCTAAATCCCCAAAAATACAAACACCTATAAAACAACTTATAAACTAGGCACATTAAAAGAGTGATATCTCATAGTAAAACAGATTATAACACTATACTAATAAATTCTATCTAAAATTTATAAATTATTTCTGGAATATTCCACATAGCGTTTTCAGAATGTGATTAACTGGCTAACCAATTAATAAAGAGAAACTGCAGCTGGACATAACCACATGATCATATCTTCTGCAATTAGGGGCAATTCTGTTTCCTCTTTTCTGATTTGGATGCCTTTTTGTTGTTGTTGAAAGAAGTAGAGATGGTGGGCATTCCTGTCTTGTACCACGTTAGACAAAGGCTTTCAAGTTTCCCCTACTATGACGTGATCTGTGTGGTTTGGACAAGTGACCTTCTTATGCTGAGGTTAGGTTCCCCTTTGCTTACTGACTCTCTTTATTAACTTGGGGTGTGTGTGTGTGTGTGTGTGTCTGTGTGTGTGTGTGTGTGCATGCATGTCAGAGCACATGTACACACGCACAGAGTTCAGAGGACAACTTGAGGAGTACACTCTCTCTACTGTATGGGCTCCAGAGAATGAATCCAATCCCTGAGATCTCACAGGAAGAACTCTTCCTGCTGCAGGATCTTGTACTTTATTCTTTAATCTCTGTGGACCGATTTCCATCAAATGCTCTTATGTGCCCATTGACACGGCATGCTTTCTTCTGTTTCTACGTGTACACCACGTACTCTAATCTGTCTATGTCGAGCAATTCTTGGATATCAGGGGTTAGTTCCCACTTGGCCACGCGATGGACTTCCAGAGTGTTGCTAACAGTGCAGTACGAACCCCCACATCTGTGTTTGCTGGTATCTGGGCCGAGAGCTTCCCTTTACTTGCAGAGTCTCTGCCCAGTCTTGGTCCCATCAAACATCTGCAAGTATTCCTTTTCAATTTTTTTTTTGGGGGGGGGGCTATAATTTTAGTTTTTCAAATGTTTTAATGGATTTCCTATTGTTTTTAAACTTTCTGATTTATGTTTAACCTTCCTCATTACTTTTCTCCTATTAACTTTGGGCCTACTTTCTTATGCTAGGTCCCTGAGGTATATAATCAGGCCGAGTTACTGGTTTTAATGCAGGCTTTATCTACAAACTGAACATCTATCTGTATTGCTGCTTTTGTTGCCTCTCACAGGTTTTGGTGTTTGGTTTCTGTTTTCTTGCAGATACTTCTGTGTCAAAAGCAGGGTTCTGGGATCAAACCTCAGGCCTTGGACTTGCTAGGTGGACCCCTGTCAGTGAGCTACACATCTCTAGCTCATCCTCTCCTCAAAGACCCAGTGAAGAGTGGAGGATGTGCTGCTTACTCTCCATGCGTTTTCGGGTGTCAGTGGACTGGTTCAAAGATGGCTGAAATGAGTCTGATCTTAAATTTGTTAAAACACGTTTTAAGATAGCTCTGTAAATGCTTGTGTCTTCCTATTGAATATATCCTTTCATTATATACATAAAATCACATTCTTTGTCCTTAGAGACAACTTTAGACTTAAAAAAATATCTTGTCTGATTAATACAGCCACTCATGATTTCTATTAATTACCGCTTAAATAAAACACCTTTTTGTATCTCTTGATTTTTAGTCTCTATGTCTAAAATGAGCTTCTTGTAGAGAGAGCGCACTGTTGAATCCCGCTTTAGGATTCACCCATTAGCTCTCTCAGCTGGTGGTGAGTTCACGTATTTCCATGGACGGTGCTCATTTATTGCTAAGTGCAGACTTGGCACGGCCTCTCTTCCTTCCTTCCTCCTCTCGCCTTTCCATCTGTGTGTTTCCTTGTTGTTGGACGACTCTTGGGTTTCCTGTTTTTTTTTTTTTTTTTTGGTTTTTCGAGACAGGGTTTCTCTGTGTAGCTTTGCGCCTTTCCTGGAACTCACTTGGTAGCCCAGGCTGGCCTCGAACTCACAGAGATCCACCTGGCTCTGCCTCCCGAGTGCTGGGATTAAAGGCGTGCACCACCAACGCCCGGCTAGTGTTTCCTGTTTTTTAAAGCATCTGTGTACTTGTTAATAGTATGTTTCCCCTACTTTCTGGTTGCATGGATATCTTTCAGTTACATCTTTCTATTTTAAGTTAGTTGATGACTTAATCTCAATCCCATGCAAAAGCTACACTTTCACCAACTCTACCTTGCCAAATTATGTGTTCTTGTAGTCAAAATTTGCTCCCTTAATGTCTATTTACTCTTTTTTATTTAACTTCTCTTAGGGCTAAAAGAAAATTATGCACCATGAATGATTAACAGTGTTATAGTGACCTAAATGTATGTGCCTACATCTTTTACTGTGGTCAGTCAGATTTATGCATATGATCTTCATTTATATACATACTCTCTTGCCTGGCTCAAATACAGACTTATTTCAACATGTCTCAGCCTGGTGCACACCTATTCTGTGACTGTCAATGCTGTAAAATGTTACTAGATGATACGTTCTGAAATTCACCTGGAATTCAGGATATATTACTCAGAATTATACAAAACAATGTTCTCAAAAACTGAATTTCTCTACAGTGACTTCCTCAGCATTGTTTAAAAATTTAAGGAAAATAACCCTTTGTACTTTCTGTTTTGGGAGTACATAGTGGCCACTAAGGTTTCAAACATGACTCTTAAAAAGTTAAATACATTACATCTTTGCACCCCCACCGACCCCAGAATGTAAATGAAAATAAACAAACACCTTCCTAATGAATCCACTCCGGAATGCCAAAGTTGGAAGCACTTCTAAAGTGGAAGGTTGAAAAAAAAAAAAAATTAAAATTTTCTAAGATTTTGCTTTTCAAAATGTAACAGTTTTCACACTTAATGGATACACTAACCTTTGGGTTTTGGTGGCACAGGACCTACAAATCCAATATTGTCATAAAAGTTATGAATAGCGCTGGGGTTAAAATGTGGTCCTGAAATATATAAAAAGTAAATATATCAATATTTATAGCTCAAAAATACTTAATTTTATTTTTAAAGCAAGCATTTCTTTCTAAAAATAAACAGAAATGCTTTAAATTGTACCCTCTTTATTTCAAATTATATGTAAGATTTCAAAAACATATCTCAAAATATAGGTATAAGATAGTATTCATAAACAGGCAAGTGGTAAACTGGGAAGGAATGAAATTAATACTTGTAAGAAAGAATTAGAAGCAGACCCCTGGCTCTATGTGACAAGTTAAAATGGTAGCTTATTGTCATTTAAAATCAATTTAAGCAAAATCCATCATCTTTCAGTATAATGGATGTTAGACGACACACAGAAGTATAATTTAAGACTTCTTTGTTAAGTTTCCTTTGCCTCTTTTTAAATTTTATCTATTTTTGTTATTTCCCCAACTTCAGAATTAGATTTCAGTGATAAAATTTTATTTAGGTTTTCTATGGAACTGAATTAAATATAAGTACTTTTTACTGCAATAAGAAATTATTGCTGGTTACTAATTGCTCAAAAAAGTATAAAACCCTATCATGGTTCTAAGAATACATAACTCTCCTTTTATGTCCTTTTCCATTTTATCAATTAAGACAGTGCCAGTGAAATGAGGACATGCAATTCTTGAAAGGTAAAAGGAAAAAGTTACAGGGATACATCCCTATTAATAAATCCTGTTAACAGACTCTATACATCTGGAAGCCAAACCTCTGACCATGCAGCTAGACCTACAGTCACTGTCTTCCCTTACCACAGGGCTACAGCAGATCTAAAGGCTACTGAGTGTGTCTGCTTTCTTGAACCAACTACATATTTACTGGGGAGGAGTGGGCATTAAAAAGCCAATTGTTCTTTAGCACTACTTGGCTCCAAAGTTGAACACTTTGAGACAGTGACTGGTAAGCCTATTCTCAGTCACGGGAAAAGAGTTGGCAGATCAATTCAATAAATTTCAGCTGAGTATGCACTGAACTTTACCTCGGGCTTGAAAAAGATCAATTTCTTTGGTTAAGCAGTCAATGTCAATCTGGAGTTGTCTATTACAACTTCTCAACTGCTGCATTTCTTCGAGCTGAAAAATAATTCCATGTAAAGAAGGTTTGTATTGAATTCTCATGTCATTAGTTAAGAAAGAATGGAGTTGGGCAGGGGAAGGCAAGGACAGAAAAACAAGTATGAATTAAGAGCGTGTGCAGAGAACTAGAGCAGCCTTTACACTGTGGCAGCCAGCCTATTCTCCTGTGCAAGCGCAGAGGTCACGGCAGTGGGGTAAGACTTACTGAAGGTATTTGGGATATGGAATTCGATCTCTTCAGGCGCCTTCGAGTTAGATTGTTTTCCATCTCATTGACCTCAGATTTGAGTTTATCCAGCTTTTTCTTCTGCATCTCGAGCTCTCTTTGAAGCCGTTCCATCCTGGCCTTCTGGTGCACCAGCAGAGCTGCAACAGGACACAAGTGTGAGACCCACCCACTCCAGAGGCCACCCTAAGCAGACACGACAATGGAGACCGCCAAGCATTTCTGTGACAGTCTGCCAAGAATCCCAGGGCTACATTAGAACAAAATATTGTTAAGCACTCAAAATTTCAAAATTCTTACTCTGGAAACTGTCTCAATTATTTAAGCAAATATTCTACACTTAAAATTTTTATGGTTTGGATTAAACCTATGCTCTGGCTGAAGACAGCGTCTGTAGTTCACATTTGACTTTTGGAAAGGACAAGTCTCTCTCCACTTGCATGATACACTGGTCTGTGCACGAGATATTCTAACATGACAATTTTACAGGTATTTTATAAGGGAATATGGAATGGAGAAAATACATTTTGATGTATGTAACAAATGAGAAAACCACATGAATATTAGCAAACTGTTCAAGCTGCAAATTAAAACTGCCATTTAGATAAACACTTTTTCTCATTCTCAGACTACATTTTGTGAAACTATTTTAGCAGGGTTTCTAAAAGAAGCAATAAATCTTGCAGCATAAATGCTGAGCTACCCAGAAAAGCTTATCAAGCTGTCAAATATTGGTGTATGTCACTGGGAGCCAGCCCTGGGAAATGGGAACTTTGTCTTTTAGGACACTTGATTAGAAAGACACCTTGGGATGATACTACCCAGAGAAAATAAGCTGATGGGAGAAAGTACCTTAAGCCCGCAGTATTTTTAGTGCTTCCTATGTTTAGAAATGTTTGGATACACAAATACTTACCATGGTATTCCAACTGCCTAAGTGTCCATGCTACACAGGCTTACAGCTTACAGCCAGCAGGCAAACCAGGGTCTAGGCATGAAGTAGCATTACTGTTCAGGTCTGGAAACTCCACGCCGACTGCATGGTGAGTGGCTACACGAACAGTTTCCAGACTGAATCACTTGGTAAATGTTGTATAGCAGCTGTACATTTAAAAATGAATTCCCCGGGAAGACAGAGAGCATGGAGAAAGGTCAAGATCTGAAGGATAATGGTTAAAAATGTCCCCAAATTGAAGAAAATAAAAATACAATTCTAGAAGATAATGGAACAATTTGTTCACCTAACTAAATTATCAAAGAGTGCAGACGAAGAAACACACTTTCAAAGTCTGGGAGACTTTATCAATGACAGGCAGCTGCTGAAGTCATTAAGAAAATTAAGATGGAATATGATGACAAACAAAAAGCTGAGTCTAAAGCTACAAGACAATTGTGGTGAGTATGGGAGGATGGCAGAGACTGCTGAAAGCAAAGTGAGACTAACATACCAGAAAATAAAAAGACTTAGGAAGTCCAGACTCTGAAGTATACTATGGTCTTGTACACCAATGCCCCAGAACATCTTCTCCTGTGCTTCTTTGTAAGGGCTTCAATTTACATGAAGACCCATTCTTATATGCCAACACGCTAACTGTTTAGGAATGACTAATGAGAGGAATGAAGGTGCATTTCTAAACAAAATACCCAGTTTCTAAATGAAAATAACGAAGACAGAAATAAAGAACATGGTTAAACCTAGTAGGCAAGGAAGAACACAAAAGACACAGAAAACAAAAAAATTTGACAAGGATAATTTAAACTATCACTAGTGACCACAATAAGTGCAATCTTAAATAAATGTATTTGTTGAGATAGAGATAAGAAAAAAAAAAAAAAGATTCTTAAAAATATCTATTTTAGCCGGGTGGTGGTGGTGCACGCCTTTAATCCCAGCACTTGGGAGGCAGAGGCAGGTAGATCTCTGTGAGTTCGAGGCCAGTCTGTTCTACAGAATGAGATCTAGGTCAGGCACCAAAACTACACAGAGAAACCGTCTCGAAATACAAAACAAACAAACAAACAAAAAAACCCCCAAACAAACAAAAAAAAAACCCCCAAAACCACAAAACTATTTTATTTACTATGTATTACTGCTTTGCCTGAATGTATGTGTATTTCTCATGCCTGCAGAGGTCAGGAGAGGGAGGAGGATCCCGTGGAACTGGAGTTATAGATGGTTGTGAGCCTCTCCATGTGGGTGCTAGTAACCGAATCCAAGTCCACCCATAAGGGCACTGCTGAGCAATCTCTCCAGTTCGCAAAGTAGATTTAAATAATTCACATTTATGCTCTTTATAACAAAACATTCCACTCATCCATTCATTTAATGAGCTGAGAGGCTACTACATCGTAGGCAACCTCCTCACTCTGTGGAGTTTACAGTAACAGGGAGATCAGGGCAAGAGAAGACAGCAATATCAGGACTCTTTAGGGAGCCTTCAACACATGGAAATGGGGAATTACAAAACCTAGCAAGTGCCTCTTAAGTCTTCTTTTTGCCAAAATTAAATTAATGGATAAAAGTAATGTAACCACGCACCCCTTCTGCTGTGAAGACAAACACAAACTGGAGTGGTTAATTACTAGCACTGCTTCTGGAGTCTAGGCACCTCAGAGAGAATGCTGCCTTGGTTCAACTTCTGCCAGGTTCTGATGGACACACATGTTTCTTAATTTTATTAGAAACTGTAAAGAGAAACTTCAAGTTCTAGATGGTGTTAGTTTTAATATTTTTTAGGCACTTTAAATAAAGCCTAGTTCTTCCAGAAACATAAAACTCAAAACTATTAGAAGAGAATCCACTTTAAGACAATCCATTGTAAAACGTACTAGGTATTGATGGATGTAAAGATTTTAGAATTATTGGGAAAAAAAGGTATTTTTTGCCACTAAATGTAGTACTTATTTCTCAAGTCTTAAATTTATATGATTTAATGTGCCTAAATTAGGTATATGCCTAAGTCAGCTTTTAAAACAAATCTAAATTCTTCTAGAGTTCAACAGGGTTGGCAGCGCAGGGTGTATCTGTTTTATATATTGCTGTATTACTACTAGACATTTATTTGGTGACTGAATCACCAAAGATTCAAGACAGCAGCTTTTAAAGCATCCTGTTTTCATCTGTTTTGCCATTTTTAAGGCTAGTTGAAATCAGATCTTGCAGCAGGGCCTGTAATTCAAAGAACAGACACAAGAAAACTGAGGCTAATGTGGATCTCTGTACCTCAGACATCTACATCATTCACACTCAGTACTGAAGAGACCTGTGCTGGGCACTACCTAGTTGGCATTCTTTGTACATAACTAAGATTGCATGCAACTTACAGCATTAGGTACAGACACTGTCTAATGCTTACTTCAGACACTAGGATGCTCACAGCTTAGACAGATCTCTCCTTTAAAAGGAGACAGCAATCTTCAAGTTTGTGACGGAATGTCATGAGGCCAGTTCAATGTGGTTTCAAGGAGTATCACCATAACTAAAGAGAAACAGCACAAGATTTCTGCTGTCTGCCTTTCCAAATCATGGAGCTGGAAAAGGTATTCTAATTATGATACAAACCCCAGAAACCAGAAGGGGAAAAGACCGGCAAATCTGAACACACAAAAGTAAAGCATTCAAAACATTAAGTGAGCATAGTCACTGCATGTCAGCAACGTAGACTCAGCACCCTTCAAAAACAGGCATGCTCACAAAGTAAGAAATACCAGTGTCTACAAGACACTCATTCATCTTCACTCATAAACTCCAAATGATACATCTGTCTGTCTCAGAACAAAGACATGTTTTCTTTCCAATCACTTATTCACTTGATAGAAGGGCAGAAAAGTTCTTGTGAACGCTGTCAAAGTACTCTCTGTTCACAAATGGTGTACACAGATTAGTACAAGAGGCCTAGGAGCCTCTGCGCAGAAAGCAGCCACGTTTACTGTAGCAGGACAGGGTGGGATGCAGAACTGCAGTTTACTCTGACCTGGGTGTGGCTGGAGACCTGCTTTACCCAGAGAACTCTGCCTGCAGAAGCTGGGGGGGTGGCTGATCTGCTAGCATTTCTCTTGTCATAGAGCAGAGATGGAACTTGCTCCTATCTGGTTCTTGGGTGGGGATGATACAGAACAGAGCCTACCAGCTAATCTGTAATGACAGAGTATGAGGCAGGGAGACCATGAATTCAAACTTATTTAGGGATCACAGAAAGGCCCTAGCTCAAAAAAAAAAAAAAAAGAAATTAATATTTGCATATAAGCACATCCTATATGTACTTTAACTAGGCTCTGGATTATGTTATAATACTTAATACCATGTAAACATTAACTATAAAGCTGTAATGCTAGCTTGTTTAGTGAATAAGAAAGTCTGTATTTGTGCAATACAGATGTAATCCTGACAGGTTCAATTTATCAATATGTGGTTAGATGTGATTATCTAACCGATGTGTTTACAGATATCCATATGTATATAGTATATACTAAAATGTGCTTATATGTATATATATATAGTCATATGTATGTATATTTATATATATGAGTGACTATAATGAGAAATATTAAAAGGTTAATAAAAATTATATTAAATAGTTAAATGGTTAGAGATGGAGACATATTTACTTTATCTTTTTTTTTTGGTCAGGCCTTTTTAATGACTTGCATATAACTTCTATAATGCTCTAAGACACCAGTTGCTAAGCAGAGCTCTCCAAAGATGGGCTGTGCCCCCAGGAGGCAGCTATAGAATGGACTCACAGTTGCTGGAGCTCCTGTATCATGGCGGTGGGTAGGCAAGTGGATAACCCTGGGTCTGGAATTCAGCATGACTTAAAGAGTCTCTTTTAACTCTAAGATTGACGCCAAATTAAAAAGTGGTTCCCGTAAAAGAGAGGGAAGAGCCAACAGGTAAGAGACTCATTTGAAAAAAAAAAAAAAACAACAGAAAAAGTGAACCAGAAAGCAGCTTGGTGTCAATTTGTAATTACTGAGGTAATTTAATAACACGATTATAATAAACAATTTAAAACTAAGTTCTATAGGAGACATTTCTAAACAGCAGCTCACAAAATTAAATCAAGTTCCAATTAAAAAATTATAATTAATTTAAATTATATTTCCATTTGAAACAAAATCACTTAATTTGTATCACAACCAGAATTTTATTACATCTCAAATAGGAGTGCTATGATTTGTACTGGTGAAGGATGTACTGATGAAAAATGACAAGGAACGAGAAACACAAAAATCTATAAACTTCTTTTCAACGCATAATTTTTCTAACTTGAATATCTATTTTAGGTTCACAGTTAAGGCTATTGCTTAACAAAGTCAAAACTTCTGTTACTATTAACAGGACAATAGACTCACAGGTATAAGCCGAGACAGGATACTAAGTATTATTAAAATAACATTTTACACATGTATGTTTGTAAACAAGGAAAGCAGTCTCCATCTAACCCGCTCTTTGGAGAGGTTTCTGGAGGAGGAGGATGGAGAAATCATCTCGGCAGCTCTACTACTTTGCTGAGCCTGGCTTTTCTGACACATGTAATTTCTTCCACCATGAAATCTGGTCTGAATGAGGAACTATTTGATTCCCTTCATCTATCAGAGTGGCCAGCCCGACTAAGGGCATGCCACTCTGGGGGGAGGACGAGGCGGCGGCTGCTGCTCAGAAGCCGTTCTCTCCGACGGTCTCAACAGGAGGGAAGAAGAGCAGAGCCCGAAACTCAGTGGGTCCCAGGAACTGGAAACAGCAGGAAGAGCAGCTAGAGAGGCCCGCGGGATGCCTTCTATGTAGAGAGCCCAGGAAGGCCGGTGGGGCTGCACACAGCAAGCAAGGTAGTGACTGGAGGGAGAAAGCAGGCCAGCGCGACGGCTCAGTGGGGAAAGCACTTGACATGGAGAACCTGATAACCTGAGACTGATCCCCCAAACCATGTGAAGGGAGAACCTGATAACCTGAGACTGATCCCCCAAACCATGTGAAGGGAGAACCTGATAACCTGAGACTGATCCCCCAAACCATGTGAAGGGAGAAGGAGAAAAACCAACTTCGAGTGTGTCCTTGACCTCCACTCAAATGCTGTAGCAATCCATTCCTATCCACATATGAATGTACACAAGCATGCATGTGTGAACATAAACACACACAAACACGTACTCATACTCTAAATCAATGTAAAAAAAACTTCAATAAAAGTAAAGTCAAAAAGTAGACGAGGAGGGATGGCAGGCACGTACGGCTTGAGAGCTTTTCCTGTGCAGAGACTTCCTCACCAGCTGTTACCTGCACAGGGACAGGATCTGATGCAGTTCTGATCAGCATCCTCCTGGCTGCTGAGCTGCATGGAGACCACAAGGAGGCAAGGGTGAGAGCAGGTGTGCTGCTGCACTCATCTCAGGTGGTGGCGTCATGAGAACAGGGACTATGTGGATGGAGGGACAGAATTCTGGATATACTTGGAAGGATAACTGACAGGATTTTCTGTCAAATGAGATGTTGCTGTGAAATTAAAGAGTCTAGGATATTTTAGAAAAATTAGTTGCCAGTAACTGCCTAAGGGGAGAATAAACTGGTGGGAAGGCCAGAAGCTGTTTTAGGATTCAGTAAGTCTGAGAACCCCATGGAATAGTCCAATACAGGGACCACTGTGCAGATAAAGTGCCTTGAACTCAGGAAAGAAGTCTGTTTAGGGTACCAATTTGGGGTCATGAGTATATATATAAAATGTTATTTAAAATCAAGAGCATGGTTGTAGAGGCCCTTAATTCCAGTACTTGGGAAACTGAGGCAGGAGGATTTTGTCTTGGGCAGAGCTGGACTATAGAGGACTATCTTGTCTAAACAAACAAACAAAATCAAGAGACCAAACGAGACCACTCAAAGAACACACAGCGGTAGAAAAGAGGTGAAGAATTGTGCTGGGTGAGAGTCAGAGAGACTGGGAGAACAGCACAGGAAGACAGTGAGGACACCTGAAGTGAAATGCACAAGGTTCCAGAGAAGGAAGGTAAGGTTCAAAGATGACTACTGAGTGTGTAACAATGCCACCAAAGACCTAGAGAGTAGTTCTGGGTGACTGCACTGGGAAAGACCTGATTGGAGTAGATTCTAGAGAGAATGGGAGGAAAAATAAACACGGAGATAGTGCACTTCAGGAACAGTTTGTTTTCTTCAGTTAAATACAAATAACTTTAATATTTATAATGTCCAGTTAAATAAGAATGAATGTCTACTTTGTTTAAAAAAATTCTATTATCATATTTTATCTTCATGAAAGTGTTCTTCTACATTTCAGAATCAGCCAATCCTAGCCTGCCATTCTCCAGGAGGGGAGAACAAGACTGCCTGAAGGAGAACCTAGTGTTGATGGGAAGTTGGTAAATCTCCAGAAACTCAGGCACTGCTCCAAGTAAAGAAAACAGCTCCATTAGTCACAGGTAGTGGGATAGCATCAGTCTTCACGTAACTTCTAGTACACCCAGAATCATCTACAGTGCTCGACAATACATGTGTGTATCAGCTCACTACATCAAGATGCTAACTGTGAGTTCAACCCGGGCCCTGGGCATTTGATGTTCTGACATCTCTATAGAACTGGAAAACGCCACAGCCTAGCATAGATAGAGTCACTTAGTATGTATCAGTTTAAAACAATATGAGACCAAAGAGTCAGACCCCTCTAAGAAACTTAGTCATAAAGCCAGTGTATCAGCAAAGGATGAGCGGCTAGAGAGATGGCTCAGTGGTTCAGAGCACTCCTTGTTCTTGCAGTGGACCTGGGTTCAGTTCCCAGCACTCACGTGGTAGCTTACAAGCATCCTTAACTCCAGGTACAGGGGAACCTCTATAGGCACCAGGCAAGTACATGCTACACAGACATACAGGCAGGCAAAACACTATTCATACATATAAAACAAAATACACTTTAAAAAATACTTTAAAACAAACAAGCCTAAGTTGATATTCTGAAGAGCTAATACTACTACTAAAAAACTCCAGATTATATGATCATAAAATTGAAATTAAAATTTATATGACTACTTTCAAATATTAAAATAATATTATTTGAGACATTTAAAGATGGAAGTTGGGCCAGGGATACAGCTCCAGTGGAAGAGCACTTAGTTTAACCAGGCTAGTACTGCAAAGAGCAGAGCAGAGCAGAGCAGAGCAGGCGCACTGACGCCCATCCCTGTTGTGACACCACATGTCCAATAACGGCAGCATTCACTGGGAAACTGGAAAGGAAGGGATGATCCCTCCTTTAACATTAGCATTACCTTGTGTGTAGGCAGCATCATCAGATCCCATACTCAATTTCCGTGCTTCACTGATTCTATCCACATGTGCTAAAGTAGGGTCCGTGAGGTGCTGAATATTCTCTGTTTCTACATAATGGTCAGGATGATTGAGAAGATTTGTGAGTTCAAAGGTAGGGGACACCACCCCTGGGGAAACTGCAGGGGGTTTGTTGGGAGAAACGGTAATTTTGAAAGTGTACTTTGTGTTGGGCTGAGTGACCACCACTCGAGGAGATGTTGCAGAGTTACTTCCTAATACTCGGCTTTTGGGAGGGTGGTGATGGATGAAGGCAGGGCCCATGCTCACTTGCCCAGACATGTTCCTGGAGGCCGCAGATGGCCCAGAGTTTGTGGATATGAAGAGTGTAGGTTGATTGCGCATGCCCTGCTCATCTCCTGTGGCGGCATTGGCTGAAATATAGACCTTAGGTTGACTACGGGAGAGCATCTCCTCAGTACTCGGAGGACTGGCAGCTATGTAAACAGTGGGCTGATTTCTATTTAAGGTCTGGCTGTTGACCAACGAGGAAGTGCTGGCAGTTCGAGGTCCAGAAGAACGTAATTTTGAAGAACTGTTTCTTTGTGGGGGTTCAAGTTTGATTTCGATCTGGTTTTTTCGAGGTCCTGTTGAAATATTCTGAATGTTATATTGGCTATGGGCAGAAGACTGTGAGCTACCAGATGAATGAATTGTTGGCGGTTGCGGAGTAGTTGGCGAACTGATAGGCATGTAGACATGAGAGGTCTGATGGCCCTGCTGATTTGGCTGCTGGGTTGAGGTATGTGGCAAAGGATTGGACGTAGGATAAGTAGTCCAAGGAGCAGGCTGCGAAGGCTGATAGGCTTGCTGAGAGTTAATGGGATTCAACTGAGATACCCAGCCAGAATGCTGTTGTGTCTGCCGAGCTGTACCACTAGGAGTTGTAATGTAAGGCCTAATATAGATAGAATTTCCCTGT
The DNA here is from genome assembly GCF_049852395.1 of Peromyscus maniculatus bairdii. NCBI lineage: Eukaryota > Metazoa > Chordata > Mammalia > Rodentia > Cricetidae > Peromyscus > Peromyscus maniculatus. The sequence goes on along the minus strand of NC_134867.1, from coordinate 50,888,820 downwards.
GGACTGTTAAGTACAGGCGGAGGTACACCATGTATGTGCAAAGACGTAGGAGTACTACGACCAGTCTGTATGTTTGGGGCTAACGTTACCATAATAGGATTAAACCTGGGAGTTTGTTGAGAGAGGTTTGCCGTTCCTTTGCTGCCTAGGTGAAATCCAAGATGTGGTGTTGAGTTTGAAGCACCAGACGTACTGGGCATTCCAAAGACATTAAAGCCTTGAGGAACTTGAGCTGGTGCTGTCTGCGGCTCCTGCTGAAACAGTTCGTTACTGGACTGCCCACCTTGAAGCTGCCCATCACTAACACTGTGTGTTAAAGTCCTACTTCCATTCACTCGACTTCCTTCTCTTCCATGGTGGTAAACATTCTGTGACTGCAAGTCCAAGTTGAGAGAAGTCATGTGATTTCGCAGACCAGAAATTCCAGACTCATCTGAAAAATTCAGGTCTCCTTCACCATAAAGATACCTTGTACTCTCCTGAGAGAGAACAGCGCAGCAGGCATCCAGGTTGTTATTATTCTACAGAGCAAAATGAGAACAGGTCAATCTTAGTCATGAGAAGTGAACACAAACTATCATCACCACAGCAATACTCCACAACTAACAAGTGAATGTGTAACACAATTATAAGAGACTTACATCTTTTGATCTGAGAACTATTATATATATATATATGTTTGAATTCTTAATTCTCGCAATCAGTATAATGGAAAAACTGAGGAGTAGCAGATAAATATAAACCCATTTCAGAGGAACAGAACAGAAAAAAGCAAAAACCCAAACAAAGTGTTTTTAAATAAAGTAGCACATCATCAGTCATAAATTATCCACAAATACTTACTGAACATCAACTATATATGAAGCAGTCTTTGAACCTGTGGAAGACTAAGGACAAATAAAACAAGTTCTTCCCCTCATAGAGTCTGTCAATCAATCAGGTGGACAGTTTTGGAAAATGGCAGCAGTCAGTTCTCCAGGGCCTACGACCTCTCTAGGCAAGGACAGCTAGCTAGGTTTATGACACCCCAGCTAAATTCTAAATATTTATACTCAGAGCCACAAGGAGGTGCAGCTCTCACCTCTCATCAAAGTAGTTTCTTTTTGCAACAGACAGAACCCATTACAGAAATCTACAAGTGGTGAAAATGCAGAGAACCATCTACTGAGAGGTGCCCAGCACCAATCAGTACTTCTACAACACAACCCCTCCTTACACCATGGAAGAGGGGATGCTAAGACTGTGAGACTGGGGCGGCGGGGGTGGTGGTGGGGGTGGTGGGGGGGCAGGGGGCAGGATGTCTGCTGTGAGACGGTGTCTTCTTGACATGACAGGGAAGCTACACCAGGAAATCGTAACAACATGGCTGACTACCTAAGACATGCACAATGAGAATACCAGTCAACATGCCAATGTGAACGGGGACACTGCACAAGGCCACTCCTAGATGAGGAGCTATAGGTCAATTGATGGTTGTTCAGAGAGGGAGAACCAGTCTTCTTCAGAGATGAGCATCCTCAGTTCCAAATGGTCAGCCCAAACACATGTTCATTAGAGCAAACCTCAATTAGCAGGTGTACACATCCTCCTAGACACATAAGAACTTATATACATTAATGTACACACACACACACACACACACACACACACACACACACACACACACACACGAGACTGGACTAACGAGGTAGGTACACTTGGTGATTCACAGGGCACACACAATTTAGAGGAGGAGAACGCTGACCAACAGCCCTCCTCAAACGAAAACAAAGCCGTCAGCGATCTCCAGAGGTCTTGGGGAGGAGAACGGCATAACTGTGAGAGTTAGCTGAGCCATGTTCCAAACAAAGTGAATGAAGCAAGTTTAACTGGAGTGAAGATTCACATTTGGAAACTTCGTGAAACACATGGTTACAAAGAAGACTGGGATTAAGTAATGGAGGGTTAAAAACAAAAATAAGACACTACAGTTTGTTCTTTATTAAGCAAGTGAGAAAGCCATTGAACACAGACAAACAGAGAAGTAAAGACAAAAGAGTATTTTGGGGCCAGGCAGTGGTAGTACACGCCTTTAACCTTGGCACTAGGGAGGCTGAGACAGGCAGATCTCTGTGAGTTCAAGGCCAGCCTGGTCTACAGAGCGAGTACCAGGCCAGGCTCCAAAGCTACAGAGAAACCCTGTCTTGAAAAACAAAAAACAAAACAAAACAAAACAAAACAAAACAAAACAAAACAAAACAAAACAAAACAAAACAAAACAAAAGAGCATTTTGGGAAGACAATTCTGTTCATACTTAAGAAGCAAGGAGATGATATTCTTTTGGCAAAGCAGTGAGTGAGAAGACAGGCAATAATAAACATCTGATAATAGAAATGAGTAACAAGAGACCAATGAACACAGCTTGGGGGGGAGTGGTGGTTGGGGGGGGGGGGGGTCAGAGAACTGGAAGATTAGGAGCCAGAGAAAAATCAACTGTGTTAAAATGTCTCAAGCAGGCTGATGAAAATCCCCCCAGAATCCTTAAGAAATGATAATCCTTGTGGTGTTTAGTTTTACTGCAACTTGATGTGCTGTGTTCTGTAGATACCCATGGGAGACCTGCCCTTTCCTGAACAAAAATAGAGGAGGGAGAGGTAACTACGGCTGGGATGTAAGATAAGGAAGGAAGGGAGGGAGGGAATAGAGGAAAGGAAAGGAAGAAAGAAAGAAAATAAATAAATAAATGATAGCCTATACTATTTGAACAAGGAATGGACAAACAAGAAGTGAAAAATGTTTTGTTTTTTTGCCTAGCACTTTGCCTCTGGAATGCTTGGCTTGTTTTCTCAACACATCAAGATTACACTGAAATATACATTAGAGGTCTTCTTTATCTTGTTCTATAAAAGACTTTATATTTCAATCCCAGTTAATAGGTTTTAAAATATCACTGAGCGCTGGGCAGTGGTGGCTCATGCCTTTAATTCCAGTACTCAGGAGGCAGAGGCCAGGTGGACTACACAGAGAGAAACCTTGTCTCAAAAACAAACAAACAAACAAACAAACAAACAAATCAAAACAAAAACCAAAAAAAACCAGGTGTGTGTGTGTATCACTGAGCTATGAATAAGTGTTCTAGATAGTTCTTTCAACATCAAGTCATGAAATTTGTTAACCTTCATTATTTTCCTACTAGTTTTTCAATGACTCTCTGAACACCCTTAGTATAGCTTTATTTTCCTACACAATTCTACCTTCTGCTTTATTTGAAAAGTTAGACTTGGGTTCTAAGGGATGGCTTACACTCCCCTGCCCCCCGCCCCATCTCTGCTCTTTTCCCACCTTCTTAAAACTTTGACACAAACCTAGACATATCTGGGGGAGGGAATCTCAACTGAGGAACTGAATCCATCAGACTGGCCTGTAGGCAAGTCTATGGGGCATTTCTTGATTGATGACTGATGTTGGTACCAGTCCTGGGAAGGTGGTCAGTCACAGGTGCTTAAGAGAGCAAACTGAACAAACCAGTTAGCACCTCCCCTCCACGGCTTCTGCTTCATTCCTGCTAGACTTCCTTCCTCCCTTGAGTTCCCTCAGTGATGGGCTGTGACCTGGAAGTGTAAGATGAAATTAAATCCTTTCCTCCGCAGGTCACTCTTGGTCTTCACCACAGCCACAGACCTAACTAAGAACTGTTACATTTTCACCTTCCTTTTCCCGTTACAGTCTATATTGATAAATACGAATGGCAGATTCATTTGCCAAATATCAATAATGGGGAACTTTCACTACTGTTTTTTCTCTTTTAAGAAGTGTGAGTCCTATATCCCACTAGTTAATTTACCTGGATTATACTTTTCTGTGGAGATTTTTATTCTCACTTAACAGTGAAGAAGTAAAAAATAAGGGTCAAAGACGTTATTGTTGGTAATCATCAAAACATGGACTCAAGTCTGTTCTCAGAATCTAAAACTCATGCATGCTTAACCACTGTAACAGGAACCATGTAAATCTGGAGACTTCCATGTACCCAAGGATAATTACAGTGTAGAATATGAGGTAAGACATCAGGATATCGAGTAAACTGGGATTCTAGACCACAGATTATCGTACTCTAGTCAAGACACCCAAAATTTATCTTGAATGTGAGGGGAAAAATTTTAAGGCAAATATATAGCAATCTGTGTTTACACTTATCTTAGCTAAAAGGCCAAGAAACAGAAATATCTTCATCTAGAAAGCAAGATAGATTGGTGGGACCCAAACTAGGTTAAGGCTAGAGGCATATAGACCATTAAAAATACAGATAAAAGATAAGGGTATGGACAAAATATATGTAGTCACTATGAAATATAGACTTGCTAAAAAACTTCATATATTATCAAATTTTAAAAGTAACTTGTCAAATTCATAAGTACGTGTGAAGGATCCCCAGAATTCTTTTGATAGAAAGGATTTCCAGGTTAAATAAATGGCCAACTACAACTAATACTAAATATTTAGTAATATTTAGAATTATGGACTTCTAGAATTTTTGTATACAAATAACAATGTAGAAATTGGAGAGATTAACTGGAAAACATATCAGACTTAGAAATATGAAATACTTGTTATATCCTTTACAATTGGGAACTTACACACTGTCATACAAATTCCTCAAGTCAGAGATAAGGAACCGATATGCAAACAGGGTTTTGACAAATGCCTGAAGTACCAGATCAATAGAAGGACAAGCTTTCTGACTCCTGGATGACTTCTTCCTCATTTTACACAAAGATCTGGGATGTTAGACACCTGACAAGAAGATGAGGAGAAAGGAGCAAGGCCATAGCTAGCACATGTCAGTGTTTCTACGTTCAGCTCTTAGTTCGCTCTCCTGTCTATACAACAGACAATGCCTGTATTCCAGGCAAGTACTGAGGCCCCATTCTGCCCCCGGCCACGTTACTATGAGACACCAAAGATCATTTCTTTTCATTGCAGCACAGTGACAAAGACAAAGAGTTTTCCTCCAATATCTAAAAAAATACCAGATTAATAAATTAAAAAACACAATAATTAATAGATTATAATTAGTACTTTTTATCAATAAATCTAGAAATCATTGAACACTAACCTGTAACATGCACCTGGATACAACAACTTCAGGTACTTCAGGGAATTTTTGTCGCAGGTCATGTAAAACCTGAAAATCAATTTGGTGGCTTCCTTGGGCCATTCGTGTGTCGCCTGCTCAGGACTATCTTAATAGGCAATTCTAGGCCCGAGTGGAATTAGTACTCATCTCTTCTGGCCAAGCATTTTCTGTGAAAGAAAAAAAAAATTAATGAGAACTGATTTTAGAATGAATACTGCTGTGGATTTATAATTACAGTATGAAAGAATATGTGCCTTAGCACCTAACAATATAACCATGAAAGTGTTATTTAGGCTTAATGATTTCCATATAGCTATACATAGTACCATCTCTAACAAATTTTGAAATGATCTACCTTTTCCATATTAAGGAAAAGCCGGAACCACAGGAGAGCCTTAGGCACCCTAAGAACCTGAAAACGTTACTCTATATAAAAGACTATGTATGGTTTATCTGAAACTGTATTTTGCTTTATACCTAGTTCTTAAATGCAGTCAACCCTACTACGCAAAGTAAGTCTTTTCTACTTCAGTTTTCTATTGTAGCACTCACACAGGTGTTTTTCTCTCCTTCCATGTTTATCTACCACTAAGTTTGATTGTCTTTATTTGCAAAAATAAAGTATTTTGTGCCTGACAATTCTGTCTCACCTGTATGTCTTTTGTCTGAGCCACCTTAATCCACCTTAGCCATTACTGCAAAAGTCTCCTGATGGTCTTTTCTCCACCTCCACTCTGTTTCACTACCCATGCCTTTCACACCCACAATCTTTCCCTGTAAGCAATCTTCGTGAAAAATACATGCAAGTATCTACCCTCGACCCCTGTGGCTCAAAATGGCACTCCACAAGGACTCTTGTTTACTACACCCTCTAAGTTCATTTCCTACCACATTCCTTGTTTCCTCAGTTGCTAATGGGCTTCTGGTATCTTCTCAAGAAGCCAACCATCCTTTTCCTGTAAGGCTTTTGGACTTACTGCTCTTGCCTCTAACATTTTCTCTCTCAAATACTTGAAGGCTCTCTTTACCTCCTTAAAGCCACCCATCAAATGCCACTCACTTAAAGACACTGTCCCTGACCATTCTTCCTATGTTAAAAAAAATCATATACACATACTACATTTTCCCTCTGTAACATTTATAATTGATATCCAGAGGATTAAGAACTCTAAAGTTACCTATTGTATTCCCAAGATTAGATCATTCTAGGTTCACAAAACATGCAACATTCATTGGATGAAAGTTTTATTATGAAATTTCTTTCACATTATAGTTTCTAAAACATTTCAAATGATTTAGACTTGGAAAAAAATAATTTACACACAACATTAGAGATAGGCAAATAAACATATAAATGAGAAACACCTTCATTAATCAAAAAGATGAAGAACAAAAACAAACTTTAATTTATTCCATTATTAAAGCATACACAGCCATGTTACTACTGACATGCTTTTCTAGATAACGAGGACACAGATGAGAAACATTATTCAAATGCACAACTACACTCTCCAATAGGACAGAGCAGTTCACAGAAAAAGAGGACTGTAAGTCAGCAGCCTAATCTTGTGTACATGCTACATTAGTTAGATCTCTGAACTACACGTATGAGATACACTCTGAGCAGCCAGGCTAAGGTTAAAATAACCCATCTGAGATTCCAGGGTTTATAGTCTGGTTCAGCCAAGTTACCTGTCCCTTAGAACAAAGCAAGCATGCTTATCCACTGGGGGAACACAAAAGAATCCAGACTTTCTATGTCATTTCTGTCCTTAATCACATCCCAAACGATTAAAACCAAACAGGAAAAACCAATCCATACTCAAGAAAAAAAGCAACCAATGGAGAACAAGCCCAAAATGAGTTGGCTACTGAAATTAGCAACACAGATTTAAAAATAGCTATTTATGCCCATGAATGTAAGGGCAAATATACTCGGACTTCTCAGGAAATACATAGAATTATACCAATGTACTCCTATGTGTGAAATTTGCACATAATACTTTTCTATTGGAGAGCTTGAACATCGGAAACAAACAATTCACTAGACACACTTGTCTACTGTGGGCAGTCAGTGAATGTGACGACAAAGCAGTCTGGAGACAGTGAGAGTGGAGAGTGGGATGGGGGATTCCAGGCCCGCGGGGTCCAGCCGGTGGGAACACAAGCTTTAATGTACTGATAACGAGTGGCCAGAAAACAGGACACATTAGTGGGTGCCAAAAACCAAACCTGAGGGAATTTTGCCTAAAAATTTCCCAAGTTGAATGGCACCTATAGCCAAATGAACCGCATATTTATAGACAAGGCTCACTCTCTAGCCCAAGCTGTCTTGAACTTGGGGCAATTCTCCTGCCTCAGCCTTCTGAGTTCTGATATTAAAGGGGTGAGCTACCATGTCCACCTGAGTGCTGACTTATTAGAAACATCGGAGGCCAGTAGATAGATGATACAATGGGCTTTGTTTTAGTTTTTGAGACCCAGGCTGGTGTTGAACTCACTATGGAGCCCTAGGCTGCCCTGAAACTCAAAATCTTCCTGCCTTAACTAAGTAAATAAATAAATACCAGGCAACTAATTTTAATGCCCTTGTAGAGGATTAAACTTAAAAAAAAAAAAACCCAAACAAATGGCATTCACTTAATTTCAGTATGAAAAACCAAGATACCATAACAAACTTATTCTGGAAGATTATTTCTATTCCCTATGGTAGGATGCTAAACTTCCCAGCTCATAGAACTCCACTACAGTGCTTTTGCCGTCATAGCAGTTAGCACGTAGGTTTCTGTACGTTTCTTTAACTGGTCTCATTTGGACAGCTAATAAAGTGTATCAAAGGTGAACCGTATTAACATCAGTTTCATGGATTCACAGTGGTGACACTATCATGTTTACTGCTGTATAACAAGTACTTTGAAGTGTATGGCGGGATGTGGAGACGGCTATTTGTTAAGAATGTGTACTGCTAACTCAGAGGACCCAAGTCCAGTTCCCAGTACTCAAGCTGGGACAGCTCATAACAACCTGTCACTTTAGCTCAAGAAGATGTGACCCCTTTTTGGGTACTGCACTTGCACGCGCGCGCACGCACGAGCACACACACATACACTTTGCGGTAAATCTCTAAAGAAGTCAGTTTGGTTGTACCATCTATTTTGAAGTGACAAGTCTGTCCTAACATCATTGACATGTTAGACAATTATTTGAACATTAAGTGTGTTCTGCTACAATTTCATCTGGGAGAACCAGTAGGTAACTAGAACAAAGCCCTCACCTGGCTGAGCGAAGCTGCACACAAGAACACAGAAGGTCCCCGAGAGCACAGCTCCAGTGTTTAGTTTACCAGCCCTCGCCCGCCTCTGGGGCTGTGAACTAGAGCAGCCACAGCCTCTGTCAGTGTCCTTTGCTTCCAGAACTCTTGGTTCACCATCTCATAAAGCTCACTTCCACAGGCAAACTTCAGGTTTGTTCGAGGGAAAGGTCAATATTTATTACAAGATTTACACACATTCCTTGACTTTTTAACATGAATAAAACAGTACTATGCTTTAAAAAGAATCTTAGCTTTTAAAAATGTTTCTGACTACAGTTTTTGAGAGCTGTATCTCTAATTTCCTTTTTTCCCTACCAGTTCTGTGCTGGTTTAGGAAGGGATACTTTTATAATTCAGAGTGATTTTTAGGAGCATGAACATCAAATGGGAACAGAACTAGATACCTGTCAAAACTCCTCGGACTTCACCAGCTACTGGTTTCAAATCTAACAAGCCAGTCACCTCTCCAGGGTGTCCCAAGGGAAGGTAGAAAGCTGCTCTCTCCCTATAGGCAGTTTCATGTAGCTTCTGTGGACTGGCTGACATTAGCAGACTTAAGAGAGTTATTCTGAAATAATGTCTGTAACCATAAGAAAGACTGATGTGCAGTCCGAAGAGTTAGATGAGGTTACCATCCTTTTAAGGTAAAGGATGGTATAAAACCTTTTCATCTCAAAGACTTCCAATGTAAGACAGAAACTTATTATTTAAGCACATCCCCTATTCAAATACTTTTTACATTGTTGCAATAGCATAGGCCAGGTAGATAACAATTGATATTTATTTTTAAGAAATTTAAAATGTCATTAATCAGCCTAAAAAAGTCAACATTCTTCTTTTATTCAGACAGGTCTCACTATGTCATCCTATATAGAACTCTCTATATAGACCAGGCTGGCCTCCAACTCACTTTATCTGCCTCATAAGTGATAGGATTAAAGGGGTGAGCCACCATGCCCAGGCCACCAACATTATTTTTTTAACAACTTATTGGAATTTTATTTCTTGAAGTATGAGGTTATAATTTTAACAACAATCTCAAAATATCTGTTAATAGTTTCCTATGATAGAAATAAAGAATTACAGCTATTCAACTAAAAATCTGAAATTAAAATATTATTACCATTTAAGATAAAAATAAGAATTGCCAGGCATGGTAGTGCATGCCTTTAATCCTAGCCCTTGGGAGAGAGAGGCAGGCGGATCTTTGTGCATTGGAGGCCAGCCTGGTCTATGTAGTGAGTTCTACGATAATCAGGGCTATGTAAAGAGAACTTGTCTCAAAACAAAACAAAACAAAACCCAACCAAACAAAAAAATTAACTGCTAAGACAACAAATCTAACAAACCAGTCATCCAAATGCTAATTATTTTAAGTTATCTATTATGGCCCAATCTAGTATATTTAATAACTTGAAGAGCGCAATTAAGTATTACTAAAAACTAGACAACTTTACAAGCCCAGAATAATTAACTTCCCCCCAAAAAACAATACACACTAACAGTCAGTGCAGAATGATTTATATCCTCTCTTTTAAAAAGAAACCTTCCTATAATCCTATCACTTGAAGCAAGAGACAGGCAGATCTGAGTTCGAGGTCAGCCTGATCTACAGAGCAAGTTCCAGAGGAACTTGATCTTGAAAAACAAGGGTGGGGGTGTGTGGAAAAAGAAAAAAAAAAAAAAAAAAAAAAAGGGAAGGAAACCTTCCCAATTTCTTCATTTAAAGCACTGCCTCCAGGATATAAATGCTGGCCATTTCCTATGCCTCACTAGTTAAGTTACAAGTTCTTCTTAAAGGAATGTGCAAGTCAGCCACACTTGGCAATTATGTTTTGTGGTTTTGTGGTGGATGCTGCCATTTTCTATGGATTTAGAAAAGTGCAATAAATCTGAGACAAACATATTATATAATTGATTACCTTATGTGTCTTTTCCACTTCGTATCGTATTATTTCCAATACTTTAGCATTTTAGTATGGAAACAAAGTTACTTTCCAGTGTTCCTTTTCACTGTAATCTTTCAGATAATCTATCCTGGTCATAAATACCATCTTTAAAAGAAATGAGCGACTAAGCATGTTAACAAATTCTTATTTATAGCTAAAAAGAGGAGAAAAGAAAACCAAAATATTAGAAAAACTCATGTTCTGGTCTTATAACCATAAACATTTGTAAGAAACAAATTAACTTGATACATGAAAATTATGATAATAAGTTAAATGCTAGCCGGGCGGTGGTGGCGCACACTTTTAATCCCAGCACTCGGAAGGCAGAGCCAGGTGGATCTCTGTGAGTTCGAGGCCAGCCTGGATTACCAAGTGAGTTCTGACAAGTGCCTGCCTTTAACTACAGAGCAATCTCAGTTCCCCTCCCCTTCACTCCAAACAACTACCTTCAAGGAGAAATATATTCTTGCATAGCCACATTAAGGAAAATCATGAGTCTTTCTCTTAGTGGAATAAGACATCCAAATTACTATATATAAGAAGCTGATGGAAAATATCAAGACACAGAATCCACATATATTATAAAGCCCTCAATATAAAAAGTCAAGCTGGGTGGTGGTGGCGGCGGCGCACGCTTTTAATCCCAGCACTCAGGAGGCAGAGCCAGGTGGATCTCTGTGAGTTCAAGGCCAGCCTGGTCTACAGAGCGAGTTCTAGGAAAGGCACAAAGCTACACCGAGAAACCCTGTCTCGAAAAACCAAAAACCAAACCAAAACAAAAAAAGTCAAAATATATACCCTTTAAAGAGATTAAAAAAAAAATAAATGCATAGGGAAGGTTTTGAAGGCATTTTTAAAAAGATGTAGTTTCAATTTTGTGATCCTTCTTGCTTGCTTGTTTTCATTTTGGGAGATGATGAGTTTCTCCATATAGCCCAGGCTGGCATCAAACTCATGACCCTCCTGTCTCAGTCTCTGAGGGCTGTGATTACAGCATGTGCCACCATACCCAGCTTCCTAGCTTTGTTTCTTTTTCTCCTTTTCCTTCTCCTCCTCTTCTTTTTTTTTAAGAATATATATTCTCCACTCTTAGGCACACACCCAAAGGACGATTCTACCGTGAGGACACTTGCTCAACCATGTTCATTGCTGCTCTAGGCACAATAGCCAGAAATTGGAAAGAACCTAGATGTCCCTCAACATAAAAACAGATAAAGAAAACATTTACACAATGGAGTGTTACCCAGCTGTTAAAAACGATACCACGCAATTTGTAGGCAAATGGAACGAACTAGAAAAAGAATCATACCGAGTGAGGTAACCCAGACCCTGAAAGGTAAATATGGTATATATTTGCTTTTATGTGGATATCAGCCATTGAGTAAATGATAATCAGGTTACAATCTATAGACCCAGAGAGGTTAGCTATAGAGGAAGGGTCAGGGGTGGAGCGGGAGCGGGTGAGACAGCGACATGGATCTCCCTGGAAGGGGAAACAAATAGATTTCATAAGTGAACTAGGAGCAGGGAGGCGGGGGACTGGAATGGGAGGTTCAGGGAGGGAGGGTGAGGGAATTTGGAAAGAGACACCTAGAACTGAGGGGCATCTGAGGAGTGGTATGGAAACTTCCTAAAATAGGAAGGCCATCTTAATAAAGTCTCCAAATAACAGGGGAGACTCAGTCCCAACTGGCCATCTCGTGTATCTGAATGAGGCTTCAGGAGTTGTTTACTGGGGAACTCTGATTACTCCTTACCTTTCTTTTAAGCAGTTAAACTCACAGGTAGATGAGCACAACTTAGTTTGAGTAAACAGTTCCCCTTGAGTTAGCCTCTGGGTGAAAAACTATGACCTGCCTCTTCTGTGAGTTGTAAACCCCTCGTTTATGGAAAGCTATCCCATGCAAAGGTGGACAAAAGATCACACCTTCCCTGCGCTTACAGTGTAATCACTGTGGCTCAGCATTTACTATGCACCAGGGTCCTACACTGAATGCTAATCGGTCCGTATGATTTTGGTCACTTCTCCTAATACTCCTATGGTGAAGATTAAAGGGAAACCACAAGTAACCCGCATTTCAAGTCCTTGACACAACTATGGATGGTGTTTTTTATTAGGGCTATGCACTATGCACAATCTCCAACGTTAATTCAACATTCACTGTACTACAGCCTTTCCAAAGGACTGACTTCCACTCATAGTTAGTTCTAAGAAGTCTTCAATGAATTCCCATCACCTACTAAACCAAATCCAAACCCTGTGCACTTCACATTTGAAACATGTTTCGCATAGCTCTATTTCTCACTAAATCCCAACCATTCTCTAAGCACACTGGACTACTTGTAGGTTTTAGAACATATACCTTAAAAAATACTCTTGCTAAAATCTAATCTTTCAATGCTCAGTAGAAAGCCTTCTTCACAAAGGTGATTCCCTCTGGTACTCCCAAGCACATGGGTTTTTATCTCTATTATGATATTTTATATTATACTTGTTCCTCAATATCCAAGGAAGATTAGTTCAGGACCCTCCACTCTCATCCCTTCAAGACACTGGAATGAGCAGATGCTCAAGTATCTTATAAAAAAAAGGCAGGTTTTTGTATATAACCTACCCATACCCTACATTGCTTCTAATACTCAAATACAATGTAAATCCTAGGCAAATATACGTTAGGGAATATACTGCTTAGGGAATAATGATCTTCAAGAATCTGTATATGTTAAAAGTACATATGCAACCTGTACAGGTTCAACTACTTTCTGATCTATGGTTGGTACAGTATTTGAGGAGTAGAGGGTCCACTGTATCAGCCTATAAGCTCATTGAAAGCAGCGGTCACTTATTTTTATATCCCTACTGGACCTGGCAGTGTCTTACACACAATGTATGCTCAACAGCATAGAAAATTTCACCATTATTAATTACATCTCTGAAAGTAGCAAGACTTGGTATCCATGTACATTTCCTTCCTTAATTTCTCCTTTAGTTCACTTAATAGGGTAATGATATTCATGTAACTATGGTTGCTCCCTTTCTACTTGTAATTCAACATCACTGAGCCATGACTCTTTCAATACCATAAGTCATGTAGTTATATAATGCTCCTACAGCAACTCATGCATTAACACTGGAGAAGGAACAAGAAGGAAGGAGTCAAACACACGCTGGAACTCTAGGGTCACTGGTTAAATCCTTGGCTAGGATACAAAATTCCCTTGGTCAATTTTGGGTCATCTTTGGCTTAGATGAAGTTAAAATCAAAAGATATGCATGGCTATCTACTACCTACTACTAACTGTTTTATAAATACTGTTTCAAATCTATATAAATAGGTGAAAATAATTAATATCCTTAAAAGTCCCAACCCCAACTGACTTGACTTCCTAGTTGATTATTTATGAGCAGCTTTTCTTGGTTAAACTCTAATGCACTAGGAAGCCTCAGCTTTCACCCTTATAGTTACACTCTTGGGCAAGCATTGGAATTCTTCCTATTTGGCTTCTTTCAAGCAATCAAGTAATATATACACCTCAAGTATATATTTTTGCATATATGTAAATATTATATTGCGATACAATTAAATTTAGGTAAATATACCATGTAAATACAGTATGTGGTCTTATCTATAAATAAAACCTATCATTTCCAATGACTGGAGAATGTGCTAACTTTCACATAAATGTATCAGAAATAAAGAAAAGTTAAGGACACTGGAAAGGAGAACCTGCTTCATTTATGTAATTCTCACTATTACTTGTTCCCAATATTACTTGTGAACCTTAGAGAAGGATGGTTGCTGTCAAAGCTTACTTTTCAATGAAGACCAGAGTACTATTTTGCACATTTTCAGGACTTGACTACATAGCACTTCAGCGTTATTTCTCTTAAAATGCTTTTGCATTAGTTTGGCACTATTAGCAAACAAATTAAACTAGAAATTCTCAGGCAAAAGTTAAGCTACAAGTCAGTGCTAGCCACATGTTACAAAATGTTAGGGCAGTTACTAAGTCACTCGGTTTCAAAGCCAGAAAACTGTAAGTTGTGAACTGTGTGCTGTTACAGATCACACAGCCTACGCGTGAGTGCCCCGACTTTTGCATACCTGGAAATAGAAAAATTCAAACTGTAGCTGTTCTTGGTTGGCTAATTGGCAGCTTACAAATGTTTAATTAAGTAACTGCAGTGAGCTCATCTCTACTGGATACTTCTTTTCCAGAGCAGGTCCAGGAACTGGGTCTGGAGCCTTGAAAGCAGAAGAGAAACTACAGTAAACTAGAGATAGGCAGAATAAGGATGTGAGCAGACAACACTCTTGAGGTCTGAAAGCAGGAGTGCTTCCTGAAGGCTCTAGCAGAACAGCTCTCAAGCAGGAAAAGGTATCTTACATACACCCTTATAGGCACACTCTTCACCTGCCCAACTCCTGAAACTCCCAGTTCTGGGTCGTGAACAAGTAGCCTTTATGAAATCTCCAGTGGTTCTGAACAGCAGCCTGCCTGCCAGAGGCCAGTGTGACTGTAACAGAAGCAGCAAGACCTATTTGAGTGATAAAAGTGGAATTACAAACCCTCCACTCTCAGGTCCCTTTACCCTCCCTCGCTGTCCTTAACTGCTGTCCTTATTTCCTACATCAGACATGCTGCAGAGCCTTCCTAGGACTGTTTTAGATAGATTCAGGCAATAAACTCAATTCCAAGTTCCAGACAGGGTTACTCTGTGTAGTTCTGGCTGTCCTGGAACTCCCTCTGTAGACCAGGCTGGTCTCAAATGCAGAGAGATCCACCCGCCTCTGCCTCCTGGTGCTGGGATTAAAGGTGTGCGCCACCACATCTGGCTCAAGTTCCAATTCCCAAAAACACTTGGTAATGCTTAAAGAAGGTGGCAAAGAACAAGTCATAAGATTGCTTCTTAACCCACTGGAAATTATTTTCCCATTATCAAAACAGATTCACTAAAAAGAATTCCTCAGGCCCATATGAAAACAAAAACAAATTGGCAACTACAAAGTTAGAGAAATGGTAGACAATGCATTAATTAGTTTCTCAGAGACCTCGAATGATGTCCTTGCACTTGATTCTCAGTAGGCTGGCCCTTTAGGAGTTCCTCTAAGAAATGAATCCCACAGTAGTAAACTGAAATCTCTCTTGTATCAAACGTGAGGACTGTAATGGGACAAAGATAGTGTGGATAATAAAGGCTTAACAAGTAAACTCCCTCCCTGCATTTCTAGTACATAACAACACAACAAAAACACACTAGACGTCAATTTCTGGGGGGTGGGGTGGGGGTAGAAAATGAAAGCTTTCCATGTTTTGTGATGGCATGTTGTAGAAAAAATCCTGAAGACAGGAACCTTAGTTCAAATCTCATTTCAATATGGCCTTGAATTAAAATGTTCCCATCCAAAGTCTCCTTTTTATCAAATGGCAGACAGCTGCTCATTTCCCTGGGCTGCCATGCAACCTTGCTTGTGTACGCAAGCACCTCAAGTCTCCGGCGTCGTATCAGGTTTCCAATACATTCTGCTGCATTACTAAAGAATGAAACACACTCTTTCTTGTTTGCTTTATTTCTGCTCTGAACATGTAGGTATACTTAAGCTTTCATTTTCACAGATGCTAAAGCAATACCTAGGTTTAATAAGCTGTAGGTGTAATTAAATGCATCACATTCTAAGAGATGTAATTCATTTATTAACACTGGTTTCAGAATAACTACAAGACAGTTCAATTCCAGAGTTGAAGAGAAACAAAGGATGTAAAAATTTACACTTCGGATACCAAGATAGTCTGTAGTAAACAAGAACAAAAGCTTCTCTCCCAGTAAAGTAGAATATAGGTACAATAACAGTATGTTAAAATGTAGCTCTGGGATGCAGAACTTCAAAACCAAAACCACCACCACCAAAACCCCAGGAAAGTAATTACTCCATGATATAACTTGGTTTTTATGCAGTTAAGGCAAAGAAAAGCCTTCTACTACATATGGGCAATAATTTCTCTCTTACTGATAGAACAGTGGGTTCCACAGAAAATCATTATTTACCAAATATGGCTCTAAGATCAGATTACAACTCCTCTGCCACTTACCAAGTATAAAGCAAGTGTCACAAGCCACAAGGAATTTAAGGGAAAAAAAACCACACAGTTATTCAAAATGTATTCATTACCACAACTTTCTTTCAACATAGTTGAAAAACTTAACATGGAAGTATGCCACTCAAAATGGAGAGATAGGATTTTATTCGTATAGTTCTCAGAAAGCAAAAAAAAGGTCTGAAGAGATTCCTGTCACTCTCATGGAGGGCTTTCACTTTCAAGACTACTAAGGAGGGAAAACACCATAGACAAATCAATATTATGTATTTGTTTGTTGGTTTGTTTTTTGAAACAGGATTTCTTTGTCTGACAGCTCTGGCTGTCCTAGAACTCACTTTGTAGACCAGGCTGGCCCTGGACTCACAGAGATCCACCTTCCTTGAGTGCTGGGATTAAAGGCGTGTGCCACCACCTCTCAGCAACATTAGGTATTTTTAATTTTATAACTAGCTGTCATATTGAAATCATATTACTCATGGTAACATTTTAGTTATTTTCTTTGCTTTTATCCATGTCTACAATATCAATAGTAAATTTTTCTCCCCTTTCAATAATACCTGATTTTATTTTATTATTATTATTATTATTTTTTAGTCTAACTGTATTATGTAGTATTTCCATAACAATGTTATGTAACAGTAATGTTGGGACTAAGGAGGATGGCAGGGAGGTTTGGGGCAGTCTCATTATATAGCTCAGGCTAGCCTGAAACTTGTTATTTTACTGCCTCAGCCTCCTGTACAATTATAAGCAACATCTTAATAGGCTTTGATTTGTGACTTTTTACTAGAAATTTAGCATTTTACTAAATACTAATGGGAATTCTAGCATCTTACTATTTCTAGTAACAAAATGGTGGTTTCTGGTCTGAGATGTGAAAACTTAGGAATCTTTCGGGCTGGAGAGGTGGCTCAGAGGTTAAGAGCACTGCTTGCTCTTCCAAAGGTCCTGAGTTCAATTCCCAGCAACCACATAGTGGCTCACAACCATCTGTAATGAGATCTGGTGCCCTCTTTCGGCCTGCAGAGACACGTGCAGACAGAGCACTTTATACATAATAAATAAATAAATCTTTAAAAAACAAAACAAAACAATTAAAAAAAAAAAACAACCAAAAACCCAAAACTTAGGAATCTCTCTCTATTCTTGTTTTACTAAGAACTATTAGTGAAATAAATGTTGAAGATCCCGTATTCCACTTTTTGGCATCCCTTAAGATACCCACACCCACTGTTCACCATTAACATGAATTAATTTATAGTATTATTCTAGTGACGTAATGCTGGAGTCCATTTGATAAGTTCATTAAGCATTTTTTCATCAACTTTTCTGGGACTAGTCTGCAGTTTTTTGATCTATTTTACTATCATGGTATGCTTGGCTTTGTACCTCAAAGTTCACCTTTCCTTCCTTATATGTTCTGAATTAGTTACCCGAGGCTACAAGTTTTAAAATTCAATTATAAATTTAAAGAAGAATCAAGAGTCTCTAAGGTCTGGTTACTCTGTAAGGGAAGGTCTCCCACCAAGACTGGCATTTGCATTTTATGTGAGACCAGACCCTATTCCTTCACTCTTCCCTTGAGGAAGTTTCCTGCCTTCGCTTTAACTTATAGACTCTTAGTCATCTTAAACACACTGCTACATGCATACACCAAAGTTGCCAGTTAAGTCTTAAAGTTATTCAGCAAGTATTAATTCACAAAGCTACGTACTAAATTGCTGACGCAGGCCTTGCCCTCTACACCCTAGTCTATCTAGTAAGAAGCCAACAAGAAACCTAGAAACCACAACTGAAACCACACAAATAAGAAACAATATTCACTAGGCTTCTTTCCTGCTTGCCACTCCCACTAAAACCCTACCCCTTCTCCAGTTGGGGTCTCTACATCAGAGGTCATAAACCCTTTGGTTGTCTCAAGGAAGCTGCAGATTCCCAAAGAGTGCTTTTGAAAACAAAGTACTCATGATTATAAAGATAGTCAATTTTATTGAAATATGGTCATATAACAGTGTGACATGTCCAAACCTGGATGCATGCTTAATACTGGAATTGAGAATAGTGATTCTTCTCAGAGACTGGGACCAGCAGACCGATGAGAAGATACGGAGAGTTTGGTCCATGAGTAAAAGCAAGGTTTCAAAAGCACAAGATAAATGACTAGTAGGGAAAATGATGTGAAACAACACAGCTACTTTTTTTTTTTTTTTTTAAAGACAGGGTCTCATTGTATGTAGACCAGGCTGGCCTTGAACTCAGAGATCTGTCTCTGCCGCCTTATTTATGATTTCTTATTAATACCTAACACACATACACACACACACACACACACACACACACACACACGTTGGAGCAGGAGCCTCCAACAATTACAAATCTAAATTCCAAAGTGGTAATATGTGTAACTACACAGAGACATCCACACCTAAAGTACAGTGTGAGAACTGTCCCACAGTGCTAAAGAAAGAGGCACTGCTGAGGCTACTGTGGTCTGTGCTTTTGTAAAACCCGATCAGAGGTAGATGTTAACGGCCCATTAGAACTCAGCAAAAACTGAATCCTTTGTACTTCCACATGCACCTCTCCCTCAAATTCTACCCTCGGGTGTCTCTGGGCTCATGTAATTTAGATTAAACCTCTCTACTGAATGTTACTTGAAAAGAAGAGGCAGTCTCACACTCTCCAGGTTGGCCCAAACTCTGGTAGCTGACCCCCCCCCCCCCAGTGGCAGGATCACAGGTGTGCGTCACCACGCATGGTTTATGTTGTGCTGTGAGTGAGCTCCAGGCCTCAGGCATGCCAGGTAAGCATCTACTCACTATGCTAGACACTCAGCCCTAAACTGACCTACTTTCAATCCTTGAGCATATTCCTCATACATGGTCCTGTTAGAGAAGGACATTTTCAAGTCCTTCTGAACACTAAGCACACTCCATACCTTTCCTCTTTGTCCTCCCCTCTCACCCACAGAAGAGGAAAACAGCCCCTTTGTTCCCCTACAATGTTCCACATCTGCTTTGATGTTACACAGAAATACACCATTTTATATATTTTTATCAAATCTAGGAACTGAAAATAAGAATATATGTAAGACAAATGGTACTTGTTTTTCTGAGACTGGCTTGATTCACTTACTATGACTATTTCCAGTTACATTTTCCTGCAAACCATGGAACTTTGTTCTTTTAGGTTGAAAACATTCCATTTGTGTACATTTACCACATTTTCTTTATCCCTTCCTCTGTTTGCCTTTGTGACTGTTGACTTGGAGGTCTCTGGACAAATACTGAAGTGGTATGGCTGGATCATATGGTAGATCTATTTTTAGGTTTTTGAGGAGCTTTCGTAGTTGCTAGACTACCTTACATTCCCACTAGCAGTAGATAATGGCTTCCTTTTCCTCACATCCTCACCAGCATTTATTAATATTGTTTTCTTAAAATCTATCTCCTTTTATTTCCCATCAGTTCCTAAATCCTTAGGAATCTACTCAGGCTTTTATGAACATGCTCAACCTCTCTTCCTTCAGTGCCCAGTGTTTTTGCTTAGAATGTAATTTCTCCACATTGACACTTACTAAAACCACTTCTTCAAAACCAACTCTAGTCTGACCTCCTTCCTGACTCCTTTTCCCTTGCTTCAGCCCACACGGGCTCTATACCCAGAATGACTATTGCTCCTGCGGACCAACAAACACTGTGATTCTTTATTTTTCTCTTATTGTTCTGCTCTTCTGGTGACATGGACTATATGTTCAAATATAGGATACTGCCTACATGCAATATAGACACAAAGTATACAGAATAAGTAAAATGCTCTCAATAAATCAATACTAAGACTTTTGTTTTGTAACTTCAAATACCAGAAAATATATTGAGAAGGCCAAATGTCCAGTAAACAGCTAAAATGGATATTTTAACACCCCAATAAGAACCTAGATATCACTACTCATTAAGAATCGACAAGCTTACTTACTGGGCAGTAAGGAACTTCATGAGTTATTAACTAACTTAGTAAGTATATTAGGGAAGAGATACCTTAAAAGCAGTAATAAAATGCTTCATTCTAAAATGTCTCTAAATGCCTAGAACATGCACCTAGACTCTATGGACTAAGTTCCCACACAGCTAAGTGGCAGGCCTTGGATCAGAATCTGGGATTCTGATTCATTCTGAAGCTAGGAAGCAAACACTGGTTCTGTCTCCTACAAAAAGATTTAGTATGAAAAGCAGGTACATGTGTATAAGGTTCCCTATTTCAGAAGGCAGAGAAACATGAAATATAAAGAAATAGACTTGGAACTAAAACATTTATTAATATAGGTTTATATAACACACATGATGTAGATTTTAAAAACTCCATATAAAATCTACAAATGCAGATTGTAAATTAATAATAAAGTTTTAATTACTTTATGCAAACAGTTTTATTGAGTGATAGGAGATAAATGATGTCCTATTTACTGATTACTCTTTGAATTTTAAACATAGCATATAGCTGCAGTTTTCTTCAAACAGCTCTAACAACTTCACTTATTTCACCAACTATAAAAACTAACCTACCTATGGCGTGGAGGTGGGATGAGTTGACAATGGTGACACTGGTGTAGTCTCTAAGTCATCTTCAGGGCACAGACATCTCAAGAGGAGACTAGGAATGAGGGCAGGAAATAAGGAATCTTTCTCCACATGTAAAAGCTCTGCTGTTGGCTATGACTAAAAAGAACATACTTTTTCCTAAAGGGAAGCTCTTAGACTAACGGCAATGGAATTCAGACAGCGAGGGAGAGAAAGGGTGGGTCTGGAACAAGTAAACCAGCATCCCGACAATACACACTACCAGCCTAAACAACTGAACTAAAGCTCTGCCTCCTACCGGATAATGCATTTCTAGTCATTGTAAGTAGTGATAGGCTCTGAAGCCAGGAACCCCAGACTCCTAGCTCTCATTCTTTGCTATCTTCATATATTCAATGGCGAAGTTTCACTAATCACTCCCAAGGTCTTGTATCCATTCCTCTAGTCCCTCCTTAATGTTCTGGTTCAGATGTACCCTGACAACCCGTTAAGACCTTCCATCTGATGCCGTGTCCTACTCAACAGCTTTTCTAAGCTGTGCTTTACAACTGCAACAGGCCCACTAACTGCCTAAAATACACACTGGATCACATCACATCCTTCCCATAAGGAGCAAGGGATTTTATAGTTGATTGGTACTGAGCGTTTTGACCTAAGAAATGCAAAAGAGGAAAGCTAAGAAGGAAACGCGACAAAGCTGAGGTTAGCTCCATCAGAGCACTGGTGTCAAGCTCACTGTACTGGTTCATGACTGCATTCCAACACTTGTAAAATCCAAGGCTAGCTTAGGCAATATAAGACCTGTTTTGTTTGTTTGTTTTTAAAGTATCAAGAAGGCCAAATGAACAGAGGAAGTTTAAAGCTTTTGACAACAGTAAGTGTCAGGTACTCAGTCAAATGATTTATAATGTGTTTGTTCATTTAATGATCCAAATAGTCATGTGAAACAGGTTATTTGGTTCAGTTCATAGCATAAAATAAATATGAATATACAACTATTTTCTCTTATTCAAGACACTTAAACAAGGCCACTAAATATTATCTTAGTGTCAACAGTGTCAGATAGTACCATATACATGCTATTAGTCTGTCATGGACTGACTGCTGTCACGGACTGTAGTGTGTATACAGATATGTACACATGCACACTATACATCTGCAAATAAAGATATGTTAGTGGTAGTAGACAGCTCAGTTGGAAGGACCCGAGTTTGATCCCCAGTACAGGAAAAGCCAGGCATGTTGACCTGCCTTTGCAATCCCAGCCTTAAGGAGGTAGAGACAGATCGATCCCTTGGGCTTTATCTCCAGCCAGCCTAGTTGAATTGGTGAGCTTCAGGCCAGTGAGAGATCTTGTCTCAAAAACAGTGGATAGGCTCCTGAGGAATAAGGATTACTGGAAGTGCTCCTCTGCCTCCACATGCATGTGTTCCCATGCATAAATAGTATTTAGAAATTACTTTTCTGTTATTTCAATGTACGATAGTAAAGGGCTCAAGGTTTTTGTCTTATATAGCTCAACATGAGAAAGTGTATGGAGCTGTTTTTGTTTTGTTTTCGAGACAGGGTTTCTCTGTGTAGCTTTGTGCCTTTCCTGGAACTCACTCTGTAGCCCAGGCTGGCCTCGAACTCAGAGATCTGCCTGCCTCTGCCTTCTGAATGCTGGGATTAAAGGGATGTGCCACCACCGCCCGGCATGGAGCTGTTTTATAAGCATAATAACGAACAAAGAAAATTTTGTTCTATACTTACTTCTGCCATTTACCTGCAAATGGAGAGAACTAGGTAGGAAATAGATCACAAAAATTTCCTAAAAGACATGCTATTATGTATTCAATGAGCCCAGACTACCATCTGCAATGTGTAATCCATTCAACCGTGTTCTGGACCAAAGAGAAGATGAATCTGCAGAAGGCAAAAATGCACACCTCACTGGCCTTAGGCTGGTGATGGTGTTATCATGGGCACACTCCCCAGCAGTGGGATTTAAAAGCCTCAAGGCCCTACTCAGAAAAGGCAGGCAACTCTAACCTGCAATCTTAAATGCATTTGTTTTCAAAGTCAAGTACATGTACTAGCTTTAAACTTTTGGTAGGCTGTATGCATCATTCATTCACAAATACTTAATGATTGTCCATGTGCTAAAGCATTGTATTAGTGCTAATGGACTACTGGGACAAGCAGCTCTGATACCACCACGCCCACTGTATCCTTGCAGTATACTCAATAAACTTTCCTTTTCCCAAAATATTTAAAACAACTTAGTACAAAATACTGAAAACTTAACAGATCATTATCAATACAAGTTGGTAAATTCTGCCAATAGGAGTAAATAAAGCAATGCTAGCATTATATAAATCATCAATAAGAAAATGCTAGAGCTAATGATCAGTTACAGCAGGAAAAAAATGATGGTGTTTTAAAAATACTGTCCAGAAGTTAAATGTAAAGAGATCTCAGCGGGGCCAGAAGATGTGCCTCTCCTCCGGTCTCTGTGACTGAGGTGCACTCTTTCTCCTCACCAGCTGATTCTGAGCTGCATCTCCTTGTCAGCTGTTTTACATCCTAGTTTTCCATCTGACTCTGGATAGTTTTATGTACAAGAACTGCTGTCAGAATGTCATTTGGGGACTTACGAGCAGTGTCAAGCTCTTCACAATATGCATAGGGATACTTCAGTTTACAAAGGCTTAGGACAAAGCTCTGAATTATTAGTAAAAAACTATTAGATGAGCAAGATTACAACCATTCATCTACCAAATAAGTATGGTTCAAGATAAACGCTTCAATATATTCATCCTCAATATTATCTTCTAATGATACAATTTCTGGTGTTTTTAACATCAGCTATTCAACTGTCTGTGGGTAAACAGAACCAATCCACACTTTCATAAAGTTCTTTAGTTTGTCATCAGACTAAGCGTTCTAAACAGAAAGGTATTACAATCCACAACAAATCTATCTATTACCTCAACTGACAAATTTTTATTTCTAGCCAGAATCTCTTGCCTAAATTCCATTTTAAGTATTGAGTGACTTGCCTACTTGATCTTACAAATTATATGTCTAGAAGGCATTTCAGAGCTAGTGTGTTCCAAAGCAAGCTCCTGATTGCCTAGCCCAGTCTAAACTTGCCATTTCCCCTCTCTTCCCAACTCAGTCAACAGCACTTCCATGCTTCCAACTGCTTGGGCCAAAACCCTTGGGAGTCATTCCTGGTTTCCCCCTCATGCTTCACATATAATTCATCAGCAATTCTTGCCCACACAGGGCTTGAAACACATCCAAAATCTGACCTTTTCTCACCCTTTACTGTTACTGCCCTGGTTTCAGCCACTACTGCCTCTCATTTGGATCACTACAATCATTTTCATTATAGTCTCTTTCCTTACATCTTTGTTTTAGTCTCATGATCTATTCCATACATTGCAAAGTTTAAAAAAGGAAGTCATAATGTAAAGAAAATAGACCATAAAACCAGTTACTGATGTATAAAAAGTATCTGACAATGTCCAAAACCCAGTCATGATAAAAACTTTTAATCAAACTATTAACCAGAGAGGGAACTGATGAACAGCACCTAAAAAACAATGTAGCCAACACATCCTTTGTGGTCAAAGATTGACTATATCCTAAGACTTGAAAAGAGCTAGCCAGAGCTGTAAGGCAAGAAAAGAAATAAAAGGCACCCAAACTGAGAAAGAACAAAAATGGTCCGTGCTCAGAAGTACACAGAAAACTCACAGAATCTACTTAAAAACAAACAGTAGTTTTCAAAAATCTCAGAACACAATGTGTATCCACAGCAATCAACTGTACTGATGTTAACAACAATTAAAAGTCAAAATTTAAAACATAATAGCAACTTACAATTGCTTGTAAAGTCTAGGTATAAATCTAATAAAAATGTGTTTGATTTATATGCTGGAAACTACAAAACGCTGATGAAAGAAATAGAAAAAAAAAAGGCGAAAGATACTCTATTCATGGATTTGAGTCAATAAAGTGAGAATCTAAATTTTCTCCAAAACTGACCTACAAATGTAGTATAATTCTTAACAAATTCCAAGTGGTGCCTTTTTTTAATATAAAAAGTAAACAGAGCCAAAATAATTTTAAAAAGAATAAAGTTAGAGAAATTTGACAATTTACCACATAGTTACTGCAATCAAGATAGTATACTAATGAGAAGGGCAGATCCAAAGAGCAAAAGAATGGAAAGATCCAGAATGGGACCCCTTGCAATTACAGCCATGTGATTTTTGTCAAAGTTGCAAAAATAATTCTATGGAAGGATAGTTTTTAAAGCAGATAATGTTGGAACTAGTCATTCAGAAGCACCCCCCCCCAAAAAAATACCTCAACCTAAACGTCAGATTTTAATATAAAAATTAAATCAAAATAGATGATATATTTCTATTGTCATATATAAAGCTTTTAGAAAACTTTTGTAATAAGAGAAAATCTTTGAGAACAGATGAGTTCTGAGAGGTGGCAAGAAAGGTACAATCCATAAAAGATAAAATGAACAGAAATAATGAATAGCTAGACCATCAAAATAAAAAATTCTATGTAAAAGACACTGTTAAGAGGATAGAGAGAACTCACATGCTACAAGAAAATATTTGCAAATCACTAACAGGAGACTTGGATAGCATAAAGAAATCTCTAAACTCAGTAAACAATCCAGTTAGAATATAGGCACACCACCACCAAGGATACATAAACAGTAAAGCAGCACATGAAAACATATTTACATCACTAGCTATTAGGGAAATACAAATTAAGCTATGATGTCATGTCACCTATTAGATTGGCTGAGATGAAAAATACTGACAGTACCAAATGCTGGTGAAAACGGAGAGAAACCAGATCTCTTATGAGGTAAAATGGCACAATCACTCTAGAAAGTTCTGTTTTTTCCTTATAATTGTATTATAAGAAACAATATGTATTTTAACATATTATGTTAAAATGTATTTTCACATAAAAACATGTACATAATTGTTCACAGTAAATCTATCTACCTCCCTATGTACATACATACCATTAACCTATCTTTTCCTTTGGGAACTAAAGGCATGATTTGGAGAGGAGCTTCTACCAAACAGTGGTCAAAGAATAATCCTCTTCTATGCCTTTTCTAATGCCATTGGTCCAACCAAATTGTTATATACATCAATAGTTCATTCCTTGTTAATGCTGAGAACTATACTGTTGTTGGATGTACCACAGTTTAATCACACACTAATTTGAAGGCCTGAGTTCTCTAATTTGGGGTTATAAAAATTAGGCTGGGAGTTGTGCTTGTATTTCACACAGAAATTCAATGTTAAAGCCTTGAATTGCTACCACCTCATAGTCTTTTTATCCATGTATTCACCAGTCTACTTGCTCTCCCACATATGTGTGAATGCCCTTACCTCTTTCACATATTGCCACATCTCTGACACCTAGTTGGAGCACTGATTTTCTGTGCCATGTTGTTTTCTGACTGATACCAACTATTTGGTACACTTCACTGTCCCCTGATGAGTTCATCTCATTTACTGTTAGGGAAATATTAGTGCTTCCCCCCCTCCCCCTTTCTGCCTGTCCCATGCATGGTCCTGACCAGCTCACTCAAGTAACTGATCACAATTTGTCTACTTTTGAAGAACTAAACCTTTTCCAATTGTTAGTCGTTTCCACTGAAACAGGCAATGTGTCTTTTGTACAAAGTGGTAATTCCGTCCAACAACACAGAGAACAGTGAGGAAACCTTAGAATCCTCCACACGAGTGAGAAAGACCATATTGATTCTCCACTTCCTACCTTGGTACATTCATGTGCACACTCAACACACAACCCCAAGCTTTATTTTTATAATGTCAAATTGGAGGCCCTCAAGTCCTTCAAACTGATAAATGCTTAAGTAAACTGCAGTACATCCCAACAATAGTATGCTTCTCAGCATTAACAAGGAATGACTTATTGATTCATACAACAATTTGCATGGATCAAGGGCACTAGGTAAAGTCAAAATAAAAAGCTAACCTCATATAATTCCACTTATGCATTTTCAGTGATAAAATTACAGTGTTGTTAGCAAACAAACTGATATTTGTCAGGGGTTAAGGTCGAAGGAAATGGTTAGACTATAAAGGAACAAAAGAGTTTCTTAGTGATGATTACAAAGTACTCTGACATCAGTCTAATTATGATGATTACACAAATCTATACACATTATAGAAAGATACATATGCAAATCCCGATTAATAAGCGATGTTCTAAGAAATAGGGAAATGCAAATTAAGTTTCATCTTAAGACTGTTAGCTTCCTTGCTCATCTTGAATAAAATCTAAAGTCCTTAGCACAATCAAAAACTACATGGAAAGTACATACTTACATATCATTTCCTATGGCACTGGCCTTCCAGCTCCTAGAAGATAGCAAATAGGCTCCCATGCATAGGTTTTTACATTTGCTACTTATATTTGGAAACACCATTATCATTTCATATATAAAATCTATCATACTAGCTACATAAAAATTCCCATTTTCTTCCATGTAAATAGAAATTATGCCCTTTTTTCCCTACAAAAGAATCTTAAATCAATACAGAAAACTCAAACAACTTTCAAAATGTGTTGTTCCCCTGGTCTGTTCTGTACTGGTGAATGCTGTCAGGATTCACCAGGAACTCAACCCAGGCATGTATGTTTACTTCTCCTTCCCACTCAGTATTCCCTCCTTGAGTCCATTACGAACTCCCTCCTTAATTTCATAGCCTGAATTGTGATCCCTGTCAGCTCTCCAACAGCATAAGGCCTGCATTTCCTCCTAATCCAGCTCCACTGTAGCCAGTCTTTTCAGAATGTTAAGTATTTGTGTTCCCTCAGTGACAAGATGAAGCCAGTCTTCTTTACAGAGTACACAGAATCTTTATGCTGTTTTCTTCCTAACTTTCTATTTCTAACACCACTAGGGCTCAGTGTATGTGAAACTATTCACGATTTGTAACCTTCCTGCCTCGTGTTTTAGGCGTGCTTCTTTATTTGTGAAATGGCATCTCTTCCTTGTCTTATCCACGCTGAGATTAAGTGCAGTCTTCCTTTTGTTGTGCTGTCTTATTGCTTATTGAATCAGGCAATCCCTCCAGTGGACTCCTGAGGGGCTTTGCTTACCCCAGTTATAGCATTTCTCACAATATACACTTGTCTCTAGAGCAAGAATGACATGTTAGTAATCTGTCCATCCCCTTTACCTAGAAAGTACCAGATGCACAGCAGGAATCCAAAACTTCTGAGTTAGTTGTAATAATCAAGACTAGACAGTCAATAGACTATGCTGTAATCCTGGCATTTTAATCATGTGACACCATGAACACACTGAACTACTCACTAGTACCTAGGTTTAGTTATGATCACTAGCTCAAAGCTCCCATGGACTAGTTGCCTTCCTCTAAAAGTACTTCTTGTTCTACTTTCAAAACTGCAGCAATGGTACTTGACAGTCATTCTCTGAATGAATGTCATTGTTCATGAGCGGAAAATCTCATGAAGAGAATGAGGATGTCTCACTCGGACCAACCAATCACACAGTCTGAAAATCTCTATGCATGCAAGTATACTTTTATATGGAAGAAAGCAGAATCACTATATGTGGAAGTGGGAATTTTCTTTTGAAATCCCCATTTCCACTTGTGTTTATTTTTCCATTTTCTGGGAAATCATCAGAAAGGTAGCAGAGCAATACTTTACTCCAGTATAACGCTGCTACATGCCAGTCACAGAGTGAACAGTTACCTCAGTGCAGACACAGAATACTGGTGTTTGGGTTCGGTGGCTTTCAACTGAACATGTAATCTGTTCTGAATTCTGTCTGTAGGCCCCCTCCCTCCGCGTGCCCTTTGAAACAGTCTTATGTATTCCAAGCTGGACTCAAACTCAAGGATGGCCTTGAGCTTCTGTATCTTCATGCTTCCAGCCCCAGTACTGGGATTACAGATATTCTTAAATCGTTTTTTAAAATCAAAACTGTTTGTGCCTGCATTGTCTACTTATGATAAGCACCAATAAAAAACCTATAATCTGTAAAGAGTATAAAGTAAAAGCAAAGACACAGAACATCAAGAATAAGGAAGGAGGGTTGGAAAGATGGTTCAATCTTTACAGACTAGGCTCACAACCTCCTCTCCTCAAAAAGAAAAGATGGAAGCAAGTACACATCTATACAAGCAGCTTTGTATGTACAGGTGAATATTATTTTTAAAAGGCAGAGGATCCATTTTACATTTTTGGCGCTACTCATTGGTGCCTACTCGGTTCCAGGTAGATACTGTGCTAGGTAAAATAAGAAATACAGAAAATATATATAGTTAGGATTACTGTGTAAATTAGGTAATACAAATATTCACTTCCTTAAGACAAGTCTTGGCTCAAAAAGTTTGAATGAGGGGCTGGAGAGATGGCTTAAGCCATTAAGAGCACATGTGCTCTTGGAGAGCACTGAGTTTGGTTCCAGACTCCTACATCATCAGATGGCTCTCAATGGCTCTAACGCCAGCTCCAAGGCGGCTGACTCACTTGTGTGTACAAACCCACACACATAATTTAAAAGAATATTTTAAAAAGTCTGAATAACAGTTAGCAACTGAACTCCAATGATAATAGAGCAGTCAAACAACAGTTGTTTAATAACTCTAAGTAATTTGAAATTGGATTCAAGTGATTTTAAAGCCAAATCTTTCCTTATTAAGCCTCCAATACACTAAAATTAAGCCAATTAATTGATCTGACAGAGACTGACAATCTGACAAATTAACAAAGAGATTAACTCAAAAGCAGTGTTGTCCCAGTTTCTGAGAGAAATTAAATCAGGTGAATTTTCTATACCTGTAACCCCAGTTCATTAGAATTCAGACTTGATTGGAATCTCTCCCTAAAAAACTCCCTGCCTGGTTTTGCAGAATTAAACTGTTCAGATGAAATTTTTATTTGTATTAACAAGTATTTTCTCTGGCTGATAATGAAAAATCAAACTGTTCAGATGAATTTTTTATTTGTGTTAATAAGTATTTTCTCCGACTGAAAATGAAAAATCACCCCACTGAGCTGTCACCGGCTCTGCACTGACGTCCCCAACAGTATCGCTGGACTACCAGACTTAATCGTCAGGCAGCCACGGTGATGTGCTCCATTCTGCTAACACTATAAAGTTAACATTAATATAGAAAAGGTAAGTGAAAATTTCATTAATGCAAATAAATGTGAGTAAAATGTTAACACTCAAAATCAGTCATATTTAATAACTCAAATTAACAAGCCGGGAAGTAAAAATTCACTAATCAAAACTAGTCTCTAATGGATTCATGCCTTTTTCTATTAACAATGATCAGCATTCACACCACTTTACTAAAACTCTAATTCTTTCCATTCTCTCCTCCCTTCTTTCTTTCCTCCATGGACCTTTCTACCTCTACATTAGTATTTAGCTTCTGGGACTTCAACGAGGCATGGACTTCATCCCCTATTTTTCCTTAAGTGAAAAAAGAAGGCCACTTTTTAAAATAAGGCAAATAGAACAGTTCTTCTTTCCTTCCTTCCCTCCCTCCCTCCCTCTCCTGCTGTACCTGTGTGTGAGTCAGACTTTCTTCCTGGAGCCTCAGGAGCTGACTGACACCTCGTACTGGTGCTTCTCCCCACAGCTGATTAGCAGACGAGTCACCACGACAGAATCATAGACATACACTCGGCTGGCACTTCGCTTATTTCCCCACTAATACTGTAGTATGCCAGACTGGAACAGACAGCACTGGGTATGTATGTGCTTTGCGAGGGTGGGTTTTTTTGTTTTGTTGTTGTTGTTGGACTACTGGGTGCACGCACCTGCCGCAGTCCATGTGTGGTGGTCAGAGGACAACACGGAGGATTCAGTTCCCCCTACCACGTTGGTCAACGGGATCAAACTCGGGTTGTCAGGCTCGTCTATGACAATGCGAGCGCTTTCACCTGCTGGGCCATCCCTCCCGCCCAGTGAATTGTTTCCCCTTCTTAATCTAAGAAATGGTTTGCGTAAATGGCTCAAGGATATTTGACCTAGACAGCTTTAAATTTTAGGAAATCCAGAATTATTATTCATCAAGCAGAGGATAATTTGCATGAGAACAGGAAAAAGCTGACCAGTGTGAACATTAAACATACATACAAAGACCGATCACTGCTAAAGTGCGGGGTCGTTTCTCCCCTTCTGTGGAAACACCATTATCTTACATATCAGGCACTGAAGTACATGACTGGACCTTTTAATTCAGTCAGTACAGATCAACAGTTCCACTGAAACTGCCTTAAAGGGATTAAATAAACTTCACCTTTAAGTTAGTTAAGGTATATAATTATACGGGAACTATTTTTCTATTTTGCCTTTAAAAGCTGCTATATCCCACAGGGTGTGGCAGGTAGACATGCCTCTATCCCAGCTACATCCAAGGCTGGGGCAGAAGTACAAGCTCGAGGCCAGCCTGGACAACTTGGCCAGGCCTTGTCCCAAAATAAAAAATAAAGGCGGATTGGGGCTCTGCCTTAATGGTAGGATGCTTGCATGCACTGGGTCTGGTTCTCCATGCAGCAAGAGGCACTACTACCCCTTTTCATATTCATGTCTATAGTTAATAAACAATCACCTCAATGTAAACCCATTCCTTTAGATTTCCAGGACTCTCCTTTCTCAGAAGTTTTGCTAGACTTAAAAAACATGACTTTACTTAACAATTTAGGCTATGCTTAAGATCAGACGCTCAACCAGGTTTACATCTCTGATCGTAGCACTGGAGAGACGGAAGGATGGTGCTGGGTTCTAGGCCAGCTTGGGGTACATAGCAAACTTCTGCTTCAAAACAAATCTCATACACTCGAAAACTTAAGCCTAGTGTACCGTATAAGCTTCAAACACAGGAGTTTACCATTAAAAAGCGTAGTGTGGAGCACGTCTTTAATCTCAGCACTCTGGTGGCAGAGGCAGGCAGATCTCTGGGTTCTAGACCAGTCCAGTCTACACAGTAAACCCTGTCTCAAAAACACAAAAATAGTAGTGGTGGAACAAAAGATGCCCATTACAAACTACTCAACATATACCCTGCTGGACTCCTAGCTACAGGCCAAGCACTACTCAGTGTGTGAAGAAGGCTACAAGGAAAAAAAGACATAGTCTATCCTGAGGAGTTCAATTTAGTAATCTCCCAGTGTTATAAAGATTTGCAATTTGAATGGCTATTCGGTTTTTCTTTGAAATTTCATTCACAAGTGGCACATTTCACTTTCGTAAATGTTTTCTTTAATATTCTGTAAAGTCTTTGAAATACCCTTGTTTATACGATAAAGGAAAAACTGACAGGTGAACATTTTACTAACATTTTCTATGTGCCAGGCATGCACTGTGCTAAACGTCTCAAGTGCACGAACTGGAATTTTATATGGTACTTGCTGCCCATTTGTTAAAGTGTTTAGATCCAGCTTATCAACCTAGATGACAGGCCTACAATGCTCCTCCACCAGAAGGCTGTAATGGTACTCCTGTGTTACTCTGACTAGATGACATACATCAACTCTCCAGAAAACACCAGGGACAGACTGTTCTTTAATTAATATTAGACCACAGGCAAGGCTGCTTTAAGTGGCCAAATGAAATGTAGATTTAACAATGTCCCCATAGTGCTGGTAGAGCTTGCTGCAGTCACCAACTCAAACATGTTTATTTTGCAGAGTTCCAGAAAGGTAACAAACAATAATGGTACAATTGACCCACACTCTACTGTATATGACTTGCATATAAAATGTACCACTTAATCATCATAGAAACCTTAGACATTTTATTTTACAGATTAGGTAAGAGAATCTAAGAAATCAAAACTGGCCCTAAATACAGTGGCAAAGTGGTAAGTGGCCAAAACCAGGGTTCAAAGAAGGATGGTAAATTCCAGAATTTTCTACTGAGTCACAAAGTAGCTTTTTAAAATACAAACAATAGGAAATCCCTACTAATTGAAACTCTGTAACAATTTGTAATCTGAAGCACAAATATAATTTTGTTTCCAAGTTATAAAGGATATTCTTAGTTTCAGTAAGAACATCACTGGATAGCTCTGTTTTCTAAAATCGAGATTGGTACTCACTGCAGATCTCAGATCAAACAAGCAAGGTTCACTGCTCAGCTTCCCTGTTTTCCTTCTCCAGTGTTGTGCCCCAGACACAGTTCTCATTTATTATGTCTCTTATCACTAACATGTAAACTATATGAGAACAGAAAATTCTGTCTGTTATTAAGTACTACATCTCCAAGATCTAGAGACTATTAGGGCTTACTAAAAACTCAAAAAGTGAACGAAAACTTGGTACACAGTGGGAATTCAAAGATCATTAGTACCATTCCTTTACTAACCAGGATACCATGTCTGTTGTACCAAATTCTGACACTGAACGGATGACTGAAAATATGATACAGGCCTGGTACACACCTGTAAGCACTGCACTAGGAGGCTGAGGCCAGCTTGGGCTCAAATCAAGACCCCCCCCATCTCAATTAAACCAAATGAATGAGCTCAATAAAGCAGTCACATTCAGCAAAGCCTTACTTATCACACCCCACTGGAAGACAGGGTTGAGGATCTACGAAAGTTTTGAATTAACGTACTTTTTAACTGGTAAAACCTAAAACTATCTCATAGAAATCTTCAAACATCAATAACTTGTCAGCTAGCAGTTCTCATCATGCTCAGGACATGATGGGAAATACGCTGCAAAGAGTCAAGAGAATCTAAGTGAACAACTATGTAACCCCCTCCCATTTCCTTTAAAAAACAAAAACTAGAAGGCTGAAAGTAGGTAAAGCACCACTTATACTAAACAGGCTTTTGAGAGGTGAGGATACTTAGAAAACGAAAGACAGCACTTTCTCCTTAATACTGATCTCCAGTTACCAAGCTCACATGAGTTTAGTGATCAACCACAGAGAATGCAGAGTAGAGTACCTAGCAACTCCAAGAGTACTTCCTTGGAGATTGTACCTTTGACAGTGTGTGTTCTTGATCTTTTTAGGGGTCAGAATAACTAGGACATAAAATATTAAAATACTGGTAAATACTTGGGGAACATAAGCCAGAGGTCAACAATATGAACATACATTTAATTTTCATTTAATGTCAGTTATCTCCAAATTTTTTACCATCTGATTATAGTGGTAAATGAGGACATACACAGCTTGTGAGAGCCCATCAAAAGAAAGAAAGGTCCTTAATGTGGTCCAGCCGTCACTTTCCTGTCCTCGCAGCCACCACCGCCCACATGTCCATACTCCTGCAAACTGTCCATCCAATACTAGCATCTTCCTCCCTATTCCTGCAGGGCACTGATCTTCACACCTGTCTCTATTATAGCATAGCCCTTGATTTAAAGAGCTCTTATTAAAGAAAGATAGCAAAAGCCAATCAAAACAACAACAACAAAAAATCATTGTTGCTGTTCCTGGGGCATGTGAACTTGGCCAGGCAGATATAATGAAACTTGAAACTTTCATCTACGAGCCTTACATATTATAAATATTTCCAGGAACTTAAAAAAATGCAGTAAAGCAAAATTTCTTTTCTAAAGTATCCTGATAGTCATAAAAATAAACATTTAGTGTGTATATGTATTACTTCAATTTTAGAAAATTCATGCCACAGGGGCTTTTCTAGCACATAACTCATGAAAATCAAGCAATCTATATACCATACACCTATCTCTGGTACGTAACAGCTTTCTAAACAGTTCTCTGGAATTTTCCTTGCATAGAAGTAGAATAAAGCTTTTATTCCTGTCAAGGCACAAACCCAATCATGCTGACTCTTGCTGGAGTATAAAACACTCAATATTGACATAATTAGGGGTCTATGTAGTACCCACCTAACCATGCAGAATTTGCCTCATTTTACTAGGTGTTATAACTACACATCTTACCATACCCTTAGCTAAAGGCAAGAGCTTCTTTCTACAGACTACCAAACACAGGCGGCTCTTTCAATCAAATGGGATTGACTTAAAATTTGCTTTTCAGGAAGTATATCGTTTGCACCTCTGATCATTTCATCCACTTATTAATGAATCACACACTATTATGAGAGTTCACAGAAGGTTTTGGGTAGTGATATTTCATAGTGTCTTTTGGGAACCATTTCTAACTCAGAAAAAGACATTTCATGAAACAAAAAGACAAATGTGATGGCATAATAATTAACATATTCAACTTTCAGTTTGATTCTTTAAGATTGAAAACATAAAGCACTCTCTATTACAAACTGGTGGAGGGGCAAACAGAAGTTCTGAATCACTGGGATTTTTGTTCTATTTCCTGTTAATACATGGATAGTGCCACCATTCAACATACTCATTCCACACACATTTTAAAAGCTACAGGAGCCCCCCTGAACTATCTGGCTACTAACTCGGCTCCTAACTCATGAATCTGAAAATTCTTCCTAAGGATTCAGCTAAAAATTAGCCAGTTAAAGCATACAGCTAAAGCATAAAAGCAACTATTTATTAGAAACGCCTATGTTTAAAAAAAAAAAAAGTTTCAAATTGTCAAGTTTTAAAAGTAACCATGGATTCACCTTTACAGAAACATTAAGGGTATTTCTGAAAAGGTGTCAAACTCTGCTATTGTATGAAAAGTGTGTTCAACAGTGATAACTGAAAGCCAAAAAGTCTAATCTGTACCCACCAAAATTCCCAGCGAAATCTGAAATTGCATAATGAGCAACATCTTTGAGTATGCTAAGACAGAAACTAATTCCTTTTATAAAATGTCAGCCAACTTGACCCTAAAATTCGGCACTTTACTAACTTAACGAGAACTGACAAAATGGATGCAAAACTATACCGCCTGGCTGTTGCCTTGAATACAACGTTAGTGCCCAAGAACTTTGCAATGAATAAAAGTCCATCTACCAACAGCCTCCAGTGCTTCGGGAAACCCGAATTTCAAAAGACTGGAAGAAAAGCGCTGCGAGGCTGCAAATCCCCTCCACTCTCCTAGAAACCCCTCTTATCAGAAACATTTGAAGAATTCCTCCATAACAATCAAGCTGACTTGAATGGAAACTTAGCATCTCAAATATACTATATATGGAATGAAACTTGGCCAAACACGTAAATACAAACGCACACGCTCCCCGACACTTTGGGTCTACAACTCTGCAGGAACCGTTCTACAGCATCAGCAGCAGACAGGCCCACCTGTCACCTGTCAGCAACGCCCAGAGACCCTCGCAATGCCTCCCGGTTTCAACCACAATCTCAACAGTCGGCCTGGTGAATCTAACGGGGGGGGGCACCTATTCACCGCGGGGCGCGCTCCCCCCTTGGGAGGAGGGCTGAAGAAAAAGCAAAAATCGGAAAAGGGAGCGATGTGCTTCCTCTTCAACCTACACATAACTTCCCTGGTGCTCCCTTAACTCTCGGGGGGAGGGGGGGCCCTAAGTCAACTCTATCCAAGACTGGGTCATCGTGTCCCCCCCTCCCCTTACAAAGTCGTCTGGCTCCCTCCCTCCCCTCCCACTTCCAGATCCCAGGCCCGGGGGCGGGCCGGGGGCAAGGCACCCCCACCCCCGGCTTCTCCCCAGCGCTGGGGGCTCCGGGGCAGGCCCGGTCGGTCCCCGTCACCCCCCTCCCCCTTACACATCCCCCGACGCCCCGGAGCCCAGGCCAGGCCGGCCCTGGGCTCCCCGCCCCCACCCGCCGCCCTGCAGGACTTGGGGGGCCCTCCCTGCGCCTCGCCACCGCGGGCAGGACCCAGGCGGAGCGAGGAAGGCGCGGACGCCCCGACCCCGGGCCTCGCGCGCGCGCCGGGGGGTGGCGGGGGGGAAATGAAGGGGTTGGGGGGGTGGGAGAGCCGGTCCCCGAGCCAGGCTAGGGCAGGCACGGGGCGAGGGGGGGAAGGAAAGCGGGCTGAGGATCCCGCCGAGGCCCGCCCGGCAGCGCCGTCCGCTTACCCTTCTGCGCCTTCGCCGCCGCGGCTTCCCCCTCCTCCTCGTCCGCAGCCGCCGCCGCCGCCGCCGCCTCTCCCACTTGGGCAGCCGTCGTCTCCCCCGTCGCCGCCGCCGCCGCCGCCTCCGCCACCACGGCCGCCGCCAGCGCCGATTCCACCCGGCAGGGGGGACGCCACAGCCCGCCCTCCCTCCCCGCTCAGCCCCCTCCGCCCGGCCGCTGCTGCCGCTGCTGCTGCTGCCGCCGCCGCCGCCAACTCCCTCCGGCCGCCGCCGCCGCCGCCGCCGCCGCTCGCTCGCGGCTGAGGGGGAGGGGAGGGGGTTGGCCTGGGGCGCCCCGCCGCCGCCGCCGGCGCCTGGCGCGGATCAAAGCGATGGCCGGGGCGGCGTCGCCGCGGCCCGCTCTTCGGCTCCGGCTCGCACGGCCGCCCTGCCTCCCTCCTCCTCTTCCTCCTCCTCCTCCGCCCCCACCCCCCGGCCGCTCGCCTGCCCTCCCCCCCACCCCCCCCAGCTCGCTCCTCGCTTCGCTCTCGCCGCGGCTCCGCCGGCCCCAGTCCGCATCAAAATACGGCCCCCACAATATGGCGGCGCGGCGGCCGGCAAACACCGCGAGATCTGCGGGCCGCGGCCGAGGCCGGAGGCGGCGGCTGTGACGAGGCCTCCCTCCGCCGGGTGGCGGGGGGATGCTCTGCTCTCCCCGCCCCACCTCCTCCTCCTCCTCCTCCTTCTTCTCCGGCACTCGCGGTTCTTCTCCCCCCCGCCACACACCCCGTCTCGCCCGCCGTGGCTGAGGAGGCGGTGGCGGCGGCGGCGGCGAAGGCTGGGGGGCGGGGGGGAAAGATGACGATGAGGACGAGGAGTCGGGAGAGGGAGCGCGGGGCTGGGGAGGCGAGCGCCGCGGGTCCCTCACCCTCCCGGGCGGGCCGGGGTGGAGGGAGAAGGGGAGGCGCGGCCCAGGGGGCTCGGCGGGTCCGGAAGCGGGTGACAGGCCGCCCCGGGTCGGCGGCCACGCGCGCGCGCGGGGGGCTGGCGGCCGGGGACCCCCGCGGGGCAGGTGGGCCCGCGGCGGAGGCGAGCGCCGGGCCTGCGGGGCCTCCTCCGGGGCCTGCGAGCCGGACACACCCCCTTGGAGCCGGGCCGCGCCGCGCCGAGGCCCGCGCGGGTGACCCGGGAGGGACCGCGGGGACGGAGCCCCGGCGCGGCGGCGGTGCGGGGCGCGGCGGGACGCGCGCGTCCTGGAAGCCGCCGAGTTGGGGATCGGGCTCTTGACTTGGTTTTCCCTGACCGAGCAGCTGGGTTGAGGCGCGATGGGGGGGAAAAAGAACGAAAAGGATCTCGATATTGCGAGGGAGTTGTTTCGATTTTAATTGCGCGTTCCTAGAAGTCCTAGAAGCAGAGCCAAAGACACTTTAGCTTGGAGGGGAGAGGGGGACTCTTCAAGCTTCTATCTTCTTAAAGATATATGGGTTTAATTTTCCCTCGGGGGTGGGGGGATGTTTAACGTTCAGATGTTTCTCACAGTGTGAGATATTTATTTAAAAAGCCTGGCGCTTTCATATGTACAAAACAAAACAAGACAGCATTTTTTTTCCCTGACCCTGTCCAAAGTGTACCTATCGCTGCCAGTTTCTTCCTTGAAGAAATTCTTACTCCCGAGAAAAATCCCGAAGGACTGTTTTTATTATTCTGTTTCCAATGGAAGCTCCATGGGTGAGGGAGTTTTAAAAACTTTTTTTTTTAACATTTAAATACAACCCACTTTCTTTTAAACACTAACTTAAAAAAAAAATACCTGGGACAGTGATGGCACGCGCCTTTCATCCCAGCACTCAGGAGGCAGAGGCAGGAACATCATCTCTGTGAGTTCGAAGACAGCCTGGTCTAGAAAGTGAGTTCCAGTACAGCCAGGGATGTTATACAGAGAAAACCTGTCTCGAAAAACCAAAAAACAAAAACAAAAAAAACCCCTGAAGTATTGGGGTTTAGCTCCAGTTCAAAACCTTTAGCCCTTCAGAAGTCAGAAGTGCTAATGTTTTACAACACTGGAACTTTAAATTTTTCTCGGTTGGAGATGACATTAATAAAAGTAAAAATATATACTTTAAAAAGTAATTTGTGTGTGTGAAGTAAAAGTAAATGATGACTTACATAATAGATGATATTTTCATTAATCCACAGTAATGGAAGTCATCGAACACTAATACTTCACAGCAGCTCCCTAAGGAATTATTTCCATATTCAGTATAACTGAAGCAATGATTTTAGATAAATTGAATCAGTTATTAAGTCAATAAGGTAAGGCATAATGCAACATATACTTTTGAAATAATAGA
This sequence comes from Peromyscus maniculatus bairdii, assembly GCF_049852395.1. Classification (NCBI taxonomy): domain Eukaryota; kingdom Metazoa; phylum Chordata; class Mammalia; order Rodentia; family Cricetidae; genus Peromyscus; species Peromyscus maniculatus. Next base: position 50,849,428 of record NC_134867.1, on the reverse strand, counting down.
ATTAAGTTCTTTAATTAAAACATCATCTTGAGAGATTTGTTTTATGAAATACGTGTACACATTTGAATAGAAATTAATGTTATCTATATAAACAAATGTAATGGCTGTGAGTAGGTCCATTGTAAGAACCAGTAAAGGAAGAGAAAATGTGCGTGATATAACAGTACATCCTTGCACAAAGTCTGAAGAGCTTGGATCCCTGTCTGATGATAAGAAAGCCTCAGACAGCTGTGTAGAGGAAAATTCTATGAAAGAACCAACTTATTTTAAAAACATCCACAGTGTTGTAAGAAACAAAGACCTCAGGCTAAAGGAAACTAAAGGAACATGACATCTAAATATAACGCAACAAGGACCACACGGACCGAAAGTTGATCCCTTACTGAAGAGAAAAAGTTACAAGTACATTAGTGAGATAATTGGTGAAGTTGAGTATGGACTACAGGTGCAACATGAATATTGTGTTTTTGTTAACCTTCCTGAATGTGTTCTGTATGATAATATTCTTAAAGAAACATGTTGAATACTAATGGGGTAAGAAAACGTAATGCACAAAACTTCCTCCTAAGTGGCCCAGAAAAAAATAAGCATATATGTTCTATATGCCCTCTGTATATGAATATATACATTACACAATACAGAAAGAGTGATAATACAATTTAAATCTTGGCCAATCAGAGATATTTTTAAAGTTAAATTCTAGACCATCGGTAATACCTTGTTTTGAAACTTTGCTTGTGAGCCTAGCCTTTAACAGGCAACCCATCTCTCCAGTCCAGACAGTCTCTCATCTCTCAAGCCCCCCAAAAACTTGCAATTTTTTAATAGGTTTGACATTATTACAAAATAAGTACTTTTTGAAAAAACTAGTCTGGGCTGGAGATGCATTGCTCAGTGGTAGAGCACATGCCTGTGTGAGGCCCTGGGCTTGGTCCTGAGCACAGCAATGGCAGAAAAAAATTAAAAGAAGAACTTGAACTCCTAGGAGTTTCCTTATCTCAGCAAGGGAAGGCATATAGTGAGCTAGCGGTAGATGGTTGTCCTCTTATTTTTTCCGCCACTAACACTGGAAGTCTGGGTCATTGGGTATTTCTTTGGTTTTCATCCTGCTTGATTTGGAACATAAATAGCTAGGGATGTTTTTATGTATTTGATAAATGCGATTTCTATGTTTTTTGAGTTGTTAAATAGTCATCTCTATCCACAAGACTGATGAAAATAAGGATAGACTGTCTTCCAGGTATTCTCTGTAGTGGCTACAGGAGACTGGATAAAATCCCAGTTGGCATTCAAGAACACTTTAGTGTAGTTTTGTGCCTTCTGACACAGTAAACACTAACTGCCTATGATCATTTAAATGAAATTAGCATTCATACCGTCAGTTGGACCGCCCGAAGTTCAAGTGTGCAATAACCCATATGTTCCGTCTTCCCAGAAAATGCTGTTCAACAGTGCTGGTGGTGGAAGAGATTACACTGTATAAATAGCGTCTGCAAGGTAGACAGTGATAGTCGCCATAGAAGCTGAGGAGAGGAGAGATTACTTTGCAGGGTGTGGAAGTAGGAAAAGCAGGGCACGTCTCAAGAGGAAGATTGCATGTGACGGGTGGAGGTGAAGCAAGAGGGTTCCAGGCAATGACAACCCGAACAAAGCAAGAGAGACTTATGTGAGAGAAACACTTAATTCTGCATCTCCATAGCACAAAAGATGTGAAGGAAGGCAGGGCTGCCTAAAACCACAGACGCCGAGCCTAGCCTGTTCTTCAGGCAATGAGAAGTGACTTGTGTTTGGACAAGAGAAAAGATGAGATTAAATAAATGGTTCTTTAAGAAGGATGCTCTTAAGGCTGTCAAGATGCCTCTGTGGGTAAAGTGCTTGTTGGACAAATATGAAGACCCAAGTTTGATCCCCAGGCCCCACACAATCAAATCAAGGCAGGATGGCATGTATCATTAATCCCAGCCCTGGGGAGGCAGAAGTAGACTGATGCCTGGGGTTTTCTGGCCAGCTAGTTAAGACGTTGACCTCTGTGTGTTCTCTCTCTCCCCACCCCGCACCTCCAAGGACCCTGGATTAGGAGTAGCATATAGCATCGCAGTAGCCCAAATGGGACACACTGAGAAGCTGCTGTAGTGTGGACTATTAGTTTTCAGTGGCATTTGACAAACCTTAACATGGCCTAAGTCATGAGACATGATGCTGTACACCTGTAATCCTAGCACCTATGAGACATAGGCAGATGAGCCAGGTGTTCAAAGTCATCCTCAGTTCCGTAGTGAGTTAGAGGACAGTCTAACCTGAAACATCTTTATTAAATAATATAAAAATTCATATCTCAGAGCAGACTTCAGTCTGAGAGCCTTGAAAGTGCAATAATACAGTCAAGATCTGGGTTCTTTGCATTTGTGCTCTGCTGCTATGAGCTTCTGAATCATTCTCAGGCCAATAACAAGATGGTCCTAGTAGTTCCGGGCAGCTGGAATGCTAATATCTAGAAGGAGAAGGAAGGAGAGGGGAGATGTTTTCCAAAGCTGCTTTCCTTACTCCTCCTGGGATTGTCACCTCAATGGGACTGAGAATCACGATGAGACACCTCTGGGCATCTCTATGGGGTGTTCTCAGGTTTGACTGAGGTGGAAACACCTACCTTCATGGGAGTGGCACCATCTCCTGAGCTGGGGTTTCAGACAATCAAAATGAAAAGGTGAGCTGGATACCAGCATTCATCTCTCTCTGCTTCCTGACTTGTGGATGCAACATGACCAGTCATGCATTGCTTGGGAGTGACGGACTGTACACTCAAGCTTGAACCCAAACCCCCTCCTCCCTTAAGTGGCTTTTGTCAAATACTTTGTATGACACGAAAAGTAACTAATATAGCTCCCCTCTCCCAGCTGGTTACCTTTCCCTTCCCCTGGACCATATTTGAACCACATACTAGTCTCTGGTTCTCATGGTTCATAAGTTTTGAAGAGTAAAGATGGAGAGGTAGGTACGAGTCCAAGATACTCTGAAGCCTTGAGCCAAATGACTCAGAAACATAGAGAAAGGAGTAGATAGGAGAAGAAGTGCAATTCTTTTAACAGTTCTGGTTTGGGGATGGCAGGGATGACTAGCTGGAGATGGGGGTAGGAGGGAGAGAGGATGAAATAATAAGTCTTGACCATCCAAGAGAAATACATAAGAATAACATTGAAGGCACAAAAGGAACACTTGACTTTTAGGAGAAGGGATATTTTTTGGAGACAAATGTAAGAGAGGAAGAAAACTGCAAAGGGTGTGTGTGTGTGTGTGCGTGTGTGCATGTGCAAACTGAAAGCTCTTCCCAAGATTTATATGAATGTGCAAAGGCCTAGAATAACAAGATGATTCTGAAGAACAAAGCTGGAAGACTTACCCTGCAAAATTTCAAAGTTCATTATGAGGCTCAGTAATTGAGACAGTGTGGTATTGGCAGAGGGCTAGATGAATATACCAAAGGAATATAATAGAGAATCCAGAAATAGAGCTGGGGAGCTTGATTTACAGCGAAGTCGCTGCCACAGCAGAGCGAAGAAAGGATAATATTTTGAACAAATGGTGCTGGAGCAATTGGCCACTCATCTGGAAAAAAGGGATATTTGACTCCTACCTCACTCCATATACACTAATTAATTCAAGATGATCATAGACCTAAGCGGGAAAGTTTTAAAATAAGCTTGTATTCATCAAAAGATATGACCAAGAGAGCGGGCTGGGAAGAGAGACCGTATTTACTACACACGCCTGGATAATGGACTCAGAGAGAATCGGTGAAAGAATCCTGTAAATCAATAAAAGAAACCAAGCAGATCAAATTTGAAAATGAGAAAGGCTGTTGTTGTTACTGGAGGCCCTTCTTTTTCTTTTCTTTTTTTTTCTTTTTTCTTTTTTTATTTTGAGGCAGGGTGTTATTGTAGTTCAATCTGGCCTTGAAGTATCTATGCAGCCAACGCTATCCTTGAACTCCTGAACCTTCTTCCTCTCTTTTACATGCTGGGATGCAGATATACATCACCGTGCCTGTCTAAGAGAGACTCCAGAACAAGTGCACTACAAAGATGATTTCTAATTGGCCAACAGATACGGGGGAATATGCTCCATATAACCCCTTGTGAGCGAAATGAAAATCATAATGAAAATGCCAATGAAAGACATAGACCAGACCAGCCTGTTGGTTTTGTTTCTCCAGAGAACTCTAATACATCTGGCTGTCACTTGTGCATTAAGAACACATGCATGAATATTCATAACACATTTATTTATAACAGCAAACCCAAAATGTTCATAATATCCTTACCTGACTAACCATCTTGCCGGCTATATTTTTATTCTTTAAAAAATTTTGTGTGCGTGTGTGTGTGTGTGTGTGTGTGTGTGTGTGTGTGTGTGTGTACACATGCTACAACACGTGTGATCAGAAGGTAACTTTGGAGAGTTAGTTTTCCGTTTTAACTTTTGCATGAGTTCTGGGGATTGAACTCAGGTCAACAATAGACTTACACAGTGTGCTGGCTAGTTTTGTGTGTCAACTTGACATAAGCTAGAGTCATCAGAGAGGAAGGAGCCTCATTTGAGGAATTAGTAATCAATGAGGGAGGGCCCAGCCCATGGTGGGTGGTGTCATCCCTGGGCTGGTGGTCTTGGATTCTGTCAGAAGGTGGGCTGAGGAAGCCATGGAGAGCAAGCTAGTAAGAAACTCCCTTCCATGGCCTCTGTATCAGCTCCTGCCTCCAGGATCCTGCCCTGCTTAAGTTCCTGTCCTTACTTCCTTCAGTGATGAACAGCAATGTGGGAGTGTAAGCCAAATAAACCCTTTCCTCCCCAACTTGTTTTTTGGTCATGGTGTTTCATCACAGCAATAGAAACCTTAATGAAGACATAGAGGAAGTACTTTAAATACTGCACCATCTTGCCGGCCCAGCATCCTTATTTTTAATCACCTGAAATCGGCAATGACACAAGTGTTTGTAAAGACAAAGATGAATAAATTGGTGTGTTCATTCATACAGTGAAATATTACTTAGCAATGAAACAAAATCAATTAATTCCTTTATAAATGATTAATCGGTCTTTCAAAAAGGTTGCCGAGAAATTCAAGGGAGCAGTAGAAAATACTTTTTTTCAGATGTAAAAAGATGCATCTGAAACTACATTATATTAGATAGAAAAATTAACTCGAAATGGGTCATAGACCTAAACATAAGAAATAAAAACATAAAATTCTTATAAAAACATAGAAATAAATCTTGCCTGGACTTAGCAATAGTCTCTTAGCTATAGCATAAAAAACATGAACTGAAAAATAAAGCCAGATAGGTCAAATTTTATCAAAAGCCTTAAAACTTCTTAATAATCAAGATAGCATATATCGATACAAAAATTTGAATACAATTGTTTGCAGTGTATTTACTCATAATGCCAAGAGGTAGAAATAACTAAAAAATTCATCAGCTGATGAGTGGATAACAAAATGTGTCACACCCATAAGTGGACTATTTACTTAATAATAAAGAGAAATGAGGTATTACATCATAAACAAATTTGGATAACACATTCAGCTAATTTAAAAAAGTCAGTCATGTTGAAAATTACATATTGAAAAACATATATCAAATGATTCTATTTACATGAATTGTCCATAATAGGTCAACACACACACACACACACACACACACACACACACACACACACACACACACACATTAGTAGTGACCAGGAGCTAGAAGAGAAGGAAAAGCTAATATGACTGTTCATTAGTGCCAATTTTCTTTTTTTGGCCGATGAAAATATCCTAAAATTATATATTGGATATGGCTTTACAACTCTATATATACTAAAAACCTCTAAATTTTACATTTTAAAATGGTGGTGTTTATCTTACAAGAATTATATATTAAATTATATAATATAATAAATATATTATATATTGTTCCATATTAAAAATATAAATTAGTAAAATATTCAACAAAATAAATGAAATCATTCAGACATCATGATCCCAATACTGTTCTGTTGCTGTGAAGAAACGCCATGACCAGGGCAACTCTGAGAAAAGAAAGCATTTAACTGGGTGCTTGCCTACAGCATCAGAGGGCTAGTCCACCAGCATCATGGCAGGGGGTGTGGAGGCAGCAGGCAGGTTTGGTGCTAGAGAAGAGGCTGAGAGCTATATCCTGATCTGCAGGCAGCAGGTGGCAGGGGAGGGTGTGTGTGTGCAGGGGAGGGGGGCGGGGAGAGGGAGAGAGAGACTGGACCTGGTGTGGGCTTTTGAAACCTCAACCCCCACCCCCAGTGACATACCTTCTCCAACAAGGCCACACCTCCTTAATCCTTTCTAAACAGTTCATCAACTGAAGACTCAGTGTGAAAAAAAAAATGAGTCTGGGGGGGGAGCGGCATTCTCATTCAAACCACCACAATTCTGTTTGAAGTTCAAGGGCAAACCAAATTAATGATGGTGACATTAAGTTAGAATAGTGATCCCGTACACGGGGAACAGGATGAGCAGTGTGGATCAAGGAGTGTCACGAGGGAGCTAACTGGACTACAGACATGTTCTTTCAGTCCTTCTGACCAGTTATTTATGTTCATACATATGCAAAAGCTTATTGAGTTATACAGACAAATGTAAATGTGCTAAATTTATTTTGTGTTTCAGTAAGAATGATATGGATAGTGACAGAAGAGTTAAACTCAGAAAAAGAGGGATGAGCCAGGCAGTGGTGGTGCATACCTTTAATCCCAGCACTCATGAGGCAGAGGCAGGTGGATCTCTGAGTTTGAGGCCAGCCTCGTCTATAGAGTGAGTTCTAGGACAGCCAGGACAGACAGAGAAACCCTGTTTTCAACAAAACAACAACAACAACAAAGCCCACAAAAAATAAGTAAAAAGAATAAAGATCTTGGGGTAGCCATCTTCTCAGATGTATGCAAACAAGATCTTCTTCCTAGTCTTAGAAAAGGGATTGGAAATGTGTGGAGAGAAGAAAATGATGTGAAGACAGAGAACTGCCCATTCCTCCCTGACTTACTTCTCTTTAGGATAGATGGGTGACTGGTGTGCACATTCTCTTGTGTGCACACAGTAAGGCTTGTCTTAGGACTTCTGTTGCTGTGGTAGAACACTTGGGGAAGCAAGGGTTAATTTTGTCTGACAGCTTGCAGTCCACAATCCAGGGAAGTCAGGGCAGGAACTCATGGCGGGAACCTGTGTAGAGGCCATGGAGGAACGCTGTTTACTGGCTAACTCCGGTTGTTTTCTTATCCACCCCAGGACTGTCTGCCCCGGGGTGGCACCTACCACAGTGAGCTGTCATCCCTTTGACATCAATTATTAATCAAGAAAATTGCCATGCAGACTTGGGGTATAGGGCAGTCTTATGGAGGCATTTTCTCAAGATTCATCTGTCCATAACTGTAGCTTGTGTCAACTTGGAAAAAAAAAAGTCAACCAGGACACCGACAGTGTGTGTATATTTTGTGATATCACTATGGGGTAGGGTGCCAGAAGTGGTGCTAAATGAGTTTAAAACTTCTAGAGAATAATAAAAACAGGTCCACCAGAAGTCAATAGTCTCCTTTGCCTGTCAACTACCCTTTGTGTTAGGAGTAGACTTGAAAACAGGCTAGGGCTCTTAGCCTTTCTTCTCCCATATGCCTTAGACATCATTTGCGATGGTTTCTATTGGTCTAAGCAATGGTTCACAGGTTCTGTCACCTAGCTGTAAACTGCACTCAAACGCTGGATACCTGTGCTTGCATTTGATTGGGCAAGACAACTTCCTGAATATCTGTGCTTGCATCTGATTGGGCAAGACAACTTCCTGAATATCTGTGCTTGCATTTGATTGGGCAAGACAACTTCCTGAATATCTGTGCTTGCATTTGACTGGGCAAAACCATTTCCTGATCTTCGAGATCTTTGGTTTCAGATTGGAAGGGGTTCCCATTATTGACATTAGTGGTAGCAATTGGTCTATAATTTGTAAATATTGCTTGCCCTCGGTTCCTTTCATGTTTGTGCATTAAACCCAGCACTAGGGGAGCTCAGACAGGAAAGTGGAGAATCTGAGATTAGCCTGGGCTTTATTGTGAGGCCTTGTCTCAAAAAACTACCATTAACAACAACAGCAATTTTGTTTTTGAGGTCCTGTGGTTAGCATCCAGGGTCTTGTAGATGCTAAAAAGCACTCTGCTCTATCACTGAGCTACACCCCAGCCCAAGGCTTTGGTCTTCGTGTTTTATCACAGCAATAGAGACGCAACAAACGGACTGTATATTCAAATGAATAAAGTCAACTAAAAAGAACAAAGAACAGATTTTGTTATTGCTGTTGTTTGGAACTTTGTTGTTGTCAGGGTGGTGCTGAGGTTTGGACCTTGTGCGTGTTAGGCAAGCACTCCACCACAGAGCCACACTGAGAACAAGCTTTTGAAGGAGGAACATCTGGGGATTGGAGATAGGTTAAGGATTGGTATGACAAACTCTACTAGACAAAAGTTCTGTCAGAAGCATGAAATGAGCAGACGTGCATAAGCGTCACACCTGTTCTTGATGTGGGAAGGATGCCATGAATATCTGTTGCAATTTTGTAACCTTCACATGGTAACTGTATGACCTGATCTGCAATAAGGAATATATTGATAGCATGATATTAAAAAAAAAAAAACTTTTGTAAGAGGGAATTTTGTCGTTTTTGTTTGTTTTTATATTTGAGACAGGGTCTCACTCTGTAGCCTAAGCTGACCTGGAGCTCATTATGTAGCTCAGGATGGGCCTCAGACTTGCAACAATTTTCACTTCTCAGCTTCCCAAGTATTGAGATTGCAAGCATGAGTCATTATGCTTGTGTGCGTGTGTGTGTGTGTGTGTGTGTGTGTGTGTGTGTGTATGTGTGCGTGTGCATGTGCGCAGACATACGTGCATGCATACATCTTTAAGAATAAGGTGATATCCAGCAAGATGGCTCAGCAGTTAAGACCTTATCCCCAGGATCCAGGTAAAAGTGGATGGAGGGGACCATTTCCCCAAAGTTGTCCTCTCACTACCACATACACCCCTCTTCCCACACACATTATGCACCCTCACAACAATAATAGCATTAATAATAAATTCAAAATAAGCTTAAGAGATAACACAATGCATGGGAAAAAATAACACACACAATAGCAGGGTCAACATTCTACACATATTCTGAATATCTTTCTTAGGTTAAGCATCATGCTAGAGCCACAGGGGCTGCATATCAGATATTTAGATTACAATTCATAACAGCAGCAAAATGACAGTTATGAAGTAGCAATGAAATAACTTTGTGGTTGGGGGCATCACAACATGAGGAACTGTATTAAAGGGTCGCAGTGTTAGGAAAGTTGAGAACCACTGGACTAGAGGCTGCCCGTGCTGTGATGAAGAAGGTGACCTGGGCCTTTGTGGAAATTATATTTAATAGAGACTGAGTTAGATCCCAAATTATAAAGGTTACTGAAGTAATAACAAAAACGAATTCACAGACCAAAAAGAAAATGAAAGAAAAGAATCGCCAGGCTGGAGAAATGGATTCGTGTTTAAAAATGCTAAGAGTGTTTGCAGAGGACCTGGGTTTGGTTCCTGCTGCAGGAGTTCTGACATCCTTTTCTGGCCTCTGAGGGCACCATCATGCACATACGTGGTGCACATATAGTCAATCAAACACACACATACACATAAGTAAAAAGTAAATAAAAATTAAGAACAAATTCACTCCCTTCTTGCACGAATCCTAAATGGTCTTACAATAAAAACCTGGAGCTAGATCATGGGGTAAATGCTGAAAGATCAGAGAGATAAAAGAACAAGCCACAGACACTATTCACCTTTCCAACTCGCCAGCCGATCCTGTCTCCATGAATCTTCAGGCTGAATGCTTCTGAGTCCTCAGCTGAAAGGCTCTCTAGTTCCTGTCTCCTCACGCCTTATATGCCTTTCTCTGCCCAGCCACTTCACTTCCTATCTCAACCTTCCTAGTGCTGGGATTAATGGCGTGTGTGCTTCCCAAATACTGGGGTTAAAGATGTGTGCCACCACTGCCTGGCTCTGTTTCTCTCCTAGACTGGATCAATCTCATGTAGCCCAGTGTGGCTTGAACTCACAGAGATCCATCTGGATCTCTGTGTCCTGAGGGCTAGGATTAAAGGTATGAGCCACCACTGCCTGAACTCTATGTTTAATCCAGTGGCTGGCTCTGTTCTCTGATCTTCAAGCAAATTTTATTAGAGTATAACAAAATATCACCACACTCCCTCATCTCTTAGATTCTAAATCTAACCAGCCGGATTTTTTTTTTTTTCAGCAAAAACAAGAAAACATTGCTAATGGTCCATAAACACTGCAGGAATTACTTTCACTGAATTGAGACCAGAGAAGACTTGTTTGTCTGCCTATTAATGGTAAAGACAACTCTTGGTGCTGGCATGGTGGAGACATGGGCATTCTTACATCCTAGTAGTGGGAGTATGATTGGTATCAGCTTCCTGCAAGGCAGTTTAACAACATGCATTGGAATTTAAAATATGCAAACAGTTTGACCTAGCAAATCTATTCCTAAGGAAGGAAAAAAAAAAAAGAAGTAGATATAAGCCTTATATTGCTTATAATATTGCTTATAATAGTTGAAAAATAAGAAAGAAGATTATGGATCTTATCAGGTTGAGTTACATTAAGGCCCATTCATGTAATGGAATATGATTCAGTGGTTTAAGGATAATGTGGAGTCACACACATTGGCAGGAAAAGATGCCACACTATTATAGTGAGTGGAGAAGCTAGGTAGATTTCATAATAGATGGTAAAAAAAAAAAAAATGACATGCTCTGGTCCCCTTAAAGAGGTGACTATGTGTTTGAATGGGAGTATGTATGGAAAAGTCTGAAAAGACAGATTCTAAAACATAAAAAAGATTGTCTTTGGGTAAGGGCATTTTGGGGGTAATTTTTATTTTTATACCTTTTTTTTGGGGGTGGCATTTTCTCAGTTTTTAGTGGTATATAAGATCATGTATAGGTCAATTAACAGAACAAAACTATCCAAAAGTTGTTTCTTGTTTCCTCCCGGCTCCCTCCACCAACTCCATGGCCTTTGCTTAACCAAGACTGAGAAACTGAATTTTTTTTTTTTATTAAGACTCTTGAGATTTGCACATTCATATTTTTTTCCTGTCCTAAGTCAGTAGGGAAACCTTTGGAAGTCATAAAATATCCCAAGAATTTGGAGCAAAATGACAATCACAGAGTACTAACCTCATTTCCAAGATGGTTAAAAACGAGCGGAAGGGAAAGAAACCCAGGCAGGGTAGGCGACAAGAATTCTGAGCAAGGCAGGCTTCAAAGTCTGTTCCTCGGAGGGGGTTGGGTGGGAGAACGGAGGAACCGAGGGGACTGCCACCAACGGGTCGTTCCCAGACAGCGGGCATGTCTAAATATACCAGGCTTTAGGGTCCCACAGAGCAGCAACCCTCTTTCCCATCACTTTCCTCCCAGTATTGCTAGACCGAACCAGATGTTCTATCTGTAGATGAACTCCTCTCGGAACTACAGCCGCTATTGCCAGAAAAATCCCCCAACTCAGATACACACACACACACACACACACACACACACACACACACACACACACACACACGCACGCACGCACGCACGCACGCGCGCGCACGCACGCACGCACGCACGCACGCACACGCACACGCACACGCACGCACGCACGCACTCACGCACCGCCCTTTTCTTGTGAGACTCAGGGGCCTAAAGTACGTCTATCATATTTTAGACTGAACTGTTCTGTGATCCACACTCCTGCCAATCTACAAAGGGCTAACAGTTGGGCCTCGGATCTTGGGCCCCACCCTGGGGAGGAGGAACACTCTTACTCTGCGACTTCATATGGGCCCCAAGCTAAACAGACAATGCTGTAATTGCAGTGTGTGAGGACCGGAGTTTTAAATCATGTGGATTAAAAGGGAGCTTTTATTCTCAAAAAAATGTTTACAAAGTACAAAATGGAGACAATAAACGTTTCATGACGAATTTCATGCTTTTGTGTGTCTGCGGGTGCCCTTTCTCCCACCGACCCCTACTCTCGATTGCCTGCCCTGGCAAACCCAGAAGTGTGTGTTCAATATGACTGGTTAGTTCCAAGTTTATAGACCCGTGGACTAACCTCCATTCCCCACTCTTCTTATTTCTCTTAGAATAAAATTCCGATGCAAATTTGAAAACATGAACACAGACTTTGCTGTGGTACTTGGAGGTAGGGCGAAAGGGAGACACTAGATAATTTTCGTGTGTCTAGACCTAATTATTGGTTTACTTACTAGAAAAATTCACAAACTCTTCTAAACATCTTTTTTTTTCCCCCAAGATAAATGTTGAAATGTTTGCTATTGTAACATGGAAAAGTTTATGAATTCTGAAGAATTTTATAATAATAAGTCTATGCATCTGAACTGGAGGAAAAATGACATGTTATAGAAATACTGGTAGACTCCGGTTTCAGCTACTGTAGCACTTCTTTAAATAAAGTTGAAAAGGATGTTACCTCAGATTTATGAATAACTGTTTTGTCTATGTTTCACTCAAAGTCAGCACCCGCGGGGGATTCTGTGTTCTACGGTTTCATTTTTTTCCCTTTGAATGGCTTTTCTTCCCACGTGATAACCTCCCGGGTTTTGATTTCTAACATTTTCTCTGTTAACAGCAAACAACAGGCAGGAGATTTAAGGAAGTGATTAGAGGAGATTTTATATATTTTGTAGCTCCCGAATCCCAGCAGTCTTGCGAGATTGGATAGGGTCTTCAGAAAAGGAAACATATTCACAGTGACAGCTTATGGCAATATGCGAATTTTCAGGCTGTCATGAGCCAAGTTATATTATGAGTTCATGTAGCTGAATTTGACAGTAGATTAATGTAAGTAATGAATACTCTCATCCCAAGCCTACTCCACTTAAAATCAACATTTCAGAAAGACATTTGAACAAGAAGATATTCTACTTTTCTTCTATCTATCTATCTATCTATCTATCTATCTATCTATCTATCTATCTATCATCTATCTATCTATCTATCTATCTATCATCTATCTATCTATCTATCTATCTATCTATCTATCTATCTATCTATCTATCTATCTATCATCTATTTATCTTTCTATCTGCTTCCCTGTGTATCTTTTCTATGTGTGTATATATGCCACAGCATGCCTGTAGAGGTCAGAGGACAATTTGCAGGAAACATCTCCTTCCATCAAGTGGGTTCCAGAAATCAAACTGAGGTTGTTAGGCATGATTGCAAACGGCTTTGCCTGTGAAACCATCGCACTAGCCCCAACACATCCTATTTTTAGTCAAACTTCATTCTCTACATTTCCCAAGCAATGTTTTCAGACTTGCAGAGTGTGTATTAGACAGGGGAGTCTAGCCCTTTAGGCAAAACGAGAGGAGAGTGGGGTCATCATAGTGTATACCTGTGCAGATCACGGACCGATCGATCATATGTATGTTAAACATTTGCAGGATCAGCTTGTCAAGGAAGTCAGAGAGTGTCAAAACCTGTCCCTTCGCTATTTTGCTTGCCGTTCCTTCTTTTGCCTATCAGAATGTGACATATTCCATAATGCACCCTTCCCTGCTGAGCCTGGGCATGCTCCACTTCTGAATCTCCAGAAAGAGATCTGATCCAACAAACATGGACTCTTCCAGATTGAATGGAAAGGCTTTTGTTACTAGAAGAACAGGGAGAACCTGTGGGAAACTTGGATATCTGGAAAAATAGACTGTGCTCAAGTCAGCAAAAATGGAGCTGTGGTCACTCCAAAAACATCTTTAAAGAGAAAGAAATCTTTGTTCTCAGGAAATAGCACCAGTTTGTCAGAAAAACAAGTTTAGAAACCTTAGATAATATTCCCTTGGCTCAATTCAGGATAGGTAGATAGAAGACCACCATCTTACCTAACACTGATATATGAGGCAGGACATACTTGATAAAGAATAACATATATAATAAAACATTATATATGATAGCTAAACAAATTGAATCACAAATTCCTAAGCACTTCCAAACTGGGATCCAAACTGCTAAGGTGTTTAGACAAAGTTCAAAAGGGAAAAAAACCAACAAAAAACAATGGCAACAATGATGGCAACAGCAACAACAACAACAACAAAACCCCACTGATTTCTTCAGTCTTTAGCTGTAATAGGTATCATATATGCTGGTTTGTTTCCGTTAACCTGACATAGACTAATGTTATCTAGAAACAACTGATGAATTGCTCCCATTAGATTGACCTGAATGCAAGTCTGTGGGGACATTTTCTGGATTAATGATTGATGTGAGAACACCAAGCTCATTGTGGGTGGTGCCATTCCTGGGCTGGTGATCCCGGGTTAGATAAGAAACCAGGCTGAGCAAGCCAGGGGGAGCAAGCCAGTAAGCAGCACTCCTCCATGGCCTCTGCATTGGCTCCTGCCTCCAGGATCCTGCCCTGTTTGAGTGCCTGTCCTGACTTCCTTCAGTGATGAACAGCAATGTGGAAGTGTAAGCCAAATAAATCCTTTTCTCCCTGACTTGCTTTTTTGGTCATGGTGTTATGTTGCAGCAATAAAAACTGAAGTATCCATCCCCTCTTATAACAGCACTGACCCTAAAGGGCCAGTTGTGTTGTTGTCTTTTTCTGGGGGCCAGTTTGATAGGACTGCTGCCCCGTATTACCCCACCATCCTATGTTGACTCATGTCTAGCTTCGATCGAACTCTCAGGAAGTACATCCAGTCTGGTAGCCAATCAGGGTCCTACCTGGCCACAAGCAAGAACTGTTCTTGCTATTTTCAGTCAAACAGACCTCTGACACAGCAGACAGACCTCTGACACAGCAGACAGACCCCTGACACAACAGACAGACCCCTGACATGGCAGACAGACCACTGACACAGCAGACAGACACCTTACATAGCAGACAGACCCCTGACACTGCAACCATAGTTGCTGACCAGATGTCATGAGCCAATCGTAAAAGGATTCCTGTACTGGTAAAGGTCTATACCTAATCACTTCAAAGTTCACTTAACCATAGTTGGAATTCACTCTTCTCTGCTTAAATGGAGCCCATGTGCTCTTTCTGTGGTCACCATCTTGTCATGTGGCTGACCCCTGCATTCTAGAGTTTTTACTCTTGAGAAATAAACGCTCTTGTTGATTGCATACACGAATGGTGATCTTTTGAGGGATGACTCGAAGACCCTAACAAAAACCCTAAGACAAGTTGGTATTAGCATAGTGGGTTACTGCTGTGACTAACCCGACCATGTGTTTGGGTGGGTTGTGGAAGAATTTTGGAATTTGGGACTAGAAAAGCCATTGAGCATTGAGAACTCCATGGGATGTTCTGTAGGAGATTGGGAGATAATGTTGACAGCAGTGCAGAAGACAGAGGCTTGGCTTGTGAAATTTCAGAGGGAATGTCAAAGACTCTATCTGGGCCATTTGCAATTTTGATTTAAGATGATGCAGTTCTGGTTAGCTGGGGCTGAAGAGTCAGCTGTGATTAACGTGATACCAGAGTTACTGAGGTGAAATCTATCACTGGGACAATTGATGCTGCTGGTTAGTTGGAGCTGAGAAATGAGTGTGATTGAGAAGAGGCCAACATCACCTCAGTGAAACCTGGAAAATGTTTTCTGGGAGCACAGAGAAGTTGTATTCTAGAGGCAGCCATGATTGTACCTTGTATTGGTAGCCAGATTTGGTAATATGTAAGAGTCACCCAGGTGGTACTGGTTTTGGTGGCATGAAGGGGTCATGGAGAGTAGCTGAGGCTCGGCACTGTGAGAGGTCACTGGTGAAGGTGCAGCCTCAGTGGCAGTTGAAGGTCCAGGACTGAGGGGTCATGCAAAGAAGTTGAGGCTTGGCACCATGAGGAGAGCCTATGAGAGCCTATTGGTGAAAGCGCAGCCCAGTTGCAGCAGAGACCCCAGCGTTTTGGAGAAGCCAGTACCATGGGGTGACCACCATGAACAGCAGCAGTGGTGGAGTGGAGCCAGCTGGAGCCTAGAAGACAAGCTGTGTGTGCTGCAGAGGGCAGAGCTGGAGAAGTGACCCAAGCTCTTTGCAGGAGTCCAGAAGATTGTGAGTGAATTCCATATAATTAGACATTGAGTTATTTATACTGTTAGAGTTTGATTTTGCTTTGTTCAGATTGTGATTGTGCCCTGGTTCTTACCTCTTGAAGAAGGTATTTAATTTAATTTTGACTTTTAAAGGAGCCCACAAATGAAAGACTTGCACTTTTTAAAAAAATCGAATATTTTAAAGAGACTGAAATTTTAATGTGTTTGAATTTATTGAGACTGTGGGACTTTAACAATTATTTGATTTTAATGTGAGATCTTTGGGATGAAGAAGAAAGGAAGGGTTGTGGTTCAATAGTGATGTGTTTGTGTGTCAATTTGACAAGGTGTCAGTTGTACTGGCTGGTTTTGTGTGTCAACTTGACACAAGCTAGAGTCACCAGAGAGGAAGGAGCCTCAGTTGAGGAAATGCGTCCCTGAGACCCAGGCATTCGTGGTGGGTCCAGTCCATGGTGGGTAGTGCCATTCCTGGGCTGATGGTCCTGGGTTCTGTAAGGAAGCAGACTGAGCAAGCCATAGGGAGCAAGCTAGTAAGCAGGTCCCCTCCATGGCCTCTGCATCAGCTCCTGCCTCCAGGATCCTGCCCTGCTTGAGTTCCTATCCTGACTTCCTTCGGTGATGGACAGCAATGCTGAAGTGTAAGCAACTTAAATCATTTCCTCCCCAACTTGCTTTTTGGTCCTGGTGTTTGGTTGCAGCAATAGAAACCCTAACTAAGAGCCTGGGAAGAGAATTTAAGTGAGAGATTGTCTATATCAGCTTGGCACATGGGCATGTTTCTGGAAGATTGTCTTGAATGTCTTAATTGATGTAGTGAGACCCACCCTAAATGAGGGTAGTACTTTCTGATAGCACCCTAGATAAAAGGGCATGACAGAAGGAAAGCTTTTAGCTCTTTTGCTCACTTGGCCTTCACTCTTGCTGGTCAGTTCATCTACTCTGTTGCTGCTGCTGTTCCAGGTGGTGGTTCCTTCACTGATATTAGAACTAGCTTTGGGACTTCATTTATACTAAAATAATTTTTCTTATTTCTAAAATTAAGCTTAGTTTTTTATGTCCTCTAGTTAAAACTATTTATAAATAGTTTTGTATTTGTAATGGTCGATATAGTTTCAAATTAGCAAATAAAGGATTGAAGTGGGAAAATCTGCCTAAATTTTTGATGATAACTTCTGTTACCTTAAATGATGCTTCAATAACAACTGAGTCTGTGGTCATATTTCAAAATCATAAAAGCATTTTAAAACATGTAACATGTTTGGCCAGTAGTCTTTGTTATCCTTGAATATATAGTACTCTGCATATGTTCATGAGTAAAGATGAAATATAGGGAACATCAAATGAAGATATAATCCTTAGATAACAAATGATTTTCACATGGTGTGATGGCTATTCTCGATTGTCAACTTTATTACATCTGGAATTGACTAAAACCCCAAAATGGAGGGCACACCTGTGAGGTATTTTTGCTTAATTTGAAGTAGGAAGATCTACTTTTAATTCAGATATTTGAGGTAGGCAGAAAGGCCTTTAATCTAGATCTTTTGAGCAGGGAAAAGACAGGACTTTAATCTGGATCTGGAGGTGGGAAGATATATCTTTAATCCAGATCATTTGAGCCGGGAAAACCCACCTCTAATTTGGGCCACATCTTCTGCTGGAAGCCTATACAAGGACATGGAAGAGGAAATCTTTTGCTTTCTGATTGCTTGCCCTCCCCTTGCCAGCACATCCATTCCTTCACTGGCATTAGAGCCTACCTCTTCAGGATTCCAGCATGTACTGAAGACCAGCTGAGACATCCCGACTCATGGACTGAGCAACTACTGGATTCTTGAACTTTCCATTCATAGCTGGCTTTGGTTGGAATAGCTGGACTGCAGCCTATAACTCATTCTAATAAAACTCATATAATATGGGATAACCAGGGTAGAACATGCATGGTGTTAGGGGTCTACCTTCCTTCTTACACATGGAATCCTCAAGAACTGGGCTCATCAGCAGAGGAACATTCACTGGTTAGTAACTAACTGTAAGTTACTAAGTCCCTGCCATTGCCTCCTTAGGATCTATTCCCACATATTAACAATGAGTCTGTCATTTAACTATAGTGGAGGGTAGTGGCGGTAGATAAAAGATGGTTCCAGAGCCAGATCTGAAAAAACAACAACAACAACAACAACAACAACAACAAACCTCTGCTATGTCAAACTAAGCTAGTCTCAAGGATTAACATGTAGTCAGGAGAACGTTGAAAGGAAGAGAGTAATCCTAATGATCCTCTTAAGGGTTATATTGATTTTTAAAACAGCTACAGAACTGTCCAATCTCATACCTGGGGGAGAGTTCAAGGGCTTTTTCATTAAGTTCCCCTGTTTTACATGTGTGGAGACTGTAGTGCTTGGCTCAAGGCCAGAGTTATTGGTGGACTCAACTGGATAATCAAGACTGACTCCAGCCATACCTGCTCATGCCTGAAAATTGAACAAGCATGTCTTATCTGTGTATTCTTTCTCTTATGTCAAGGAAATAGGACATTTTAGTCCCTAGAATCATATATACACTGCATGAGCTGAAGATTCAACAGGATTCACTATTACTAATAGATGGGCATTTTAGGACAGGCTTGTATTTGGGCTCACTAGAAAAAGAAGGTCCATCCACAATTAACTGTTTCTGCTTTTAACACAATCCAGGTTCCTATTTATTTATGTCTAGATTCAAAACTCCAAAAATAGGAAGAAAAACCTCTGTCTTTTTTTAGAGGCTGAATTTTTATCTAGCCCAGATACCTGGGAACAGAATACAGCAGAATTATCTTGAGTTTTACACTCTGTTGGGCTTACCATATTTCTATTGTGAATTATATAAACTGGGGCTGGCCAGTGCACACTAACATAATTGTTAGACTCGCTCGACCAGCATCAAATATTTCAAACCAGTGCTAGACTCTCAGATGAAATATTTCCCTTGGAATCAGATTCTTAACATAGTTTTCTCCTCCACTGTGATGCTTTTCATTTTCTGTTAAATATGAAATACATAAAATGTTAACAATTGTACAGTTGAGGAATAAAAATAAACCCCATCCTCATTTGGCATGAGATCTGAGATATTTTAATCCAATCCCCAGTAGAAAGTTATGATTGATAGTAATGTAGCAAAGGGCTTTTTTTTTCTTTTCTAAATTAAAAAACAGCATGGCTAAGAGGAATGCAATGCACTTAGGCAGTTATGGAATTAATTCCTGTAGCTGGGATTATCTTAAAATTTCTTAAATTTTGTCAGATGGGAGAAAATGATAGTTTATGGTAGTGCTGCTAAAATAAGAAAAATGAACATTTTTATGTGGCCTGGACTTTGTAAAAACATTTTCAATATTTTAATTACTTCTTAGAATAAATAAGGAACTCTCACAACCCTAGTTCATAGATAAAAGGGGTAGGTGACTGGTTCGAGATCACACTCATAGTAAGCAGTGTATTCTTTTGTTGTTGCTGCTTTTTCCTTTGAGGCAGCCTGCGTAGCCCAGGCTGGCCTGGAACTCACTGTGTAAACCAGGATGACCTTGAACTCACAGAGAGCCATCTGCCTCTGCTTACTGAGTGCTGGGATTAAAGGTGTGCACCGCCATGCCTGGCAGGTGGCTCAAGATTTTAAATTTCAAATCAAGAATCTTGATTTCATATTATGTCCTTCTAACTTTGAAATTGCTTGTTTTACCCCAAAGACAATGTCTTCCTAAGGCATGGCACGCTTATCTCTAGAAAAAAAACCTAGAACAGGACCCAACTTATCACAAAATATCAGAGTAACTATGAGCATAATTCTTGGTATATTTGTCTACGGTTTGTCCCTCAGTGATCACACGTGCGTGCATGGGTGTTGGTCCTCGCTGTGGCAGGATCAGGGTACAGAATCACTGAGAGGTGGGGCCTAGGAGGAAGCATCGTTGAGGTGGTTGTGGCAGCTGCCCTCTGTGGGGATAATGTAGTTCTGATGGAATCCAGTTAGTTCTCACAATAGTGGGTTGTGATAAAAGATTGCTCCCTAGCTTCCTTCCTTGCTTTATTATCAATGTGTCCTTGCCTCGATGCTACCTGGCGGGAGGACCTCACTGGAGGCTGAATGATAGGGCCGTCCAATCTCAGACTTTCCATTTCTAAAACTATGAGTTAATAATCTTCCTTTGGTTATAAGTACCCAGCTTCAGGACTTTCCATTTTTGTAATTCACTACTGAGAGGTTTGTTAATATCCTTTGTGATTTTATCGTAAAGTTTTCTGATTTTGTTATTTGAGAATTTCATACATGTATACAATGTGTTTTGATCAAATTCATTCCCTACTTCTTACTCTTCAGCTTTTTTTCTTTACTAAGAAAAGCTTTATTCATTTTGCATACCAACCCCTTCCATCAGATCCCCCTCTCATCTCTCCTCCTGCTCTCCCCCACTCCCGCCCCCCCCAAACCTACCCCACATCCCCTCCTCTGAAAAGGTAAGGCCTCCCATAGGGAGTCAGCAAAGTCTGGTACATTCAGTTGAGGCAGGCCCAAGCCCTTCCCGCCCTGCATCAAGGCTGTGCAAGGTGTCCCATCATAGGTAATGGGCTCCAGAAAGCCAGCTCATGCACCAGGGATGGATCCTGACCCCACTGCCAGGGGCAGCAGACAAGATACTCCACCTTCAACAATGTGGAAAGCAAGGACTGACCTGACCTGAAGTTGTCGTCTGTCCTCTGTATGTGCACTGTAACATACATGTGCTTACATTCCCAAACAAACATACAGTACACGTACACACACGCAGATATACACACCCTCTGCCTTAGTTAGGGTCTTCATTGTTGTGAGGGGACTCTATAACCACAATAACTCTTATAAATGAAGACGTCTAATTGAGGTGGCTCACAGTTTCAGAGGTTTAATCCATGATCATGGTGGGGAGTATGGTGGTGTGCAGGAAGATGTGATGCTGGCTACATCTTAATATGCAGGGTCACAGGAAGTAACTGTGACACTAGCGGTATCCTGAGCATAGGAAACCTCAAAGCCTGCCCCCACAGTGACACACTTCCTCCAACAAGGCCACTCCCACTCCAACAAAGCCACACCTCCTAATATTGCCACTCCCTATGAGATTATGGGGGCCAATTACATTCAAACTAACACACACACACACACACACACACACACACACACACACACACACACGGAAAATGAGGCACCAGGGCTGAGGTAGAGTGCTTGCCTAGCTAATCAAGGTCCTGGGTTTGATCTCCAGCACAACAGAATAGGCAAGCAAGCAAGGAAGAAAAAAAAAATGAAATAAAATAAATAAAACTAAAAAATAAGAAGTCATAGACATGAAAATTAAGAAATACACATAATCCTTGACTGGCTCTTGAATAAAAAAGTAAAATGATAGCCACAAAGGCTTTAATGAGACAACTGAGGATTTAAAATTGATTCTATATTTGATAGTGGTGTTCTAACAGTATTTCCTACTGTGGAGATGAGAAGAATGTACTTTTAGGAAATGTGATGACTGGTTAGCGTATGGTAGACTGGAGAGCTGGAAAGGAAAGGGAAGAGAAGGAGAGAGGCAGGGGAGGAACACTGGGGAGAGAGGAGCAGAGGAAACCGGATGGATAAATCTAAATCTGAGTGGGGATCAGAGGCTCATCGTACTATTCTTGAAGCTCCTCTGACAGTTTGGAATTTTCCAAATGAAAATAGGTGATCAGAATGCATTATGTATAGCATAAATGCCACCATGAAAACCATTATTGCATATAGTTAATGTATTCTAACAAAGCATTAAAAAGAAAATAGCTTTCGGGTTATAGTTCTGGCTGAGCTGGCAACAGTGCATAATTCCGGGCCCTGTCATTATTTAACAGTCAGATGACCTTGGTCTGGGTTTATTTTGGCTCAAGGATACAGTCCATCAAAACAGAGACGTCTAGGCAGGGAAGTTACGAACTTGAAGCAGCTAGCCACATCATATCTACAATCAGGAGGCAGGGTGATGAACATTTGTGTTCACTTTCCAGTCTTGAATCCCAGCCCAGGGAATGGCTGGACCCACAATGGGCCATCTTCCTGAACTTAATTAACCTGATCAAGATGTACCTCCTCTGTTCCCAGAGGCCCATCTCCCAGTGGACTCAAGGTCTCAACTTGAAAATTGGAAAACAATCACAGTTCTTTAAAGAGGTAAAATTATCATGAGGTCGTTAGGATAGATCCTAATCTGATATGACTGCTGTCCTTGTAAGTTAAAGGGGGCATAAAGCACCAGGGGGTAAGGGTGCTTGCTGACAATCTGGAATATCTGTGTTTGAAGCCCAGAATCCATATGTTGAAAGGAGAGATCTCATGCCTGAAAACTGTCCTCTGACCTCCACACATGGGCCAGGGCACATGCATGCACAAGCAAATAAATCAATGTAACAAACGAACAAACAAACAACAACAACAACAAAACTCAAAGAAATTCAAATATAAACAGATAAAGAGGAAAGGTCATGCATTGACAGGGAGATGGTACTCAGTCACCTGCAAGCCTCAGAGAGGCTGAAACAGATCTTCCCTCACAGCCCTCAGAAGGAACTGCTATGTGGACACTGTGATGCTGCACTCTGCAGGACTCGGGGCAAATCACTCTCTGTGGTTCAAGCCAGTGGCTGCTTGGCCAGCCCCAGAAAACTCATAGAGATGAAGGTGAGTGAAGGTGTTGACTCTCAAATCGGATGCTGAGCTTGCAGAGATGCTTAGGATCCACAGCTGGTCGCTCACAACTTCATATTTTTTTTCTGTTAATTAAAAAAAAAAAAACAAACCAAAAACTAACTTTGCTATTGCATGTTTGATACTCTCTTGTCTGTGCCACTGAAACACTTTAAAAAAACTTCCTTGAGTTAACTGTGGCTGTGCAGTATTTAACGTATAATGGTGTGGTGGGATAAACACATCTGTGCTGCTGTAATTACTAAGATAAGGCATACAAAGTCATATGCTCTATGAGTGATCTGACAACAGTTGAAAGAAATTTTTCCTTATGCATTATTTTGATTATCATTTAGGCAATGATAATTTTGAAGGATTGACCTGAGTACTAACTTAGGAACTATTTGAAAAGGAGTGTATGTGTACTTCTCTACCTAGGGTGAACACACCTGGGGCATCTGGGGCTCAGTCACTCACTGAATTCAACTCTCCAGAGGAAAATGTTACTGGAATGTGCAAAGATCCAGACAAACCTGCATCAGGGGCCACTTTTGTTTTGAAACCAGAAAGCCTGGGCAAATAAACAATAATAGCAGTGCACAGGAGAACCAAAGTAATGGCATTTTACTGGAAATGAGTCAAAAAGAAAAGAGTGGAGATAGGGATGGCCGGAGAGACGGCTCAGTTGGAAAGTACTTGCTGTGCAAACATCAGGCATAGTGGTCCTGAAATCCCAGGGTTGGGGATGTGGAGATGGGGGCAGGGTCTGTGCAGTTTGCTGGCCAGTTAGTCTGGCTAAACCATGAGTTCCAGGTTCAGTGAGAGATTTTATCTGAAAAAAATGAAGGGGAAATAAATACAGGAAGATGCTGGACGTTAATCCCCGTCCTTCACATACAACTGCGTACATATGAATATGTAAACATGCATGTAACACACGCACAAGACTAAGTTGCTGTTTCCAGTTCTCCATCTAGAATTAAAACAGGTGGATCATTAGTCATCGTGGATGAGATGATAGGTTTATATAAAAATGTTTTATACTAGACTGTAAAGATCAATAAAATTCAGGGCACTTCATACTCAATAACTTCCCTCAAGGAAACAATTCTAAACTAGAAAGGGAATTCTGAAATTCTATAATAGTATATTATTGTCATTATTTCAACCCCTTAGCCAAAGGCCTGTCATCGAGAAGCCTGGCCTGAGAAGGTAGTTTCTGGAGTCAATGCTATTATTTTTAAAAGCAGCATAGCTCATTTGGAACCGCTCAGCCTGTCAACATTTTAGTCAGAGGCGATGTCATGATGTGTACCTGGAAAAATAAATTTATTCACTTCATTGCAAAACTAATTCAGGCTTTGTAAATTGAGAAACAATGAAATCTTCTTAATTAGCTTGGGTTATGTGATTTTTTTAATTAAAGAAAAACAAAGGGATTTAATTAAGATCAAAAACATTAAGGAAATAGGTTGTATACTTTGTTATGAAAAGACTCAACTTTTGAATAAGGTCATTGTTGGTTTGTAGAAACTTTAGAGGTGTTTTTGTTTCCAAACCAAAAATTTGCTGGATTTCTTAATACATAACCTTTGTGCCTCTTAATTTACTTATTGGAACACTGTCAGCAGCATAGTTCAGGACAGTTTCAAAATTAGCTTAATGATTGATTCTGCCTCTACTAAAAATGTATACAGTTTCCTTTATCCTCCTTTTCAAAACAGGCAAATATTCTCGCAATGCTTTCTGGAATTGTTTAAACCTGCTGCTTCATTCAACCCGTTTTAGAATTACTCTAATTGCCTCAGTCGCTCATTCTAAACTGGTGCTTAACACTTATTTCTGTTTAGATTTATTTTGTTTCATGTGGACGAGTGTCTTGCCTACATGTATATATGTACACCACATGTGTGCCTGGTACCCTTGGAGGTCAGAAGAAGGCATCAGATTTCTTGGAGCTGGACTTATGAATGGTTTTGAGCCAGAGCTGAAGTTAAACAATCTGTAGAAACATTTAATCTGATTTTTAATTTGGTATCCTATTTTAACCAAGCTTTCTTCCTTCCTCCTTCACTCTGCTTTTTTCCCTCCCTCCCTCCCTCCCTCCCTCCCTCCCTCCCTCCCTCCCTCCCTCCCTCCCTCCCTCCCACCTTCTTTCTCCCTCCCTCCCTTCCTTCCTTTTTTTCTTTCCTTTCTTTCCCTCCCTCCCTCCCTCCCTTCCTCCCTCCCTCCCTCCCTCCCTCCCTTCCTCCCTCTTTCCCACCTCCTTTCTCCCTCCCTTCTTCAGTTTTTTCTTTCCTTTCTTTCCCTCTCTTTCTCCCTCCCTCCCTTCCTCTTTTTCTTTCCTTTCTTTCCCTCTCTTTCTCGCTCCCTCCATCCCGCCCTCCCTCCCTCCCTCCCTCCCTCCCCCACCCCGTTCTCTGACAGGTTCTCATACAGTAGAGGCTGGCCTTGTAAGCAAAGAATAGCTTTGCTTCAAATTCCTGATCCTCTTGCCTCTACGTCCTAAGCGCTGGTATTACAGGTATGTGCTGCCATGCTCCGCTCCTAAGCGTTTTTCTCACATGAAGGACTATGAACATGCCAAGCGAAGCAGAGGTTATTCAACTGATTCTCTGTTATATATCTGAGTCTCCAGGCTTCGTTTTCGTAATGCAGCTCTGAACATTTTTATGTACATGAGAGAGTTTCACTTAACAGTCGCCCATTCTCTTAAGAACTGAATAGGGAGCTGGTGAGATGGCTTAGTGGTTCTTGCCACCAAGCCTGGCAGCCTGAGTTTGATCCCTGGAACCCACATGGTGGAAGGAAGGAACTCATTCTTGTGAGTTGTTCTCTGATCTCTGTATGTACTCTGGTGGTACAGGCACACATGAATGAATAAAAATGGAATAAAAAATTAAAAAGACCTAGGTAGGGTCCCACAATAACTACATTGATTTCTTCTGAGGAATTTTCCATTAGAGACCAGTCCCTGATGCCTTGATTATAGCATTCTAGGCATTTTCTAGATTGCTTTTCACATTCATCCAGCCTTGGCTATTACCAACTCCCAAGTGCGTTTCCATATTTTCAGGGAGAGTTGTAGAAGCAGCTCCAACCCCCAATCCCAATTTTCCAGCTTCAGTCTGTTTTATGTTACTATAGCAAAATACTTAGGTTGGATACTTTTAAATGAGAGGTTTGTTTGACTCACAGCTTTTGGAGACTGGGGATCTAAGGCTGGGTGGCGTTATCGGTTCAACCTCTGGGGAAGAGCCTCCAGGCTTCATCACAATTTGGCAAAGGATTGGAAAGAGAAACAGGTGCATGCAGAAGGGCCAGTGTCAGCGATGGTCTTTCAACAACCCACTCTCAAGATAATTGCCTTAATCTTCCAGGGCGCAATGCTCCAATGTGACCTAGTCATCCTCCACTAGACGCCTCCTCTAAACGATTCCACACTAGGGATCAAGCTTTCTAAATAGGAACCTTTGGGGGCATACACCCAAAGCACAGCACAGTGGTTTCTCAGCTTTGGGACAACTGACATTTAGAGCCAGGCAAGTCACTGTGATGTAGGACCATTCTGTCGGTTGCAGGATGCTCTAGATTGCTCCAGATCTCTACTCACTGCTGTCAATGGCACCTGCTCCAATTCCACTGAGACGACCAAAATCTGTATCAGACATGGATGGATATATGAACTTGGGAGGAGAAAATTGCACTCCCCGCCCCCTCCCCCCAAGTCAAAACCTACTAGTTATAGGTAGGATTGGCAATTGTGGGAGAGGACACAAGGTGAATAACTCAGAAAAGCCAGGCAAGATGAAATCAGCCAATAGGAAATCGGGTGTGGGGATCCTTACATAAGAAAGGTTCAAATGGAATGACAGGGACAATGCCAGACAGCAGTAGTCTGAGAAGTAAGCAAGAAATGAGAAATGGGGAACAAGGAGAGCTTGGCTTGAACTTGGCTTTGAATAGCATGTCTGGGGTTCCCTGTATGTAGAAGGTAGGCAGGCTTCAAGGCAACTGTATTTTTTTTTTCATTTCTCATTTCTCCTTTTCCCTTCTGCCCAGCATCCATCTCTTTATGTTCTCACATCCTTTCTTTTTCCATACCTTCTTTCTCCAGTCTTCTCTCTGCTAAGATAGGAGTTTTTAAGCCAGAGGGAAGGGAGTGTGCTCCCACTTCTTAAGTGGCCATCATTTACTTTGTGGCTTGTTTGACCTTGATGCCTCACATCTGGCTTAACAGAATCTGTTCTTCAGGGACTATCTCACGGGATACACTTTTGACCAAATTTCTCTGATCTCTTTCAATGGGAGGAGCTTCCTTCCACCTCGGAGTTCCTATGGCAACTCATCCTTCCCCACCCTGAATATTCACACTAAGTATTACTTGTGCGGTTGTTACCACCTAGGGGTCTTGATCAGGTTGATTTTTCTTTGCCAGTTAAATAATTAAATGGCAGGAAAAATATTGAGCATGTCAGAGAGCAGCAGGGTGAGAAATCTCCAACACCAGATAGGAGCAGACAGAATCAGCCTATAAAAAAAAAGGCTTTTATTAGGGGTGAGGAAACTCTCGCAGAACAAACACATAGAGAGACAGACACTCCATAAAGTAGAGGTGGGCAGTACAAAGTACAAGAAGAAGCCCCACCCATCCTTGAGGCCTGGGGGTCTCAAGGGCTTTGAAGGGTCTTCCTCCCTTAATTTAGGGGTGGTCAGTTTGATGAAAGACAGGATGGTTGATTGCCCACAGCTGCTGTGTAAACGTGTATGGATCTGGCCTTAAACTTGTTGAGCCAATCCATCAATAGGGGGGTCTGTTGGTGAGAGAAAAGCCCACTTCCAGGCTTTTGTCTCAGGTCAGGAGGGTGAGGAAGTAGTCAGCCATCTTTATTACCTAGTCATGGCCCCTCTCCCTATCAGGGGCCTGTCTAACTCTTCATCCCTCACAGTCACATGGTTTTGCACACAGGGGTGCTATACAGTTCATTTATATATTTTTTACCCTACAACTTTTAGCTTATAGGATGATGATTATGCAAATTCTTACACTTTTAAATAAAATTTACTCTCTCAGTGTGGACTGGAGTATGGAGGCTGGTGTATTTCAACATTTAAGAAGCTTCATGGGAGAATCATTTTAATTTTTTTCCTCTTAGGCAATGGGCACATTTATTACAAAAGTTATGATGATATGTTGGGTGACATGATAATTATAATAACTTAGGAGTTGAATTATAAATAAGAAGTCTTGTATATTACAAAGAGAAAATATAATGATTAGACAGAGGGGCTTTGAGCTAGCACTCAGAATAGTCTTGATATGTTCTTGCAGGAGATGAATTAACTTCTTTTGAGAAATGAAAAAATACCCCCACCAGATTGGCCTATCGTCAAGGCTGCAGTGTTTTTTTAAAAATTTTTTATTTTTTTATTTTTTATGATTGATGATTGATGGGGGAGAGCCCAACCCCGTGTGGGTGATGCCACTCTAGGGCAGGTACTCTTGAGGTGTATAAGGGAGCAGGCTGAGCAAGGCACTAGGAACAAGCCAGTACGCCGTATTCCTCCATGGCCTCTGCCTGTTTTCCCCCTTCAGGTTCCTACCTTGAGTTCCTGCCCCGACTTCCCTCAGTAATGGACGGTGACCTGAAACTGTGAGCCAAAATAAACACATTCTTCTGCAAGTTGCCTTTGGTCAGGGTCTTTATCACAGGTGTAGAAACACAACTGAGACACACGAGGTCAAAGTCAAGCTAATATTTCAATGCATTTCTTCTAGAAAGCCAGGCAATCAATGCTCTCAGTTAGAGCTATGAGAAGAAAGAAACAGTTTGCTGAAAGGTAACTGTACAGGTCATGTTGACATACTTTAGCACTGGGGTCCTTTAACAGGGTCACTTGATCTCAACCTGTACCTCAGGTGACTGAAAGTAGAATACTCATCCCCAGAAATTCTAATGCATTGTTACTTATATCCCATGAGCCTTAGGTTTTCTAGTGCTGTGATGAGACACCATGGCAACTATATAAAAGAAAACATTTAATTTCGGCTGGCTTACAGTTTTAGAAGTTTAGTCCATTGTCTTCATGGCGGTGTGCAGGCAAGCAGATACAGTGCTGAGAAGGAGCTGAGAGTTGTACGTCTTGATCCGAAGGCAGCAGAAGCAACTATACGCCATACTGAGTGTGGCTTGAGCAGAGGAGACCCCAAAGCACCCCCCCCCACACACACAAACGGTGACACACTTTCTCCAACAAGACTACACCTACTCCAACAAGGCCACACCTCCTAACAGTGCCACTCCCTATGGGGGGCATTTTCTTTTAAACCACCACACCATGGAAGCTGCTGGTCCTGGGCCCAGGTGCCAGACTTTACCACACTTTTTTGCGCTGAGGTCCTTGTATATGCCCAACGACAATGGAATGATTGTATTTCGAATACTTAATTTGGCGAGGTAGAAGAACAAAACTATTTTCTTCACGCACTATTTTTAATGACTCTCTGAACACTCTTGCCCCATCAGGTTAGAAGAAGATCCTTAAGCATCATGGGCCAGTCCTCTGACTTTTCAATCACTTGGAATTTTTTTGAAGTAAGTCTAGTTTAAGCTGTGATCTCACATCACATTCAAGATTTTTCTCCATTGGCATGGAAGTCAGGCCTTGTGGCCTGAACAATATTGAGCACAGATAGCACATGTCCTGCTGCTGGTTTACCTTGCCTGCCTAAGGCACCTGATTGGTCTAAGAAAAAGTTGAATGGCCAATAGCTAGGCAGAAGAGGGATAGGCGGGGCTGGTTGGCAGAGAGAGGAGAGAGGGAAGAGAAATAGGGAGAAAGAGAGAGAGATGACGCCTGGGATCAGCCAGGCAGGCAGCGGCCAGCAAGCCAGACACAGAAGCAGCAGGAAAAGTAGGACGCACAGAATGAAAGAAAGGTTAAAAAGCCCCGAGGCAAATCATAGATGAAGAGAAAGAGGTTAATTTAAGTTAAAAGAGCTGGTGAGACAAGCATGAAATAAGGCCGAGCATTCATAACTCATGATAAGTCTCCATGTCATGATTTGGGAAATGGTTGGTGACCCCAAAGAAAGCTGATCACAATGTCCTGCCCTTCTGTTCCCTTTCTATGTCCCAATTTGAGGAATTAGAGACAAAGAGAGAGGATGCAGACCTGACCCCAATCTCATGTTGATTCTGGCTCTTCCTTTGCTAAGCCCTATAGCTGAGGCTGACCTTCCTGTGGCAGGTGTCCTTGAGGCTGATCGTCCCGTGGAGACGTGAATATGCTCTCAGGAGATCACATGAAGCCTCTGCACTTCTCGATTTCCTTTCTGGAAGGTCTGGCATTGGCTCCACCTCTTTCAGACTCCCCAGCACCCCACCCCCCACCCCGAAAGTCTTCCCCGCTATTTGATGCCACCTCTTGCCTGGCATGTCCTCAGGCTGAGATGCCTGGAAGTCTACTTCCTCTCAACATCCGTACCCAAGAGCTACTCAACTGACAGGAAATGCAGGTGTCCATTTCATGTCAAGAATAAACACCCATGTTTCTCACTCCCTCCTAGCCTCTAAGATGTACCATTTCCGTTTCTCCTGTGCAGATCCACGAAGAGAAAAGCATCCATTTCACCACTTAAGGATGTCATTCCTGCCTCTTGTAGTGCTGCTAATCCTGATTTTTCTCATTTAGGATCTATTGTCGTTTTGTGCTGGGCACCTTTGTTATGAGCTGTCCGGCAATTACAGGATTCTTAGCTCTCTACCCACTAAAGGAAAATGGTGATGGTCAAAAGACATTTTCAAGTGTTCCAAAGATCTAGTAATAGGGTAACTAACTTTCTGGTGTTGGGCCTGCACATCTCATACCCTGATATAAAATAATGTAGAAATCAGCTTCCCTCAGTCTATCAACAACCTGATCAAGCCTGTGACCATGACAAAACTAGCTTTGTAGAGATGACTATTTCAATGAGACCACCATCCTGGGTGGTTTAGGTGAGTTTATCTTAATCACAGGCTCCTAAAAGGGTGAGGCAGAAGGGACAGAGTGAGAGAAACAGCAGAGGCCAGAGGGATGCAGTTTCTGGCATGAAGGGAGGATGGAGCCATGAGCCAACGAAGGCAGGAAGCCTCTAGAAGTCGTAAAAGCCCAGAAATTGATTCTCCCCTGGAGCCTGCAGAAGGAATGTAATCCTGTCAGCACCTTGGTTTTAGTTTAATGAGACTTGTGACCTCCAGTATAGGAACAGTAAGCATGCATTGCCTTACGCCACAAAGTTTGTGCTGATTTCTCATGGCAGCAATTGGAAACTGAGGCATTCAGGAAACTCCTCATCTCAACCCAAACCAGAACTGTTTATCCCGGGCATCTGGGAAGGAATTACTTCTGGGTAAGAAACAGCGTCCTCATTTTTAGGGGTGCTTTTCCTGAACCTTGCTCACTCAGCCATGAGAAGGGCTTTGCCCCTTTCCCTCCTAGGATGGGGAAGGGACTGTCTCTCATTGCAAAAAACTGCGTTCCTCCCAAAGATATTTACTCAATGGCCTCCTTTTCTTCTGTCTCTGCTAACTCAGTCTTTGGGCGATTTTGAGGTAGGATGGATGTCAGTCCTACGTCTGCATCTGACCCAAAAGTCCAACCTCTTTCAGATTCCAGCCGAGAGCCGTTTTGTCATTCTTGGCCCTTGCTACTTAAGGCAAAGGTGAATCACATTTTATTCTCAGTTAACCTCAGGAGCAGCTGTGGGAAAAGCCTTTTGTAACTTGTGACAGGTAAGTGGACTTCTGGTTGTCTGTGAGTTATAAGTACGATGGTCTGGTTGGAACCTGAGATCCTCCTGCCTCAACACCTGCTGGAGGTGTAGATGTGTGCCCTTGTGTCTGGAAGAGGATCTGATTTTCATTAAGATACCCATGGCCCATCTGTGACGGATTGCCATTGTCTGCTAGTGCTTTAGTGATAGTCTTAAGCAGAGGACGTGATCACCCAGGTAAAGCCTTCCTAGCATTGGCTGTGGATAAGAGACGGAGATCTGGCCCAAAGGACATTAGTGACCTCTAGGTCATATCCATGAAAGGACATGACTTGTGCTTCCTTCCTCCTTTCTCCTGGGTAGAAATGCAAATGAAGTGATGGTGAATTAGCTCTACCAAGAACACGAGGATGAGAGAGCCACAAGATAGAATCTGTACCCATGGATGGCCTGACAGAGCGGGAGCTGGCTCTCCATCCTTAAGTAAGGTTAAGTAATGCATGTGCTGACACACCAATGATATCATTCACATCCCTAAACAGAACCCCTGTCCATGACTTTCTTAACGTTCTGTATGGTTGGGTTCCTGTTCCAGTTAGCTATAACCATCAATTTGTCCTAGCCCAGAGTCATCAGAGAAGTGGATCTCTGTTGAGGGATTGTCTAGAACAGATTAGTCTGTGAGCATGTCTGTGTGGGATTGTTAATCACTATAAGAGGGCCCATGCTACTGTGGATAGCACCATCCCTAGGTAGATGGTTCTGGGCTGCATGAGAAAGCTGAGCATAGGCCAGTGAGTGAGTGAGTGAGCAAGCCAGCAAGCAGCATCCCTCCATGGTTTCTGCTTCAAGTTCCTGCCCTATGTCCCTCAATAATGGACTGTAATCTATAAGATGAAATAAAACCTTTCCTGCCCTAAGTTGTTTGTGTCATGGTGTTGGTTACAATAACAGAACAAAACAGGAATTGTTCTTTAAGACTGTGATGATGCTGATGTTTTTGATGACATCTTCCACTTAGTTGCCGTAAAAACATAAGAACAAGGTGGAGAAGGGGGGTGGGCAACACAGCATGGCAAATCCAATGCTGTCATTATTATGCCTCCCACAATTCTCTGGCAATTCTGTTCTTTGCAACCGTAGATGGTCAGTGGTACCTCTCATTCTTCAAGACCCAGTTTGGCCAGTACCTCATTCATGCCTTCTTCACACAAGTCCATCTACTGGAGCACTCTCCCCAAAGCTACATGTAGTCTTTCAGTGTTACACGATTCCTCTGGATTGAGAAGAAGAAGCAACTGAGAAGCACAGCAGGAAAATGGGCCACATGTGGATTGGAAATGCTCTCCCTGAGCTCTGCGGTGGCACAGGTCCGCGGTGAGCTGCTAAGGTCTGGATCCTGGGCTACTGCTTTTGAAATATATATATTTTTAATGATCTGGTCGTCAAGTTTTATATATCTATAGGATACAACTTATGTCTTCATGTATGTGTATATAGCAGATAGTAGCCTAGCTAAAATTAATTCACATATATTATCTCCCATCGTGTGTGTGTGTGTGTGTGTGTGTGTGTGTTATATGTGTAATAAGAACCATTAAAATCTTTTCAAGTATACAGTGTATTGTTTTAACTATAGTCACCATAACTACAATACATTTTTTTCAACTGAAAAAGAATAGTTTGGTTAAGAGAATGAGAAGAAAGTCACAGGCCAAGACATAATATCTGTGGAGTGTGTGTGTGTGTGTGTGTGTGTGTGTGTGTGTGTGTGTGTGTGTGTGAGAGAGAGAGAGAGAGAGAGAGAGAGAGAGAGAGAGAGAGAGAGAGAATTTGTATGTAGAATAAAGAGCTCTCCAAACCCAGTGACATAAATACCAAACAAGTGAATGAAAGGACACGCAAAATAAGTGAGCTGCCATTTCACCCAAGAGATAGATGGATGGCAGAGAAGTCCATGCAAAAGATGTTCAGCATCCATCACTAACCATTCAGGGATTTCAAACAAAAACCACAAATACCATCAAATGCTCATTCGTGGGCCTTTACAATGAACACAAGTGGACCTAAGCAAGCATTATCTGGGACAGGAAGCCCTCGGGACTTTGGTCTACTGCTGTGAGTGCCAAGGGCACAGTCCTTCAGGAGACAGCGTGGCAACTTCTTACTAAGTTCAGTGCCTATCTGCTGTGCCTCCCGAGTCCGTCCCCTGGGTTTTTACTCAAGTGAAATGAACACCCATGTTCCCACAAGAAAACCTGTGTGTGGATGTTTATAGTGGCTTTGTTCATAATCGCTCCAAACTGGAAACAAACCAAATGTCTTTCACCTGGGTAATGGGCAAACAAAACGTGATACATTTACATAGCGTAATCCTACACTCAGCAATAAAAGGAATGGATTACTGGCGGATGGAGCAACATCACAGAATCCTCAGTGCATCGTTCCCAGTGAAAGCAGTTACAGCACCACGCTGCAAGATTTGATTTTGGGAAATGAATGGCAGGTTAATCTTGCAAAGGCGAGGTAAGGACAAAGCCTTGATCCCTGGGTGCCAGGAGCTGGGGCCGGGAAGAAAGTCGAATTGCAGAGGAAGAGAAAAGATTTGATTAGAGTAATGGGGGGCGTGTTTCACTGAATGAATTTTGTTTATTCCTTGGGCATGGTGGTTACAGAACACCATGCCTGTCAGAACTTGAAGAACACTGTATTTGAAAGATTAATATCTGTTATGTGAACTGTATCTCACCGTCAAATGGAAGAAGGAATAGTGTAGTGAGCTTTTAAAAATATCCATTTTAATTGAATGTGTCTGGGTGTTTTGCTTGCATGCATGTCTGTGCACCACACGTATGCTTACAGAGACGTCGGGGCCCCTGGGACTGGAGTTATAGACGGTTGTGAGTCACAATGTGGTGCTAGGAACCAAACCTGGGCCCCCTGGGAGAGTAACCAGTGCTCTTCACTGCTGAGTTATCTTTCCAGCCCCTGCAGTAAGCTTTTAGTGAAGCTCTTCTGCTGATACTGTTATATTTTATGCATGTGTTATCAACTGTGTTTATAACCAAGCATATCTTCTTCCTACATGTCATCTAAGTGAACTCTAACTTCTGGGACCAAGGACTAATGAAATTTTGATGTTTATGATACATACAAAGTGTTCATCATTTTCTTTTCACAGCAAGAGACTAATGAAAATAGCTCATATTGAGATACTATGACTCACATTTTGTTCATCTTAAACAAAATAGTATTTTATATCCTTAGAGCCAGTCAATAATAACTAGACAACCCAATATTTCTTTATGTTCATTTCTTTTCTGAGAAAGGGTATCTTTATTATGTAGCCCTGGCTGTCCTGGAACTCAGTATGTAGACTAGGCTGGCCTTAAACTTAATACACAATATTCTTGAGCATCCTTTTTTGCTTGCATCTAAAATTTAAAGAGGTTAAAGGAATTGCCAAGACTTCCCAGTGAGTGCTTTGGTAAGGACGTGGAGGATGCAGGCTCCTGGAGGCATGTTCAGTTTACGAGGTCACACTGAAAACTAAGCTTAGATGGAAAAGTTCGAATTATTCTGTAATCGTAAGAATTGGAAACAACCACTAATACAGTGTTTTAAAGTTTTTATTATACAACTGATACATATTTATTCTGTAGAAGTTAGAAAATATGAATAACTTGATTTAAGAAGTTGCATATACAATGTGTCTTATTTTAAATGTAGAGGGAAGATCTATTTTCTTTCCTCCCTCCCTCCCTCCCTCCCTCCCTCCCTTCCTCCCTCCCTTCCTTCTTCCTTCCTTTGCTCCCTTCCTCCCTTCTTCCTTCTCTTCCTTCCTGCCTCTCTTTCTCTTTCTTCATTAAATAATCACTGTGGGTGATTCTCTCCCCACATTCGTATCCCTACCAGGAAATTATTTTTGGAGGTGAAGCACCAAACATTTTCCTTTTCTTGCCATACCACCACCTCTCTTCTGGCTCTTCAGAACTGAAGAATCGCTCCTCCGTGAGAGGCAGTCAGGGAGATTTGCAGCCTTCATTCTTTCCAATACCTTCACGGAGGTGAACAGAACCATGGCAGAAGCCCGGAAAAGGAGCAGAGATGTCATGGAAGACACGCTTGATGTCTTGGAGGAAGACAGAAACTGAACTCTTACCTCAACCCAGCACACACAGCTGGGATTCAGTGAACCGATGATTTGGGAAAGATAATAACACATTGCCCTTAGCAGGGCACTCACTGTGACAATCGCATGGGCAAGGACAGGATGGGAGAACATGGTAGATGCACAGGTTAAGAAACTTGCGTCAGGAACACACTGAGTGGGCTATGTGGGCCGAATTTGAACTCAGTCATAACTCCACACCCCATTTCCTTAATGGGGGCTCTGAAGGGACACAATTCTTGGACTTCAGTGAGGAAGAATCAGGGGGGTGTATATTAGTTACTACTGACTCCCTGTGGCAAAGTACCAGACATAAACAACCTCAGACCAGAAACATGAATCTGGGCTCATGGCTGTAAAAGGCTCAGTCCGTGGTCACTGGGCTTCATGTTTCTGGAGCCACTGTGAGGCGGATTATCAAAGTAGTGGGGAGATGTGATAAGCAGACAGGGCACATCCTGAGAGACAGTGAGAGCAGCTATATAGCCTTAAGGCCAGACTCTAGTGACCTACTTCCTCTAGCGAGGTCCCACCCCTTGAAGTTTTCATACCTCTCAAAATAGTGCCACGAGTTGAGAACCAAGAATTGAAACATCTGATTCTGTCAGGGACATTTTGCATTCAAACTGTAACAGGGCGGTAGGCAGTAATTTTGAAATAATTAAAAGCACAAAGGAGCCGGGCGGTGGTGGCGCACGCCTTTAATCCCAGCACTTGGGAGGCAGAGGCAGGCAGATCTCTGTGAGTTCGAGGCCAGCCTGGACTACCAAGTGAGTGCCAGGAAAGGCGCAAAGCTACACAGAGAAACCCTGTCTCAAAAAACCAAAAAAAAAAAAAAAAAAAAAAAAGCACAAAGGAGATTATCTATATTCTCGCCAAGTAGAACTGCCGTGTCTATTTTCAGGACTTTCTGGGAAAAAAAAAAGGGAAAACCATGTGTGGAGAGTGTTTTGACATTGGTGACGTAACAGAGCAGAAACAAAACCCCAGCTTCTCAGAGTTAATGTTGAGTGGAGGAGAAAGACAATAAACAAACATCCAAACACTGCAACATAGTGCCAGTTATTAAGTTATTATCTTAGCTCCGAATCACACTTCTTTCTCTGCTTTGTGATGCTGAAAACCACTTTTACTGATCTTTGGATCCTTCCCATAGTGGGTACTAGAAAGAGCCTGGGTGTCAGAGCAATGAAGATGGGACATAGGAGGTCTATGTTGGATGTCTTACAGAACTACATCATCAAATTTCTTAGAAACACCAGCGTCAGCTGCAGGTACCCTTTGGTGACTAAAATCCACCTCTGTAGGAATTCTCTCCTTCACACTCTCAATTTTAATAATATCCAACTCCTTTCCTTTTCTCCCCAGTCTTGGAGTGGGGGAGGCTCTTGGAATGGGGGGGGCTATTTCTTGGAGTGAGGGGGAGGCTCTTGTAGTGGGAGAGGTTCTTGGAATGGGGGGAGGCTATTTTTTTGAGTTGTTACAGTCATGGAAGCTTGGTATTCTTCTTTTGCACTGTGGTTCTACAAATAACCAGGTAACAATTCTTCCTTCCTTCCTTCCTTCCTTCCTTCCTTCCTTCCTTCCTTCCTTCTTTTTTCCCCCAGTTCTATCAAGATAACTGGTGTGGGTTCTCATTCCTAACCATACCTCTGCTGTTGAAGGTAAGATTGGGTCTCAGTTGTGGAGAGAGTAGGGGAGACCCCCTAGGGTTTGGGGATGGCCTTCCACATATGGCTGATCTGGGAGGCACTATTTCCACGAATCACATGCGCACTCCTTCTCTTGGCTTATTGCTTTATAAACTCAGTTTGGTCCGTGTACCTAGGGTTGGCCATGTTCTTGGCAATAAGCTCAGGCAAAACCAGCTTAGAACAGAGATGTGTAAAGTGTAACCCTAGCAACATCCCTACTTTGATGATGTATGCTTAGTATGTTCATGCTCCTCTTGGTATCCTTTCTCACTCCATGGTCCAGTCTACTGAAGAAACCAGTAATGACTGAAGGATCTTTGATGCATATGAGAACTGGAACAAGGAAAAGAGTGGACAGTCTTATCATCAGGGCAACAGGGCTATGGCAGGGCAGTGTTCATGTCCACTAGGGGACCAGTCTCCCAGTTAGGATGTCTGGATTCCCTCTCAGCCAGACAGTATGGCATGGACATACAGGCAATATGGGCTCTTTGAGAATTTTTTTCTCTAGATCTCATACAAACCATCCCTTTCATTTATTGATTGATTGCCCTCTTTTATAGTTAATGAACACCAGAGGCTGATTTCTGATCTATTTCTGAACTTGTACGACGGCATCTTCTGAAAGCAGATATCACCTAACATATACTGCTTTTAACTAGGGTCATGACCTTGTTTCTGATGCTTAGTGTGGTAACTCATGGTGACACTCAGGGACCGGTTTCAGATCAATAGTATCTCAGAGGGAAAGACATGGGCAGCATTGTCATCAGGCAGGATACTCAGCAAAGTAGGAGCAAGGATGCCTTACTTGGGGGCAACCTCCCAGTTGGCCAGAGAAGAGAATTTATGTGGGACCTGTGGTGGGTGACGGATGCGGGTCAGTTTCAGATTGTGGAAAACTTGGGATTCTAGGGTAAGGAGTCCCTGCCTTATATAGGCATCAGGGAGCTATTGTAGGCCTTTGTGTGTGGCTGGGGTGGGGAGGAGGGTGGTTAGTGTTGAATCTCAGCCTTATGAGCCCAAGTTCAGGGCTCTGCAGCCTAGCCCTTGTTATAAACTCTTCATTCCAGTTTTCATAAAACTGTACTTTCAGTAATGATGCTTGGGTGGAACAGTGCTTGAGAGGGCGAGCGGTTGGAGGGGAGATGGAGGGGCTTAGAGAAACGGGAGCAAAAAACACAGACCGCAGAAGAGGAAAGTGAGCTATTGGTTATTATTTCCATTCCTGTGGATATGAAACACTATCCCAATTGTGGGAAGCTGAGAAAGGCCGCAGCAAAATAAGAGAGAAGCGGTCGCCTTAGCAGTGATGCTCAGATGTTGGAAGAGAGCTAAGGTGTAGGCTTACGTTATGGAAATATTCTTAAACCTCAACCAAATTCCAAAGACGTTGTAAAAGGGAACACTGGCAGAGCTGGCTTTGCTTCGCAGGGTCTTCACCATTAGAGACCCACAAAATTGTAAACCTTGGAAACTGCTGTGCTTAGAAGAAGAAGAAAAAAAAAAAACAGCTTCTGAACCCTTGTCATTTAAAATGCATTTTTCCAGCATCATTTCAAATGAGTCAACGCGATTTCCCTCCTCCCCTCCGCTTTAAGGCTCCAACTCAGTGTTTGTCTAAATCAGATTTAGATGTGCTACAATTCTGAACATCAATATGTCCTAAATTCCCAAGTGACTCCAGCTAGCAGGAATGAAAAACGTGTGAGCAAGAATGACCGAAAGGCACCAACTGGGCTTCCCCAGCTCTTCCTCCACCTTGGCCCATCTCTTTCCTGCTGTAGCTCACACTTGCTCCTTAGTCACTAATGGTCCTCTCTGAAGCCAGGCCACTTACACTTGACAGCCCCCTGCCCCCAGAGTGACATGCCTTGCTGTGTGCCTGGCTTATTATTCATTTCATCGTCATTGATGTTGTGATCCCTGCAGGGACCCTGGTGCTCCTTGTTCCCTTGTCTTGTTGGGCACAGCACTGGGGTATGCTTAAGAGCTCTGCTGTTGTGGTTACAGTTCTCTATCAAGGTCCTGGAGAAGGACTTACTCTTTATATTAGGCACAGATAGCCACTAATTATTAGTCACTGAAGGTCAAAGCTCTCACTGAATTTGGCTGTGGAGGTTTCCAAACAATACTTCCACTGAGGTTCTTGCATATTATACTTGGAAGAATTGGAAAGAGAAGGTATTTCTCCTTTAAGGTAGAGTCAGTTCCAGCAACAAACAGGGACACTTTTGAGTTCTGTCTCACTGTGAGATCAAGGAGTTTCTGGGTCTCCAGGCCTGGCATACATGTCAAATGATAGCCTTGGCCATTCTTCCTTGATTCTGCAGGGTCCTCTGGCCAGTGAGTTCTTCAGCATGCTGCCTTTTTGTTCTGACCCTCCTGGCAAGTCTGAGTGCAGGCGTTGTCTTTAGTAGACCCTGGGACTCACTCCCTGCAGCCTCTGCTGAAGCTGGCAGCAGGCAGGTTGGGAGGATGCCCTGGAAAGAAGAGGGCATCGCTGCCAGACTCTCCAGTTTCCAAAGTGGAGAAGAGATCTGCTGCCCCAGAATGGCCGCCCACCAACCAGCCCGCAGGAGGGATCCTCCTGGGAGGCATGCCTGCCTTGGAGTGCTTGGGTGCTCCTGGGTGCCAGAAGCTGGCCTGCCCCATCATACCTATTAGCAATTTCTTTTAGGGAAATTGAGCTCTTGGGTTGTAGAAACTAAGAACCTTATTAAGTTACTCTGTGTTTTCAGAGTAAGGGAAGGAAGCTGTTTTTCAACTGCTGGAGAAACTTTGTCCATGCCATTCATCTGGGAAGTTCTGTCCATCTCTACCATTTCTGATGATATCCCAGCAGCCATTTCTGGTTGCTTGACATGGTACTTCTTCCCTGAAGCCTTTGCCAAGTTTCCCAACTTACCCCTTCTACACATTGTCCGTACTGGAAATTCCTTCAGGGTGGTGGCTGGTCGAGCTTGGCATGCAAATAGTACATACTACCGTAACATTTTGTACAGAGTTGGCTGCCAAATTAAATTGAGGTTTCTGTGTCTGCATAGTAATGGGAATTTGTTGAATTTAGGTAAAAATTTTTTTTGTTTTGATATGGATAACTACTGATTTATTTCTAATGAAAACTATCTGGTTTTCTGTAGTAACCATAAAGTGACTCCTTGTTCCTAACAAGTAGCACTGTTCTAATGGCCCTGTGAAGGAGGTACCACATTATCAGACCATCTCAGTGTTTGTGCTTTGCCTGAATCCAGGAGAAAAAGACATGATTAAAGTGTGATCAATTGAACTCTTTTTTCACAAAAGAATATTTAATGAAAAAAAAAAGACTCAAGAGACATTTAAATATGAAATCTATTTTTTCCCCCACTTGGACTTAATGTGTGGGACAAGTCGGTCGTGGGAGGAGCTAAGGATGAAGATGATGGGTAGAGAAGTGAATTTGTTACTTGTTCTAGTGTGTTCATGCATGTGCGCGGGCGCGTGTGTGTGTGTGTGTGTGTGTGTGTGTGTGTGTGTGTGTGTGTGTGTGTTCTTCCTTTGAGACAGGGTCTATGACTGAACTTAGAGCTATACTGGGGAGTATATATACAAGCCACAGAGAGTCTCCAGTCTCCATTTACCATGACACTGGTAAATGTAGGAGCATGCTAGGCTACACCAGCATTTTACTAGTGGGTGCTCAGGATTTGAACTCAGGTCTTACATTTGTGTACCACATGCTCTCATGCACTGAGCCATCTCCCCGTTCCCTAGACTTGATACTTGATGTCTGGTGGTTCTCCTTAAATGACAAGGAGTTTTATCCAGCCAAGGAACAGTCTTCTCAAGGACCCCTCCATTAACCCAGGATTTGTTTTGCCAGGTGACAAGTCAAGCATCTGGAATTTTTATGCAGAAAAGCAGAT
Organism: Peromyscus maniculatus bairdii; assembly: GCF_049852395.1. NCBI lineage: Eukaryota > Metazoa > Chordata > Mammalia > Rodentia > Cricetidae > Peromyscus > Peromyscus maniculatus. The sequence continues at coordinate 50,807,984 of NC_134867.1, read as the reverse complement.
CTTGTCATTGCTGATTCTGATGTTTTCCATATGAGTGAGGCCACCATCAAGAGTCCAATAATATTCTTCACTTATAATATATGAAACTTCCTGTTTAAAATGCAGACTTCAAGCTTCCACCAGGCGTGGTGATTTCAGTTCACAACTGCCTGGCAAAGAGGACATTTTTCAAGGAATAAGGGTTGTTGTTGAGTTTCACCCAATCCCACGTTTAATGGCCATTGACAGACCAAGTCCCAGCCGCTTAAAGACAAGAATCCTCATTTGAACTGGGGTCTGTGCAACCGGGATCTGGATCTTCTGTTGGGTGCTGAGGTTTTTCCCTAGACCCAGATTAAACAGCTGGGACTGTGCAAGCAAGGAAGGGCTGGGCTTGGTCCATGGAGTCGTTAGAGTTGAAGCTACTGTGTCTCAGCTGGGTCAGGTTAGCTCGGCTGTTCCCGGAGGAGACTCAGTCTCTCCTTTCTCTTTTTCCTTTTTTTCATCATCAACAGTCAGACATCCCCAGACACAAGTCAGCTGTCATTAAATGTAGCTTGGGGCCTGAACGATGCTTTTGCTATGGTCTTCCTCCAGCCCTCGGCCACTGCTCACAGTCTGTCTTGCTGAGGGAGAGTTTGCTTCCGTTCATCTTTGTGGTTGCAAGACTTGAAATTTGTTTTTCTGTTTAATAGAAACCCTAGAGTTGTTGGTAGAAAGTAGGCTATGAAAAACACATGCTTTTGAAAATAGCTCTTTCGTCTTTAAAAAGGAAAGTACGGGGCTTCCATCTGTTCTATTACCAGTAAAGGCAGTTTACAGCCTCTCCTTTAAACTCTTCAATGAGACATTTAAAAATGTTTCGAATGTCACAATCAACTTGCCAGACTGCTTTTGTATGCTCCTTCATTTCTCCTTTAAATGGAGGAGCCTGCAGGGCGTCTTTACACCACAAAGAGGACACTGGAAAATTTTGAATGTCAGCAAAGATTCTGAATTTCTGTTTGTTAGTGTTGAGACAGCATCTCACTATGTAACTCTTGCTATCCTGGAACTTGCTATGTGGACTAGGGTGGCCTTGAACTCTCAGAGATCCTCCTACCTCTGCTTCTAGAATGCTGGGATTAAAGGCATGGGCCACCATACCTGGTAAGATTTTGAATTTCTGAAAATAAAAATCCAGTCAGTCTTCTAAGAGTCATCCACTCACTTTGGCTTGGCCTCTTTGGGAAAGTAAATGAGAAAGGGCCATTGAGTTTTTTTAATTAGAAGGAAAAGTTAAGTTTGGAGCCATAAATGTGAAGGGCCTGGGGTGTGGCTTGGCATAGAGTTCTTGCCTAGAGTATACCAGGGCCTGTGAGTGGTCCCCAGCACTAGAAACATAAAACCCAACAGATGAGTTGAATACAAGGGTTTCTACTTTATCAAAGCAAATATATTATAGCCTCTACATATCTACCTATTAAGAATTTCATAGTTATAAGAATATAAGAAACATATGCTGTCTTTTACAAGGCTCTTTGGAATTATGCATTCAACAATGATTTTCAGTATGGAGCAGCATACATATAATAAGCTCACAGATCTTAAGCACAGGACAGTGCATGGCCTCCACATTTTTACCCCTGTGCAGCTACTATTCAGATCCAGAGAGTACATTCCTGCTTCCCAGAGTTCCTTGGGCCTCCTCTCAGTCCATATAACATCACTCTAGTCCTTGACTCTCTTCCCAGGCTGTGACTGCTTTGACATCTGTCACCACATGTGACTTTTACTTGTTCTTGTTTGTCATATGCCTGGAAATACCAAATGCATACTCTTGAACCTGGACAATTTCAGTTAACATAATATGTGTAGAAGTATCAGTCCATGATGTGTACAGGCACAGGTCACTTTTTCTTTTCCTTGCGCTTTTCCAAAAAGAAAGTTTGTACAACATGCCTTCTCCCAAGAAGTGAAGGAAAAAATAAAAACAAGAAAAAGAAGCAAAAAAAAAGTCAGTTTTTTTTTGTAGAAAATTTTGGCATGTGTATGTATGTGTATGCCTCTGTGTGTGTGTGTGTGTGTGTGTGTGTGTGTGTGTGTGTGTGTGTGTGTGTGTGTGCCAGATGTCAACCTTGGGTGTTGTCTTCAGACACCATCCACTTTGCTTTTTGTTGTTGCTGTTTTGCTTTTGTGTTTTAAATTTTTATTATTAAAATTTATTTATGCGTGTCTACCACGTATTTGTGGGTGTTCTCAGAGGCAGTGGATCTCCTGGAGCTGGAGTCGTAGATGGTTATGAGCTGCCTGAAGGAGGTGTTGGAAGTAGAACTCAAGATCTTCTGGAGGAGCGGAAAGTGCTTCTAACCACCCATCCGTCTCTTTAGTTCCCATTTCCTTTTTTGGAGGCAGAGTCTATCATTAGCCCAGAGCTCCCCATGCAGGCTAGGCTGCTTGGTCATCAAGTCCAGGGATTCACTTGTCTCCATCTCCCGAGTGCTGGAATTACAAGCACATTCGACCATCCCCAGCTTTTCATATGGGTTCTGGAGTTCGATTCAGGTTCCCGTGTGCATGGCAAACACAGTAGCAGCTGCACCATCTCCCAGTCTCCAACTTTACTTTTTTCCCCTCCTTTTATTGAAAAGAGATTTTTTTTAATCTCACATAGTATATCCTGACTATAGTTTCCTGTCCCTCTACAGGATCCTCCTAGTTCCTGCCCACCTCCCCTCCTACCCAGATCTACCCCCTTTCTGTCTCTCATCAGAAAATAAGCAGGCTTCTAAGGGATAATAATATAATATACTGTAGTGTAATATGATAAAACAAAAACTAGCATTTTGAAATAGAAGAGAAGGAAAAGAGCCCAAGAGAGGGCACAAGAAACAGAGATCCGCCCATTCTCACAGTCAGGAATTCCATAAAAACACTAAGCTGGGATTGATAATACACACACAAAGAACCTGTAGAGTAAAAAAGAGAGAAGAAAAAATATAAAAATAAAATAAAAAACAAGATTAAAAAAAAAGGAAAAGCCCTGATATGGCATTAGGAGACAAGGAGCTTCCAAAGCTCTGTTGAGTTCGTTTTCTGTTAACCGTCTACTGTTGGGTTTGTAACGTACCCTTAGCTGTGGTTTGTTTCCCTGGGGAGACTGAACACTTAAAGATATGGTCAACATCCTTAGTTATCAGGAAAATGCAAGTCAAAACTGCTTTGAGATTTCATCTTATACCAATTAGAATGGCTAATATCAATAAAAACAAGTGACAGCTCATGCTGGTAAGGATGTGGAGAAAGGGGAACACTCATCCGTTGCAAGTGGGAGTGCAAACTTGTACAGCCACTATGGAAATCAGCATGGCAGTTCCTCAGAAAGACAGGAATTGATCTATCTCAAGATTCAGCTATATCACACTTGGACATATATCCAAATGATGCTTTATCCTACCACAGAGATACTTGTTCAACCATATCCATTGCTTCTCTAGTCATAATAGCCAGAACTTGGAAACAACTTAGATGTCCCTCAGCAAATGAATGGATAAAGAAAATGTGGAACATTTACACAATGGAATATTATTCAGCTGTTAAAAAGAATAAAATTCGAAGATAAAAGGATGAAACTAGAAAAAAAAAATCATCTTGTGTGAGATAACTTAGAACCAGAAAGAGAAATATGGTATGCATTCACTTATACGTGGATATTAGCTGTTAAGTCAATGATATCCAAGCTACAATCCATAGAACCACAGAGTTAGGTGTAGAGGAAGGGACTTGGGGAGGATACAGGCCCACAGCCAGACATTATGCAGAGAGTGAAAGACCTTGGAATACTCAGCCCTAAAAGGGATGTCTTCATCAAATCACTCCCCTCTAGGCTCAGGGAACCCTGTTGAAGAGGAGGCAGAAAAGAGTGTAAGAACCAGAGGGGGTGGAAGACACCAAGAAAAAAAAAAGCCCTCTGAATCAAGAAGATCAACACACATGAACTCACAGAGACTGAGGCAGCATGCACAGGGTTGTACCCAATGGGGTTCTAGAGCTGATAGGAGAAATGGATACATGCTCTCATCCCTAGCCCAGAAGCAATCTCCAGTTGATAACCACTTGCAAATGAAAATGTAGTTTCCCCCAGCTTCATTTTTTAATGAGTCGATTAAATGTCAGCTAAGATGTCTTACCCCATATCCAGACTCCCAAGGAGACCTCTGAGAAATCTGACCACAGCACATGGCTGGTGGGCCTTCTCTCTCACATCTCTCCTCCTATTACAAACGCGTACCTTGAGTTTTATGACCAATCAGTTAGATATGTGATATCTAGTATGCTCAGGCAAAACAGGGCGACCCTGAAGAAGTGGGTCCTGGGTCAATTATCTGTCCCTGTATGTGGAAATAGAAGCATGTTAGAAAATAACTTGGTGTGATATTTTACGACCCAGTGTTGCCTCTCCAGGGCAAATGTAGCCTGTTCTACAGTTTCATTTGAGAGCTGTCTTCGTATTTTGTCTTGGAGAAGACTGAGAAGGAGGTAGGTATGTTTGTACGTTGTCTGTTGCCATAACAAATTGTTGGGCAACTTAGGAAGTTTAGATCTTTATTTAGTGCATGGTGCTGGAGGCTGAGGGCGTTCAAGATCCTCCTCATTGCAGGGTGGCAGAGAGTGACATGACCCAAAGGAGCAAGCTGACCAGAAAGAGTTCCTCCGATACCAAAGCTGCTCAAGTCATGGCTCTTGGTCCATAGACCCACAGACTCACACATGGACTGGCTGCTCCATGAACCTCCCAGGGATCCCATTTCTTCATGCAAATGGAAATCGAGTGTCTAACACATGAATTTTTTGAAGCATATTCAAACCATAGCAGGAGGTCAGAAGGAGAAAGGAAGGAGACTGGGAGCTCAGCCCTATCTTTCCCAATCCTATAAAATTCACATGGCTTTTCAAAACTGCCAGTATCTAGTTTTTTTTGATTCTTTAATATATAATTAAGTCTCATCTTTCACAGAATCCAGGTCACGGGCTGTAGGGGGAGAACCAAGTCTTGAGCAAGGGGGTCAGATTGAAGCCTTGGTTCTGATAATAATGAGCAGAAAGGGTGATCCGGGCTGCCTGCTTCATCTTTCTGTCTCTGTAAAACGTGTGTAAGTTTCACTACTGGGCCTCCTAACACTGTGGTGAAGTTTCAAAGGCAGAAAATTATAGACTCTATGAGACAGCTTATTTTATATCTCAAGGCTCTCCACGCCCTTTTATTAATAAGCACTTGTAAGACAGGCTGTCTAATTCTTCTGGAGATTTCTGAATATCCTGTTTTGCTTAGGTGGGGCTGCGCCAAGTGCCACTTTTGACTGTTGAGGTTCATGTTCCCTTTGCACTAAGCATCTTGTCTTAAGGCATCCTGATGATGTAATGCAGAACCAAGATCCTAAGAGAGGACAAGGTAAAATGGCAGGCTTAAGCCTCCTACCAGTCTAATACATTCCTTGGGGGAGGTAGGCATGCTTCCTTAGGTTTAGAACACATATCCATCTGTGTGTGGGCAAGTGTGCATGCCTGTCTGTCTATGTACATACAAGGGTACCTCTTCCCCCTCATCTCTGTCCCCCCCCCCCCGTGTGTGTGTGTGTGTGTGTGTGTGTGTGTGTGTGTGTGTGTGTGTGTGTCTAGGGGGAGCATCATGGATAGGCTTTTCCTGTCTGCACTGGAGACAAATGGGATTAACACTTCTAGGATGATTTATGGTTCTTTAGTTATACATTTTTTTTCTTTTTTGGTACCTTCCTGAAAACAAACTGTATCAGAATCCAATTGCTGCTGTCCAAAATGACCACAAACTTAGGAGTCCACGAGCCTGTTTTCTACAATGCTGGAAGTCAGGATCCAAAACAGATCTCCCTGTTTTATGTCCACGGCATTTGTGTTTCTTTGCAGGGTTGTTGGCGGTCTTTTTCCTGTTCTTTCCAGAATCTACTGTCTATCTTTATACTTTGGTCACAGCCTTGACTCCATCTTGAAAATTGGCAATGGACCCTGAGTCACATCACTTGGACATTGACTCTTCCGTCTTCCTCTCTACATCTCAGGACCTTCTGTGACAACACTGGTTCCACCCACAGTCAGGATGACCTCCTTATTGTCAAGTCAGATGTTCGCACCCTTGCCTTCACCTGTGATCTTAATTCCTCTTTGCCATGTCACATGATGTATTCATGTTCTGAAAATTAGGCCGTCAACACCTTTTGGGTGTGTGTGATTAATCTGCATATTCCCTGCATAAGCATATAACAATTTTTTTTTCAGATGAAAAACAAGACAGGTTAACCATGATTAACATTTTCTGTTGCAAAATGACTTAATTGGGGGGAAAAACAGCACCTTTTGTATAAAAAATCCACACCTCTGAACATTAGTTCGTGAGGAGCAGTGACATTCAATTATAGACAGGATGGACTCTACTTTTCCTATGTACGGGCATGTGAGAATGATGAATTGTATGAGAGTGATGCGTATTTATGTGGGAACTGTATGGTGCGGAGTGTGTGTGTGTGTGTGTGTGTGTGTGTGTGTGTGTGGACAGTTGTGTGATGGAGCTGGAGCTCCTAGCTTGTGAGAGCCATTGTGTGCCTATATTTTTCAAAAATTCATATTCCGTGAGCTCATGTTCAGTGGTTTCAATGTAGCCACAGTGGGAGTATTTACACTGCAGAAATCGGCCAGGGCTTATTATAGGTTTGTTTTCCCGGGAGAGCCCATTGTTAAATGCTAGCCAGAACACCGTGGGTATAGAGACTCTCTGTTTTCAGTCAGTGTTCACAGAGACACCGTAGGGTATTACGGCACTTGCAGCCAGAGGAGGGGCGATCCCTAGGACGAGGCAGGGCAAACTTACCTATGACCTATGACGGCTGTCACAGTGTCCCAGTGCTCCCTAAACTGTTCTAGTTATTAGAGCAGAGCAGCATGGGGCCGATGAGGAGCTTATATGGACTATTTGAACTCTTCTTCGTTCGTAGCGTTTCTCATGCTTGGAGTTCATCCTTGATGTGGCTCCATCTGTTTGCATCTCTTTCCCTCTCCCAGAATTACCTTGCCCCTGCCCCTGCTCGGGCTTGCCTTGCTCCTCTGGTAGCTGTGAGATCGCTTCTACCCAAATATCAGGGAACTGCTAAAACGCAGGTTCCAAGGCCCTGTCACCTGAGATTCCAACTGAGAAGGTCTGGGGTGAGCCCCCGTATCCGGCATTATGCACAACCATGCTGTTAGTATTATTTGCTAATTCTTGTCCTAGTTAGCTTTAACTGCCAAACTTGACACAGGCTAGAGTCACCTGAAAAGGCAGTCTCAGCTGAGGGATTTCGAGGATCAGATTGGCTTACATGCATGTCTGAAGGGACTGTCTTGATTGTTCACTGATGTAGGAGAGTCCAGCCCACTTTGGATGGCACCATTCCCTGGGCAAGCGGTCCTGAACTATATATAAAGCTAGGTAAGCATGGGTCTGCAAACAGGCCAGTAAACAGCATTCCTCCACAATTTCTGCTTCAAGTCCCTGATTGAGTTTCTGCCTTGATTTCCCTTAATGATGGACTATGACCTGTAAGCTGAAATAACCCTATTTCTCTTCAAAGCTGGTTTTGGTCACAGTGTTCTATCACAGTAGTAGGATGGAACTTCTGAAGCCATCCGCCAACACCAACCTTTTTCCTCTTGTAAGTTGATTTCCCTTAGGTGTTTGTCACAGCAACAGAAATTATTACTACTAAATAGTTATTACTAAAATTCTGAGGTTAGAGCTTCATGGGTCACGCTCGACTAATCCATCCTGGGAACTTCTTGAAGGCCCTACACAAATATCTGTTGTGTTTTGTCTGTGTTCTGTGAGTTTTCAGTGGGAAAAAAGCAGAATAACAAGAGAGAAACATGGATCCTAGTCTCCAGAGCAGTGGTCCTTAACCTTCCTGATGCTGCGACCCTTTAATACTGTTCTTCATGTTGTAGTGACCCCCAGCCACACAATTATTTTCATTGCTACTTCATAACTATAATTTTGCTACTGTTACGAATTGTAATGTAAAAATCCTATATGCAGGGTATCTGACATGTGACTCTTGTGAAAGGGTCATTTGATCCCCAAAGAGGTCATGACGCATGGGTTGAGAACCACTGCTCTAGAGGGTTTTCCCATTTCCATCTGGCAGGCAAAGTTTATGATGAGTTTGTACCCAGGCAGGTGCAGATGACCATGCTCCCCAGTGCCTGGAGGGAAGGAAGTTCCCGCTGCAAACGTTTGTTATTGGGTGGAAATGTGAAAATTCACAGATAGCGGGTCCCCATGGGCGCTACAGTCTCCCAAGTGTCTGGACCCTCAGGAGGAACTTCACCCGCCATGACCATGCTTCCTGGTTGTTGTCCAGAACCAAACCCCACAGACACAGACAGTATCTGCGGAGAGGAGGATTTGGTCTTTAATGAGCCCAACCCAGCTTGTTTTTCAGCTGTAGACCACTTGCACTGTGGCAATTTTCTTAGCAGGAAAATTTTTAGTTGGCCATGTGGTTTCTAGCTCTGTTCCTTCATTTCACACACGGAATATTTGGAATCAGCTTGCTTCTTCTTTAAAACTATGGTCCAAATTAATTTATACTGACTTGATTCAAAGGAGAGAGAAATTGCTACCTTTAAGAGTTTTTGACCTCAAATTCTCTGATATTTGAGACATTCAGAAAAAATTTCCTAGGATACAATTCTTCAGTAGCATGGAGGTAAATTTCAAGTAAAGGAAAAGAGTAATGAAAAATTTAATATAAAGGCTGTAATTTTCTAAATATGTCTGTTCCTTATTAAGATCAAGTGTGTGTCAATCATCTCATATTTCTGGAACATCCAATGGCTTGGGGGAATATCCTCGGGTTGTGGGAAGTGTACTGAGTTTCTTCCCATGTGTAAAAACTTTTCCCGTGTGCAATCATTTTTTCTAGTCCAATAAACATATTACAAATGAGGCAAATGAAGTATTTCCTATATCTCATTAACATAATTAATACGGCTTATTTAATTTAAAAACTCCCCCATTACATAGAAGTTAGGCTTGCTTGCTCCCTAGCCCCGTCTGCGCATGTCATTGCTTTTTCTGCATAGAGAATAAGAGGATTTGTCTTCAGTACCACATAAAGAGTTACGAGAGTCAAATGCAATGCTAGGTGCGAAAGAGTTTCGTCGGAGAGTAAGATCAAAATTAATAGAGTTTGCGTCAATAATCGCACACTAACGGAATTCCCTATCCTAGTCCCGTCTTCTGCTTCAGACTGAATTTCGTTCGTTCCAACCCCCTCCAAACGTTCTCGCTGGAATTGTGGAGCAACTCCTTGAGAACGCTCCGGATCCGTTTGGAGAGCAACCACAGTGTCCTTGTTTGGAGATGAAGATTGTCAAAATGTTCCCTCTCCTTTCACTTAGCATTTTTCTGAGCGGTGTGGAAACCTTGCAGCCCGATGTGGGTTTTCACAGACAGGCGGGTCACAGAGCTGAAGGAACAGCTGAGGGCTCCCTGCGCGCTGAGGTGGAGGCGTTAGTCACGCTGGCCCTTTAACAGCCACAGAAAGGGCTTCATGGTGTTCCATTTTCCCTCCCCTTTCTCTTCTTTTTTTGTTTTCCTTTGAAGTGAACCCAGATTTTTTTTGGGGGGGGGGGTGGGACTCAGAAATAAGCATGGTCTCAAGTAACAGTTGTCCAGAGTCCTTTTCCAAATTTCAGCTCTGACATGAAGAGAGGCAATCCTAAATATGAAGACGGATTTCTGGGTCCCTTAACAAACCTTTTGTCTCTCGCTCACTTCCACAGTAACTTTGCATAGATGTGCTACAGCCCAGGAGTCACAGAAAGAAGAAAGACATCGCATAATTGTATTATCTAGTAAATCTAAAACACAAGCACTTCAAGACAAGTAGGCTTATTAAAAGTATATCACTTCATATTGTGTATTTTTTTTCTTGTTCGCAGAGGCGAGAGATGTGATAAATGTGGAGAAGCATCAAGGTGCAAAGTACTCAACATCACACCAGAGACAGCCTCCATTAAAACCTTTCCTTAGTTTCTCTTAGGTCTGAATATGCATGCACACACACTCACAAATCTGAGTATTCTACAATCACCTTAAAAAAAGAACCCAAAATCCCAAAACTTATTTCTCATGCTTTTGGAGGCTGGGAAATCCTAGGTCAAGGTGCAGGTGGATTTGGTTCCTGCTGAGAAGTGTCTGAGCTTGCAGAGGCAGAGCCTTCTGGTGTCTCTCTTCTCACAAGGACACCAATCTCATGATGGGGTCTCATCCTCGTGACTTCCCTTAGCCTAATTACCTCTCAAAGTCCCATCTCCAAATAGCAGCAGATTAGGGATTAGGGGGTGGGGAGCAATGTGTTAAGTCCATAACATCCTGTCCCTGAACTCATAAACGTCATGTTATTCTTACATGCAAAATAGATTAATTCTATTTCAACAGGCCTGAAAGTCTCTACTCATTCTAGTATCAACTTTAAAATCTAAAGTTCAAAGTTCATCTGAGCACTCTCTCAAAACCAGACACTATAACAAGGTTTTGTAGACTTGATTCTTGCACAACTTATATTTGACATCTTATCAAGTATTCTTCCACAGTACAGTGCCCAGACTAAAGTAGGTATTGAATAAATATTTGCTGAATTAACAAGTTACTTTTATTGGAGATATAATGTTCTAACTTATGAAAATGCTGTAATCAGTCACAATAATTCCTTCTCTTGTTCATGTTGAAATAGAACAATCTTGGTGGGGGAAGTAAGAGGTTGTTCATGTTAGTTTGATTATACCAAGGAACGGAGAGGCTTGAAGAATATAGGAAACCATGTGGGACAAAGGGGAGGCCAGAAGAAAGTGGTGTGGAACTTTTGGTAATGACTATGACCTTTATGTCACCAAAAGTCTCACCCATGACACCTGGAAGAACACAAAGAGTCCCAAACTGAGTTCAGAAATTCTCCTGTTCCAGGTTAGCTGCTGAGAATGCTTGAAAGACAAGAAACAAAAACCAACTCAACCTGGTCAAGATGTGCAGCAAATTGTGTAAGTGAGAAATCTAGAGGCTGTTACTCACAAATTGATAGAAAATTCTGTGTCACACGCTGCTGTCGTGGACTGCCTTTGTTCTCAGGCTAGCTTGACTGGAGACCTTTGGGCAGCTGCTATCGATCATCAGAGCTTAGTGCTTTCTTGGTCACCAAGAAGCAAGGAAAAGAACAAGAGAGGATTTGGCAGAGCTCTGAAGATAAAGGAGGACTTTGTCTTGAAGTCTCCGTCAAATCCTCCCCCCCCCCCCAAGTCCCCAATGGAACTAGACATTCTTATTCCTCAATCTACTTACTGACAGGGTGAATGGGATTACCGTGATTAACTCACACCAGCCTAGCCAAGGGGAAAGAGTTGTTGATATGTGTAATAACATTTCCAAGTACCAAGCAACGGCAAAACCCCAGTGATAGCATGGACTGAGCTCACAGTCTGTGTCTTGTCTAGATTAGGCTCGACTGGGGTGCCTTCATTCCATGTTTCTGTCCTCTGTTCCATACAGCTTCTCTTCCGAGGACCAAAGGCCACTTCTCACGGTCACAGTGACAGAGTCTTAGAGCAAGTGAAAGCCAGGCAGCCCAGTTAAGACTTAATGATGGGACCCGCGTGTGGTGGCGCACGCCTTTAATCCCAGCACCCGGATGGTAAAGGCAGGAGGATCTCTGTGAGTTCAAGGCCAGCCTGGTCTACAGAGCGAGCTCTGGACAAAAAGAAGACCTGATCTGGGGAGAGACACACCATTATTTTTTCTGTTGCCTCCTGTCGGTCCAAGCAAGCTACACGGCAAACTTTGTGGTGAAGGCGAGGTGAAACAGATTCTGTCTGTGTTGTGGTGAAACTTTGAAATGATACTGTACAGCAAAGAATCAGGAGGTGCACACACAGATGGGAGCCAATGGAGCAAACACTGTCCAGATTCTTAATCAAGATAAATACTAATGAAATATTTTAAAACCTTTTATGTTGTATGACGTAGGTATGCATGTGTGTAAACGTGTCTGTTGCATGTGCCGCTACACACACACACACACACACACACACACACACACACACACACACCACACAACCATAGGTGGTCCGCTAAAAGAAACAGGGTCTCCCTTTCTTTGTTTGTTACTGCATAAACTAAGCTAGCTGGCCCCTCCGGGGAGTCTCTTGTGTCGTCCCCCCCCCGCCCCCCCCCCCCCCCGCCATCTTACAGTAGGAGAACTGGGATTAGAGATGTGCACAGCTGCCTCCAGGTTTACATGACTCCTCAGGATTCGAACATAGGTCCTCTCGCTTGCATGGCGAGCATAACTCCCTGAGCCATCTCTCCACTCTAAAATGGAATCTTTTTAAAAATCAAAAGCCGTGCAGGAATTGTCATGAGTATTTAAAAAAAAAATAAAATAAAAGAATTAGTCCACCATGGCTGGCCAACCCCATGTCCATTTCCCAGGACTGCCATGTTCAGTTTTAGGAGAAACAGCAAGAAGACTGTTTGGTTTGCTGTTCGTGTTCCCTTACATCTACAGTTCAGGTATCTGGTTGTCCTGGAAGTCTCTGCAAAATATTACAAGAACAATCTCAGGCAAACGCCACCACGAGTGCAGCTTCCTTGAGATGTTTTCAGAAAGAGGAAAGAAAGAAAAAGAAAAAATAAATAAAACAAGAAAATTGAGTTCCACCCAACGGTTAGCTTAAGAACAGGCACACATTTCCAGGAATAGTAGAGTTTGTAAGGTAGTACAATTGTTTTCACAACAGTGAGGCTGAGTTTCATAATGCTTTTAGATTTTTTTTTTTTAATCCAGTACTTGTTTTGACAAAGTCCAGTGAAAGTCTTTTTGGAGCGGCCACAAGTTATGCCATGGGTGCTTAACTTTTTATAAATGACATCGGCTTAGGAATTCAAGAGCATGTGTTCGTGTCGGGAGACAGTTCTCCTGTCTCATTTGGTGAGTGATGTGCTAATCCCAGTACTGAGGATGTTGGCGGCAAGAAAGACTTCGAAGTTCACAGGACTCATGTGTGGAACTGCCCTAGCTCTTGTGGAATTAGACCCGGAATAATATTCAAGCAGACCGAGAGGAAACCAAGAGTGGATCCCAAATTCGGTCACGGTTTCATTTAAAGTGAGAATCCTTTCTTTAGTGTGAAATGCTTGAGCCCAGAGTTAGTTCTCCAACTGGGACCCATTCTGAGTCATGTAGGGGTGAAAACGACCTTCTACTTCATTGGACAGTCTTCCCTCAACCCCTGCAACCAGAGACATATAGGAAGCAGGGATAGGGTGGATACGAGCAACAAACCAAGCAGAGACCTGTGTCCTGTAGTGCATGGTGAGATGTAACCAATGCCCAGGGAACTGCTGGCTTTAGAGGGGTTCTTATCATGGTCGGCTGTGGAGTCAGCAATGTACCCACTTTGGGTCATTTGGAGTTGAGTAAGGGATAGAAAGATCAGCATGCCAATAGGAAGTGTTAGTTCAGTAAGGGATTGACTCACAGTGATATCTCTATCCAGAGGGATGGTCTCACAGTGATACCTGCATCCTGAGGGATCGACTCACATCGACAACGTCTGCATCCAGTAGAATCAGTATGGAAACAGAGAAATCTAAACGTCAGAAAAACTGTTGAGAACTGGAGACCAGTGCCATTTGATTTGAGCAAATGAGTTTACTCAAGAGAGTAAAGCAGCAGCTTCAGGGATCTCTGTGGCAATATAAAAAATCTCATTACTGATGTTGAGGGTTTTTTTTTTTTTAAGTGTACTGTAGAGCACTGTGACCAAAAACTTGGCAAGAAATGTTTAAGTGGTTTAAGGGAGGACTTGCTTTGGCTCACAGTTTGAAGGTCCAATCCATCATGGTGTAGAAGGCTCAGGGGCAGGAATGGATCCTGGTTGTGGCAGTGGATTGGGGAGGCTGCCTGTGCACATTTCAACAGGGCAGGAAGCAGAGCACAGGGAATGCTGGCATCCATGTGGCTTTCCTTTCTCTTTTTCCCTTTATTCCATCCACGCCCCCAGCCCATGGAAGGACGCCACTCAGGAGCAGGGTATGCCCTTCCTTCTGCAATAACTTCTCTCTGGAAATACACATACTGACACACCCAGAGCTATGCTGTGGGATGGTCCTTCTGTAGGCTGTGAATGTGTGTTGCTCTCATTGGTTGATAATAAAGCTGTGTTGGCCTATGGCAAGGCAGGATAAAGTCAAGCAGAACAATCAAACTGAAGACTTGGAGGAAGAGGGATGGAGTCAGGAGAGACCCAGACAGCTGCTCAAGAAACAAGATACCAGAGGACCTAAAGGCACATCCATGTGGCAATACATAGATTAATGGAAATGGGTTAATTTAAATGTAAGAGCTAGTTAGTAATAAGCCTGAGCTACCAGCCAAACATTTATAATTAATATAAGCCTCAGTGTGCTATTTGGGGAATGGCTGCTGGGTATTTGGGATCAGGTGGACAGGACAAAAGGCTCCACCTCTGTTTACAGAGCTGTGACTCTTACGTATTTCCAAGTAGTTGACAAAGATCAGCCTTCACTGGTGGGGAATATGGTTTCCTGAGAATAATCAAGACTAGAGCAAAATACAGCACTAGAAGGGAAATGTCAAACAAAGTCCATCAGACCAGTTAGAAACTGGAGGCAACGCTCTATTTCTTCACAAATGTCCCCCTCGAAACCTGTGTTATACAGTCTTCTGAGATATAATTATAAACCTGTGTTATATAGTCTTCAGAGATATAATTATGCCATTTCCTTGATTTAAGAAAGTTTGATGAGTTCTTACTGGTGACAAACAAGAGTTTAGACTTCTCAGCACACCATAAAATGCCCCTTGAAATCTGGCTCCACCCACCCCCACTCAACATTCATAATAAATATTTCCTGAGGATCTTGTCTTTCTGCTTCTGGATCTGAATACAAAGTACATGAAAGCCTCTCCCTCCCCCTCCATACTGTGACTTGTCAGGTCCTTTATCATTCCCATGTCGTCTCTTCCCCTTGTGCATTGAATATGGCATCTCTGCCTACAGTGTCCTTCCTGACTTTTGCTAGAGAACTTATCCTTCAAGACCCCGCTCATGCTAGCTCTGCCCAAAGCCTTCCCTCAGCATCCAAGCAGAGAGAATGACCCCTTTCTCTGTACAAATAATAGCTCATAGTGTATATTTCAGAGAGAGGACCTAAACACTTATTCTCATTCTTTAAAAAATAAAATAAGATTACCCCCCCCACTTTTGTATGCAGGGGTGCGTGGGTGAGGGAGAGTGGGCGGAGGGTTATCATATGCCTGGAGCTGCACAGGACAGTGGCTGGCAGGTGGGGTATACCACTGCTCCTTTGACAAGGGAGAGAAGATGGTAGAGAGCCCCAGACACATCACAACAGACACATAGCCGAAGTACAGCTGTGAGGGTAGCTAGTCGTGCCGAGTCTCATCAGGATGTCCCACCGTTTACAGCAGGTCTCCAGAAAATTCCTCACGTAAGCTCACCGACGGTCTTCATTTCCCAGGGGTCACAGAAGGAACTGGAGAAACTGCAGCCTTCTGTAAATTTTAACGAGCAAGGTGGAATTTGTGTGAGCGCAGTGCGCCTTACGGGCATCTTGGGAGAAAGTCTGTGATGGCTGGTGAGGGAAACTCAGACATAGGCAAATTTTATGAACTCTAAATATGCGGAATGCTGAATTTAAAATACAGGGAAAGGCGGACAGGATTTGGGGGCTCGGGATTTGAGAAGAGAAAGCCTCCACACGGCCCGGCGCCCTCGGTACTGTGGAACTGTGACTTTGTAAGTTCAGCAGGTCTGACTGAGCATGAGATATCCCTAACCCAGAGCTGCTCTCCCGATAAGCTCTACACCTGAAAGCAAGTCCCGGAACTGGTGACAGGAGTATGTGACCAAGATGAAGATGAGTACAGAGATTGGAGAGCTTAAGAATCTGTACCCAGAAGCAGATACCCAAAATGCACTGGGATACCCAGAGTGCACTGGGGCAGAAAAAGTTGGCAGAGAGCATAGTTACAGTCCTATTCAGCCAGATCAAAGAAGTATGTTTATGTTTGAGTGACCAGAGAGCCCAGGGGTCGTAAACAGGAGCTCTTGCCTCTCATCTCCCATACTCAGGAAAGGGTCATCTGCAGCCTACCATTCAGGGCTGGTTGGTGAGATAAATGAAGTGATGTGCGGAATCACCTGGAATAGAATCTGGGGAGGGCCTGGCATGTCCCAAATCACCTGCATCCTCCAGTCTGGGCAAGGCAAGTCCTATCCAGGTCATAGGGAAATGATGCTGAAGCAAAGGATGAAGTCCCCTCCTCTTGGGGGTTCACACTGAGGAGGGAGAGGTCAAGGTCACTGTGAGAGTGAGAGGAACCTTGCGGTATGAGCTAGGGGGGACTGATTAGAGACTAGAAGAGGGTCCGTGGGGAAGGCCAAGGAGCAGGAAGAGGATGACGGGAAATAAGCTGGTTCGATACAGGCCACTGAGCGTGAAGGCAGGCAGGGCAGAGAACACAGAACCCCAGCACTTTCTGTTATTTTAATCTTGCTACCCCACCAGAAAGGTTGAAGTGGTAAAAGGTACAGTGATTGGAGAAAGGAAAAATCAAAAGAGCAACCTGTTCTCCCATAGCAGAACTGGCCACCTTGCCGGGGCCACCAGCCCTAGGCTTCCCGTGCTTGGTAATCCGCAACTATTACCACTTAAAGGCCCAGGAGCACTTGCTGTGAGCTTGGATTATTCCGACATCTACTTTACTTTTAGAACACCATGGTCAAGCAGAAGGCAACAGGAGATATCTCAGTTAGGGCTTTTAGGGAAAGCCTTTGCAGGCTGGCGAGATGGCTCTGTGGGTAAAGGCAATTGCTGTTAAACCTAACCTGAATTCAATCCCTGGACCCCATAGGGTGGAAAGAAAGAACCAACTCTCACAGACTGTCCTCCGACTTCCACATGCTTCCATGGTATGCCCACATACATACATGTGCACGCCACAAATAAATAAATGTAAAAGAAATTGTATATATGTGTTTTGCTTCAATGGTGCCAAGTAGGTTGAAGAAGCCACCCAGGAACATTAACACTTTTGTTAGCTATCAATTGTTAAATGCCACCCACCCAAGAAACACTGTCCTGGAAGTGGGCTCTGAAACACAACTGACATTTTGGACCTGGTCTTTGGCTTCAAGGAGCAAATTTTCGGAAGCCTTCTCTAGAAGGTAGGAGTAGGGATGTGGTCTAAGAGATCATTGTATAATTTCTGAAGCCTAAAGGACAGGCAGAGGATGAGTAAGTGGAGATGGTTGTGTTAGTGTTGCTTGGAGAGGCGCAGAACTGGGAACCCTCCATGCCACCCACATTTCTCATTGCATCATCGCAGTTCCAGACAAACTCACCTTAAAAGAGAAAGGCTTTATTCCAGCTCATGATTTCAGAGGTTTCAGCCCATGCTTGTTTAGACTCACGACACTTTGAAGATCATGGCAGTGTGTGATGGAGAGCTGCTCACATCATGACCAACCAGGAAGCAGAGAGCGAGAGAGGGATGCTGGGGCTTTTCTGGCTTTCTCCTTACTCCCTTCATTCTGACTAGTCCCGAAGGCCATGTGATAGTGCCATTCATGTTCAGAGTGGGCATCTCACCCTCAGCTGGTCCTCCTGGAAACATCCTCATGGACACATCCAGAGGTGTACTTCACTAGAGTCTTTGTTTGTTTGTTTTATTTTTATTTTATTTTATTTATTTATTTATTGCTTTTTGAGACAGGGCTTCTCTGTATAGCACTGGCTGCCCTGGAACTAGCTCTGTAGACCAGGCTGGCCTCAAACTCACAGAGATCCACCTGCCTCTGCCTCCCAAGTGTGTGCCACCACCACTGGACTCTTTGATCCTTGTAAATGCACTCAGATTGACAATGAAGTTTAACCATCTTCCTTTAAAACCACAGGGGGGTTATGGAACACTGATGGTACAGAATACTGTGTGACTATTAACAGAAGGAGTTAGAGTGTCATCTTGTAATATATTCCTGAGTGGGTGAAACAAGCCGTGGAAGAGAACCTGCACATTTGTAAAGAACACCTTAATTTTACTTACAAGTAACACTCAATCATATAAGCATGGACGGTGGTAGCAGTACTACCCCAAGAGAACAAGAGGAGAGATGTAAGAAGGAAAATAGCTTGTGTATAGTTTTCCATTTAAATGATTAAATTTTTAAAATTATATATTTATGGTTTTTTTAAAATATGGCTAAATGTTTATGAGTCACTTTGATTTAAAAAACTAGATTTTAGATTTTTTTAAAAAAATGTATGCATTGGTGTGTGTGTGTGTGTGTGTGTGTGTGTGTGTGCATGTATGAGTGCAGGTACCCACAGAGGTCATAAGAGGGTGCTAGATCCCCTGGATCTTGAGTTACAGGTGGTGTGAGCCACTTGACATGAGTTCTGGGAGCTGGTCAGGTCTTCTATAAGAGCAGTATGTGCTTTGAACCACTGCGCCATCTCTCCAGCTCCCTAACGTTTCCTAATGTTTAGGGCTAAGGAATAGCTCAGCTGGGGAAAGTGCTTACTGTGCAAGCGTGAGGATCTGCGTTCTCTCCCCAGCACCCACGTGAAAAGCCTGGGGTGGTGGCACATGATTGTAATCTAGGCTCTAAGAAGGCAGACATAGGCAGATCCCTAGTGCTTGCTAGCCAGATGGCCTGTACAATGAGCCCCAGGTCCCATCGAGAGACCATGTCTCACAAAACAAGGTAAGTGGCTCTTGAGGAATGATGCCTGACGTTGACCTGTGGTCTCCACACAAATGTGTTCACACACATATGCGTGTACACACACACACACACACACACACACACACACAGAGTTTGGTTTTTAAGTATGTTAGAGAATCACTATTAGTTAGATATCAAATAGACCAAAAAAAGGAAAAGTGGTATGGTCATTTTTATGCAACTACATTTTAAAGCTATCTGACATGTGAAGAAAGCAAAACTCTCCTGCCACGAATCTTTGGGAGGTCTGAAGAACACGCCACATTACTCCGATGTCTATGGCTGCTCTGGTTGCTGTTATATATTTCCAATAGCTGCTCCGAGCCCAGTTTGAGTAGCCAAGGGGCATCACCAGCCCAACCATCCTCTACTTCCCCAAAGCTGGATCTTTGAGATCCATGGACACTCAACATCCTACTCTCTCTTGTCACTCCAGAAGAGCCAATGTCCTTGACTCTCTAAAAATGTCACTTCACATTTGTCTGGCTAAGTCTTAGCATCATGGGTAGCAGTGTGGCTCCTGTGGCTCAATGCCTTGGTTTAAGCATTAGTTCGGTCACACGGGGTGTTTTGACTTGGAAAAGATACTTAACCTTTCTGTGCATCTTGAATTGGGGGAGAATTCTTCAATATACCCACAGGGCCTCATGAGAACGAAAGAAGCCACTACATGTGACGTGCTTACACGTGGCCATGGAGGCTGCCCCACATCACCACGGTGCTCCCTGTTCCTTATCTTCTCAGATCCTGTTCTGCTGCCACCTCTACCTGGGAAAGCCCTTCCTGAGTTCTCAGGAGTCACTGTGGTTTATCAGCAGCAGGCACCATCCCGTGGGTGCCTCCCATTCCACAATCCTCTTTATTTAATGACCTCTTCTCTCCTCCTGCTCTTGAGCCACGAGCAACCTAAGGTCAGGAGTCAGGTCTCCTTCAGGCATGTTGCTGGCATTTGACACAGTGCCTACATGTAGAGGAAGCACAATGGGTATTAAATGGGTAGACACCAGAATGGCTGTATGGGCAAATCTATCCCCAGGATCCCTTCCTCTTTAGGCTATTTTCAAAATACCCGGGGAAACTTCAGCATCTGTGTTTGCATTTTATCATGCCGATTAGTTCCTACATCTTATTGTTGTGTGTTGTCTTAAGTTTTCTTCGGATTGGTCATGTTTCTCTCCAGGCCCTTATGAAATCATCCTCCAGCAGCAGCCGAGCCTCACCCTGGGTGACCACCCTTTTTCCATTCTGCCATGTTGGATGAGAGAATGTGGCAATGGCGCAGTGTGCTGGCATCTTCCCTTGGGAGCCTGACCCTCATCCTAAAGACAGCGACCGGAATTTCAAGGCATGTTTCCAGAAAAGGAACCGATGCCTTAAGGAAGAGCCATCCGTCACCCCTATCCAGGTTCACACTTCAATTTCATTGCCTTTCATCCTTCTCCTTGATGGTGTGTTGCTATGGAAACCATTAGGCAAGGTGAG
The DNA here is from genome assembly GCF_049852395.1 of Peromyscus maniculatus bairdii. Classification (NCBI taxonomy): domain Eukaryota; kingdom Metazoa; phylum Chordata; class Mammalia; order Rodentia; family Cricetidae; genus Peromyscus; species Peromyscus maniculatus. The sequence goes on along the minus strand of NC_134867.1, from coordinate 50,787,647 downwards.
ATACTTGAAAGGGGCTAGTTAAGGGGGCCCTGCTAAGAAGAGTCAACTTCAAAGCCAGCCCTCTACTCTAATGGGATAATAATGTCGGCAGTCAAGAGGCTGAAGATAACTCCATGAGGTAGAAGCATATATAGCCCATCCATGTCTTACCTGAAGCAGCAGCGGCAGCTGCAGCAGCAGCAGCACACAGCAGGAAAAGGCTCAGATGAAGGGCCCTCTGTTTTGGAGGTGGCGGTGGTAGGGCAGGGTTTGTATGAACCCATCTCTGTTTCTTAGCACACAAGCTTGCTACACTGTCAGCCTCCTATAAACAAACACAGTGCCTCCTCCAGCATGCCCCACTGCTTCTGACTGGCCCAAGTGATCTGTGAAAATGAGATTGCTTGAAGACCTGTCTTAGATTTTTCAAGCTGCCCAAGATATATGGACAGCATAAATATTTTTATGTCACTATATGTCTTAATGAAATAACAGTCATGTCTGTAGAGTGTGTTGGCCTGGAAAGACCCATTTACCTAAATCAGGAAAGGCAGCAGGCAGTGCTGGCAGCCCTTTGGCTGCCATGACGCTGTGGTTGGACACAGACAAAAATTGTTCACAGGGATAGATTTCTGTAAGGAGAGATTTAACCCCTGCACTGATATTATGAATCAGAACACAACTATTTCAGAAACTGGCCCGGTCCCAGGCATAGTTAATTTCTCCTTTTAAATACTGAGCCTATATAGAGATGCTAACAGAATTTCCAACTCAGATTCTAATCTCAGGGAATTTTATTTTATAGCGAAATAATTGAAGGACTGGGTTTCCAGAGCCAACATTTATGATGCACTGCCTGGTAAGTAAAACACTCTTGCTAATTCTCCAGTCTGGAAGAGATGTGTGTGGCCTTAATTATTGAATAGTTTATCTAAGAGCTGGGCATCAGATAGATTTGATGACCTCCTTGGGGCCAAATTTTGGATAGGAGATAGAACAGGAGAAAAGGTCACACCCTTTTCTCTCCCTCCCCTACACCTCTTTCTCGTGTGTGTGTGTGTGTGTGTGTGTGTGTGTGTGTGTGTGTGTGTGTGTGTGGTGTGTGTGCGCATGCATGCAGGAACATGTGTATGTATGTGGATGCCAGACATCAAGCTTGGGTGTCATCCCTTGGGTGGTGTTCACCATATGTGGAAATTTTTATTATTTTATCATTGTCTGTGTGCATATGTATGAATGCAGTTGTGTACATGCCATGGCATGCATGTGGAGGTCAGAGGACAATTCTAGGGAGCAGATTCTCTCCCTTTACCTTGTAGGATCTGAGAATCTAACTCGGGTTGTCAGGCTTTCATGCAAGCACCTCTGTCAGGGGAGGCATCTTGCCAGCCTCACTTGCTTTCGTGAGACAGGTTCTCTTCCCTCTTGGGAACTTGCCAATTAGACTGACCAGCCAGAGAACCCTACAGGTTGCCTATCTCTGCCTCCCCAGTGCTTGGGTTGTGAGTGTGCCTTGCTTTTTTCCAAACCTGGTACTCGGGAGGATTGAACTCAGATCCTCATGCTTTTGCCACAAGTAAGTTACCCACTGAATTATTTCCTTTTCTCTAAAAATCTAAATCTTTGGATTTGGAGGCTTTGAGGTTGCCAAGAGAGAAGAATTGTTTTTGTTTTTGTTTTTTTTTGTCTCACATTGGAATATACTCCATTTTTTCCTGGCTGTTCAATTGCTGTGGAAATACTTTTGTGAGACAACTTTATGGGACAACAAACACAACTTTGTGTACTTTGCAACACTCCACACCAAAACTAAACAGAAAAATAAGTTTGTTTACATTTCCAAGTGCTAATAGGTTTTAATTTATAGTTTAACATGACTTCCTATTGATATCGACATGTATTGATGTGGCCTACAGTGATTACTTAAGTTTTTTTTTTAAGCCTTAAGGGTATATTGTCATATTATATTACTGTTCAGATAAAAATGAATCAAATGTGATAAAAATGCATATTGGGTCTATGGAACCCATATGGCAAAGATATGGCTAAAATCCAAATATGTGGAACTGGCAGGAAGTAGAGACACACACACCAAGTAGTGATGTACCTATTACCCAGATCGGTTTCCTAACAGGAAGTTGCACAAGCAGGCAAGGTTTTGTGGCAAGAGTTAGGAAAGAGCCTGGGGAAGGTAGTGGAGGTGTTGGGTCTCTAGGACCATGGAAGGGCCAAGAACAGCCCTTGGTGGGCATGGGAGAGAATACACATTAGTCAGAACAAGAATATGTTTCTGCTGAAAGGCTCATCTTCCCCAGCTCTTCCAGTGGCTCATTCAAAAGTCATGAATGTGATTCAGTGGCCATATTGACCTATAAGAGAAATCACGGTCTGTGGAATGAGTTTCTAGTGATTTGTGTTCAGAGGTCTCATATGTAGTCTTGCAGATTTGTGGTCAGCTCAAATTTCTTTTTTAACTCAATCCCATAGTCATCACATTTCAACCCATGGCGTTGAAATAACAACCGGAAAATGCAATTAATTTACAAGCTCATTTGGAAGAAGTCCAAATTTAAACTAAAATACCTTTGTTCTTATCCAATTCCCCCCCCCCAAACATTTTTTGAATTGACATTAGACAGAGAGAAGTATATATGTGATTATAACATATAATAGTACTTTTAAAACATTAACATATATATATTTTTTTACAGTATGGAAGATCAGCACCCTACGTGATTAAGATAGTGTAGCTAAAAGCCACTATTTGAAAACAAAAAGATGGCTGGGTAGAGTGTGGCATACCTCTAATCCCAGCACTTAGGAGGCAGGCAGATCTCAGTGAATTCTAGGCCAGTCTGGTCTACATAGACTCTGTCAAAAAGAAAAGAGAAAAATAAAACAAACAAACAAGCAAGCAAGCAAGCAAGCAAAAGGGAAAGTCTTTTGTCTCTGTACATTATCAAATACCAATATTAAACATAGCCCAAACTAAAAAAAAAATAAGTGAAAATTATTCCTCACTATTGTTGGATTTTTCCTGGCTCAACATGAGCAAATGTCTGTTCACCTTAGATAGGGCACCCATAGCAGACCATGGAAATGAACCCACCTAAGTCGAGCTTGGTGAATCAGTTGAGTTTACTGGAGTTACTTCCAGGAGCATGGCTGACTCAAAGGCAGTTGCTGTGTCATCAAAAATCCTACCCTGGAACCCATGACTCACAAGAGCTGCCCCTCCACCCCAGCCCCCAAAGCTTCCCGAACAACTTACAGGCAACATATAGTCTAGAGATTCTCCCCACCACCATTGTTACCACTTGTATAACCTTGGGACACGAGCCTTAAGAATCATGGTCTACATTTTGTGAGCTTGCTGGACCTTGTAAATTTGATTTCCTTCCAGAGTCTTACATGACTGTCTCTTCCCTCCAGGAAGGAATGCTTCACGATGCTCCCTCTAGTCATCCAGCACCTATGACCTTTCTGCCTCATCTGCTGCAAATTCCCCTGCCCAAGAGTGGGTGATGTAGATGGCTGATTATCTCTTTACCATGTACCGTTGATCATTGATTCACTGTGCTATGGCAATGGTCTCTAACTTTCTGGAGCTTGACTGGTTATGTGTGGGGGTCCTCTTTCCCTCTGGGCCTTCTGGCCACCAGGTCAAGAGGGGAAAGAGGCAGATGGGGTGACAAAAAGCTGTGGCAGCCCATGAACACAAATGGAGACAGCCCTCTGGGAGACAGATTTCAGAGGATCAGCTCAATTTTGTTCCAGAGAATAAGGAATATATTGAATTGGGGAGCTTGGGGACAATCCCTAATTTGCATTAAGTGGCATGCTCCTATCACAAGGTTTAGTATGTGGCAGTAGGGTCCAATAGCAAAGGCCCTAGAGCAAGTCTTCTCAGCAGGGATCTGTGCCAAGGGTCAAGGTAAGATGAATCAGGCATCTGGTTTTGAAACAGGCATCTGTTTTAGAGACAGCTTTTAGATAAGGTCAGTCTTCCATGCCCAGGGACATTCTCCAGATAAGGGCAGGTAGAGAGCAGGAAGCCTTGTTGGGGAAGGAAGGGATTCCATATTGCCAAGCCTAGAAAAAGTTGCTAGGCTTATGGCAGAATCCGACCTCTAACCAGTCAGCAATGTATTCCAAAAGTTATGAGTTTCTGCAGTATATTGCTTGTTGTGAAAAGGAAGTTTCCAGGGCCAAAGAGACAGCTCAGTAGTTAAGATTACATGTTGCTCTTTCAGAGGGCCTGGGTTTAATCTTAACACCTACATGGTAGCTCACAACCATCCATCTGCAACTTTTACCCCAGTTCCAGAGATAAAATACCCTCTCTGATCTCCACAGGCATCAGGCACCCATATGGTATACACCCATACACATAGATGAAACACTCATACACATAAAATAAAATAAATAAACCTAAAAAAATAAAGAAAATGTTTCCTTCTATGGTTAACAGCAGAAAAGATCTATAGGCAAAGTGTTTAGAAGGTAGTTTGATAAGCACATCAGATTCATTTAACAAACATAATAGTAGTTGCTTACCCACTTAGGCTTATGAATTCCCCAGCCTTGGGCTTTTGTCCTGGCTTACACCATTAGATGTGAATTCCTACCTATTGATCTGACCTTAAGACCCTTCAAAAAGCTGGGACACTTTGGAGACAGTTCGGTGGATAAGAATATGCAAATGTGAGGACCCGAGTTCAAATCCTCAGCACCCATATGAAAAGCTGGGTAAGGTGTGCATGGACCTGTAACCTCAGTGCTGTCAGGGGGAAGAGATATCAGCATTGATGGGGCTTGCTGACCATCAGTCCAGTGAAGGTCCAGTGAGAGACTTTCTCAAGAGAATAAGGCAGAGAGTGATATGGCCGGATACTAGATGTCCTCCTCCGGCCTCAGTGTGTATGGCCATGCACCCACATTCACACGCATCACACGTGCCCCCCGCCCCCTGGCACGCACACTAAAGTGAATAAGAAAGCACCCTTTGGTTGTACCAATTACAGTGGAGCCACTACTGCACTGGTGGGTTCATCTTGCCCGGTACGTTGCTTCTGTAGTCCACAGGATCCACAGCAAAACACGTCTGTTGGCAACCATTGCTCCCCAGCAGCCCATATATTGCCTCCTGCCACTGTGAAAGCCAGTCGGCAGCAAAGGAGATTACAGCTCTAGCCCAGCTGGATTTTGATTTATCCATGGCTCGCAGCCAAAGTCTGTGGTGACTTGAGGAACAGGGACTTGCCATCTGATGCTGGCATGAAGTCAACTGCAATGGCAATGCCCTTTATTGTCATGGGGCGGGGGGCACTGGGGATCTCCCTGGACAACAACCCATAGGGAAGTGGCTAATCCATGGCATTGAGATTTTCATTCAATAAACTTAAGGCTCTTGGGAATGACTGTTTTCATAGGGTACCTGCTTCAAACTCCTTAACTTATTTGTAGTGTTCTTCTAAATGTTTCTTTCTTTCAAAATCCATGAGACTCAAGGGGTTAGGGTTATATAATGTAAGCCTTTTACAGAGAGTGGGCATAATCCCTGGAGGCCTGCTGCTGTGTGCTCCAAGCAAATAGATCCTGGATAGCTAAGAGAATTCTAAAAAAGAAATGGGGACAAGGTCTAACACACTGTAAGAAGATGCCATCACTGGTACTGACTGCTTTGTAAAAAGAGCAATGTTGGTTTCAGTGGCATGTATGGGGGCCAGTCCTCCATTTAGCCCTCTATATTGTGGTATTTTGAATTATAATTGGCCCCCATAATCTCACAGAGTGGCACTATTAGGAGGTGTGGGGGCGGGCTTTGAGGTTTCCTATGCTCAGGATACTGCCAGTGTTTGAGTTGACTTCCTGTCGCCTGCAAGATATAGGACTCTCAGCTCCAGCACCACATCTGCCCGCAGGCTGCCATGTTCTCCATCATGATGATAATGGGCTGAATCTCTGAAACTGTAAGGTGTCCCCCCCCCCAACCCCTTAAATGTTTTCCTTTATAAGGGTTGCTGTGGTCATGGCGTCTCTTCACAGCAATAGGAACCGTAACTAAGACAATAGTCCATAGCCATTCTCCCTCACCATCCCGTCTCCTCATCTAGGGGTGTGGCAGCTCCTGTTGTACATCTGTTGTGTGACACAATTCCTGCAAAGACGTGAACAAACACTTACTCACCCCAGATAGGGCACCTATGACAGATCAAAGTACAGAGACCGCCAAAGTCCACGTTGGTGCACCAACGAGTTTTATTGGGGTTACTTACAGGAATACAGGTGGAGTTACTTACAGGAGCATACATGACTCAAAGACAGCTCAAAGCCCACCTCAGTAAGGGTGACAGGTCACAAAGGCTGGAAACCAGAAGTGCACGGTACAACCTGCAGGCAGCTTGACAGGTTGGATGGTGTTCTTTCTGGATGGGCCCGGTTGCTCTGAGCCTCCGTTGTTTGTAGGCATTTTAGCTGGTTTCTGCTTCTTCCAGGCAGCTGGGCTGGTCTCTGCTTCCTTTTTTTTCCAGCTTGGGCTCATCTGATAGTGACTCTCAGCCAGCTTTACTGCTTTTGTGCCCACGGGGATGGAGGGCACAGTGAATCTGCTCAGATTCAGGGCCTTCCTGAAACTAGTTTGTGTTGCTTTACTTCCTGTCTAAATGAGCTTTCCTCCAGGATGCCCTGTCTCACCTCCCCTTCGACTCTAAGGCTTCGGAAATCCTGTTGTTTCAACTCATTGTAAACATCCTTTTCTAAGAAGTTTCTTCCAAGATGAACGGTTTCAATCTTAGAGCAAACTGCTATAGTAATATCTTCTTACTGTCTTGGCAGGGCTGGCCTGCTCTGCTCAGCCTGGTTCAGGCCCAAGGGGAGCAGAACCATGCTTTAGCCTGTCTTGACGGTCACTGGGACTAGTTTCCAGGTTCCGATGAGCTCAGGCCTGGGGCTGTGGTCCTTGCCTTTCCATTAGCCATACCGAGCTGCTTCAAGAGCCTTGGGCTGGGCAAACAATCCCTGCCCCCTCCACACTTTCTTGCAGGGGAAATATAGACTGCATCCTCAGAGGTGGAAAGTTCCATCCCGAAGACAAACTTAATCCTTCTCACCTGTGCTGTTTTAGCATCTATGTCTTCTGTGAACCATTTTTCAGGCTTTAAACCTTTTCAGAAGCCTACTAGCATGACACTAGCTCTCTGTTAATTTTTTTTTTCCTCTGGGAACTCTTGCTTGACATGTTTACCTTTGAGTGACTTAGAGAGATCCCTTTGTTTGCTTTGTCCTTCTTGCCCACCTCTTTGATGTTTCGTCACTTTATGAGTCTGATTTACATGTCATTCTAAATCATCTGGATCTGCTGGGTCCTCTCCTACCATTAGGGAGCTCAGAAGAGCCACTAAAGCCCCTGCTTAATCAATCAGGTTGTGCCGCCGTTTGTCTTAAGGAGGGACGAGCAGTGAGAATAATTAGTTTCTCTGACTTCTTGGAACTCGGATGGATCCCAGCTGCTCTCACGACCCACAGACTCACAAGCTAGGCCATGAGGGGGCTCTTTCACTCCTTGTGTAAAAGGTTTCCCAGCTGAGTATGGTGCTACCACCCTGTAATCCCAGCAGCTGGAAGGTGGAGGTAGGCGGATCAGGAGTTCAAGGCCAGCCTCTGCTATATGAGATTGTCACAAGAAGCCAAAAGCAAACTGAAGTAGTTTAGATGGAGAATATTACCGATTATCATAGTTTCAGCTCCTGGGCCATTATTTAGGGTCCTGTTTGTATGTTGCATTGTGGATCTCTCCTTCCTCTTTATTAATGATTGTACCCAAGCTGTCTTCTATCATTCCTATCTTGTTTTCTCTGTCTTCACCGGCCTATTTTTCCTATGGGTTCTAACGTTTTTGATACCAGGAAGGGCTGTTTATCATGGATATAACTTATGCTCTCTTTCATCCTTCCAGCTTGAAGAAAAGGCAAGCCCACACCTCCATCTCATCCTCCCTTTCTCCCCCTTTTCCACCAACCAGAGGTTAATGAGGAGGGGAACACCTGCTTGCCTTTTCCTATTATTATTTTTTCCTTAAATGGGCAACTTCTTTCTGAGTAAAAAGCTTAGTCTCAGCTGCATGCCTTATTGTCCATGACAGAGGCCACTCAGTTGGCGCAATAGCATGCTCACATGGCCTCCTCCTGTCCTTGCTGCTTTTAGGGGTGACATTATATTTTCTAGTTCACTGGCCATTTTAGGGATGTCACTACACATTGTAAGGCACACCTTGTTCATCAGGAAGGGATGCCGCCTCATACCATGTGAAGGAAGACAGTCACTTCAGATTTTTTCCCAAGAATGATCCACTCTCATCCAGCTCAGTCTTGGTTGCATGTCTTATTGTCCATCCTAGGGAGTATGCAACCTCCATTACAGCAAGGAGGTACATCATCCCGTATATACAGGGAAAGTGGTCTACTGGGATCAACACTGCAGCCCCTCCCCCTCAGAGGGATTTACCTCCGTCGAATGTCTTGTCACTCATCACAGGGGCCACCAAACGTCTCACCAATGCATCTTTCACTTTGTCTGTCCCTGATTAGGCCCAAACTGTGTTTCATGATCTTTACTGTAGAGAAACGATCCGACATCTATTCACGCCAGATTGGTCACTGATGGCAGATCAAAGACTCCCACCGAAGTCTAGCTTGGTGAACCAATGGATTTATTGGAGTTGCTTACAGCAGCATGAGTGAGGGGTTGCTTATGGAGCAACCCAATGGCAGCTGGACCACCAAAAAGTTCACCCTCCTATGGGTGACGGCTCACAAGAGCTTCATCCGTGAAGCAGCTTGCTGGGGAGTTCAAGTTCAAGGTGTTGGCAAAGTGGATTTCATTCTGAGGCCTTGTCTCTTGGCTTACAGGGAGACACTTTCTCATTGCACTTTGGTTTGAGCTCTTTTTGTGCTCATGTAGATGGAGGGAGAGCTCGAGTCTCTTCTTACAATAAGGGCACTAGCTCTATTGTGTTAAGACCTCACTCACCCTTACGGCAGCATTTAATCTTAATTACCTCTATAGAGGCCTTATTTAATATTAGGGCTTCAACATAAAAAAAAAATTAGAAAGTGTCCAAGTCTTTGATCTGCATGTGTATGCTAACTAAATTTATAGTCCTAAGTATTTATATCAGTTAAAAATTCTGATTTGAGCCAGGCGGTGGTGGCGCACGCCTTTAATCCCAGCACTCGGGAGGCAGAGCCAGGCGGATCTCTGTGAGTTCGAGGCCAGCCTGGGCTACCAAGTGAGCTCTAGGAAAGGCGCAAAGCTATGCAGAGAAACCCTGTCTCAAAAAAAAAAAAATTCTGATTTGATCTTACCTTAGTCAAAAAGTAATGAAAAAATACTCAACAGTTGAAGTTACTTATTATGTGGTATATAAATTATACTATAATAAAGAGAAAATAAAAAGTTAGTGGAACAAGTAGGAAAATGCAGACAATGGTTCTAAGTTTCAAGTTATTGAGGCTGTGATGCTATCACTGTAATTTTATGAGCATAATGATGATGTTCTCCTACAGCTTTACAGTACCTTGCATTTTGCTCTACCTGACTTAATTCACACTGGGATCCCAGAAGCTCTCCATTTAGGATCTGTCTCTAGTTTATGGATGAGGACTTGAGCAGAATGGCCTTGGCCCTGTGGGGACAAACCTGATCCACACCTGTTGGAGTTTACCTAGACTGTCAGCTCTGTGAACACAAGGTGTTGCCTCTCTACGTTCAGCACTCTGCCCCTAGAGACCAGTTCAGTAACTGGCACATGATAGGAGCTCAAGTATTCAGTGAGGAGTCATACTTTGTAATACTGAGCCTTGGGGAATACCTAGTTCAGGAGGTAATGCACTCTTTGTCAACAATATTTGAAACAAACAAATACAGGAATGGAATAAAGCCATTGGCAGAAGCAGCCCCATAAAGGACAAACTAAGTTTTCTGGCTATTACCTAAGCTCACTAAATAGAAGGGAATGGTTCTACCACCATATTGAAATATTTGCCTGTGATTTTCTAGTTAGAGCCTAGAGTGTGTCAGCGCCTTAACATGCTGAGTGCCCTACAAATTCTGGACTTTTTTCATGATAGTAAGATTGTGGGTGGAGCCCTGGATTGCCCATCAAATAGCTTAGCCTATATTTCTTGGCCCAGGTGACCTCACCACATAATCCTGGTAAGTTGTGGTCATGGCAATTCCAGGCAAGAGTGAAAGCAATGGTAACCGGGAGAGTGGTCCTGGCGTTAGTGTGCACTTGGCCGTCAAGTGATCACATGACAGTTGTGTTGGTAGCAGACGTGCCAGACTCACTTGAAACACAAATGCACAGGATGTGTGATGTTGATGTCTGCAGTGATCCCTTCCTGAGAGACACTTGAGTTAGAGCCAGAGAAGTGGCTCCCTGATGGGTACCAGTTGGTAAGGTACTGACATTCCAGAGCTGGTTGAACTAATCCCACATCAAGATCTAGAAGATATTCCTTCTGCTGCTGTGTTCTCTCCAGACCCGACCATCTGGATGTGATAAATGTGAGTTTTACAGCTAAGATTAGATATTCCTTCCATCTCATCTCTGGCCAGTGTGTGGCTTTCAAGACAAATATTAAAGAAGCAACAGAGTATTTTCGGCTGGGCCATCTAGGGTGCTATAGTCTACATGGGTAAGCAAAGAAGTTTCCTCGGAACAGGAGGTCTGGCTGTGCTCGTATTGCTTAGGGAAAGTAGAAAGGGCCATTTGAGTTGGATGAGAAGGTGGGACCTCGACATTTTCCAGGGTACAGGTCTTGTTGCTTGGGACCTTTTCTTGGAGTGAGAATTGCTCAGATCACAGCAGTTTGGTGGGAATTGCTAGATACTGTTCTGAATGATAGCTTCCCTTGAAAGGGATGGGGGAGGTGTCCTGATGTCTGGTCCCTCTGGGCGGCGGCGGGGGGGGGGTGTGTGTGTGTGTGTTAACCAACCACTGTCCTTGCTTACCATTATGTCACTGGACCAGGTCAAGCTGGTGCGTCTTACATGCATTAAGTTTGAAGCCCATCAGTGTCGTATGCAGATGGAGCGAGGTCTGGGATCCCAGATAGAAAGGGAGAACACCTTGTGACTCCTCACTCATGAGAAAAAAGGAGTGTAGAAGGCAGTGGAGAAGAAATCCAGATGCACGAGACAAGAAGTGGAAACTTTTAGAGACATGAAGGGGTCTTAGAAATTCCCACATTTCAATGTAAAGAAAGCTTCATGATTGTTCATTTCGGTCCTTGTTAGATCTCTGTGTTACAGACTTTGCCAGGGAAAGGACATCTGTGGGAGTGAACATCACTACTCATCTCTGAGGCCACAGGTACCTGGGTCACCATGGTGCTCCTGCAGTGTGAGGTTGATTGCCAAGTGTGAGGTCTGGAGGTAGGGAGCACCAGGCCTTGAGGTGGACTCTGTGGTGGAAGGTAGAGCCTTTGCTGGTATAGTGTGGCACTCTGGAAGCCATTGTAGTACGTATGAACAGAAGATCATGAGTACCTCATTCCTCAGCCAAGAATGGGCCCAGAGTCCCACTTTGGCAGCTCCACAGCGTATCAGAATGTCAGTGGTTGTCCTGGGAGGGCTATTTGAAGACAGAGAGCAGGAGAGCTGGGCAGATGCAGTTCCTCAGAGGAAGTTGAGGATGGAAGGAGAAAATGAACAAGGACCAGCTTCTGAACAAACGGAAACCACGCTGAATCTTCTAGAAATTACTCAAGGGTTTCACAACAAGTGAGACTGGACTACTGTACACTTGCAGATAAGTAAAAATAGAGCCAAAGTAAACTTTCACAAAAACCGACGTGAAACAAAAGGAAAATCGTGGTTCTGTAGCTCACTGTCTCCTTAGTATTATTTTTAAGAGCACCTTCGTAAGTTTCTATACATCTTATTCAAATTCCAAGAAATTCTTTCTACTTAGAAATCTCACTTCACATCACCCAACACCGCCCACAGGAGGGAGTCTCAGTGAAAATAAATTAAAATATTTAACCGAGGTCAATTTGAAAAACAAAGGGAGTTGGGCCGATGACTTGTTTGGCTCCGCAGCGGCGTGTCGGATCAAGCGTAATACAGCAAAATATCAGTCTTACGACAAAAGTCGGAGGGAAAGATTATGCTCCAAATTGCTCCTGGCTGACTGGCCTCTGGGTTATTAATTTAAATGTCCCTCCTATTGGTGTTGTTAATGGCTTCAAGCAACTCTTGTCTCCTCTTATGCAAGGGGAAAATTGGACCCATTCCAAAGAAAACAGCAGTAGCAGAAGGAAGCCAACATTTGCAGTCTTGTTAGATAACTCCAACTATTAATTTTCTTCCACCGAGTCCCTTTTCACTTTTTTGAAGATTTTTTTATACTGCCTAAACTACAAATTAGACATTCCTAATACTTAAAAGATTTCTAAATGATAAAAGAATGTTCCAATTTAATTAGCATCATTTCTCTTTATCCTGGGCTATTTTTTTTTTTTAAACCAGTATAAGGCATGAAGCAAATAGAAGAAAACTCAGATGTGGTGATTGTTTTAAATATATATTTCCATTAATTCTTTGAGAATTTTATACAATGTATAAATATAATCATTTTCACAGCCCTCTCACTCCACCTCCAAACTCATCACAGATCCATTCCTCCCTCCTCTTCCCCTCTCAACTTTGTGTCTTCTTTAAAAATGAAATCCACTGAGGGTAGTTGGTTTTTTTTCACTCTTTGGGGGTCCACCATCCAGCTCCCAAATAAATACACAGGGACTTATTCTTACTTATAAATACCTGGCCTTAGCTTGGCTTGTTTCTAGCCAGCTTTTCTTAACTAATTATCCAGTCTACCTTTTGCCTCTGGGCTTTTATTTTTCTCTGTTCTATTCTTCCCTTCGTGCTCTGTGGCTTGCTGTGTTGCTGGGTGGCTGGCACCTGGTGTCCTCTCTCCTCCTTTTCTTGCTTCTGGATCTCCTCATCCCAGATTTCTCTTTCTGTTAATTCTCTCTGGCTGGCAGCCCTGCCTATCCTTTCTTCTGCTTACTAATTGGCCATTCAGCTCTTTATTAGACTAATCAAGTGTTTTAGGCAGGCAATGTAACACAGCTTCACAGAGTTAAACAAATGCAACATAAAAGAATGCAACACATCTTTGCATCACTAAACAAATGTTCCACAGCATAAATGAATGTAACACATCTTCAACTAATATTCCACAACAATTTAGTTATACTTATTGGTGTGGGGCCATCTGATGGAACATGGCCATCCTACTAGGGTCCATATCCTTAAAGAAAACGACTCTCCCTTCTTTGAACCCATCAACTCTCAATAGCTCCTCGGGTAAGGGTGGAGGTTGATGAGCTTCTCCTTATTCTGTGGTAGAATGTTGACTGGCTTTGTCTTGTGCAGGTCTTGTGCAGGCAAATATGTGATGACTGAAAAAAAACTACATTTATGTGTGTGTGTGTGTGTGCACATGTGTGTGTGTACACACGCGTGAATCCTGTAGCATATGTATGGAGGTCAGAGGACAACTGACAGAAAACAGTTCTCTTCTTTCACTATGTGGGTCCTAGAGACCAAACTCAGGTTCTCAAACTTGCCAGTAAACACTCTTCTGGAAACCATCGCTTCTAGACTAAGTATGTGTTCATTTGATTGATTTGTTCCGGGTTCAAGATGAGGGATAAAGGATCATAAGGGCACAAGTGATACCAGAAGAATCCTTGGGAGCAGGGAAGGGAAGTAGGCAGGAATGATTTGAAAGGAAATACTCTCAACTTGGACACTACTTCGATCAAATTTTAAAATTTCAAAGACCTCCAAGTTCAGCCAGGTTCAGATTGGAGCTCCGTCTCTTGGATCCCATAAACTGTGCTTGATTATCTTGAATGGGGGTGACTTCATGGGACATTACATTTCTGGACATTGATAATATTTAGGAAGAAGTTCATCTTGTGTTCTGTGTTGTGGTTATTTTTCATTTGGAGTGTGCCTTAATTCCTTCCTAATATAAGCATGACTTCTTTCAAGGAATAAATCCTCTTTCCACGGAGCAGTTCAAGTCAGACAAATAAGTCTAAACGGGTGTCCTGTTGTGGATATCCATCTGCCTGAACTTTTTCCCAATTCCCTGGGACAGTCAAGGGACAAGCATGTGACTATGCATGTCTTTTAAAACTCATGCTCTTGGGACCTGGACCTTGAGCAGAATGTCACAGCATCAGTGACCTGTCGGGGAAGTCTTTCATTCTAAAAGCAGTGGAAAGAAAGACAGTAAAAAAATCCCTGATACCAAGGACTTCTGGGAGTCACGTATTGCCTCTGGGTCCTCCGTCTGGATCCCGAGCAGTGAATAGATATGCTTATCTAATTTTTGATCCTTAGAGAGGGTGATAATTAATACCATCTGCCACCTCCAGCTTCATCCTGAAGGTCTAAGTTCACTCTGCTGCTACACAAAGTCCATCCAATCCCCCTTCAATATAACCAAAGAAGATTTTGAAAGACTTCTAGCCTGCTCCTCCTAAGATTTCTCTTCCTTGACTGAGGATCGTTTCCTTTGACACCTGCTCACAACTGTGGTTTACACAGTCATCACCATCTTGTTTCGCTTGGCTCATAGCCCACTTTACCAAGGTCTGTGTTCCTGTGAGGGGTTGAAGCCATATAATCTCCCCCTGGTGCTTTGACTGGTTCAGATTATGGTCAGATGTCTCCGGGCCTTAGCCTGCACACTATTTACCCAAGTGCAAACAGAACGTGCTTTCCCTTCTAGTGAGTATGTGTTACACGCTTGACTCTGAGTGACACACAGTGGCCACTTCAAAAGCTGGACTTACGATTGATAATACACCGCCTGGGTTTTTTCAGAAGAATTGCTAAAGTGAAGTCACTCCATCTTGTATTTTCATAAATTAATATATATATACATATGCATGTATATATATTTATAGTTATGCATCTGGTTGTTTTGCTTGAATGTATGTCTGTGCACTATGTATGTGCAGTGCAGGATCGAACCTAGGTCCTCTCAAAGAACAGCCAGTGCTCTCAACCACAGAGCCATCTCTATCCCCTTAACAATTATTTCTGAAAACCTTCATGTAGCAATTATTAGTATTTATTCCTTTTAAGTGTTGTACCATTTGTTTTCCATCTATTCTTAGACCAAAGCAATTTTTTTTTGGGCCTTTTTCAAGCCTAGTAGTTCTTCACATCTTTAAAGAAATCATCTCATGATAAGTGGAACTGGGAGACTGCTGGCTGACACTGCTGAATCTCACGTACACATGGCAGGTAGGGTGAGCACCTGTAAAATGATTTTTTAAGTCTTTTTTTTCCATACAGGTATCATTTCTTCACAGACAAAACTATAGGCAAATCCTCAATTTGTAAAAGAAGACAGTGGACTTGGTCTTTGTCAAGTAGAAGTGTGGGCCAGCCACAGTTAGCCAGAGGCCTGGTGTGCATCCTATTGATTCTAGTGTCTCTCTCTGTCTCTCTGTCTCTGTCTCTCACTCTGTGTGTGTGTGTGTGTGTGTCTTTCTTTCTTTCTTTCTTTCTTTCTAAATCAACCCTCATCCACACCAGTTCCTCCTTTTGGAAGCTTTTAAGGAAAGGATGAACTCCAGAGACCTTTGATTTTAATATCCCGGTTTTAAAATTCTCCAAGTAGTAAGCATTCACTTTATTTCATTTTCAAGTCTACAGATGTCATCATCAGGGGAAGCCAAGATTTTATTGGTCTGCTTTTGGGGGTTTGTATTATATCTCAAAATGTTATTTAAAGCCTTCTAGGTGAAAAGCTTCATGCTAGGAGCTGTTGGTGATTCACAGGTGTCTTGTTGAAGACATAAATGAAAACATAAAGGACCAGTGAGATGATTCTAAAAGAGAAGAGAAAATATTCATAAATTAAAGTGAGGATTGTCGGGTTTTCATAAGAGGCGTGTAAATGACACACATTCAAAATTCAAAATGCTAAAGAATGAATCATACAAGTCTAGAATTGAGAGGAGGAAATTTACCACATCTTGGCTTTTGCCTTTTGGGGATAACTGCAATGATGGGGAAATGGGAAGTGACGTCACCACTACAGAGAGCTTGTATCGGATGGTGAATCTGATATAGACTGAGGTCGGTTTGGAGTCTCGTGTTAGACTTCCATCAGCGTGACAAACATACTTGAGATAGAATCAACTTGAAGGAGAAAAGGGTTTTTTTCATGGCTCACGGTTTCAGTCTATAGTTGGCTGGCTCTGTTGCTTTTGGTCCTTTGGTGAGGTGGCATTTTGTTGTGAGAGTTGAACAAAACCACTAAAGTATCCAAGGTGCAAAAAGAGATAGGAGGGGCGGGGTCTGAATGTCTCCTTCAAGGGCACACCTCCAATGACCCAACTTCCTTCCACTGGACTCCACCTCCTGAAGGTTCCCTCATCTCCCAATAGCACCACCATCCTTCCATACGTGAACCCGTGGAGGGACAGTCCAAGATTCAATCTGTAGAAATCCCAGAAAGAAACAGTAGGATCTACAAAACAACCAAGTCATGCTAGTACAAAAGAAACCAGTGCTGATCAACTGATAACAGTCCCCATGAAAAGGACTTTCATTTGAAGAATGTCTGTTCTGCTGGCATTTGGTGTGATCATTGTCCTGTGGGGCATTTGGTGTGATCACATAGGGTTTGTGTTAGGCTGTGGTCTTGTGTTAGTGACACAGGGGCAACATCACAACCTGGCTCTTATGAGGTTTATCATACAGTGGAGGAGACAGATGCATGGTTCTACGGTTGACATTTATGTGTGCCAATTAGACTGAGAGGTAAGCGCAGGTTGTTGGGCCCTGGCCAACTCTGTAGCCCAAGGGATGAAGCCAGGTTGGTTGCTCGTCTCTGGAGGTGAGACTTGGCAGGAGGGATACACCCATGGTCATGCAGAGCAGGCATGGTGAGGGGAACATGGTGAATGTGTGTCTGTATGCTGAGATCCTGTCACTGTGTTAAGTAGCCCCAGTTTATTTTATTTTATTTTATTTTATTTTATTTTTAAAGCTGTTTTACTAAGTCCTTGCCAGGCAGTCACTGTCTCATTTACTGCTTTATTGGCCATTTTCTCTTTTCATTTATTATCACTCACAAGCTCTCCCTTGCCCTTGGGTTCATGGACTTCCATAAAGACCTAGCTCTTCTGGAATGGGGTGTGAAGCAAGGTGGGTATGCTGTGTACTTCAAGAGGTGTGGACAGGAAAGGGCAATGCCTGCTGGGATGTCAGCTGTTAATCCTTTTGGCAACATCTTCAGGAGGAGACAGGACACAAGACACGCATTCTGGGACCTCTGCTCTGGAGTCACTTCTTGAGGCCATTTGGTGTAGGGAATTAAAAGAAGGGGTTTGGATTCCTGTGGTTCGCAACTGTGTGATCTTGGGGAAAGCAGCTCCTCTGAGCCTTAGTTTGTCCAGCTGTAGAATGTAATTCTAAAGGAGATAACAGCAGACAAGGCACACGGTGCTCGGTACATAGATTTAACTCTCATCTACTACTTCCAGTTTGAGCAAGAGATGTGCTCAGCTTGCGACAGCCCTCTCGGGGTCCTTGTTCCCTGTCTCCATGACTCTTGCGGGTGCATAGGTCCTCCTTTCCCAGACTTCCAGATCTGCATGTGGGCTGATGGCCCTGGGCGGTCAGCCTTGTGAGCCCCATCCCCAGAACACACTCCCCCCAGCATGTTTGTTTGTTTTGCTCCACTTCCCTTCAATCGCTCTGTCTATTCCTCCTAATTGAGTCACCAATTCACTGTCCTATGAGTGTCCCCAGCCCAGCTGCCCTTGTTCTGTCCAGGAACACCGCATGAGGAGCCCGGGTCCAGAATCTGCAACCCTGCTCCTCTGCTCTGTGTGAGGACCGGCTGTCCGTTGCTCCTTTGTTCCTTTTCTTTCCCAGAGCTGAGGAATTTCCATTAGAAGGAGAGGTGTGAGTGTCCTTCCCTTCCCCAAGATATTTGAGCTTTTTATGGAGGTCCAGAGGCACCTTCTCAATTTTCTCCCACTTACCAACTTTCCAGAAGAGAGTTTCACACACAGTTTAAAAAAGAACTATAACGTAGGAGCTCCAACTCAGCTTACTTCAGTTCTTCTTCTTCCAAGAGAAATTAGATTCATGTGTTTATTATGTACTTTGCTAGACTTCCAAGAAACTTAGGACAAGTCTCCCTCAGTACCTGTGGCTCCTCCCAGCTTTCCCAGCATCCCTTGGTACCTGTGGCTCCTCTCAGTTCTCCCAGCATCCCTTGGTACCTGTGGCTCCTCTCAGTTCTCCCAGCATCCCTTGGTACCTGTGGCTCCTCTCAGTTCTCCCAGCATCCCTTGGTACCCGTGAATCCTTCCAGTACTCCTTACCACCCCCTACCCTAAACTTCTCCCTCCCAAATGCTGGGCTTCCTCTTCTCTTCCCCTAGTCCAGTCCCTGTATAACTCAGCCATTTTGGCTCAACTGTACACTTGGTCTCTTGGTCCAGGCCGCCTTTCTTTGTCTGCTCTCCTCTCTTGCTCTCCCTCCCCATTTCTCCTCACGTGGTCTGGTTTAGTTGGCCAGCCATGTTCAGCCTGGACTCTTCCTCGTCTACTTTTCCCTGATATCTACTATAGACATCTTCTCCACACTTTAGGCATAGTTATGTCTCATTTTATTTCATTTTTTCATTCAGTATTATGTGCTAAGTGATTTCTTCAAGCTGTCAATATTATAGAGAAAAGATATTTAAAACACAGTAAACTTGCCTGGAGCGCTGTTTCCAGATCAGGTTGAAATTTAATTTGAAGGAAAATTAAATAGTAAACAAATGATTTACACCCTTGTAGGAAATTTACAAAATGCAGTAAAGCACCTAACTCCATCAGCATATAACTGTAAATGGAGGCCTATTTTTTTTTTTAACCACTTTTTCTAGTGTTTTCTGAAGTCTTCGGCCGTCAAGTGGTTACTGTTCAAGTTCAGAAGGCATGTGGTCGTTAATCATCATCTCCACTGCCCTTTCCATATGCAGTAAAAGGGAGTCATTGTCTGCAGTTCATTTTCACTTGTTAATGTTCCTCGGATACTAATGTAAAAGTTCAGAAGCACAAGACTTGGCTTGCTAAAGCTTCCAGGGTAGTGCAGCCACCTAGGGTGGAGTCTAAGTGTCCTGAAGGCTGAGAGATGTGTCTTTTAATCTTGAAGAAGGCTTTTCGTCGTGAGTATCACTTGAAAGTGGGTTGACATGCCCTTATGAGTGAGCCCCTCATTTCCTCCTACAGTTCTTTGCTCTCTTGCCAAAAAAGCAAGTGCTGTGAGTGTACTCACACCCAGGAAGAGAAGTAGCCTGCTTTCGGTTCTCCTAAAATGCCAGAGCAGCAGCAATCAGACCCTACCCAAACATTTAATGGCATTTCCTAACCTTTCTCGTGAATGCCAGTGTGTTAACAGGGAGGCAGGACAAAAATAGACCTTTGGCTCATCCTCATGGCCTTGTAGGGTGAAGAGCTATAGAAATCATTCAGCTTGCTGAGTTCCCGGTGCTGTATGGATTGCAGCTGGCTAGAACAATTGATTAGCTTATCATTCAGGAAACGGAGCCAACCATCACATGGATCAGTGAGCTTTGCTCCAATCCCCAGCTAGGGAAGTTGATGCTTTCCATTTTAAAGGCTGTATAGCCTGTGCACCAGGCACTTAATCTACCAAATGTCTATTGCTAATCTAACTTGAACTATAAACCAGTTCCCCAGTCCTTTTAAGGCTCGGGGCTCAAGCCCCCCTGAGCACTGAAGGAGCTGGAGACTTAGAGGCAGGGACAGAATGTCACAGCTCTCAGGTTTGTGAGGCTTCAGGAGTTTCCGTGGGCCAATGCTTATAAAGTGGGGGCAGCAGCATTTCATTGCTTCTGGGGAGGGGGTGGTGACAGGCTTTGGGATAGGGCACATGCTGCACACAGGGGTAGAAGAGTCAGTGAAAAGGTCTGACTTCGGGTGCAGGGTGGAATGGTAGAGTTGCTGAATTTGGGGAGTTGTTATTGTTGGTGTGCGTGCATGTGCCTGTGCGTGTGCCTCGGGAATGTAGGAACATCATTCACCCCTTTCAGAGTCTCTCAGTGGGAACTGGGGCTCACCAATTAGGCAAGACTGGCTGGCCAGTGAGGCCCAAGGATCCTCTTGTCTTTGCCTGCCCAGTGCTGGGATTACAAATAAGCCTCACTTTGGCTTTTTCACTTGGGCTCTGGGGCTCAAATTCAAGTCCTTGTGCTCAAAAGGAATTGCTTTATCGACTGTGCTCATTCTCTAGCTCCTGATGTTTCCCACTAATAGCTAATCGTCACGATGCCTACCCCAAGGTTTCAGACAGCCAACTATAAGTCTCTTGATTTGTTTAATTAATTTCATTAGTGTCATCCAGGATGTGTTTGGCCTGGGAAAGCAGAGAGGGAAACTGGGATTTTATTACACAAAGTCTGTTCAGCCAAACTTGAACCTTTGGGCATTCAACTGAAGTTGGAGCCAAGTTTTTTTTTTTTTTTTTTTTTTTTTTTTTTTTTTTTTTTTGGTTATTCTAACTTCTTACCCACTTACTGGGGAGGTATTTCCAGAGCTTAAAACTAGCCAGTGTTCTGAACAACTGTAACTAGAATTGGAGAGATTTAAAACTTGGCTTCAAATAACTTGACCACTGAAAGAACAAACAGACCAACCCAAAAGCACTCTCCCTGATGGTTTGAAAAAAAAAAAAAAAAAAAAAAACCCTCCAAGGTGCTGATATGACATTACAGGCCCCTTATAAGTATGAACTTTGGGATGGGAACTGGCAGGGTCGAGACCAGAGTCTTCCCAAACGGGAGGGGAGGAAAGTGTCTTCCGTGCAGGTCTGTCTGTCTATCACTTCCACCAAATCCCCAAACTTCGGCTTCTTCTGAGCCCCGCACAGCCAGGCCTGCCCTCCAGTCCCTGCCGACACTGTTCAGGCTCCAGTCTCTCTCACGGAACAAAGCCGTGTAGCACTGATGTGGCTCACAGAGTCCCCAAGAACCAAAGGAGCTTTGCCTGGGGATGACTGCCTCACTCAGCCAAGGGAGGGTCTGTCTAAGGGGCCAGGGAAAAGGGATCTGGTGAGGTCAGGGGGAGCAAAAGCTTCCCCTTGTTGCCAGCAAACACCACACACACACACACACACACACACACACACACACACACACACACACACACTTTCTTTAAGGGCTTGCTGGGTATTATGTGCACGAAGCCCACATTTTCTTTGACAGCCGGAGAACACCGCCGGAGCAAGGTTTGACTTTCCGCAGTTGACAGTTTTACCCTTATTCTTATATTTGGGTTCTGACACCATGTATTTTTCCTTCCCCCTCAGTTTTGGCATCTCTGCTGTTTTCTTCTTTTTATCTGTCTCTCCGCTCCCCTCCCCTCCCTCACGGTGCCTACCCCAAGGTTTCAGACAGCTGCCCTGCCAACGACTCTCCCTGCAGGTTCCTGTAAGAACACAGGCTTGAGTTTTATTCTTTTTAAAAGTCCCCTGTGCATTGCATGGGCCTCTTCACTCTTGGGTTTTATCTTCAGGGCCGCTCTTTGCTGTCACCATTTCAAGGGTCTCCCAAACAAACAAAGAGAATAGTTCTATTTGGGGGGTCAATGCATCCTTCTCTCCTGTGGGCTCTTTCAGCAAAACATCTGTGTGGATTCTCTGAGCACATGAGTGCATGTAAAACACACACACACACACACACACACTACACACACACACACACACACACACACACACACACACACACACACTACACACTACACACACATTCCCGTTTCACTAATTGGCCATGGCTATCCTGGGGGTTTCTATGGTTCTTAAAGGCCAGTGCAATTGAATTGGCACTTAGGGACTCTTAAACCAAGCACATTTAAAAGGCTGATTTAGAAGGAGGTTTGACAAAGGCCCTTTTAATTATTTTTTTCCCCTGCTTTGCCGGTACTCACTGCTATGGCTGGTCGGAGCCCGGTCCCTGAGTCATTAGGGGGCTGAGCCATTAGGTGTTCCTGCTTACTCTGCAAATGTAACAGGCTTATCACGTAGAACTCTGTCTCCAGCTGGTTTAAAATGTAGGTGGTGCCAGTGGGTAGCAGCTGTTATGGGCTGGGGAGCCAGGAGACACTTGGACGTCTCTTGGTGTGAGGAGGCCAGAGCCCTGCACCCTGTATAGTACACTGTTCCCTGCCTTTTCTCCACACTGGCGGTCTGAAGGGCAGCCAGCCTCCCAAGGGTCCCCAGATGCCCACCCTCCCCTTGTCTTCCAGATGCCAGGCAAGCTCAACGCTGCCTTCCAACATGAGGCTGAACTACTTAGTCACATTGCAAATAATGAATAATTCATACATTTGTAATTCAAATGTTCATGGTGATGCATAATTCAAAGGAAAAGTTGTTATTAGGAATGAGGAGCAAATGGATTCATTTCAGAGACGTTGTTTTTAAGTTTCCAATTATTATTTTCCTTGGGTTTGAAGGCTAGGGCTGCTTCTCTTTTCGCAGCTGTTTTATCTGAATTGGCACCGGGCACAATGGCTTCGCGCCAGTGTCGATCAGATCAGGGAGGGCTATACCTGCAGCGCTCCACTCAATAACAGATATGGGTTAGCTTTCTTTATTCCCAGAGCGGAGGTTAGTGTGGATGCTCTATTTCTTCTCCCTCCAGGGTTATGAAGCTTCTTTCTCCAAGTATCCTAGCAGAATTTTAAAAACATATGGAGAGGAGGTGAAACAAAGTAAAGAAACCAATTCAAAGAATCTTCATGTACCAACACCCAGTGATTTCCCGACATCCTCTGTTACCCCATCGGTGACTTTAAATTCCACAGTAAAACATCTTGCTTCAGCAGCTTGTCTTGGCTTTTAGGAAGAATGGCTGTGTCTTCCCCGATATCCAGAAAAAGCTCCTCAGTGAAACTGTAAATAAGTAAAGTTGGAGTCTCATGGAAGGGGATAGGCCTGTAGTGAGATGGTCCCACCTCCAGTGACATCACATAAGAAACCAGTCCCTTGAAGGAGTGCCCAGAGGTGACTCTGCTCCCCTCTGGCCCTTACCCGTGGCCTGGCATCATAGGAATGTGCCGTGTCTGCGAGTTGGGGGTAACATGATGCTCTTTCTCTGGAAGCCTGTATCAAGTGTTTTGGTTTCTCAGACTTGCTTACAGCTGGGGCAAGCATCCAGACTGAGCACAAGCAAGCCATGCTCTTTATATATACAAAACATTGTGCACTGTAAAGTTAGGGGGTCAAAGTTTCCTGGAGCAAGAAAGGAATGTAATTGAAAAAGGATCCTAGATAGAATGTATCAGTGCCATAACTGACATCCATGACCCTCTAAATACCTGTAGGAAAAATATAGGAATTTGCCTATCATTTCTACTTTTTGTTGTTGAGATAGCAGAGCAAGGAAAAAAAGTCTCTAATCCCACTACAAAGGCTGTTTACTTTCTATAATATCCAATGTTCTTCTGGGTGTGTATGTGTGGGGGTCTACACTCTCCCCTCTCACCCTTTCCAGTTGAGTCTGAAACCCCCCAGATAGAGCTTGAAATAACTTGTTTGAAAAGCAGTGAAACCCTTAAAAATTAAAAAGCCTTGGTGTCTATTCATCATTCTGTGGATCCGTTTCTCCAACACTTTTGAGTTTTAAATGCTATGTTGGTTTGTATGCCATGTGAGTTTGAGTTTGGGAGAGTCTAGTGGTGTCTGGTTGGCCTTTTGCTATTTGAAGCAGTAGCTTCTTGGAACTCAGTGACGAGGATGGATAACTCTGATACAAATGTACACTGCTATTAGGAAAAGGTGAGTGTCCTACAGTTATTTTTTCACCCTTAACGTCTTTGAAAACGTGGTGCTAAATGAGCAGGCATTGCTCTGTGGTAGGATTAAAAGGGTAAGAGATCTGCCTGACTACCTCAACCTCTGCTTCCTGGAGAAAAGTCCACTAGGATGAAATGATTTTTTTTTCCCCCTGGAGAAGGTAGAAAACATTCTTGTAGAGTCCTAAGACCCAGTCATCTGATGGAAATCCATCCATTTGTGTGAGTGTCACGCCCCAGGGATCTGGGGAAGTGGGCACTGAGCCAAGGATAGGGAGTCAGGATGCTTATGGCTACCGAGTATGCTGCTCAGGCATGGCTACCGCTCAGCCCCATACTTGCACATATATTTGCATCCAGTACACACTCATGCATAGATACTCACACACTCACTCACTCACTTGTCCATTCACCCATGTATCCAAACATTCACCACCACCCCCCACACAAACCCTTACACACATATTCATAGTAACATGGTCACATCCTTTGGAAGTCCAGAAGAATTAAGCATAGGTATTCCCACTAGTCTGTTACCCAAGTTTGGACTCAGCTTTAGCCCAGAGCCATGGCTTTAGGTGCTCTGTGTCCTGTAAAGGGCACACCTGGCTGCAAAGTTAGGTCATGTGGGGACATGGGGTCACGTAGGTCCCTACATGACCTAGCTTTGGAGCCAGAGTCTCTAGAATAAGAGTCTCCATCTTGAATGGTTAGATGAGTGATCCTCTTCTCCTAATTGTATCCAAGCTCATTCTTTTACACTGTGTGTGTGTGTGTGTGTGTGTGTGTGTGTGTGTGTGTATACATGCATGTGTGGCAGTCAGAGGACAGTTCTCTCCTCCTACCTTATAGGTCCTGGGGATCAAACTCAGCTCCGGGTTAAACCATCTTGCTGATCCACCAGCCCAGTTAAACTAGAACCCTGTGTGTTCTAGTTGCTGTTTTGTTCTTCCAGAGACTTTTCTTGTGATTTCTGGCAGCTTGCTCTCCCATTCCAGCCTTGGGGCTTCGCAAAGGAAAGGCTCCAGGCGATTGGAGGGCTTCTTCAATTCAGCAGCTCCCTCGGCCTTCACTGCTCCGTTTATCCTTCTTGTACAAAGAGTGTTTTGATCTTGGGTTCTTAGCTGGTAATATTGAGCTTGTTTTGTTGTTGTTTGTTTTTAAATATTTATTTATTTAGAATATTTGACCTGCTATCGTTTTATTTCCCTCAATTTTTAAACATCAGTACTACCTAACATACTTTCATAAAAAACATCAGTGGAAGAATAACGTGCTTTCAATGGCTGCATGCTGATTTTGGTACTGGATGGAATTTATTTACAGTCCATCGGGTTTAAAATGGTGTCCTCTTGTCACATAGGAGGTACAATTTCCATTAGTATCCCAACAGGGTGATGGATCTACAGGACACGTAGAAGTCCTAGGGGAGGCCCCAAGTAGCTTTTCGCCGTGCTTTGTCTGAGTCCTCCAGCAAGATACTTGCCATTTCCTGTTCTCCCTGGTCTCCCTTTGGGTCACATCAAAGAAGTCTGCACTTCCAGGGGAATCTGGAGAATTTTGAAAGATGTCCCTTCTTCTCATTGATGTATCCATATTCTTTTCCCTTCTGGTTCTCCCTTGTACAAACTGAATTAAGTTATGGTCAAGTTTTAAAACACAGATGGGTATTGATGGCCTGGAAGGAACCAAATGTTGGTGTTTTTGATTTTTCCAAAAGAAAGATTTGTGTCCCTGCTGCCCGCTTTTGGAATAATTACAACTTTCCCATTCCCATCGCCTGGCATGTAAGCCCTCAAACTAGCCTTTTTTTTGTTCTATTTGATGCCAATATATGTAGTGAAGTGCAGTGCTAAATCTATTTTAGCTGAAAATGTCATCTTAAAAAACAGTATTATTAGAAATTAGAAGCAATTGACTAAAACACGAATTCCAGAAAGAGACCAATTAACCCCAATGGCCTTCGTATACACAGAACTGAAAAATTGTCAGGGCAGCATACGCTATTAATTATACTGACACATTGGAAGAAAGTATGACCAGAGGAGAAAATACCTTAATTCCTCTGTCAGTTCTCCTCTTTCTTTGTCGAGAGTCTGCTTAACTCCCACATAAAGGCATGCAGGACAGCACTAACATATGTATCAACCTGTCCAGGATTTAACAGGCAAGGCAAAGCGTAGTCTTCTCCTGCCACTTGAGAACTGGTTCCTTCCTGTTTCTCTTTTGTTCTCGGAGACTCTTTGTGTTCTCTCTTACCTCCTGTGGCAGTTTAGGCTGGCATGCGTCCCTGGACAGGCACCAGATTCTGACAGGATGAATATTTCCTTCATGTAATCTGAGCAAGCATCACAGTAAGTGGTGTGTAAGTTACCCTAAACCGGGGATTACCTGGAGGGAAAGGCAAACAGGATCCATCATTTCAGAGTTCAACCCAGGAGCCGCCGATACACTTGTCAGCCTCTGACAGTCCAGATGGGAAAATTTACGGGGAAAATTCGTGCAATTTAACTCAATCCAGCAAAATAGGTTTTGAACTTTCAGAGAGGAAAATTAATGATTCTTTGCTTAAAAAAAATAGGGTGCCTTTTCTATAAAAGGGAGACTTTGGGCTATCTTCCAAAACGATTCGGTCACCATATTGTAAGATAATACTTAAATGCAATTAGCAACTTGTACCATCCAAAGTGAGTGCCAGAAATACACGATTACATCTCGTTCATTATCACCTTCCCCAGCTCCTGAGCTGACATTAACATCATTTTCTTCCAAGGGCAGCTGTAGTTACTGCACAGGGAACTGTCTAGGTATATTTAACTTTGGGGATGGATCCAACATGCCACTGTGAAAGTATTGTTTTCCCTGCTTCCCATATCTGAATAGGCTGGGCTTTGGCTGGTGTGTACTCTATGTATCTCTCTGGCTGCAAACAGGTTACCAGGAGCCAAACAATGTGGTACCTAATTTCAGAATTCACTTAAGTAAAATTATTTATGACCATCTGGAAGGTGTTTTGTTTTTGTTTTTTTTCCTTTTTCTAAAGGAGGAGATGTGTTAGCTCAGATCAATTAAAGGAATATTTGCATTTAGGCTCAGTTACCGATGCATTTAAAATATGGCATTGATGCTTTAAACTAGGTATGGATTTTGAAAACATCACTAAATCGTCTTCTCACATGGTGATATTACTTGACATTTTTTTTGTTTGTTGGTTGGTTTTCCCATCAATTGGTTGTCCTGGTTAGCTTTAACTATTAGCTTGACACAGCCTAAAGTCTTTGGAGAGGAGAGAACAATTGAGAGAACTTTCCTAGATTAAACTGAACATGTTTGTGTGGGAGTTGTCTTCACTGTTAATTGGTGTTAGAGGGCCCTGCCCACCGTGGGTGGCACCATCCCTAGACAGATGATCCTGAACTGTAACTGTTGAAAAAGAGAAGAAAAGTTGTTTGTGACTAGGTGTTATGATTTGCCTAGGAAATACCTCTTACAGGCTTTTGTATTGAACACTTTTTGTCTACAGATGTTGGTGAATTTGGGGGAGGGGCAGCATCTTTAGGAGGTGGAGCCTAGCTGAAAGAAGTAGGCTACTGAAGTGTGTCCTTGGGGCTATATCTTGTTTTGGCTTCTTCCTGTGTCTCTCTTTATGTTTCTTGTCTGTCATGAGGTCAAATTCTCAAACTGTCAAATTCTCCTGCCACAGTGAGGTTCTGCCCATTTGCAGGGGACCAATCAACCTTGAACTGAATCCTTTGAAACCGAGAGCCAGAAGGAATCTTTCCTCCCTTATGTTGTTTAAGTCAGGTATTTGGATTACAGCAATAAGCCTGACAGATACTTTGGGCTTCAGGGAGGAAAGAATATGGTTCCATGGATATGCTCCTTTGAAGTGGAGTAGCTATTATCTACTGTATGAGTCATGGTGTTCTGGAAACACGGTATTTGAGACTAATAGGACACACACACACACACACACACACACACACACACACACACACACAGAGGCATGCATGCATGCACAGTTTTTTTTTTATGAAGGATTAATTTATGTGATTATGGAGACTAAGGAATCCTATAGTTCGCAAGGTGATGACCCAGGAAAACCAATGAGGCCGTTGTAGTTCAACCTGAAAGCCTGAGCCAGGAGTCCAGATATCTAAGGACAAGAGAAGATAGATGATGGTCCAGCTCCATCAGAGAGAGTGAATTCACCCTTCCCTTCTCTCCCCGTTATCTCTGGACTTTGAGCAGATTGACTGATGGTGCTCCACTGCGGTAAGTAATCTTAAGCTCTCTGGGAATGCCCTCATTCCCAGACAGACACACAGAGAAGACATGTTTGACTGGCTAGCTGGACCTCCCTCAGCCCTGCCAGGCTGGCAAATACAATTCGTCATAACACATGCATTCATGTGGTCAAGAGAAGATGAGGAACTTTCCTTTAGTTGATCATGAGGATGGAATGAGGAGTGGAATATCATATCGGCCTTTCTGAATATCAGACCTGGACTCAGATAGACTCACTTCTCTCCCATTTTCATTCCAACATTGATTTCTAATACTACTTTTTCCACTTAGGCTTTCTACACAAATAACCTTACTTTAGGATAAATGAGGAGATCCTGTCTAATAAAATTAAAAGTTTCAGTTGCAGGGTATGTTAGTTATTCTGCTGTGGGAGGGACAAGACCAAAAAAGTCTGCCCTTTGAGAGTTCTCTCTGGGCTGACCATAGAGGTGACTCTTGGGATACTTGCAACTCCTGGAAGGGGGCAGTCACGAGGTCAAGACTATCTTGTAGTAAATAACTGGAGATATTCTTTGCTTTTATTGCTGGGTTGGCTTGGATAATAGTGATGTCACAGCCATGGATGGCAAAACTGACAACGTTAAGGACAAGTCAAAGCAGTGGTACAACTGTGTCAAGAGACATTGTGTTCTTCACTGCCATTCTTCACTGACTTGTGAAATACGGGCAGCATCATTGAAGAGTGTCTGCGGGAAGCATTAAAAAACTATTGAAGGGATCTTGATCCTCTATAGTTTTTTTTTAGCGGACATTTGGGCAAAATGGGCGTACATGTTCAACAGCACTGACAAAGCCTGCATGTGCAGACACCAAGGTAGGCTCAGGAAGGCAGCGAGCCGTTGCTGAGTGTTGAGCTTAGTGGGCTGATTTCTCAGAAACACCATTTTACTTGAACGAGACATAACAGGTGAACTGTCACCTGGCTAGATGGCAGATATCTTTCCTGAAAATGCAGGAAATGAAACAGGCATTTCAAGGAGATGAATGAACAGGATTTGTTGCCCATGATAAAATTTGAGTTTTCAGGTGAAAATGAGATGTTTAAGAAGTTGAATCTTCTACTGTGGTCTTGACAGCATCCCTAAACTCCAGAGCTTTTGTGAGGAGATGTGTAATGATATTAACAAACATATAATTGGGCAGAATCTTCTATGATGAAATGTACCAACATTTGAAAGATTCAAATGACTGAGTTTCCAAGTGACAGAATCATGGGTACATGTGTGCTCAGAGTACATTATGGTTGCTGTAGTTTAAGTGTGTCCCCTGAGGCCCATGTACTTGCAATAAGCCCAAGTGTAACAGTGTTGAGATGTGGGTCTTTATAAGAAATGATTAAGATTACAATAAGAGGCAGAGCCTTCATGAATGAATTAATGTCATAACATGGGGGTGTTTAGACACCTTAAGAGTAGCATAGTTTTTGTTTGTTTGTTTGAGACAGAGTGTCACATAGCCCAGGTCAGAGATGACCTTGAACTCTTGATCCTCTTGCCTGTCTCCTGAGTGCTGGCACTATAAACATGCACCATCAATCTATTATATGCAGTGCTGAGGATTGATCCCAGGACCTTGTGTACTCTAAGCAAGCACTCTATATACTGAACTATAGCCCGATCTCAGGGAATAGGTTGTTATAAAAGCAAAATCCATCACAAGGTGTCCCTGCCTTGATATTGGACTTCCTAGCTGCCAGGGCCATGAACCAAACTCTTGTTTGTAAATAACCCAGTCTGTTATATCCTGTTAACATAACTTAAAATAGAGTAGGACAGCAGTCTAGTGGAGCATAGTGTAACAGAATACTGAAAGTTCACTGATAATGCATTCAGATTCCATGTGCACTTAGCCTTATTAAAAAGAAACTGCCATATATTAAATAGGGGTATAGCATTAAAGGACACCCACAAATATCTGAAAAAGTTATGAAAATATTCTTCCTTTTCCTTTTCTTTTTTTATTAACTTTTTCCCTTTATTTTGCATACCACCACAGTTTCCCCTCCCTCCTCTCCTCCTGTTCCCTGCTCCCCGCAACTTCTCCTCCCCTTCCCCATCCACCCACTCCTCCTCCATCTCCATTCAGAAAGGGGAACAGGTTCCCAAAAGCCAGCTAAGCACCAGGGACAGGTCCTGATCTCACTGCTAGAAGCCTTACATACAGACTAAGCTTCACAACTGTCACACACATGCAGAGGACCTAGGCTGGTCCCATGCAGGCCCCCTAACTGTTGGTCCAGAGTCCATGTGTTCCCATGAGCTCAGTCAGGTCAGCTGTCTCTGTGGGTTCCTCCGTCATGACCTTGACCCAGCCTAGCTCATATAGTCCCTCCTCCCTTTCTTCAGGAGGACTCCCAGAGCTCAACCCAGTGCTTGGCTGTGGATCTCTGCATCGGCTTCCATTAGTTACTGGATAAAGGTTCTGTGATGACAATTAGGGTAGTCACCAGTCTGATTACAGGAGATGGCCAGTTCAGACACCCTCCAGGATTATTTATTTCTTGTATTTTTCCTCATTGTGGTTAACCTCTTCAGAATAGAGTTTTTCTTCTAGTGCTTTCTGTAGGGCTGGATTTGTAGATAGATACTGCTTAAATTTTTTTTTTTTTAATCATGGAATGTCTTATTTTTTTTCCATCAATAGTGGTTGAAAGTTTTGCTGCGTATAGTAGTCTGGGCTGGCATCTGTGGTCTCTTGAAGTCTGTCAGACATCTGTCCAGGCCTTTGTGGCTTTTAGAGTTTGCATTGAGAAGTTAGGTGTAATTCAAATATGTACACTTTTATATGTTACTTTGTCTTTTCTCATTGCAGCTTTAATATTCTTTCTTTGTTCTGTACATTTAGTGGTTTTATTATTATGTGCCTAGGTTTTTTTTTTTAAGGTCCAGTCTATTTGGCATTCTGTATGCTTCTTGTACTTTGATAGGCATCTCCTTTAGGTTAGGGAAATTTTCTTCTGTGATTTTTTTGTTGAAAATATTACCTGTGCTTTTGACCTGGGTTTCATCTTTTCATAGTGTCCCAGATTTCCTGGATGTTTTGTGCAGGATTTTTTTAGATTTAACATTTTCTTTGACCAATGCATCCATTTCTTCTATCACATCTTCCATGCCTGAGATTCTCTCTTCCATCTTTTGTATTCTGTTGGTGAAGCTTGCCTCGGTGGTTCCTGTTTGAGTTCTTAAAGTTTTCATTTACAGATTGTCCTCAGGTTTGATTTTCTTTATTGATTCTATTTCTATTTTCAGGTCCTGGACTGTTTTATTCATTTCCTTCCACTGTTGGTTTGTGTGCTCACAGATTTCTTTAAGGATTTATTCATTTCCTCTTTAAGGACCTCTCACTTTCATAAAGGTCCTTTTAAGGTCTTCTTCTTACCCTTCACCTATGTTGCAAGTCTAACAGCCTACTGTGGGAGGGTTGCTGGGCTCTAGTGGAGGAGACATATTGTCCTGACTGTTATTGATTGTATTCTTACGCTTGCATACAGACATCTGGGTTTGGGATGGTTGTAATTCTAGGTATTCATATTTGGTCTTGTCTTTGCTGGGTGTATGGTTTTTTTCCCTTTGTTTCTGTTGTCCTTTCTGGTTCTTAGGAGGGTGTAGTGGCTGTGTGTTGCCCGGTAGGGAATTTTTCTGGTGTTGTATTAGGTGTGACCACTGGGGGCTTCTTGGTAATACCTACTCCTAGGTGTTAGGAGCTGGCACTTAGGAATGGGGATGGGCTGGGGGGGGTGCTGAGGAGATCCACGGGAGGGAGGAAAGCAGGGTGCTCCACCAGGATCTGCTTAGTCCTTTGGAAATGGGGGGCAGAGAGTGAGTTTAAGGCCATAACAGGTAGTCTGCTACAGAGCTGGGGATGAGATTTGGGGACTGGATTTGGAGGGGAGGAGGGAGGAAGAAGGGGAATTTCCAAGTTGTAAATCCTTTCCCCTTAAAACAATTAAAAAAAATTAGCTTTTCTAAGTGGGTGTGACAAATGTATTTGGCGACTACTCACATCTCATTCATCTTGAACTAATGCCCACTAATTAAAAAGGAAAGAATAGGTTTTGAATGAGCAAACTCAACTGGAAACCCAGCAAGGTCACTTTGCCAGCTACGGTCACCTGGGCAAGTCATTCAGTGTCTTAATGGTTACCTCCATTTCTTTATCAGTAAAACAAGATAACAACACAGAGTTGTATGAAGTGTGACAGTGTGTGCTCATGAACTTGACCCAGTGCTTGGCACACAGGTGTCTGTGAACAAGTTAACCAAGCACATGCTTGAGTGTAATTATGTCGGGTGGACTTGCCTCACTTGGATGAGAGGTTTTCTAACTTGAAGTTTCTGGGCCTCTGGCTTCTAGTGGTTTGGATTCTAGAAAGTGTTCTGTGTGGTCCTTTTAACCTTCTGGCTATTGCTGCCCCCTCCCCACCCCGTAATCCCCAGAAACAAGTAACTAGTAACTGAGTAAGTGACAAGGAGGGTTCATAAGGGAAAGATATGTGGACGAGAAAGAAAGTGTCCAAGTTTCCTGGACACGGTCTCTCTTTCCTAAATCTGGGTTTTGCTGGCAAGACGTTAGTGGTCTCTTTCTCTGCAGTCAGGGATTTTAATGGTATTCTAAAAAGCCCCCGGTTTCCGCTCTTTGCTCATTAGTGTGCATTCCCCACGTCTCTCCATGGAGAAGTTCATCAATAGACGCAGAGCTCAAGATCCTTGGACCCTCTTCTCAGACACAGGGTTGCTTCCCGTCTCCCGGGCTTGATTTGCTGTGGAGGATAAAACCCTGTCGTGGGTCCCTCTTCATCTATAGCGAGAGAGAACTGGACCAGATGGGAATTAGGTCTGCTCCGCAGTGGAGCTGGTTAGCCTCCCTGAGCCTCAGTCTTCTCAGCTGCTGGGATGTAATGACATCCTTTCTCCCCCACCTTCATTCTGCCAGCTGGAATCCTATGTCTAAGGGACATAAGTCTAAGCCTATGTTCCTCTGGGAGCCTGGGCCAGAGATCTAGCTTGAACTGGTATCAGCTCAAGGCTTGAACACATCTTCAAGTTTAATGCCACTCTTCCTTTACTCATTCTCTTATTTAATAGTTAATCCACATCAACCTTTTTTCCTGAATAAGCATTTTAATGAATCTTTTTTTTCCTCCTTGAATGAGTATTAGTCTTTTTTCTCCTGAGTAAATATGAAACATGTGCAATGTTATGTTGGCCTTCTGTAAGAATAAATGTTTCCATGCTGCTCAAACCAATATATCCAAGGGCCAGATTTACCACAAAGAGTTTTTCTAGGGAGTGTCAGACAGAGGCCACTGAGGCCATGATCAGCTTCCTAGTCTTTCTCGATTGGTTTATTTAGCGTATTTTTTGGACTAGTTTGACCATTGAGTAGATAAGAGACCAAGTAGGCAACTTAACATGATGCATATCCTGCTAGATAAAGGACAGTATGTATCCTAGATCGGTGATCTAGGCTTCTTTAGTCTCGTAGTTCTGTTAAATATAACCTTCACTTCCAAGGCTCCACCATGTTCTAAGATGAAAACGTTCTTCCTTTTCCCTCTTCTGCACTCAACAAGGGAAGGAGGGCAGGGAAGTCCTGTAAGTGTACTTTTCCCAAGAGATGCATCAAAGTTTCCACTGCATCCCACTGGCCAGGATTCAGTCACATCGCCACTTCTGGTAGCAAGGGAATCTGGGACCTACATTCTCCATTCCGTGCTGGCTATAAGTATAAAGGATTTGACAATGATCAAGAAAGAAAGATTGGGAAAATGTTAGCAGTCTCTGTCACCATTGGAGGCCTCTCTTGCCGGTGGTGATAGGGAAAAGTTGTAACAGGCTAGACTAAAGATTGTCAAGCTGCTTCTATAAAGGGCCACATACTGTGGCCATACTGTCTGTGTCACAAGGATGCAGTTCAGCACCTGTAATGAAAGTAGCCATTGAGGATATGCAGATGAATGTGAACGGCTACATTCATCACCTAGGCTTCAGTTTACCTAGCCTTAGCTAAACAATAAAACACAATGAACAGCTAGTCTCTATCAATGCACTAAGCACCATGCTGAGCACTTCACAGGCTTGTACTATACACCAAAACAGTTCCCTACAAAACCCTTTGAAGTAGGTGCTCTCCTCTTCCTCCTCGTCCTCTTACCTTCCTCCTCCTCCTCCTCCTCCTCCTCTTATCTTCCTCCTCCTCCTCCTTCTCAGTTTTAGCTATCAAGAAACTCTGGCATGGAGAAATTCAGTGTCTTTCTTGAGGTTACAGGGCATGGAAACAGAAGACGGGTTTAAATGGAGACACCGACTCCACACGCCATTCTCATCCAGTTCTCCAAAGAGGTCTAGCTAGCCAAAGGCTGTGGGAAGGGAATTGTTCCAAAACAGTAAACTCAGTGGGCACCAAAGACTTAAATAATCCGTTTAAAAGCTTAGTGCCTAGTTAGTAAGAATGGCTGGTTAGAGTAGAAGAAGCCATTATATAAAGTGTTGGTCAGAAAACTTTGATGTGGTGAGCACATTCTGAGCTAAGTGGTGGATGTAAGGACTCCTTCATTGCTTCCCTGAGCAACCTAGTTTCTCTCCATCACTGGCTGTAACTAGCAGAGCTTCTGGAGGAGGCATGACTGCTGGTAGATATGAGCTGACCGGGGCCGCTGTATACCTCCAAATAAACATGATGAGAGCCAGTTCCATAGGGCTGTGCAGGGCATGGTCTACACCTGTACGTGGGGTGGTGAAGGCAGAAGACAAATGGAAAGGTCCTGGCTGAGTCAGAAGGATGAGACAGCCTCAGTGGAGGTCAACACTTGGCTGACTGTCGTTCTCAAATGAAATGGAGATATACTGGTTTGGGAGTAGAGATAGAGGACAAAGTGCTCTGACTCTTGCTGTTGTGGAAGTGTTGAACCCAGCAGCTAACCCCAATGTGTAGGTACCCAGTAGGCCTACATTTTAGCTTTTTGCAGGCTTTTATGACACAGAAGCAGTGCTCCTTGAATGCTGTCCACTGCTGGGCCTCTTAGGCTGGAGGACCAGCTTTGCCACAGTGGGCACTACAGTATCTTTTCAGCTTGTATCAGTCAGTTTTCCAGAACTCTTCCAAAGTGCTGAGGGAAAAATCCCCAAGTGGAAAGATTTATTTTTTCTCACGGTTTCAGTCCATCAGAAAGAAGGCCACAGTGGTGGGGGAGGGGAAAGCAAGAACAGGAAGAAGTAGACAAGATGCATCTTCCAATGGCATGCCCTGAGTGACCTACATCCTCCAATCAGGCTCCACCACACAGCTTTACCATCCCCCAATAGTTTATTCAAATGTTGACTCATCAATAGATTCAATCTTTGATTAAGCTTAGAGCCCTCATGATCTAATTGTTTCTAGAAACACTGTCACAGCACACCCAGACACGTGGTTCATTATTTTCCTAGGTGTCTTTAAATATAAGTCAAGTTGACAGGAAGGATTAACCACCATTACAGTCTCTTTATGACTTCTGGAAAGCAAATTGTATTCTCAAGTCAAGGATAGCTAATTTTTTGAGGTAACAGCAACGATCTGATCAATGCACATGATTTATGGAGTAGTGCATGTATGTTCTGCGATGTTCCTAAGACCTCTAAAGGGTGAGGGTGGACAACATGAAACTAACAGTCATTGACCTTTCCCCCAAGTGTGATTGACTGGGTACTCTAACCTGTACTATTTGGAAGGAGTCACAGCCACTGTATTTCTGTTTACAAAAGGAATAGAAGTTAATTAGTTAGCTCAGGCCATGACAGCTGGGTGCAATAATACCTGAACTTGAGCCTGGCCATTGGAAATTGATTTCTGTACCTCTCTTATGATTGACCAGCTATGGATACATATAGATGGCCCAAGGTAGACTTGGTCAAGGATTTCAGAGGGAAACAAGAATCTACCTAAATTCCAGAGCTACTACTCCAATTAAAATTTTGAAAAGAGTGGCCAGACATGGTGATGCACACCTGTAATCCTAGCACTCAGGGGCCTGAGGCAGGAAGAGAGCACATTCAAGGCCAAGCTGGGCCACACTGTAAAACTGTAAAATGCAGTAGTCAGTCCCCCAGGAGAATTAAGCTATGGAAGTAGAGCCAATGCTTAACACAAAGGGAATAAGGAAGCCTAGACTCAGTGTGAGTTAGTAATACTGATTTAGGTCATGAAAGAACAATGAAATTAAGCAAGAAGGACTTGTTGATACATTCATTCATGAACCCAACTGACCTTTATTGAGAGTCATGCTCTATTAAGCCAGTGGGTATAAGAAGAGTGATATCCACTTACTACTTCTAAGTGCTCAGGGAGGCATCTGTATGGCTGGACTGGAGTCCATGCCATACCAATTGTTAAGTAATTTGAATTCTACCACCAGGTGCACCAATACACCTTGTGTATCTTATATTTCCATGAGGGGAAGGAGTCCATAAAAAACCCAGCCGTTGAGGCTGGAGAGTTGGCTTAGTGGTTAAAAGTACTTGTTGCTGATCACCTAGATTTGGTTCCCAACATTCACATGGCCTCTCACAACCATCTGTAACTCCAGTTTCAAGGGATCTAATGCTCTCTTCTAGGCTCTTCTGGCACCAGGCATCCATGGGATGCACATACATATGTGGAGGGAAACATTCATACACATAAAATAAAAATGAATCATTTTTAAAAATCAGCTAATGATAAGAGCCATCACAAACATAAATGGGGTGTTGGGACAGAGGTAGTCTGGGCATAGTCGTCGGGAAGGCCTTTATGAAGAAGTGATAGCAAAGCTGGGATCTAAGGTCAGGAAGGAGGCAGCACCTGAGAACAGTGTCCCATGAAGTGAGATCGACCACTATGAAGGATTTGAGGTAGAAAAAGGGTAGTGTGTACCACGAATCTCCAGCATTCAGAGGTTCTGTTAGCAGTAGCATACCTGTTGGTCCAGAGATTGGGTGTCTTGCCTAAAGACAAGGAACCATGCCAGGGAGATAAAACCTGTCTTTACTCAAGGCCAGGCTGGAATGAGGTCTGAGGAAAGAATGAGGAGCATGTGAATGGAATCCAAATCTTCAAGGATGTAAAGACATCTCTGCTCCCTCTACATACAATTTTGACAATTTGGAGTTGTGTGTCTTCATTTTCTTAATTAAATTCTTTAGAATTTGGAAAAAAAAGAAAAGCGTAGTGTGTCTGGGACACAAAGAGAAGTCCAGTGTAGCTAGAGGACAGTGAATGGGAGGGGAAGGGGAGACACAGACACACACACACACACACACACACACACACACACACACACACACACACACACACACACACAGAGCAGGGGAGGAGAAGGGCATTGCTAATTCACAGAAGGTTCTAAGATTGAACTTTCCTGTAAGTTTCAATGAAACTACTAGAATATTAAGCAGGGACTGACAAGATATGTATGACTTATGTTCATCAAAGTATGTTAGTTGTATGAGGAGCATGGGTCCTAAGGGGGCAAGGCTGGGTGCTGAAAGACCTGGTGGGTGATGTGTCCTAGAATGGTGTCCTGAACTGCAGAGAGAGCCAGGTGATGGAAGGAGGTGGATTGCTTTGGGATACATGTTGGGTGTGGAGTTGGCAGACGACTTGAGTATATCACAAGAGCTTGGAATCATGTGTGTGTTCTAGATTGTGTTCTATATTGTCAGTCTGAGCAGGGAAATGGAGAAAACCAGAGAGGAACAGGTTTTGCGTGTTTTTCTAGTTTGAACACGTCACATTTGAGATAGCTCCTGGGTATGTAGGTCAATATGCCTTTATGTTCAGGAGCCACGTGGAAAAGGTGAACTATACACATGATATACAGTGGACCTGAGCTGTAAAATTAAGGCTATTACCTGGAACTTTGGTTAATGTCAATGCTCGGGAAAACTACGCTGATTATTAGAAAACCTATGATTTGTGAATAGAAGGCATCAGGTATACAGGAAGTCAGGCAAGAGCCAGCACTCAGAAGGCCTTGAATGGAGCTCACTGGAAACTACTAAAATGATCTGCATTGAGGTTTTCTAATATTATCCTGGAAACAAAGTGCAGGAGAAGTTGGAGGTGAGTTTGGCTAGAGTCAAGATAAACAATGAAGAGGTGTTCCCAAGAGTTCAGGTGAGAGAGATATGAAGGCTGGAACTCAGCTGCTGACCATGTGGAAGAGGAGAGAACAGACTGAAAAATATTAAGGGAGGTTTGACTGTATATGGTGCTTTTGTTGGCTGTGGGAGTGAGAGAGGATTCCGTGGTGACTCGTTTTTCAGCCTGGTTACATGTTGGGGGCATTATGTGAGATGCAGAGCCCATGCCCTTGAGGACAGGCATGGATTTCATTCTGTCTTCTTTTCTTCTGCCAGCCCTGGGGGTCCATTTTCAGGTTGTGGAGCTGATGGCATGTAGCATGGCCCTTAGGGAATTATTCTTTGAAGAACGCCCTGTGCTAGCAGAGAGTTCATGGTGGTACCTGGAAGATGGCGGCATATAAGAAGCAGGCATTCGAGAGACACAGTGAGAACCAGAAATCAGAGGAACCAGAAGACAGTGGGGTAGGAAGTGTGAGAATGGCCACCAGTAGAGCTCAGTGCCAAGGAGAGGTCAATGTTGAGGAGAGATTAATGGGACGAGGACTTATGAGGGTTCATTGGATGGAGCTTTAGACACAAAGGTAGCTGAAGTTGTGTCCAAGGTGTTAGAAAGATAGAAGCCAGACCATGGCAGGTAGAGGGACCAACAGGATAGGAAACTGACAGTACACATCTAAAAAATCTTTCAGGTAAGACTAGAGAGATTTCTCACCATTACTGTTTCCCCTGTGAATGAGAACATAGTTCTGCAACTGAAACTGAGGAAAGCACACTGACGTTTTAAAACCAGAAGTGAACTGAAGTGTAGAGACTTCTAGAACTGAGCTTTGAGATGTTTGTAACTGCCCTGCAGAAAGAGATGGGAAATAGGTGCTTCTTTTGATAGTTGTTGGTAGCCATCCAGAAGCAAGCTCAAGATTTTGTTGCCCTTTCCAGAAAGAGATATGGGGCCCCCCCATGTTCCACACGATACAGCCTCATCTCCAGCTCATCCTGACCTCAAAATTGTCTTCAAAGAAAGTCCTCTCTGTCTAAGGAGGTAGGGTTTGACCTTGAGTTACCTGAAGCCCAGAGATGTAGTCCCTTCTATCGGAGGACCCAGCCTGATTCTGTCAGACATAGAACTAATCCTGAGAGAGGAGTTGTTACTGGCTCACAGTCTTCAGCTCCTCACCATCAGCCTTCAGGTCCACGCAGCTTCTAGGTCAGGCACTGGGTGTTTCCCGCTTACAAGTTGAACTGCTTCCATGAGATACAAAAGAGCTCAGAATTAGACCTCTGTCTACTATAGACACCACTGTGGTCCGGGAGGACTGTTCAGCATTCTAATGCCCTTCAGAGAGAGATGTGAACTCTTGTTTCTTTTGATAGACGCTGGTAGTCATCCAGAGGGAAACTAAAGTTCCCATTGCTTTTTTTCCAGAAAGAGTAATGGGGAGCCCTTGTGTTCTGGCCAACAATCGCTCTTCTCAATAAAACAAATAGGCTCTAATGTTGGCAGCTCTCAGTGCTGTGGCTGAGGACATAAAGGCAGCTCTGTCTTTGTCTATGGCCAATACACAGCAACTTTTAACTCATTACTAAAATAATCACACTGAGATAGATCCAAGGAAGGTGTGCCCAATACTGGCTTTAATTTGGTTTTAAATCTTGATTAATATCTTTTTCTTGTCTTGACTAATTAAACCCCTCCCCCCCCAAGACACAAATATACCTTTCAACAATAGCAATTAAAATAAAGTGACTAGGGAAATAAAGAAAAGGTGTGGCAGAGGTGCTCCATACTGTCTCAGTGGCAACACTGTGTGTTCCCCAGTTCTCATAGCCAGGAACAGGCATGGGCTCTAGTGAGAAATAAAAGCAGAACAAGCCATTTTCAGATCTGCCACTTAAGGTCCTCCCATAGTTCCCCAGATCTCTTCCCTCCTGCTGGAAGCTATGTGCTCCAGTTGGCTCACATTCAAAATGGAAACGATCCACCTAATCCTTATCAGGCATGTAATAAAAAAAAAAAATAGGAGCTGCAGAGATAGCTCACAGGTTAAGAGCATTTTTTTGTTTGGGTTTGTTTTTTTTGTGGTTTTTAATCTTTTAATATTTTTTTATTATTGCTCTTACAGAGAGGACCCAGGCTCGGTTCCCAGCACCTATATGGTGGCTCACAACTCTCTGTAACTTTCAGGGGGACACAACCCCCTCTTCTGACTTCCGTAGGCAACAGTTCTGTAGATGGTGCATATACATCTATGCAAGTAAAACACTCCAACATAAAATAACTAAATCTAGAAGAAAATAAAACCCAACCTTTATCATGCAATGCAATTGAGATTTCTGGGCATTATCACTTTTAAATATAATATTTTCATTCTTTGATAATTAATGAGATGTATTTTGATCGTATTTCCCCCTATTGTTCCCCATAACTCATTCCAGATCCTCCTCCCCAACAACTTATGTTCCTTTTTTGTTTGTTTGTAAATAGCCCACAAGTCCAATTTATGCTGCCTTTGTGCTCACAGGTGACAGGCTGTCCACTGGAGTTGGTTCATTTACCAGGAGCTATTCCCTTAAAGAGAACTGAGTCTTTCTTCCCTGGCTCCTCAGATAGGTGTAGAGGCTCATGAGTACCTCTTCCCTCCATGCTAGGCTGCTGGCTGGCTTGAGCTTGTACAGGTCTTGTGTAGGCAAAGCACAGCTGTGAGTTCATGAGTACTGTAATTGTGTTGCATTTAGAAGACACTGCTTTGCCTCAGTCCTCCCTGACCTCTGCCTCTTACTATCTTTCTTCCCTTCTTCCAAGATGGTCTCTGAGCCTTGGGGGAGGAGATGATACAAAGGTTCCATTTGTGGCTGAGCACTCTGATGACATGTATGCTCTGTACTTTGACCAGTTGTGAATCTCTGCGTTAATCACTGTCCACTGCACAAAGAAACTTCTCCGATGAGGTCTGAGAATTTCTCAAATATATGAATATAGAGGTATGAATTTAGATGACAGTTTGTTTGTTTGTTTTTTAGGCTTTTCAAGACAGGGTTTCTCTGTGTAGCTTTGGTGCCTGTCCTGGATCTCGCTTTGTAGACCAGGCTGGCTCGAACTCATAGAGATCTGCTTGGCTCTACCTCCCAAGTGCTAGGATTAAAGGTGTGTGCCACCACCACCCAGCTTAGATGACAGTTTGATACTATGTCCATTTAGCAGAATAATAGTAGCAGGTTCATCCCGAAGGCCTGTGAGCACCCCAACTATGGGTCCTTGGCCAAATATATAGCATCAGGCATGCATTTACTCTTGCGGAGCAGGGTTTAAATCCCGCTAGAAAATGATTGATTACTCCCATAACGTTTGTACTACTAATGCACCTATGAGCATATCTTGCCAAGCCATTCATTATTGTATGTTCATAGCTAAGCAAAACTGTTGATGACTCCCCTGCCCCAGTAGTCTACATAGCATCGTCTGGTACTGTAAAGTTAGCTACCAGGAAGGATGCTTCCTGGTCAGTACCAACTTGATTTCTCTATGTCCTGTTATGAAAGTGTATCTTTAGCAATAGGATAGGGTCTTACCACCAAGTGTTTTTTATTATTATTGTCAAACTAGATAACAGACCAATCAGATGATTGATGTTTGGGTCTTACTAGGGTACTCAGAAAATTCTCTCCATTTCCTCCTCTCTTTGTCTTGCTGTCTTTCCCAGACTACTTCCATTTGTCTTCATGGCTCCTGGAGAGATGGAGTAATGTGGAAATTAGGAAACAGATGTTGGGGATGTTGAGTTCTCTTCCTGGATAATATCTTCCTATTACCTACTCACTACATAGAGAATCCCTGACTCAATGTCATACCCTGAACCTGGAAGTTATGTCTCTAGGACTCCCATTTTCTGTAGCCCATCTCGATATGGTATGTCTCATCTCAGTCTGCTCCCTGTACTCAATGCAAGCAATGAGAAGGCTGCAAAGGATTGTGGGTTTTGTCTTCAAAACATCCAGTGCAACAGACAATAAGTGTTTTGGCTATGTCGAGGAGAAGCAGATATTAAGAAGCAATTAGAATTAACTAAGAATAATAATGAATTAACAATGAAGAAGCAATTTTTTTGGAGAAGCTACTAGTGGAGAGCCTCCCTTACTGGTCTTCTAGTTCATGCACAAGTCTACAGAGCCATATTTGATCTACATCCTCATCAACAATGGATATATTTTATAGGCCCTTCTCTGTGAAAGGCATTTATCAGATTCACTGCATATCTGATATCTTTAGCAATTTGTGACAACCGTGTATAGACTAAATACTATATCAGTTTGTGAATATGATCTCAGAAGTGAAGATTGGCACTCAGAGAATTTAAGATTCTGACGTCATGAAAGTAGGAAAAGAAAAACTGAAACCCAATGTCCCTTTGTATACAGCCTCTGGTCTTTTTTTCCTGGTTTGACTTGACAAAACAAAAAGAAAACAACAACAACAACAAAAAAGAACAAAAAAAAAAAAAAAGAAAAGAAAAACTAACAACTTGCATTGTGGTAAAGAAGAGCTTGCAGTCTTCCTGTCCAGAGCAGGCCAAGGGTCTCTCAGTTCAAGTTCTTTTTCTGGCCTTTGTTGCTATAAAGGAGAAATGGGCCCCTCATTCTTCTGATCTTGTTCATAAGACGTAGGAATGAGGATTAAAAAACAATCTAGATCAAATGTGCCACAAACAATAATCCTCAGAAGCATTCAGGTAAAAATAGAGGCCTTTTTTTCCTACCCTGAAAAGCACTCTGTAATGATCTCCCCCACCCACAACTATTTAATTATATAATTAGTTAATCAATGGGCAATACCACTAGCTCCTTTATTCATGTGCTTTCTCTCTAATTCTCCTTACTCGTTGGCACTCTACCTTCCCCTGTCCTGCCCAGTCAGAAACTAAGAAATAGGACCCATTTTTTTTTTTTAAAAAAAAAATGCTTGTTCCTTCACTATACAAAGACCCAGTCAAACCTTTAGAATTTTTGCCTTAAAAGAATTCAAGAAGTAAAAGGCACACAAGATTTACGAAATTCAAATAGCACACAAAAAAGAGAGAGAAATAAGAACAAAGAAGCCTATTCCCACTACCCTGAGTCTGAGTCCGATGGGGTAACTGCTTTTATTTATTGGTGCTTTTAATTCTCTTCGTAGCTACTGGTTTGTGCTAGAAATATGCCTTGGCCTCTTTTTGTTCATTTATCAACCTTAGGTGTTGTCTCTCTGCTAAGAGAGATGAAGGGCTCTGCACCATTGCAACTACTATTGCTGACAGGTCCTCTTGACCGTTGCTGGGAAGGGAACGGGGATGGGTGTCTGCCCTCCACACATTAATGGTCCTTGGCTCACTCCTATTCTCCAGTTGTTAGCACAGGCCTTGGCATCTCTTGAAACTTCTATCAGTCAAGAGTCTCATCAGGAAACCAGAATTTATGCCAGGTAGTTCAGTGGAGGGAATGCAATTAAGGGAGTTAATTATAAGGGCTTTAGAAATGCTGACAGAGCGAATAGGATGATGAAGCAATCTGAGTTTAGATGCAGAGGAGAGGTAGGACA
This sequence comes from Peromyscus maniculatus bairdii, assembly GCF_049852395.1. Taxonomy (NCBI): domain Eukaryota; kingdom Metazoa; phylum Chordata; class Mammalia; order Rodentia; family Cricetidae; genus Peromyscus; species Peromyscus maniculatus. Next base: position 50,743,773 of record NC_134867.1, on the reverse strand, counting down.
CCATGTATTTCCAGCCATTCATAGCTTTGGCTCCAGAAGTTGGAGGCTGGCACTCCAGAGCAGGCTCTCCCAGCTGGAGCCAGTACCTCAGTGGGAGCTGAAATCCTGGTACATGTGGCTACTCCTGGAGACACTGCCCAGAACAGGGAACGAGCTAGAGCCTGGTTCCTTCCTCTTTCTTGTCTGCCAGCCTCTTGCCAGTGCCTCCTATTGGCTTCTAGAAGCCACTTTGGCAAGTAGCCCAAAAAAATGTGAGCAGTAAGGGTCAATATTGAAAGACAGAAAGTGGGGGAAGGGAGAAGACAGAGAGGGAGGGAGAGGGAAAGAGAGAATATGATCTGAATCAAGGGTTGAATGATGGCGCTATGAGGTAAACCTGGTTTCCCTTGAAGGTCATGTCCTACTTCTAATCTTTTGTGCCTCCAAATGTGATCTTATTTGCTAAAGGAGCCACTGAAGATGTAGTAAGTTAGGCTGTAACCAGAGTCTACAGAAAGCAGCCTTTATCCCGATACAATCCCACATACTTGGCTCTCTGAAATCCTTCCAAGTATCTGGCCCTCTGCCCTCGCACTGTCCTGGATTTACTCTCCTTGATGTTATTTAAGTGGCATTCCAAGGCAGAGAAAGTCAACAGCACCCATAATACACTATCCTTATGCTTCATACATTGCTCTTGGTATCCCTGCCTCCTCCTGCCCAACAATGGGGGTCTTCTAGTTCCAGAATACTAAGCACCACAAATAGAAAACAAAGGAAATAACCATATTTCCTTTATTGAAGATGTAACTTTTAACTTCCTATCCATCAATTGACCTAACTTTTCGAGTTAATAGAAACACTTAGGCTTATCTAGAAAGACATCTGTCTTACCTGTAATGATACCTGGATTAATTTTTCTTAAGAGATTATTCTTTGGTGCCTGCCTTTAACATCTTATCCCTGGTGAAGCAGAGGCAGGAAGGCTGGTGCAACTTTGAGACTAGCCTGGGCTACATAGTGAGTTCCAGACCAGCCCTGGCTATAAAGCTAGATCCTGTCTCAGGAAAATAAAACATAAACAAAAACTCAACGGTTATGACTTTAACATATGGCCTTGCTTATGCTTTTAGGAACAATGCTATTTAACCTTCCTTACATTGGATCACATCTCCAGATTCTCACCACAGCTAATCAAGATCTAAGTGTTTCTAGAGCTTCTAAAAGTGTTTAAACAACGACAAACAAATGTAGAGCAATAACACAAAAATATGGTACAAATTGCCTGGGATGTGACCGACTAGCACTGAGAAAAATTAGTAATAAAATGACTGGTTATTTGGTTTTCAGACCACCCAAGTTTAAAGTAGCCATGGAACCACAGAACTTTTCTAAAAGCTATCTTCTTATCATGGGCAAAGGACCAGCTATTTAGCTCTTACTGGGCTAATCTTGTGTGATGGGGAAAGCAAAACAAAAGCGGCCTTCTGATGTGTGCTCTCCCCTCCAAGTGACTAATCCCGAGGATTCAGAGAATATAACATCGTTATTTTGAATGGCGTTCTTACATGGGCGTGTGGCGATCAAGTACGTTGTTTTGAAGACCAAAAAGCAAAAAGGAAGAGTTATCCAGATTTGTACTTCTGTTTTAAATGTTTTTTTCTTCCCTACCTCCATAGCAGTAAAATAACTTTTTGGAAACCCATCTTACCAAGGTTTAGTCTAATGTCGTCCACTCACACCTGCTCCTTCAGTAGGAGGAGGAGAAAGTAGGGGTCTTCCTTTAAGGATGTCCTCAGCCAGGCCTTTTATACTGTGACCTGAGATGGCACAGTACATATTTGCCTATTTCCTGGCTGGCTTGTGCAGGATATATTGGGTTGGTGGGATAATCCTACTCATTTCTAACGTTTAAACTGGCAACATTTGCTTGATTTTATTTGAGGTTGTCATCTTTACACGACTTGCATTGTTGCGCAGCAATGGCAATAATTGCCTGGCTTCTGCAAGAACGGTACCTTAAAACCTGTAATACGTTGCAAAGGAGAACGCTTAGCAAACTTAGCCTCAGAAAACCCTTCAACAGAGAACTGGTTTCATCAGCGGAGACCACTTCCGGTCTCCCAGGGTGAGCAGAAGCTCGGCTTCCTGTGTGTTTACAGCTGCCTCCGCTTCCACTTCCTGGTTCTAGCTGGAGTGTGGTGCAGGCTCTTAGCTTACTGAAAGAGCTTTGTCTTCCGGCCACGTCCTAGGGTCACCACAAGCCTGATGTACAGGCTGTGACTCCTGTGCTCCGGTGCGAGGGGCCCTGGGACTCAGGTCAGACTCTCCCTAACTGATCTCTAAACTCAGTTTCCCTCCGGCACTCTCCATCACCTTCCACGACAAGATGCTTGAGGCAACCCCACTTAAAGCTTCCTTGATCATTCCCTCAAGAAGAGTTTAGAGCACACATCTCGCATGCCCTTCTTTGATAAAGCATGGTAAAAATTACAAAAATAATTAAAATAAAATAAGTGACATAGTCCTTGTGGGAAAAGGCAGAACACTAGCACCCTGTTACAAATCACATTTTTGTTGTTGTCTTTCTCTACTAGATACTGGACAAGCCAAAAAAAAAAATTTTTTTTTTTTCTCGAGCCTCCTTTGCAGCTGAAAGTGGCCATGTGAACCAGTTTAGCCAGACAAAATGAAATCAGGGCTAACAACTCTCCTATTCCTTTATGACCAGAACACTGTCTACCTCACTATTTTAATGTTTACATGATATTTCATAGTGTGTATATACTAGACCTATCCAGCCATCCCCCCCCCCATGATGGATTCCTGTCATTTTCTCTCATAATTCAACAGTGCCACAGTGAAAATTCCATTTCAATAAACATTCTTGCCCTTGTGTGTTGGTGCTTTTCTTTCACACCTCAGACGCTGTGTATGTCAAAATACATATGTGCTTAAGTTTCCAAAGATATTGGAAGGTAATTTTTAAAAAACAGTGATTTCTTTTCTCCATCGCTATACGTAAGTTATCTTATCTTCCTGCTTGACCAATATTGGATGTTATGTCTCCTTCAAAGTTTTTCCAACCTACTGAGTAAAAATCAATTATTAGGCTTTTTTTTTTTTTAATTTTCACTTCCCTGAGTCTTTTTAAAGGTTTATTGACCATGCAGACATGTCTGCTTATATTCATTGTCTGTGTCTGTGATCTCTTCGTAGGGGCTTGTTGAATGTTCTAGATGTCACTCTATGCCTGTGCGACTTAGAAAAATAATTTTCAAACAGTTTGTCCTTTGCAAGGTAGAAGACACAACAAAAGAAGGGGTTTAACTCATTTTGAAAATCAACACACAAAGCGGTAGGTTTCATTATGGCATCTTCATACGGCTTTGTTCCTGTTCCTTTCCCCACACTTCATCCCTGTGCCATTTCCTCTTACTGGTTCCCCAGTGCCCACTTCTGCTTTTAGGTCACATATACATGAACAACGTTCCTATTTGTCTCTCTTCCCCTGAACCCGCTTTAAAAAATCATCTCTTTTTCTCCTCTCATGGTTCCCAGTGTAGTTTCATGACCTATATACATACAGAAATAAAGAAATATGTAAGCTAACAAATAACTAAAATAAACTGAAATCTAGACTCCAGGAAAGAAACCCCATAGCATTTGTCTTTGTGTGCATTTGGCTTATTTCAGTTAATGTCCCCTTGCATCTGTTCCCTGCAAATGTCATGATTACACACACACACACACACACACACACACACACACACACACACACACACAGACACACACACACACATGAAGTTTATTTACATTTTCTATATATAGTCACTTGCTGATGGACATGTAACCTGGACCTCCATTTTTAAACTATTATTAATAATGCAGCAATAGGAGTGTGCAGGTAGCTCTGTGGTAGGATGTAAGGTCTTCTGGTTATATACTCAGGAGTGGGATGGCTGGATGATGCAGTAGTTCTGTTTTTAATATTTTGAGGAACTTCTGTACTGATTTCCAGGGTGGTTGGACCAGTCTCCACCCCCTCAGCACTGGATAGGAGTTCCTCTTTGCCCACGTCCTCATTCACAGTTGTTATCATCTGTTTCCTTGATGTTAGCTCTTCCACTGGGGCAAAGTGGAGTTCACAGTGATTTGAATTTGTGTTTTCCTGATGACTAATGATGTTGAAGGCTTTTTACAACATTTACTGGCCATATGTGTTTCTTCTTTTAAGAATTGTCTATTCAGTCCATTAGCCCGTTGTTGATTAGAAGATTTGTGGGGGTGGGGTGGGGGGTGGGAAGGGGACGGCTGGTATTTGTTTTTTTGTAGTGCCTTACATATTCTAGATATCTACTCTCCATGTAATCCTATATGTCAATTTTGGAGTTATTTCCTGTGCTACTGAAGTTCTTCTCAAAGGTAGCATGAACAGTTATTTATTTTTAACAATTGATATGATCAAATATATCTGCTTTCCTTTCTGACTTCTGGATTCACTGTCTTGATTAATTTAAGAAACTTATGTTGTGAACTCTGTGAAACATTTTAGAAGCAGATTCCTTTGTGAGGCTGTATCACCAGACATTCATTTTAAAGAGATTGAGCATAGCAAAGAAATATTTGCAAAAAAAAAAAAAAAAAAGTGTAACTGTGGTGGTATTGTGTTCCCCAAAATATTGTGTACCTTAATAAACTTATCTGGGGTCAGAGAACAGAAAAGCCACTAGTTAGGCAGTGATAGCACACACCTTTAATCCTAGCATTCCAGAGATAGAAATCCCTCTGGATCTCTGTGAGTTCAAGGCCACATTGGAAAAAACCAAGCATGGTGACACACGCCTTTAATCCCAGAAAGCCAGCCTTTAATCCCAGAGAGTGGTGGTAGAAAGCAGAAAGATATATAAGTCGTGAGGACCAGAAACTAGAAGCATTTGGCTGGTTAAGTATTTGGCTGGTTAGGCATTTGGCTGGTTAAGCATTTGGCTGGTTAAGCATTTGGCTGGTTAAGCTTTCAGACTTTGAAGCAGTACAGTTCAGCTGGGATTCATTCTGGATGAGGACTCAGAGGCTTCCAGTCTGAGGAAACAGGACCAGCTGAGGAACTGGTGAGGTGAGATAGCTGTGGCTTGTTCTGTCTCTCTGACCTTCTAGTATTCACCCCAATAACTGGCCTTGGGTTTGATTTTATTAATAAGAACTTTTAAGATTCCTGCTACATGTAACTGTAGTCAGTATAGGGTGTGTGATGTTAAGAGCTCTAGATCTGTATTGCTAAAAACATCACACACTTGAGCTATAGAGCACGGAGAAATCAAGCTAGTACTGACCAAGCTCTATCTCTACTGGCTAGCTTGCATAGTGCTTGAAGGTGCTATGCTTAAGAACTATAATAGTTGGGCTGGAGAGATGGCTCAAAGGTTAAGAGCACTGGCTGTTCTTCCAGAGGTCCTGAGTTCAATTCCCAGCAACCACATGGTGGCTCACAACCATCTGTAATGAGATCTGGTGCTCTCTTCCTGCAGGCATACATGCAGGCAGAACATTGTGTACATAATAAATCAATAAATCTTAAAAAAAAAAAAAAAAGAACTGTAACAGTGACCAACCTGGTAAGATGTGCTCAATGGTGCTATAGTGGCATGAATGCCATGGGAACAACCAATCACTTTCTGAACGTCTTGAAGCCACCTTCACAACATAATAAAACCCATTCTTGTTACTGTTATTGGGAACAAAAAAGCTTATGACCAGACAGATCATAGGCCCTAGGAAAGAATCTACTGTCAGAGAACCTAAAGGAACCTAGGATCAAGCTGGCTTCTTATGACTTATCGTTATACCCATAGATTAGCACATCCGCAGAGGAGTGTGTGATTAACACAGGGACCACAACTGATTAAGATGTGGAAAATAAGAGACTGTGCCATACACATCCCTCAATGAGACATGTATCATACCCCCTTCTTCCCAGTGTGCAGGCATCAGTGCAGAAGAGGCAACAGAAAAGATTGTAAGAGCCAGAAGCAGTGATTAACCACAGGGAAACACTATTTTCTGTACACGACAGGGCACTTGCACATATGAACTCACAGTACTTGTGACAGTATGCACAAGACCTGTGCAACTCAAGTCAGACCAAATCCCACCACGGAGAGGGGAGGTGGACACAAAATCCCAACCATAGCCGAGGAGCTATTGGCGACTGATAGATGCCAGGAGAGGAAGAGCTCATTTTCTTTAAGGGTGTGACCACTGATAGGCAAACCATACTCCAGTGAATACAGACCCACCCTAGAGCATAGGGGCAGCCCAAATTGGACTTGTTGAATTTTAGAAAATTTAGAAAACCACCAAGTTAGATGGGTAGAGAGGTAGGGTGGATCTGGGAGGAGTTGAAGGAGGGTTGATGAATATAATCAAAAACACTTGTATGAAATTCTCAAAAAAATTAATTTTAAATAAGTTTTAGAGTTGGATAATCTCGGAGACTACCCATTTTCTAAGTGGGAGTTTTAGGTGAACAATTGGAGACTTAGGTAATATTATAGACTGAAATACTTGTGTCTCCGCCAAATTCCTATGATGCCAAATGTGACTGTATTTGGACAAAGAGCCATAAGGAATCAATTAAGTTAAATGGGGTTGGACACCTGGCCCAATAGGATTAATGTCCATCTAAGAAGATAACCAGAGCCTCCACAAACACAGAGGTAAGGCTACATGAGCATACAGCAAGATGGTAACTCACTACAAACGTACAGAAGAGGTTTCAGATTAAATTGGAATTGTCTAGGTAAGAAAATGTCTGTTGTTGAAGCCAACCAGCTTGTTGTGTTTTGTTATGGTAGCTGGAGCTGACTCATACAAAGTCTGATTGATTGAATACTGAGAGTCTGAAATTAGACTCTCAAGCCACATGTGAAAGTATTTGATCTAAATTAAATTGTATAGTTCTCTATTCCTTTCAAACCAAATTTGTTCTAAGACAGGATTTGGAAACCGGAGTCGCCGGGAGTAGGGGAGTGGCTTTAGGGAGCCATCTTCTTGTCCTTTCGAAAGGCTGCTGGGTCCCTCCTACACCAGGCATATAAGAATGTGGATCTAGAAACCACAAGACAAAGTAAAACCACATCCTCATGATAGCAGCAAAGCATAAGCAACCCATATTTATAAAATCCTGTTCATACTATCTGCATGGAAATTTGCTTCCTTGCTTCATACACAGCTTCTCTTACCTGCAGATCTTCTTGTTCCAGGCAACTAAGTAGTGATACACAAGCAGTAGCTAGATTATATGGGAAAATAGAACTCTGACCCACAGCCTGCCCTGGAAACCAGCCCCTTATCTATAGTAAAACAGCCCAGGAAGCCAGCCTGCTATAGGTCAGCTTGCAGGAAGCCAGCCTGGTATACATCAGGCTCACAGGAAGCCAGCCTGCTATCTCTGGTAAGAACCTAGGAACTAAGCCACAACCCTGTAAGTATCAGCTCTAAACGGCCAAGACTTGATTAATAAGAAACAACTTCCCTAATCTTTCTTTCTGCTTTTAATTTAAAACCAATTAAAGAAAGCCAAATATGTCCCCCTAGCCAATTATAGATGATGTTAGACCAACTTCAGTGCCCCAAGGTCAACAACCCAATCAACCAGGCACATAAGAAACTTTCCCTTTTCCCCAGCAAAGTTTGCCTGTGCCTGTTAACTGCCTTTGAGTCTGTCAAAATGTAAATGAAGAGGGTGGGTTCCCTTGCCCCTCAGCTCTAAACACATAGCTTTACATTTCTTATTTGACTTGTCTCTGTTCATTTCCACACCGTCTATACATATGACTTGGGAGGGCCTTTTTACCCTTCATTGTGCTCTGAAACATTTTCTGTTAGGTTTATGATGAAGATAGGTTTCACATATGATGGAAAATGGTTAAGGGAATTGCTGTGGGGATGTTCTGTATGTCCTGTGGGAGCCCGTTCTTGGGTTCCTCATGGCTTTACCCAGCAGGTCTGCATAGAGGATGATTAGGACCACCAGCGTGAGTGCAGGTGTCTGAGATGGTCTGCACTTGGCTGTGCTGGGGGATGGTCTGTATGTCAAGTTGCTCTGATTGGTCAATAAATAAAACACGGACTGGCCAGTGACTAGGCAGGAAGTATAGGCGGGACTAACAGAGAGGAGAAAAGAAAGAACAGGAAGGCAGAAGGAGTCACCGCCAGCTGCCGCCAGGACAGGCAGCATGAAAAGATGCCAGTAAGCCATGAGCCACGTGGCAGGGTATAGATTTGTGGAAATGGATTAATTTAAGCTATAAGAACAGTTAGCAAGAAGCCTGCCATGGCCATAAAGTTTGTAAACAAAATAAGTCTCTGTGTTTACTTGGCTGGGTCTGAGCGGCTGTGAGACTGGCGGGTGACAAAAATTTGTCCTGACTGTGGACCGGGCAGGAAAACTCTAGCTACAGGGAATCTTATACAGCATGGGGGGAAATATCCACACTGAACTAGAGTAAGGGTAGAAATTAGTCCTTGGCCTGAAGTATACGAATACCCAAGCCTCAAAAAGAGAAAATGCTCCCTTCTTCTGGCACATACGAACTTTGAAATCAGCCCATGACCCCAAGTCCCTGTGGTGCTGTGTCTCCAGTCCTTCACCACTTGTTGCTATTATTATCTTTCATCCTCTGTCACCTTTGCTTTTGTGAGTAGCGACTTAGCCGTATATCCCCAAGTTCTTGGATGTGACCCCCAGTGGCCGCAGTTCCCTGTCCTCATAGTGCCATTGAGCACTATGGTGGTAGCCTGGCCTCCAGGTTGACCCTCTGGGGACTGGGCACACAGTCTAGGTGGTTGTTTTGTTCCAGCGGTAGGAGAAGCATGAGGAACACTTCAAAGGATGCTCTCAGGGCTGATCTTGGCAGTCCTGCTGTTTTGAAAGACAACAGAACAGTAGAAGGCAGGGGATTTCATTTCTTGGTGCTTCCCTGCTCAGCCCTGGAAACAAGAATAGCAAGTGCATGGGGGAGAATCACTTGAACTAAGTCTTTATCTGCCTGCTTGGGAAAAAGGCCTTATATGAAAACAAAAGCATCAACCAAGAAACTTGTGGCTTAACGCAGACTGACTCCTGGTTTGTTTTTCAATATGGATTTGTTTTTTTTTTCTTAAAGTTCAGTGTTGCTGATAGATAAAAATTTTATTTCACGAAATTTCATTTCAATAAATTTAGAAATGAGGTTTCTAGCAGTCATCTTCATTAACAAAATAGTTCGATGGAAAATAAAGATCCCAAGCTGCCATGTGTTGTTCAGTAGCTGATTTCCTTTCATAGTAGATGGTTTGCCAGGGTTTAACCCATGTGGATAACAGCACTCAAGAAGGTTCAAAAAGAATTGTTTTGATTGGCCAGTCTTGCAGGAGGGTTGGCGAGCGATGAAACAATTCAAAGTAGCAGAGTTCAGGAAGAGTGGAGTCAACACAGACACAATCTACCAATCTGATTTTTCTTGTCTGTAGATATGGATCAGGTGGTTACATGGACTGGAGACTTTGAGTCCAGTTTATCCAGCGTAGATTGGAAATTGCAGCCCCTTATTTTTGTGCCTCTGATTCAGAAACATGGTTTAAGGTTGCACAGATATCAGTTACAGACAACTAGCAGACCTTTTTTGGAAAGAGGTATGAGAAGTCAGCAAATGCAGTTGATGGGGAAAATTGATGTCCTTGGAGAGGTACTTGCTAGTCAGGCACTCATGGAGTAGAAAAAGATGTGTTAAGCAGGCCTTTGTTGTGTTTTTGTTGTTGTTGTTTGGTTTTCACATTAGTTTTTTTTTAATTACCTATGCCTTTAAGTTATAGGATAGTTAGAACCAACCTCTTCAATACCATAATCCCTTTGTGTTATCTTGTATTCCTTCTTATATGTATCAAAACTCACACTGAACAATGAGTTCAGATTTGCAAAGGAGGATTTATTTTTGCAACTGTATGACCTGCTATTGTCCACCAGCTGCACAAAAAATGTACAAGTGCTCAAGGCCCTGGCTTTGAGTTCGAATCATACACTGAATTCTCAGCCCTGGCCCAAATATTTCCCCATCCCATGCCAGGCACAACCCCCTGTTTCTCATTGGGTTGGCCTGGTGATTGACTTCCCTGGTGACCACTGGGCCACCCTCATTAACCAGTCACTCTCTTTGAATTTTCCCTTCCATCTCTAATCTCTATGTCTGACAAGGAACTTGCTTTCCCTGACCAAACTCTTATCTACTCCTGAATCTTTTTCCAGTCTAGGCTTGGTCCTTAAGTCTGACCTTGGTCTGCTAAATCCAGTCTTAGTAGAGACCCATGCTTAGTCAGTATGGTGATATTTTATTTGTGCTGAAATGTGATTTTATTTGTATGTTAATAAATAAAGTTACCTGGGAGTCAGAGCTAATAGCTAATAGCAAGCCATAGCAGAAGTCTGGCAGTGGTAACACACGCCCTTAATCCCAATCACATGACAGGCAGATCTCTGTGTGTTCAAGGACACCACCAGCACAGAGACACATGCCTTTAATCTCAATACCAACCATAGAAGACTTGGAGTTCTGCTGTGGGATGGTCTGTATGTCAAATTACTCTGATTGGTCAATAAATAAAACACTGATTGGCCAGTGGCCAGGCAGGAAATACAGGTGGGACTAACAGAGAGGAGAAAAGAAAGAACAGGAAGGCAGAAGGAGTCACTGCCAGCCGCTACCCTGACAAGCAGCATCTGAAGATGCCAATAAGCCACGAGCCATGTGGCAAGGTATAGATTTATGGAAATGGATTAATTTAAGCTATAAGAACAGTTAGCAAGAAGCCTGCCACGACCATACAGTTTGTAAGCAATATAAGTCTCTGTGTTTACTTGGTTGAGTCTGAGTGCTGTGGGACTGGTGGGTGACAAAGATTTGTCCTGACTGTGGGCAAGGCAGGAAAACTCTAGCAACAGAGTTCTGTATAGACACAGTGATGAGGAGGTCATTTGGTTGGGTTTACAACCAATGAGAAGACAGAACAGAAAGTCAATAAAAGGACAGATACACAGGAAGTAGGTCTCTTTCTCAGGGGAAGGACAACAGTGGCAGCAAAGGGTAAGAAGGTGGTTTTAAGTCTTAGCTCTTAGCTACTGTCCTGGCCTCTTGGGCTTTTAACTCTGCTTTTGGCTCTGTGTTTCTTATTTAATAAGACTGTTACATCTACAAGTCAGTTTAGAGAGAACCTCTGTCTTAGTTAGGGCTTGTATTGCTGTGAAGAGACACCATGACCATAGCAACTCTTATAAAAGAAAAAACATTTAATTGGGGAGGGGAGAGGCTCAGTCCATTGTCATCATGATGCAACAGGGTGGCATGCAGGCAGACATGGTGCTGGAGCAGGAGCTGAGAGTCCTTACATCTTGATCTGAAGGCAACAGGAAGTGAACTGTCTCACTGGGCATGGCTTGAGCATATATAAGACCACAAAGCCCGCCTCCACAGTGACACGCTTCCTCCAACAAGGCCACTCCTCCTAATAGTGTCATTCCCTATGGGGGCCATTTTCTTTCAAACCACCACAACCTCCTAGGTCTCTTCTCTCACCAAGGCTTGATACCTAATAAATTCTTTTTTAGTAGACCTCCATCTATTCATTCCTCCTGCCTGTTGGCTATAAACAGCCACTTCTCCTAGTGGTCTCTAGAGCTGAGACCAAACTCCCTCCCTTACTACAGCGGTCTCAAGCTCTCCCTTGCCATTTGAACATGGTTGGCATAATTTCTCATTAACACTTCCAAACCACATGAAGTTCTTTTTTCTTTAAGTTCACACTCCTCTTCTTTTGAGTAATACCCACTGTTGGATGCTGGAGACTGAGTTCTCAGGGATTTAAGAAACATAATTCTTTATATCTTACACAGTTCTCATGTAGTATCAATATCTATCAGTACTTAAATTCTGCCTCAGAATTTTTTTACAGTTGACTTCCTTGAGTCAGGACCCCCAAGATACACACATGATACATGTAGTTGATAGATTGCTCAAGTCTCCTTTAAGCTGTTCTCACTTCCCCATGCCATTCATGACATTTATTTATTAACAAAACCAAGTCATTTGTATTATAGAATTTACCACTGACTAGGCTTGGCCAGTCCCATCATTGCAGTATCACTTAACATGGCATCCATTCTGCATATGTCCTATAATCCATAGCTATATTTTGATGCTTGATTAAATTCAAATGCAGTCTTTTCAGTGGGAAAAACTCACGGAGGAAGCTGGTACTTAACTGCAGCTCTCATCCAGAGATATATAACATTTCTCTTCCTTATTAATTTCCAACTGTTCAAAGAAGGGGGAAACCACGCTGATTTTAATGCAGGTTAATGTAGCTTTCTGCACGTGACAAAAAGGATATAACTTTAGAGCCTGACAGGCTTGTGATTGGTTGGTTGGACTGCATGACCCTGTGTGGCTAGCATTGCTCTCATAATGTTATTATTATTTTTGTTTCTCTTATTTTCTTCTTCTTCTTCTTCTTCTTCTTCTTCTTCTTCTTCTTCTTCTTCTTCTTCTTCTTCTTCTTCTTCTTCTTCTTCTTCTTTGTTCTCTTCCCCCTCTTCCTCCTTCTTCCTTTGAGGTAAGGTCTCATGCATCCCAGAATGTGCAACTGTGTAATTGAGAATTACTTTGAACTTTGGATCCACTTGAGAGTTAGATCAGTCTAACACTAAGTACCAGGATTGCAGACTTCCAGTGCTATTAACGGATTGAATTTGGGGCTCTGTGTGTGCTAGGCATGCACTTTACCAACTATAAATATTGTTGAGCTTGGTTCTGGGGTGCAGTTAAATCACCTGTAAAGACTTACCTTTTGGATTTTAGATGGGCCAAGAACACCGGTGTAGGTTTAGCTTTGTGTTACCACCAAAATGAGACTCTTCAATTTATCTATCTGTGGATTATACAGATTTTAAGTTTGTCTGGTGGCTCCTGTGATCCTTGGGAGTGATTTTTTTTCCTCAGTTGCAAGTAATTTTCTCACACATGAATAGGTAGGTTCCTCTACTGGATACTTAGATCTATGGATGTCTTTGCAAAGTTCTCTCTTCTCTTGGGGTCTCCCCTGAGAACTCTGATTTTCACTCCAGACTCCTAGCTTCATCTCAGTTTAAGTCAGTTGGGCTCTGCTTAAATTGCCTCTTTCTGGGCCATCACCTAGAAAGACAAGGCTGAAAACTGGGACAATCATTGGACATTGACTTCATTTATTTATTTATTTATTTATTTATTTATTTATTTATTTATTTATTTACTTTTGGTTTTTCAAGACTGTGTTTCTCTGTGTTACAGCCCTGGCTGTCCTGGAACTTACTTTGTAGACCAGGCTGGCTTCAAACTCACAGAGATCTGCATGTCTCTGCCTCCCAAGTACTGGGATTAAAGGCCTATACCACCACACCCAGCAATTCCCTCTTATTTCTTAGCAACCTTTCCTCCCCATTACTTGATACCTAACATCTAGAAGCTATTGTTTCATGTATTTTTGTCTAAAGTTTTAATTACTTCATGCAGGAGAGAACAGTATATTTTGGGCAAAGTCAAAACCTCTAAAAGAGGTTCCATTCCTCATTAGGCAGTTGATATCCTCTATGAACATGGTATATATTTTCTTTTGTTTAGGCTTTGTTTAATTTTTCTTTGGAAATGCTCTTAGTTATTGATGTAGAGACCTACTGGCTATTATTTTAGAGTTATTTCTAAGTATTCAGTTTTTAAAAATTCATTTCTGGTAGCCCTTATTGTTTTTAGAAAGTCTATATTTCTTGCCTGGTATCAATTCCACTGGACCTGAAGAAAATTTTGTAATTTTTTTCTGTATATGCTTAATTAATCATGGAATACCTATGTTGTTCTGCAAATATTTGGATTTTTAGAAACTATGATTTTTATGATTTATCCTGTTTGTGCTTATGGTTAAGCCCCCTATTATGTGTATACATTTTTGTTAACTTATTCTAACATAAAAGTTTCCATGGAGCCTGAATATATAGAGTAGATAAAATAGAATATTTTGGAATAAGAAAACATTTGAAGGGGAGGGGCAAGGGGAAAAGTCTATTTGAGCGAAAGTGGAGTGAGGCAGGGGAAGGTGTCCCATGGGCTTCCTTACTGTGCTTTGGGTTGTCTCCTGGGAGATGGTATAGAGCCGATTGGAAGACTCTGGTCAACCCAACAAGTTTCAATCTCACTTGAAGTCTCCCATTTTTACCCTAGGGTTTAATTTTCTCAATATTTTTGGTGTCCAGTGCTGTCTTCTTTTTTATATTCCATTACTAATGTTATTCTGACCCTCCCAGTATTTACCCCCTCTCCTAATTTAATTTACTTACCTTGAAGGCCATGTCACCTGTCAGCATCTCTGTATCCTCAAGACTGGTATGACACTTATTTGGGAGGGCTGTAGAATTTACTATGGTACATAGGGCCATAGTCCTGGTTTCGTTACTTATACTCTTATCTTTGGCTGGACATCATTTCTTCTAGGGAGCAGCTGAGTTGTAACTCTTCTTATGCCATATTTGGGTCTGGGAGAGATAGGCAAGCCATGTACATGCTCTGTAATGACCACTCTGGAAGTATGAAACTCATTTATCTGACTGATGTGACTCTGTATTAGCCAGGACTGTCCTGTGTCTGCGATTTAGTATTTTCGTCTTGAGGCCCCAAAGACACCTAAGATGAGCCCATTTCAGATTGTTGTTAACCCTTTGGAACAAGGTATCTGACTTTCTTTCCACCGCTAAGCCATAGAATTCTGGCTCAATGTGTCTTTTCAGTATGAGTAGTGTCTGAAAATTCACTACCTTGCCTCAGTTGGGTTCTGGCTGTGGTCCAGAACCACACTTCAGTTGCATTAATGCGGCTATAAGAGGCACCAACCAAGAGTGTGTCTCTTTCCTGATATGCACAGAGCTGTCAGCGACACAACTGGCCTATTGCAAGGTGACACCTGGAATCTCTAGTCAGCCTCTCAACATGTAATTGCCAGGATTAAGAATTGGATGTTGCTCCTGATTCAGCCTGGTTGCTTTCCCTTGAAATAGCTATTTCCAGGCATCCTTATCCTAAGATTTCTAAGTGATGTGACTTCTTCCTTTATCCCCAGAGAAACTGGAAAAATGTTTCTTTTATTAAAACAATCCAGCCACCCTCTTTCCCAAGCCTTTTGTTCTTGGCTCTTGTGGTTGTAATTATGACAGCAGTATCTACCTCAGAGAGCTGCTACGAAAAGATTTAAAGGCACTGGACTTGTTTGGATTTTACACACGCTCTGCAGTGTGCATGGTTTCCAAGGCCTTTTAATGTACACCATGCATGTATGTATGTCTTCATGCATAACGAAACACACAAAAACCAATCAGGCCATTTTCTTTAGAAGACCCAGGCTTTGGGGAGTCTAGATCTAAATTTGAAGGCCACAGAACAAATTGTCACTGTAGCCTCCAGATCCGGTCTGCGGCCTGACACATTTGGAGCGGACTTCTGTACTCTATGACCTTGCAAGGGCGTGAAGCCTGGATGGCCAAGACCCAAATCTCTGCACCTCTCATTCAGGAGTTTTCATTTTCATTTCCAGGGTACTCCATGCATTTTTTAAACTATATTTTATTTTCCCAGCTTGATATAGTTTCTTTTTAAAAAAAATGCTCCCCGTATCTTTTAGGATTTGTATTCATGTTGCCTTCATGAAATCACATTACTCTGCATTTGATGATGATAAAAGTTGAAATTAAAGATCTACCTAGGAATCAGACACTAGATCAGGGCTGCTATTTCCAATAATTCAAAATGAACTGTGTCGGGGTTTGTATACTTCAACTCCGTTAGCCTGATGAATCCTGCTCGCTGGTAGTGACTATGGCCACAGGTAGCGAAATTGCCGTGTGGATCTCCAGGGAGTTTGCTGTAGGGTGGTGTAGTCTTTCCTAGCTTTGAAAAGGGGTTATTATTATTATCATTATCATTATTATATTATTAAAATTCCATGGGACTTGGAGGGAACCAAGTGAATACGTTATCATCTGAGTTCTGAAATGAAACCTCTCGGGGAGGAAAAGCTTGAACCTTGGCAGGCAGCTGCATAGGGCCCCTTCACCGGCCCCTGGGTGAGGGGATTTGCTGCTCACAGATAAGACTCAATGTAGTTCGACATTGTCAACATGCCTTGGTGTAAATGCAATGCCCTTCTCTAACTTTGCCTGGAAAGGCAGCTCTTATGACACCGATGTCCATTTTCCAGTTACAGCATCCAGAGCACCGTTCCTCATAAACGGTACGCAGACACTGGTCTTTAAAGACGTCAATCAGTGCAGGGCAGGCTCTAGGGGTGTCACGTGATGCATGGTTTAGCCACTTATGGGTAGACATGTTTTCAAGTGTATGCTATTCTAAGTATAAATGTGTGTAAGTACTAAACGGGAGCCTAGCTGCAGGAAATAAGAATTAGTCATTTGAGGGTTAGGTTATATTATAATTATGTTATAGTATAAGCAGGTCAGAGTAGGACAGTATAGGTTATATTATAATTATGTTATAGTATAAGCAGGTTAGAGTAGGACAGTATAGGTTATATTATAATTATGTTATAGTATAAGCAGGTTAGAGTAGGACAGTATAGGTTATATTATAATTATGTTATAGTATAAGCAGGTTAGAGTAGGGCAGTATAGGTTATATTATAATTATGTTATAGTATAAGCAGGTCAGAGTAGGGCAGTATAGGTCATATTATAATTATGTTATAGTATAAGTAGGTTAGAGTAGGACAGTATAGGTTATATTATAATTGTGTTATAGTATAAGTAGGTCAGAGTAGGACGGTATAGGTTATATTATAATTATGTTATAGTATAAGTAGGTTAGAGTAGGACGGTATAGGTTATATTATAATTATGTTATAGTATAAGTAGGTTAAGTAGGACAGTGGCTCCTGAACATCTGAGAGGAAGGAATTGGCTAAATGCCACCACAGCCATTGGTTTTTGGCCTGGCTTTATTGTCCTTTCAGATGGTCGCTCATTTGACCCCTCACCCACGTCTTGTGCACACATCATACCACGAAGAGCTTTTTGTAGCCACAAGTGAGGCTGAAAGCTATCCTACATTTGGGCTTAGGCATTGCACATTTTATGGTGTTTTGGCTGGCAGAACGGATTAAAGTATTTTATTGAGGTACAATTTGTGTACAGTGTAATTCGTTAATCCTAGGTATGTAATCTGCTGACACGATAAAAATTTAAAATCAGATAATTGTTGCTAAATCAAAGATGAATTCATCTTAAGCGTATACTGTGATAACTTAATGCAAATAATCATGGACCATTGCTAAAGTCAAATCAAAAAGGAACAATTTCATGGTTCTTTTTCAGAATCCTCTGCTCCCTTTGCAGTCCATCTCTTAAGGGCAATGCCTCATCTGCATCATCTGTCATACCCTATGATAATCATATCAGATTTAAAATATCTCTACATTTGGGCTGAAAATTTTCATATCACTCACTTGTTTTTATCATTGAGTTCATCTTTTCTTTTGTAATTTTAAGTATATGTGCACAAAATATTAAAATCTTTATCTTCAAATTAAAAAATATTCTTGATGTTGATTATTTCTTGTGTATACATAGGGGGTTCACATGCCACAGCATCCATGTGGAAGTCAGAGTATAATTTGTGGGAATCAGTGCTCCCTTTCTACCCCATGGCTTTTGGGGATCAAACTCCGGTTCATCCGGCTTGGCGGCAAGTGCCTTTACCCGCTGAGGCATCTCACAGGCTCCCAAATCTTAGCGTTTTAACCTTAAATCTTAAGACCTTTTTTTTTTTTTTTTTTTTTACAAATCCTTTTGTCTCCAGTATTTCTATAACTGCTAATTCTTTCCTGTAGGCCATCTTCTCTGGTTTCTTTACAACGTTGGTGCAGCCTGGCTGCATGCCGGACATCCGGGACTTTATGTTGCTGAATGCTCGTTTCATTGCTTCCTTTATGAATGTTGAGGTTTTTCCAGGCAAACAGTTAACTTACTTGTGATTCATTTCACCGTTTAAAGACTTCCTCTGAGCTTGTTATAGCAACCCGCTGCAGCCTTTACTGAGGGCTAATTCAGCCCCATGCTCTGGCACCATTCTTCTGATTTTTGCCTGGGAGACTTATTCTCTAAAAAAAAAAATTGACAGTGAGGGAGCGTTGCACAGGTACACATTTCTTTCTTGTGCCCCCCCTCCTTCTGACTGAAGACTTTTTTTTTCTGTTTTTGATACAGTCTCAAGTAGCCCAGGCTAGCCTCGAACTATCTACCTACCTGAGGACGACCTTGGACTCCAGATCTTCTTGCCTCCACTTCCCCACTCCCAGGATTAGAAGCATACACCACCATCTCCACGCCTGGCTGAAGAACTGTCTCTGACATTTCACAGGGAGATCTCTCAGATTTTGTTTACTTTCAGGTTTTGAAAGCCATTCCCCCTGGGTATAGAACTCCAGGAGGGTAGATGTTTTTCCTTTCAGAACTTTAAAGCTGTGGTTCTACTTTCTCATGGCTTATATTGTTTCTGGGGTGATCTCTGCTCTCGTTCTAACCCCTGTTCCTCTACAATGTGTATATTTTTCTCTCCAGCTACTTACCACTGTCTTGGAGTAGTCTGATTACGATGATATTGATGTACTTCTGTTTCTTGTACTCAGCACCACAAACCTCTAAGACCTGTGGGTTACTCTTTTTATTATTAGATTTGGAGATTTTTTTTAACTCTTCTTTTTTTCATAACCTTTTGTTTTTCTGTTTCTAACCTCTTACTTTGGACCTTGTTTGTATAATCAGATAGATCACTGTCAGTTTGTTCAATTAATTTTTTTTCTTCTGTGTGCTGTGTTTAGGGATAGTTTCTAATGCTAGGTTCAAGTTTACTGAACTTTGTATTGTGTCATAGTGAGTGTCCATTGTCAACTGGACACAGTCTGGAGCCATCTGAGAGGAAACTAACTAGATCAGATTGGCCTGTGGACATGCCTGTGGTGGACTGACTTGATTCTTCATTGATACAGAAGGGTTCAGCCCACAATGGGCAGCACCATCCCTAGACAGGTGGTCCTGCCTGAACTGTAGAAGAAAGCCAGGTGATCACATGCCTTAGAGTGAGCAAGCTAGCAGGCAGTGTTCTTCCACAGTTTCCACCCTGACTTCCCTGATTGTCACCTGGAAGTGTAAGCCAAATAAACTTCCTCTTCACATTACTTTTGTTTCATCACAGCAATAGAAAAGAAACTGGAATATATTGTATGATTTTTTAAATCCTCATCATTTTACTTTATTTTCATTTCAGCTATACCTTTGGGAATTCCGTTTTATTATTTTTAATAACCTCTTTTCTCCTTCCATGTGTTCCTATGTTGTGATCATAAGCAACAGATTTTTGGAGCACTTGGTCTGCACAGGTCCTTCTTCCCAAATACTTCCACAAAGTTGGCATGGGCTTCCAAACCTCTGTTTTCTGTCTTTTCAACATAGTGAGATTGCTGGACTCTTACACGTAAGTCCAGAAAGTACCTATGAAAGGATCGGGCAGACACCATAACAGGCTGTTCAGTCTTCTCTCAGAAATCAGGCCTCAATTTCATTTTCCTGAGACTGAGCAAGCAGTTTCTGGGAGGGCCATGAACAAAAGACACAGTCCTTGCAGTAGCGCCCTTTCTGCACGTACTCTGACCGCTCAAGGTTCAGCCAGTTGTTTACTGTCTGGGACCCCTCACCAGCTTAAAGCTACATGCATGAGTCAAGGACAGAGCCTGGGCCACTGAGTCAGCCCTCACAGTCAGCACTGTGCTAGGCTAGCCAGACAGTCTCCATGGTAACTGTAACCCTCAACTAACCTTAGCCAATTAAAAGTTACTAACGTGATTGCCACTCACATAAGCCAATCCTGAGTCTGTTCCTATGTAGTCTGTAGACCCCCAAGCACCTCCACCCCGCCCCCACTTGCTTTAAAAACCCCGCCCCATTGCTGCTGGGGGGGGGGTGTCTCTCCTGCTCTGCTGCTCCGTCAGACGGATGGACAGCATGTCCTGAGCTAACTTGTAACAATACAAAGACTCTTTGCTTTTGCGTCGGATTCAGTCTCTTGGCGGTCTTTGGGGGACTCTGGGTACAACACCTGTAGGCAGAGCACTTGGCAAAGCTGCACCCCTTCTCCTTTCCTCGGGAAGCCTGATCCTGCACTGCCTGTGGTGCCAAGTCTGAACATGGTCACTTCTCCAGTTTACCTTCGATTTCTAGCTGTTTGTGACCGGAGCGGGGGTTGCGGATCCTCCTGCTGTGTAGCTGTTTCTTCCAAAGTGAAGCATGCCCTCCCGAAGAGAAGAGGGAGACAGCTGCAAGGCTCAGGAAGTTCACAGGATTCCGGGATTCCCAAAGCCCTTCCCCCAAATTATAAAAACAGTAAATAATCACTGGGGGCGGGGGTGGGGAGTCGGGGAGTACCTGGGAGGCAGCTTTCAAGAATTCTCAGTCAAGGTGAGGTGGACTTTTCAATCACACAGCTTGTGTTGAGTCAGCCGGGATTCTATAACCCACCTTTCTCCACACTACCCTTAAGTGACCCCAGTGAAGTCATTGGATCATTAACCTAGTGTCTCATAGAATTTTTTTTTTCTTTGATCCATTTCCTGTGCACCGAGTGCTGTGAATACAGTTGTTCACATCTCCCCAGGGAAAAGCCATACAGCACCTTCCAATGTAACTTTTCATTATTTTTTAAATTTTTGTTTATCTTTTTTATGTGTAGGTGGTTTCTCTGCCTGTCTGTCTGTTCTCCACATGCATGCAGTAACTGTGGAGGCCAAAAGAAAGCATCGGATCCCCTGAAACTGGAGTTGCAGACAGATGCGGATGCTGGGAAATGCACACGGATCCTCTGGAAGAGCAGCCAGTGCTCTTAACCACTGAGCCATCTCTCCAGCCCCTTACATTATTTTGAGAGTGAATGTTACGCACATTTACTTTGTAATCAAAATCTTATTGTATTATGGATTTGATTTCCATAAACAATATTATGATTACACTTACCAAGAATAAAGTCAGTGGCCTTTCTCGCTTTAAAATACACAGCCACATAGGGAGTCATTAATACTCTCAGATATACCACAGTCTGTTGCTTGATAGCCATAGATATAGTTTTGACCTTAATACGGACATAGCATTTGCCTGATATTCATCTAAGAAATCTAAAGTTCATAGAATTGAAAATGAGACAGATTTTTAGCATAATTAGCAAAAAAGCTACATATATATTAGAAACATAAAAGATGGACATTTCTGGTCTATTGTTTGTTTGTTGTTTTTCAAGACAGGGTTTCTCTGTGTAGCTTTGGCGCCTTTCCTGGAACTCACTCTGTAGACCACCTGCCTCTGCCTCCCGAGTGCTAGGATTAAAGGCGTTGGCCACCACCGCCCGCCCGGCGTCTGGTCTTTTTTTTTTTTTTCTTGCTTGCTTCTGCATACCTCATTTGATTACTTTAAATGACTTACTCACATGAATAGGCTCTATCAAAGGTTGAAAGTAGACTTTCCCAATGATAAATAATTGCCATCCTACCCAGTATCTAAGCAGAAACCATGATAGAACTAAAGAAATGAGGTGGCGAGATATACACTGTCAGAATTGAGTTTCTGGTCAGTCATGTGGGTTAGGAAGGGGCCCATCAGGCTTCCTACCCAAGGCTCCAGTTTTCCTCCTTACAGCCCTGGGAACGGTCCACAAAAAGGTTTTCTGGAAGGATCATGATGTAGACTCTCCTTGCCATGAATCATTAGGGCCGAAGGGATTTTACAATCAGGAACACTACTCATTCACTGTAGAGTTAATGATTTTGGTTTGGTGACTAGGTGACCAAGTTGCTTTCTGGCTGGAATGGAAGATGTGGTCCTGATGTACTCAAAACCACAATGCATTTTTCACAAAATTCACTCACAAATGAGGGTGAGCAATGGCCGCACACATATCACTGTGTTCCAGCTTTTTACAAGAGGTTAACTTAGCTTTGGGAGATGGATGAGGAACTTGGTTTTTGAGACAACATGATTTTAGAATTTTTTTTTTGGGGGGGGAATCCTTGTTATCCTTAAATTTGTTATAAGAATCCCCATGTATACAAGGTTGCAGAATGCACAGGGAAGCCAACAGCAGAGGCAGAGATCTCATCAAAGCTTGGAAGAATTCACTAATGATCTACCCATTTGGGAAATTGGTACTTAGGCCAACAGGCCTCCCAGCTTGACACTGGGGTGTTTCTCAGTTTCCCATGTCACAGCCTTTTGTGGCTTGCTTCTTGCTGATGATGATCAGATGTCACTGACATTCAACAATAATACAGAAGGTCGAAGAATTCATGAAAATTGAGGAAAGTACTGTTGGAATCGCGGTCAGGGTTCTGCCCAATGGAAGTCTGGCAGAGTTAACCTGGTGAACAGCTGAAGGAGGACATGTTAGTACAGGGAAGGTCAGCACCTGGCCCCACACTTTAAAAACAATTAAGGGGAAGAACTAAGAAAACTGGTACTATAGGGTTGTTTTTTCTACTTTCCTTATGATCAGACTGCAAAAGCCAAAGGCAAATGTCAAATCACTGTCATGTATTTGAAAAATAATAATGGACCCTTACAAAAATGATATTTAATGCAAACTGTCTTTTTGAATTTTAAGAAGGCATTACTGTGATTCAGCCTGGGTTTTTGGTAAGTATTATATAAATTTATCATTTATCAATTTTTGTTTTATTATTTAAGATAGTTCATTTAAAACTGTTTTAATATTCAGTGTGGATTTTTGCTAGTAAGGGAGTGACTGATGTATTTGCTCCCAAGTATAAATTGTATGTAGTTATGGTATTTAACATGATGTTTTTGGTATTTGGTTTTGGAATGCCAACTCAAACTACAAAAGGTGCATTATCTCACATTTATTTTTTGGTGGTGAGAACAATGAAATGTGTGCTCTGAGCAATATTCAAATATGCTGTACTAGGTACTTTCGTCATCCCTGCTGCCCGGCAAAGAGCAACTCAACAAAGAAACAGTCATCTGCGACTCCTGGGTGGTGACATTGCACACAGTCAGGAAGCAAATGAATGTTGCTAGCCTGTTTCTTTTTCTCCCCTTTGCTCAGTTTGGGCTCTCAGCACCAGTTTAGGGTAGGTCTCCCTGCCTCAGTTAAACCTCCCTGGAAATGCCCTCGCAGACATACCAAGGTAGGCATACCAATGTATGCAAAACATTATTTTTTCTTTTGCTTTGACCGTTACTCAATTGTGTTGCGATAGCTTCTTATTCAAGAGGTTGGTGCTTCGCCTGATAGTAAACTAGAGAAGAGAGGACATGTCCTAAGATGACGGATTCCAGCATGAGGACTTAAAGATGCATATCTGCGGCAACAGGCCAGATGTCTCAAGGAACCAGTGGTTATGGCCCAACAGCACATTCAGACCGTTTTTTATGGGTGAGCAAAGAACAGTGGCAAAAGTCCTAGGATGAAGGTGTTCCCATCGTGGCCCTGGGTTTTACAACGTCTGCCAATTTCTCTCCCTTCCTTGCATGCCTTATCTCCTCATCCTGATTTCCTTTCCTTAGATGGGTGTAGCTAGAGTTTTCCTGCTTTGCCCACAGTCAGGACAAATCTTTGTCACCTGCCAGTCCCACAGCCGCTCAGACCCAACCAAGTAAACACAGAGACTTATATTGCTTACAAACTGTATGGCCGTGGCAGGCTTCTTGCTAACTGTTCTTTTATCTTAAATTAACCATTTCCATAAATCTATACCTTGCCACGTGGCTGGTGGCTTACCGGCATCTTCACATGCTGCTGGTCATGGCGGCGGCTGCAGTGTCTCTCCGCCTCAGCCTTCTGCTTCCCAGAATTCTCCTCTCTCCTTGTCCCACCTACTTCCTGCCTGGCCACTGGCCAATCAGTGTTTTATTTATTGACCAATCAGAGCAATTTGACATACAGACCGTCCCACAGCACTTCCTCTTTCTTTTTTTTAAAAGGAAGGTTTTAACTCTTACACATCTCCAAAGTCAGCTTGGTATATTTGGGAATTTGGGCGTAGCTTCTCTTACTACTTCCTGCTGGAGGGGGGCGCTGTATCTTATGGGGACACAAAGAAAATTTTAGGATCATGGAGTAGTCCGTGAGACCGTATCGTCTGAGCCAGTTGCCTTGAAACAATTCTGGATGTTGGATCATCTGGGCCATGGTGTCATCGGAGACCTTTCAGGTGGTCTTGGCTGGTCAAACCTGATGTATCTTAATCTGGAACAAATCCATAGCCTCTGGCTTTCTGTGGAAACAAAAGCAGAGCCTCCTTTCCAAAGCAACATATCCTTACATCCAAATTTTGAAGTTAAGGTACCTTTAAAACACACATTTTGGCATAACTCAACAGCTTTTGCAATCAAATGTTTCTCTTCAGTTACGAATATCAAAGAGAACATAATCCAGATTCTCTGTGTGGTAGCCATCTTTATGTGGCTTATGTTTTATATTTCCTTGAGCCTATTGCTTTAAACTGCAGCCTTTTAAGCCTGAAACGGCGCTGTGGCTGCTGGCTCCGCCCACTTCAGCGTCCCAACATGGCGGTGGTACGTTTTCCGCCAGCTCTGGGAGCCATCGTGGGTCTATGCTTTTATCCAAGCAGCGTGTAGCCCAGAAACCTCTTTTTTTGTACTAGCAAAGGCTAAATCCACCATGCAGCTTAATGTGCCACTTGCAGAGGCCTCATTCCCGCCATACTGCAGATCGAGCTTGCATGCTAGGAACCCGCCAGTAGCTCAAACCGGCAGGCTGCCGCTCATTTGAGAGAGACAATTAGGAAGCTGTTTTTAGTTCCGTTTTAGAATCTTTTCTCAGGTTTTAGGTGGAAACTCTTGCCAACACGTTGGGCGCCATTTGTAGCTAGAGTTTTCCTGCTTTGCCCACAGTCAGGACAAATCTTTGTCACCTGCCAGTCCCACAGCCGCTCAGACCCAACCAAGTAAACACAGAGACTTATATTGCTTACAAACTGTATGGCCGTGGCAGGCTTCTTGCTAACTGTTCTTTTATCTTAAATTAACCATTTCCATAAATCTATACCTTGCCACGTGGCTGGTGGCTTACCGGCATCTTCACATGCTGCTGGTCATGGCGGCGGCTGCAGTGTCTCTCCGCCTCAGCCTTCTGCTTCCCAGAATTCTCCTCTCTCCTTGTCCCACCTACTTCCTGCCTGGCCACTGGCCAATCAGTGTTTTATTTATTGACCAATCAGAGCAATTTGACATACAGACTGTCCCACAGCAGATGGGGGCTCTCTCCTTCCTGGTTTGGAGACATGTCACTAGTAGTCGCAATCATCTGGGTAGTTGTTGTGGTACTGTCCTTCAGCTCCGGAAATAGGCAACCAAACATGAATCCCCATGCAACCACCTTGGGGTGCAAATAGTATCACTTGTCTTTTGTTTTGCATCTCCAGGGATGTGCTGGAGCTAATGCTTTCCTCTTCTGAAGTGATGCTTGCATTTCTTTTCCCACTTACTGCCTCCTGACTCTCATTCTCAAGTATCTTGGAGGCCTTCTCAGCCCTAAGGGTTGGTCTTGACCCCAGTTGTAGGTTAAGAATTGGAAAATCTACTGAGTCTGTTAAGGCAGCCCCAGTTTTCAGGTTATGCCCCCTCCAAAATGAAACTTAATTGCTATTGTGCATCTAGTAGGTAAGACTGTTGAGGATGTATGCAATAGGAAGGACTCACCAAACACAGCCCCTGCTAGTTCACCAGACAAGTACATTTCTTTATTACTTACCAAGTCTGTGATGCTATGTTGCAGTATGATTCATTTTATGATCCTGGGTGGTATCATGTTGAAAATGGCCACCTGTGGTCCAATGTATCCTTGTTCAAAGCTTCAAAGTTGTCCCTTTTCATCTAGATATGCCAGGATTTTATAACACCACAGGTGCAGATTATTTTAAAGTTATACACATCTCTTCAACCAAATGATGCTAGTGATCTCTGTGCAAGAAAAGCTCTGTCTGGAGGGGGTGAAGCCTCTGCTCTTTATTGTCAGAATACCACCGCTGTTCTATCCACCTCCATCATCTATCCATTTCGTGGAAGAGTTGAGGCAGGACCTTCAACCCTAGCTCACTATTCAACTTTTATGGAGGCATGAACTCTGGAACCTTTGGGCTCCCCTCACACCAGGAGATTTTAGTTAGATGTGTGTGGCGGTTAGAAAGAAAATGGCCCCCAAAGGGAATGGCACTCTTGGGAGGTGTGGCTTTGTTGAAGTGGGTGTGTCACTTTGGAGGCCGTCTTTAAAGTCTTTTGCTTAAGCTTCAATCAGTGTCATAGTTGACTTCCTGTTGCCTGCCAGATAAAGGACTCTCAGCTACCTCTTCAGCATGTCTGCCTGCACGCCACCATGTTCATCACCGTGATGATAATGGACTGAATCTCTGAAACTGTAAGCCAGCCACCTCAATTAAGTGTTTTCATTTATAAGAATGGTCATAGTGTCTCTTCACAACAATAAAACCCTAATTAAGACAATGCATTCGACAACTTCTCAATAAAATTAAGTCTGGAAAGGGTAAAGACACTTGGGACACTATTGCAAATTTGTCCCCCCCCCCCCCCAGAGACAGGGTTTCTCTGTGTAGCTTTGGAGCCTGTCCTGGATCTCACTTTGTAGACCAGGCTGGACTGGAACTCACAAAGATTTGCCTGGCTCTAACTCCCAAGTGCTGGGATTAAAGGCGTGCGCCACCACTGCCTGGCAAAAATTTGCCTTTTGCCTCTCAGGGGCGGGGGGGGGGGGGACTGGACCCCAAAACCATTTCTGTAAAAGTGAAACAACAACAAAAAAGCAAAAAACCACGTGCACAGTAAGATCTTGGATCGGGGTGACTGAAAATGAATACTTGAATGACTTCCCACTTCACTCTAGAACACGTCTACAATCTGTACCGTTTACCCATCCTGCCTGAGAACTTTCACATGCTCTTCCCAAACTGTTAAATATACCTCACTACACACTGCGACTTTTTTTTTTTTTTTTTAATCTTTGGATCCAGCTCAGTTTCTAGGACATAACAGGCATTCAGGGAATATTTGTTGAGTTAAAAAGTAAAAACAAATGCCCTGACCTGATTGGATGGAGAACTCTCCTCAAGGCGAGAGAGAAATAGAGGAGGTGGGGGTGGGCCGGGGAGTGGGGAGGTTTGGCATGCCACAGGTAAACATGAGTGTTGGGAGTGGTGAACATCGAGTTTGGAGATGAATTAAAGCATTTGATAACCTTGTAAATAGACTACTGTGTATTTATATAAATGGCACACTTACCTTTCAGTCCGAAGGAGCTAAAATAACGGTGTGGAAAATGAAAGGCTCCGTCAGCCAAATGCTTGTTTTGCCTACGTGAAAGTCAAACAGCCAACTGGACTGATTTTTTTCTTCTTCTTCTTCTCTGAATCGAAGCTTTGTTCCACGACCTAGCCCTGCAGTGTGAGCTCCTGACTCAAGGCACTGTTGACTGTTCCAAGGCTCCAGCCAGTGTTCTGCAGGCTCCTGTGTGCGGAGGGTGTGCTAAGCCATGTGGCCGGCTCGGCTTTTCACTAGCTGTGAAAGTGACTGGTTGGAGTTTGGTCAACAGGGCTATTAGGTTAGTGTGTCTTCTTCCAGGACATCGGATGGAGAGAAATAAGGAGAGGAAACAGGGAAAATGAGCCGCATGCTATCACTTCTCTATGGTTTCATTGTTTTTTTTTTTTTTTTTTTTTTTTTTTTTTTTTTTTTTTTTTTGAGACAGGAGCAGGATTTTGTGTAACTCTGGCAGGCCTCAAACTTGATAGGGAGCTGAGAATGACCTTGAACTCGTGACCCTCCTGTTCTGGGATGATTGGTACTGTGCCCACCCCCAGTTTTCATGTTACCATCTCTTTGACTTAGAGGCGGTTTTACTTCTTTAGCTGTAGAAGACGTGGGCAGTTACATGTGCACATACGAACTATTTAAAGACCCCCTCAAAGCGGGGCTGGGGAGATGGCTCAGCAGCTAAGAGCATTGGCTGCTCTTTCGGAAGACATAGGTTCAATTCCCAGCACCTACATGATAGCTTACAAC
Organism: Peromyscus maniculatus bairdii; assembly: GCF_049852395.1. NCBI lineage: Eukaryota > Metazoa > Chordata > Mammalia > Rodentia > Cricetidae > Peromyscus > Peromyscus maniculatus. The sequence continues at coordinate 50,715,578 of NC_134867.1, read as the reverse complement.
CATCTGTAACTCCAATTACAAGGATCTAGCACCCTCCTCTGTCCTCTGCGGGTACCAGTCACACATACTTGGTGTACAGACACACATGCATACAAGACATCCATACTTACAAAATAACAAACACTCTTTTTAAATTAAAAAAAAAAATGCTGGAAGATTAAATAATGCCGTCCTTAAGATGTCCGGGCAGTAACCCCTGTGAATACACTGTGACGCAAAGAAGTGAGAATTCTTGTGGTTGGTTGAACTGAGGATTTGAGACAGAAGCTCATCCTGGGTTATCGGGGTGCCCTCGTGTGATCATGTGGTCTTTATGCAGGGAGGCAGGGGGTCGAAGTCAGGGGAAGGTTTGAGGCCAGGAGCAGAGGGTATGGGCAGAGAGACTGGTTTGGAGGTGCTGTGCAGCTGGCCTCAGAGACAGGGGAAGAGGCCACAGGGCAGGGATGCTCCACAGCGTCTGGAAGCTGAAAAGAGGCTGCTTCCCAGACTTCTGCAAGAAGTACAACCCCACCAACCCCTTGATTGGAGGCTCTCTGACCTGAGCACCCGGATGGATGCCTTTGTGTCACTTGTTAGAGCAGCAGCAGAGAACTAATACAGACTCTCTCAACCCCTTAGCAGAGCCCTCTAAATTAGCTGGATGAATCCAGTAGGAACGTAGTTTATTTTTAACATTAAATGATATTAAAAAGACAAAAAGACTTAAGCCTTTTCAATTATAATTCTCCCAGGGGGGGGGAATTGTGTGTGGTGTGTGTGTGTGTGTGTGTGTGTGTGTGTGTGTGTGTGTCCACGTGCTGTGGACTAGTTCTGTAGTCTAGGAAGAATCTAAGTAATGGACGGCAAAGGCTCTCTCTCTTTGCTGTTGACTTTGTTTTGCATAATTCATTGTCGTCGAGTTTTGGAAGCCTCTTTGGCAGGGTCTGTTTAGTTGAACTTAGGTGCCATAATTCATAGATACGCTATACTGAACACAAGACAAACACAAATGTCAGGGTGTGCTATAATGGAGAGCGGGGCCTGCTCTCAGACCTTCCCTTGGGGCCCCCCTGGAAATACCCCTGCCCTGGATAGCGGATAAACACACAGAGAGATGGAGTGTTATAAATTTATCCTTTCTGTTATAGAAAAGACACTTTTATAATTTAAAATCTCAAAACTGACCCATAGACATCCAAAAGGCAGACTTATTTCTGGAATATTCTTTCAGAGCGGTCTCCAAGCCTTTTTGTGTTGAAAGCTCTTATGTGGGAACACACATCAAAACCAGTTCGAGACTCTGCCAGTATTCCCATTTCTTACTAGTGTGATAAGGAAGAAATCGCAAACACCAGCCAGATAAAAACTGTTGAAGTGCCTCGAGAGAGCACCACAAAGCGGGGTGGATTCCTTTCCACCAAATAGAAGAGGGGCGGGACTTTAACCGGCTTTAGAATAGTGCCCTTTGTGGGGGCGATCATCACTCCGAGTTGGATTACCCCAGCAAGGTGGGAGCATGGCAGAAGCCTGGGGACGGGAAAGGAGACATTGTTGCTTCCGGCAGGGTCCAGAGTATTGTGTTGGCTGGACTCCAGTGGTCTCCAGCTCCGTGGACAAAGTCCCGTTCTCTGTTCTCTCTCTTACCATGAAGCAATCTCTAACTTCACAGCTCTGTCAGGACTCAGTTTACCTCTTCTCTTATGGGGCGAGTCTCCCCTAAAAACCCCAGCACTCATGGTTAGGGTCAGAGTCCCTTCTAGCTGCAAGGACAGTATTCCTGTTTTCTGTTACAAAACAGTATTAGATCAACCTAACCATCCTCTCGCTCAGTTGGCACTTACTTCACAGATGGGGCTGTGCCATGCCCACCTTGTGTTCTCTGTGCCACAGCGAAACAGGCCACATAGATGAATGCACTGTAAGTATTGCTGATATTTCAGCAAAGCCATTTTCATTCTTTTTTTTTTTTTTTTTTTTTTTTTTTTTTTTTTGAGACAGGGTTTCTCTGTGTAGTTTTGGTGCCTGTCCTGGATTTTGCTCTGTAGACCAGACTGGCCTCGAACTCACAGAAATCCACCCGGCTCTGCCTCCTGAGTGCTGGGATTAAAGGTGTGCACTACCACTGCCCGGCCTCTTTTTTTTTTTTTTCCCTAGTCCCACCTTTCCCTTCTCCTTCTCCTTCTCTTCTCCTCCTCTTCCTCCCCTCCCCCTTCTCTTGCTTCTTTGATTACAGTATGCTGCGGTGGTTTGAATGAGGCGTTTCCTTGCCCCAGTGTCTAATTAACTAAATGACGAAGGCGAATGCAGCATGGGAAGTGTGTCCATCACCTTTCCATCCATCCCTGCAGCAAAATAGCCCACATAATTAATGTTCACTGAGTGAAGGCTCATCTTGGAAGTTCCCATCCATGGTCAGGCCTGTGGGAAGGTAACACCTTATGGCAAGAGTATATAGCATGAAATGAGACTGCTTACCTCATTGCTTGCTGGGCAATGAGAGGGGGAGAGAGAGAGAGAGAGAGAGAGAGAGAGAGAGAGAGAGAGAGAGAGAGAGAGAGAGAGAGAGAGAGAGAGAAGGGCCAAGGTGTCCCACAATCACCTCCGAGGGCATGCCCTCAAAGACCTAAGGTTCCTGGTTCCTGTCAGAAAACCCTGCCTTGCAAAGGCTCCCCCTGTCAAATAGTGCCGTGAGCTAGGGGCCAAGTATCAACACAAAGGCTGTCGGGAGACACTCAGGCCATGGCAGGAAGCTTATGGTAGGAAAGCACGTTGCAAATGAGTCACTAGCATCTGGGGACAGGAGTCTAATCAGCTTGGTCCCCGTGGGGACCCCAGAAGATTCCTGAATTCAGCGGGCTCTGGAGATCTAAGTGGGGCACCACGTACAAGTTCACTCTCTGCCCTCTGAGGGCAGACTGCAGCCTGACTCTGGGTGTGGCTTCCTTGTTGCCTCTGACAAAAAAGAGAAGTCCTGTCCTTACTCTTCAATTCCGAGTCCGCCCCCACCACCCCCACCACCCCACCCCTCCCCACCCCCAGCCACTGTCAGCTTGCTTCTAACCTTGTGACCTTTCAGCCATTTGTATGTGACATATTTGGTCACGTTTCTTCGTTTGCATGCTGATTTGGACTGTGTGTCTGACTCTCCTCAAAACTCCGTAAGCCCTGGTGTGAGAATACTGGGGGATAGGGCCTTTGGGGAATGACTAGGGTTTGTGTGTGTATGTGGGGGTGGGGTGTCGAGGGTACACTTTGATTGGAGGTTCTCTAACCTAGCCACCTTCTCTATTCAAAATGGAAACATTTGAAGCTTAACTTCAGGAATGGGGATGTCCTGAGGCTGCCCTTCACTTTCTGGGATGCAGCTCCCGGGGACCCAGTAGAACTCAGAGAAGGGCTCAGCATCTAATGGGCGGCCTCTGTAGCTGTAGAGCTCTCAACTGAGCCGGTGGGCAGGGGTATGCCGTGCTTTGGACAATGCAAGGTGGATGCCTTTGTAGAGGGAGAGAGTCCTAACATGTCAGGACACTCAGTTCTGTCTTCCACCAGGAGAGCGGTGGGTTTGTGTGTTCTTGTTTGCTTCACGGTCAGCAGAGGCAGCCCACACCGGGCTCAAAGCTTTGCTGGGTCTATTCCAACTCAGAGATACAGCGGCCCCTCCTCAGATGTAAAGAAGCCCCTCTGCCCACGTAGCTGACGTTGTAAGTATCACCCAGGTCTGCTCTCAAGTCTGGCAATGACTCAAAAGATCTCCTTTTCACCCTCTCACAGAGCGAGCCTCCCTGGTACATTTTAAGTTGGCACAGCTGGCAGAACCCGCTGCCCTGCTCGAATTTCTGGATCTGAAACAGCCGGAGGTAATTTGGCATCTCGAGCACCTTCCTCGGATCACAACTGCTTCTGTGGCTCTTGCTGCACAGGAACGCTTGTTTACAATTAAATTGGGCATGGAAATCCAAGTTCCATCCCGGAGACGTAACATGATACAGCTATACCATATAGATGTGTACATTGTTAAGCTGTTGACGGAGAAGAATGCTAAATCTGCTTATTTTAAAGGAAGTTAGTCGAAGCACAGTTTAAGTGTATTCCAGGTCCCCCACTCCTGGCCTCCAAAAGGAACCAGAGGCAATTTCAAATTGAACCAGCTCGAAACAAGTAAAACATAGGGTACTTAACTTCTAAATTATGTTTATTTATATATTTGTGTATTGGTTGATTGAATGATTTATGGGGTGGGGGTATGCGTGTGCATGCCACAGTATGAGCATGGAGGTCAGAGAATAACCTGAAGGAGTTGGTTCTCTCCTACCTTGTGGGTCCCGGGTCATCCAACTTGCTGGCAAGTGCCCTCACCCACTGAGTGAATCATCTCACCATCCCAAGCTCAGAATATTTAATGAAAGTAAGCAATAAAGGTTGACAGGGCAGAGATGGCAGAGATCTCACAGCCATCCCATCACCTTCCAGGGTGGCTCTGTCCAGCTCTCTGAGAGAAACAGAAAACAGAAGCAACAGTGTTTACCCTCTCACAATTCACCATACAGTTGGGAGGTAAGACACAATGCAAGGGGAAATTATAGTGGTTCCTCTTTTCATGGGGGCGGGGTAGGTTTTAAGATCCCAGTGAAACTTAAATTAGTATATAAATTTTTAATTAATTTTTGAGACAGGGTATCATTGTAGCCCAGGGTGGTCTTGAACTCCTGAGCCTCTAGCTTCTACTTCCTGACAGCTGGGATCCTAAGAGTGTACTACCATGCCCAGCTTTTAAGTGACGTTTTAGAGATCTATTTTATAGTAATCTTTATCAAGAGTAATTAGTCTGTATTGCAAAGGGAAGGGTTGATGCTTCAGGACAGGATAGTCAGAGAAGTAAGATTTAGCCCGGGGAAGTGAGAAGGAAGTTGGCAGGGGCTGGGAAGCGAGGTATTTCCAGATAGAAAGTCGAGAGAGAAAACTGATGCATGGGGAATATTCCTGGACTCCTGGACACTTTAATTCACTAGTGGGAAAGCTTCTAGTGGAGAGAGCTTCCCCAAGCCTCCACAGTCCTAAAATTTCAGAGTGTTGCCTTCGGTGAGCAAAGGGGGCAGTTCTGGACCAAAGGCCTTCCCCTTGTTTATGCGGGGTCACTGGGGATGAAGAATGGATGCTCTTTCCTCAAGTGTGCACTGCTGGCTTCTAGCAGGTAGCTCTCACCCAGGTCCCCGAGTCCCCGAGCCTCTTGCCACCCATCATCCCCTTTTGTCATCTTGCAAATGGTTCACTGTGGTGATATTGTGTTCCCCGAAATACTGTGCACCCTAATAAACTTATCTGGGGTCAGAGACAGAACTGCCACAATATTAAACATGAGGATAGGCAGTGGTAGCACACGCCTTTAATCCTAGCATTCCAGAGGCAGAAATCCATCTGTTCAAGGATACAACCAAGCATGGTGACTCACGCCTTTAATCCCAGAAAGCGAGCCTTTAATCCCAGGGAATAGTGGTAGAAAGCAGAAAGGTATATAAGGCGTGAGGTCCAGAAACTAGAAGCATTTGGCTGGTTAAGCATTTGGCTGGTTAAGCTTTCAGGCTTCTAGCAGCACAGTTTAGCTGAGAGCCATTCGGATATGAGGACACAGAGGCGTCCAGTCTGAGGATACAAGACCAGCTGAGAAGTTGGCCAGGTGAGGTTAGCTGTGGCTTGTTCTGTCTCTCTGATCTTCCAGTGTTCACCCCAATACTTGGCTCTGGGTTTGTTTTATTAATAAAGACTCTTTAAGATTCCTGCTACAGTTTACACACCATAAATGGCCCTTGTGAGGTAGTTGTAACTGAACTGACCTCTTGATGTCTCCAGAAACTTCTGCCCCTGGTGGTACAGCACAGAGCTGACTCAGTGGGGTCCAGCTCCACCCGGAAGGCATTTAGACAATTTTCCCCCCAACAGCTCAGCTTGCTCAGCTTCAGCCCTCTGCCCTGACCCTGGCATTTTAAGAGGGCACAAGATCACGGAGTTACACAGCTCCTTGAAATGAAAGTCCAAACTCAGAAGTTCATTTTTCCGGGGCTGAATATGCCCATTGTGTATCTGGGTACGTCTCTGCTGCTCCAGGGTGTGCTGTAAAAGGCCTGTTTGTATATGCTAATTGAAAGGATTGAGTGTGGCAGAGCTGCTGGCTCTGGGGAAGCAAGGATTAAGAAGCTAAGTTATGCAGGGCTCAGCCCAAGGAGCCCGGAGACTCCAGGCATGTGTGGGAGAAGATGGGAAGAGGGGAACGGGAGCTGCAGAGAAAGGGGGGGGGGGTTGAGGGAGGTGTAGGAGCATCAATGCTCAGAGGCTTTGAGTAGAGGTGGGGGAAGAGAGGTGACTGTCTCTGTGAAGATGGGTTTGCCCAACTGGACTCCTCGCCTCCCCCTCCCCTCCTCACCCACCATGCAAATGTCTTGTGCTTTATGTAGTGATCGCATCTATCTTTCACTGGTATACTTTGACCTCTGGGGCCTTGCTGTTGCTGGAGGCTCTGCCTCTCCCGGGATTAGCTCATTCCCGACGATGGGAAGGTCCTCATCGAGGAGCCCAGTTTTCCAGTCCAAAGCAACCAATCCAGAGCCCACATTCCAGCAACTTCTTTTCATCAGGCTGTCAACTTGGGGTCATTGTCCAACTTCCCCAACCACCCAGAACAAGGGCTTGGAAAACTGGAGGGGGGGGGGAGGCACTGCAATGACCCCAGCTGTCCAGTTCAAGCTGGTATACCTGCCTCTTCAGCTTCTTGCCACAGAAACCACCATAATGGCTTTCGTTTATAGGCCCTTCTCCATCTACCTCTTGACTGGCCCTGGGACTTCCCTAAGCTGCCTCTCAGGGCATACGGTGCCCCATCTCCTGGGAACCCAGGTCCTCTTAAGAACATTTTTTTCAGGTCATGATCTGTTGGCTATACCATACCTAAGTAATGACCTCTCATGAGCCAGGACCCTACCTGAGGCAGGTGCCCATCATTCTAAATCCGCTCACCACTAGCTCTCTCCTTGTGCTTTCCACTAGAGACTTGCTTTTCCAGCCGATAAATCAGTTAGATGAAACTCAGCTGAAGACGAAGGTGGAGAAAATGGGCAACAAAGGTACCTGATGTAGCCTCTGGAATGACATATTTAAGGCTAACGTGAACCTTGAGAGTCTGCTTTCTCGGGCATTCGGTGTTTGGGTTGGAATCACAGAGTTAGTAAAATTAAAAAGTAGGTGTGAGATCAGTTGGCCTGTGACAAGGAGCTTGACCGTGGTCTCACAGCTAGCTAAACGGCAGATACAGGATTCAGATCTAGACCATGTGGTCTTAGAGCCCATGCTCAATCACAGTGCTGTCTAGTACAGTAGAAAGAACCCCTGTTGGGGAGCCAGGAAAACCCACTCATAAGCTCTGGCTCTGCCAATATTAGTGGTGTGGCGTTGGCATGGTAACTCAACTGTGTATGAGATAAATGAGTCTTTGTAACGAGTGTGGTTAATGCATACTCACTTTCTCCATCCCTGATATAACATGACACTGTGTATCAAACAAGGCTGTTTGAGGATTAGATAAGACAACGATTATGAAAACACTAAGTACTATGCTCAGTAAATACATGGGTGGTAGATAAGTATTAATGTCTTTTTTTTATTCTTAAGGTGTGGCTGGTCATTGTGTTATTATTCTGTTCTGGCTTTTCCATAGCTACTCATACCTGAATTATTCTACCGGGCTAGAATCAAGAAACTGGAGGACCTGTCTCTAGCAAAGTCATCCTTGTGTGTAGGACTACAGTCAGGGCAGACATCCGGTCAATGCTGGTCCATTTTGTATGGCTGGAACAAAGTCCTGGAGACTGGGTGCTGGGTGAAGAAAAAAGGTTGATTTAAGTTTCTAATTTTAGAGGCTGAAAGGGGGACATTAGGTTGGTCCATCTTTTCAGCCTCTGGTGAGGGCCTGCTGGCAGCATCCCAACATGGCGGCCAGCTCATAGAGTAGAACACATGACAGAGACAGGTGCCGGTGGGAGAGATCAAGAGCAGACAACAGGCTGCGTACCAACCTGCTCTCACAGCAGCCAACCCAACCCCAGGAGACCTAACCCCTGGATTCTTTCTGAGGGTGTAGCCTATGTGACCTAATTGCTTTCCATCAGCCCCACCAGGCTCCACCCCCTGAAGGTCTTATTTTCTCTCCATACTGTTCTACTGGAGTCCAAGCTTCCTTTGGAGGCAAGCAGTGTCTAGAGGACTGCAGCCCACCTGCTCTGGTGCATCTCATCAGTTGTAACAATGGGGACTTGTGTCCACCCAAGTCGGTAGTTGGAGAACTCAGCCTCCTCCAGTATGTGTCTCCCTGACATGCCAAGCATCCTGTTTTGTCTGCAGGACACCTAGCCCATGGCGGGCCTTCAGGCCACTGGGGCAGTACTGTGGCTGTTGTCCAAGCTGACCACTCAGTGCCCTCTCTGTTCTTGTGAAACATCCACAATCTGACCATTGCAGGGCAGAATGATAAGAGGCGCTCCATCGTGCCTCTCAGCCCAGGATGCCAGTCACTGGGTGGGGGCCAGTAAAAGCAGGGTGTACGTGCCAGGCCTTCTGACAGCCTAGTGAGGGATTAGAGAGAGCAAGAAAGAGAGAGAATTTCCCTCATCTTATGTCTCCTCTCCCCTTCCCTCCTTTCTTGTGACCTTCTAAGAGAGAGGGTAATATTTCCAGACCTTTAGCAAAGCTGAAAATGTCCAAGTTTGTGAAAATATTATTCCAAAATGGATCTGAGAGATAAACATCACTTTCTTGTGGCTTAAGTAAAACTGCCTGTGGACCCTGAACCGTGACTGCTTGCAGCAATAAGGGTCTGTTCTTGAAAACACCCGACTACAAATTCCATCTGTCGTGGGACCACCCAGCCACATTCACACGCCCTGTCCATCTGCAGGCTATTGGCTTTGATCTGGTCTTTTTGGACACATGGCTGCAGTTTCCCACGAGCTTGCCCATGATGCTGGGAAACACCTTCACAGTCACATGTGAGCTGTCACCGTGCAGTATTGTAGGTGGCTAAGCTTCATCCATTTTGCTGTGGGCCCTTGAGAGATGACTCTGAGCTTTGGCAGGATTGGCTAAGGGTTTTTCATGAACCATATTGGTCACACTATGTTCAGAGAGAAACACTCACATAAGATCTTTCAGATGTAACAACTGCACACCTGGGCAAGTCATTCCCCATGCATAAGTTTTGGCTTTCTCGAATATTCTGTAGTAGGCCCCGTTTTACAGATGGCAAAAATGAGATTGGGAGGCATCAATTGCCTTGCCTAGTGATGAACCATAAGTCATAAGTGGACGCTTTCAGGGTGGTGGTCTGGGTGGTGGTCTGCCTATGACACCACTGTGTGGAATAAAGGAATCATGAACGTGACATCAGGCAGTTCCGAGGGAGTAGAAATCAGTTTCAATGATTTTAACCATTTTCAAAAGGAAAACTGGGGGCTGGAAAGATGGCTTAGCAACAAAAAGCACTGTCTACTCTTCCAGATGATTCCCTGTTCAATTCCCAGCACCCATATAGTGGGTCACAAATATCTCTAACTCCAGTCCCAGGGGGATAGGATGCCCTCTTCTGGGCCTCAATGGGCACTGCATGCACATGGTGCACAGACATACATTTGGGCTAAACACTTATACACATAAAATAGAAATAAATATAAATCTTAAAAAAGGTTTTTGTTAAAGGGAAGGTTGATTAGCCTTTTATCCCCTAATAACTTGAAAAGCTAAGCATGAGAAATGCCAAGCTTGTGTGTGATGAGGCTGTGTGGTTAGAGCTTTTGTCAATGTGCCAGTGTGAGAACTGGAGTTTGGATTCTCAGAACTCATGTAAATGAGTACATGGCAGCTCACCATAATTCTAGTGCTGGGAAATCAGAGACCAGGTATTGCCTAAACAAACTGACTAACCCGAGGGGCCATATCATTGAGCTCTGCATTCACAAGTGATGTGGGATAATGCTCTTGTACACTGTAAAGATTAGTCACTCAAATTGGTTTAATAAAACACTGATTGGCCAGTAGCCAGGCAGGAAGTATAGGTGGGGGGAGTAGATTAGGAGAATTCTGGGAAGAGGAATGGTGGAGTCTGGAGTCACCAGCCAGACACAGAGGAAGCAAGATGAGACTGCTGTGCTGAGAAAAAGGTACCAAGATAGTGGCTAAACATTGATAAGGATTATGGGTTAATTTCAGTGTAAGAGCTAGTTAGTAATAAGCCTGAGCTAATGGCCGAGCATTTATAAGTGATATTAAGCCTTCATTGGGAAACAGATGCTGGGTATTTGGGAACAGGCAGGCAAGAGAAACTTCTACCTACACATGAGAGACTGCCTCATGAATAAGAATGACTGAGGAAGACTCCAGATAACAGCCTTCAGCCTCTACTCCTACATATGTGCATGTACACTCTTGCACACATATGTGCATGTCATCACATAAGAGCATGCAAACACATTTGCATAACACACACACACACACACACACACACACAAAAGAAAAAAAAGAACCAAGAAATGACTTAGTAATTGAGTAATTTTTCCTAAAGTTTATGTCTCAAGGTGGTGGTAGATGTTAGTCATTAAAAGAATTTCATCAGTGCTCCAGAGCAAAGACAAAAGGGCTGTGAATTTGAGGCCACCCTGAGCTACATATAGAGACCTTGTCTTTAAAATGCTTTCTGTGATGAAATAAAGTTCAGGATACAGACTCAGGTGGTTAACCAGGTGTTTGCTGTAGGGTTATTGGTTTTTTTTTTTTTCAACAGTGTGCTATAAATGCCAAACAGCCAGTTCTCTGGAGAAAAACCTCCACTTTGCAGTATCAGCTGACTTCTGTGGTATAAACACTCCTGTCATAGATGGCTTCTAGCCAACCATGTGGTACTGATGATCGTGAGATGGACAGAGATATACAGCAGCATGCTGTTTTTCAGCACATCAACGTAGGTATGACAAATACATTCAGTGGAAATACAAGAGTGTATGCATGTGAGGTTTCTATTACTGTAGCAAAATGCCTGATTCTGTCAGCTTAACAACAGGGAAAGTCTATTTTGGGTTATAGCTTTGAAGCTTGCAGTCCATGGTTGAGGGGGTTCATTGCTTTTGGGGCTTGTGGGGAGAAAGTTTGTTCACCTCATGGCAAGCAACTAAAGAAAAAGAAGAGGAAGAAGAAGAGGAGGAGAAAGAGGAGGAGGACTAGGAGAAGAAGAAGAGGAGGAGGACAAGGAGAAGAAGAAGGAGGAGAAGTAGAAAGAAGAAGAGGAGGAAGAGGAGAAGAAGAAGAAGAGGAGGAGGAGGAGAAGCAGAAGAAGCAGTAAAGCAGAAGAAGAAGAAGAAGAAGAAGAAGAAGAAGAAGAAGAAGAAGAGGAGGAGGAGGAGGAGGAGGAGGAGGAGGAGGAGGAGGAGGAGGAGGAGGAGGAGGAGGAGGAGGGTAGGCCCTACCATCCTCTTGAGGACATATCTTCAATGACCTAAAAGCTCTTACTAGGCTCTTCTTCTTAAAGGTTTATGCCATCCCACCAAGTAGCAGCACACTGGTGACCAGGCCTTCACCCTACAGGCCAGACATGTCCAATCTTTTGACATTGTCAGCCTCAAAGTTTATACTTGAGAACCAAGAAATCGAGCTACCAAAAGCAACTGCATAAAATCCTCATCATGTTTTAAGTCAGGGAATGATTTTTGTTTTGGGTCGCATTCACAGCTATCCTCAGCTGTGTGCACAGGCCTTTGGGGGTCACTTCAGACCTGAACTACTACAGCACACAAGAGCAAACCCTAGCAAAGTCGTTAGCTGTTATCAATAATTATTATCCTCGTTTTTTAACAGAACTTATTTAATGGAAGTTTATGTAATTTAATATTTAACAATGAGCGTGTGTAATGGTCGGCTCACAAAATTCTTCCAAATTTTAACAACTGACTCTTGCAAGCTGGAACCAGTTCTTCCAGCACGCTGACTGCTTATGATCCCCCAAAGAGTTGAGTGGGTGGGAGTATATTAAGTGGTGCTCTACAAAATTACTTGAGCCAGGACCTTTCTTCAGGTAGTATTTTATGGGATTTTTGCTCTACAGAGAACACTTCAGAAACTGCTGATCTGCCCAACTTGCTCATTTCTTCTCCCTCATTTTTCTTTGTTTTCAAAGCTCCTGTATTTTTTTCTAGCGGCTCTCTGGGAGCTCAGCATACCACACTTCTACTAACTTCAACTCCATAAAGATTTATTGGGCTCCTGTTATGTACAAAACGTTACACCAGTACTACAGAGAATTCTAGATGACTAAGACTTAGCTCCCACCCTTGAGGGACGAATGTACAAAGAACTACAGTGGAGAGCAACATATGGCTAGGGCATAGGAGAGGTACTCCATAATAACTTTCCAAGTTTAAAAGAAACAAAAAAATTCATGTCCAGTTGCAGATGTTATGATGGGAGATTCTCAAATCTGAAGGGGGCCTGGAACTCGGCTCAGCCTCCTGCCTTGGACTGGAAGGGAGGAAGGGAGAATGGCCAGTGTGTGCTCACATTGTTCAAGGCTGTCTCTACACAGGCATCCCTCATATCATCCAGCAGACACATTGGGAAGCTCCAAAAAGCCCATCTTTAAAAAAACCTCACATGTTTTTGTCATCAGCTAGACAGAGCTGATGCTATTTAGTGATTTGCTTTCACGCTCCTCTGAGTCCTCTGTTCTGATCTTTTGATGACTTCTCTGTGGGATTTTGTTTTTGTTTCTTTACTGCTTTGAAGAGGAGTTTCGTGTAGTCCACCTTCTATATGACAGTGAGAGGAAGCACTGTATCCTAGACTAGCACGCCTCTGTTTAATTTGTCCTTGTCAACTTCCAGAAGCGATGCAGGGCAGTGGTTAATCACCAGGGCTTTCTCCAACTCCTGCATGCCTGGTGTGACCTTGAACAAGTTAGTGAGCCAGCCTGCATCTGGCTCCACATCTATGTATCAGGATGCCCATAACTTCTACATTTTAGCAGTGTTAGGAGTGAACACACACTAAAAATTTCTCTTTTCCTTGATAAAAATGTTCATTGTTTCCTACCATTTATACAATTTTAATATCTTACTACAAACATACATTAGTTTTATAATTAAAATGTACTGTATATACAATGTATGTATAATGCATACACACACACACACACACACACACACACACACACACACACACAAGTGTAGTGGGTAGCCATTCCAGCTTTGACCTGGAAGTACCACCTCCTTTGAGGCTTCGGTAACTGTCACGCCTACAAGGTGGAGCTGAGTTTACCGAAGCCTCAAAGAGGTTGGTACTTCCAGGTCAAAGCTGGAATGGCTACCCACTACATACAAGAAGCATAAAGATATCCCAAAGTAGTCCAAAGCAGAATATAATTTCTAATATCAAAAGTTTTGAAATCTCTGATCTGATGCAATACTTTGTTTTCAAAATATATAATATTGTATTTCAATAAAATAAAAATGATTTTTCTGTATTCCTATTCTCTTCTGTCTGAGTACTTGAAAATTCAATGCAGCTTTCTTAATTCATTTTCATAGGCGATTATCTAAGATAGAAGTTAAAATAGCCCAGATAAATCCCCTATAGTGAGTTAGAAGAACAGCAAATAGTCTTGAGCCCAGGCTGATCACTGTCATCTTTGGGAGAGAGGGACCATTCATTTAAGACACACCAGGAATGAAATAGTGGGTCTCACTTCTCTGCCATCACTGTTTTTCAATTCTGTCCCAAGAATAATAAAACCTCTCAAAGGTCATAGAGAAACCCATATTCACTTTGTAATCATTCCATTTATTATTATTATTATTTTTACTTTTGTGGGCTGTCATAGCCAATCTTATCGGCTATAAGAAAATACTTGACACCATGTAATTTATAAAAGGCAAAACTTCACTTCTCATAGCTCTGGGGACTGGGAAGTGCCAGATCACAGTGTTCATCAGGATGTGTGTCCGGTGGTGAGGTTTACTCTGTTTCCAAGATGGTTGCTGTGTCCTCTGAGGCTCTGAGCGGGATGGATGCTGCCACTCCATGTGAAGCAGGGACAAGACATCAGGAGAGCGCTCGATTGGACCTTGTCTTAGAAATGTACTAACCTGACTCCATGAGCAGAGACCTCATGAATGACGCAATGGCCTTCCAAAGGCCATGCCTCTTCACACCACTGCAATAGGAACTACATTTCAACATGTTTTTTGTAGAAGAGACAAATGTTACAATCATAGAATGTGGCCTGCTGGGGAGTTCAGTTGTATGTATAAAGGCCTGGGTTTGAGCCTCAGCACCGTATAAACCAGGCGTAATGACATTGGCCTATTCCCCTAGCATCAGGGAGGTAAAGGCAGGAATTTCAAAAGCTCAGGATCATCTTCAGCTGCATGGTAAGTTTGAGAAACATCATGACACCCTTTCTCAAAAAATAAAACCAAGCAATCCACCTCAAAACAACACACACAGTCACACACACACACATAGACAAACACAGCACACACAGACACACACATACACACACACACACACACACAAACACACACACACACACACACACACACACAACCAAACCAAAACAAACCAAACCAAAACAAACAAGCATAAAACAAAAAACAACCACAGAATGAGTCACTCAAACTGCAGCCACTGGTTGGTCACCTACATGACTTGGTAATTGATGAAAATTGATAATTTCACTGGCCTTCTATTAGAATTGCATAATATTCCATGAAATCATAATTTTGCATCGCATTCTTGAAACAGGCCAAGAAACCACAGGATAAAAGCAGTGAGGAGCGTGGGTTTGGAACAAGCAGACCTGTTGAAGCCATGTTCCTGAGGTCTGGAAGCAAAGACTTGGCAGCGGAATTTGGAGGCTCAAGAGAGCTTCAGAGGAGGGGGCCTCCCAGCCCCCCCTTTCCGGAGCTGATTTATGTTATGTTCAAACAAAATGTCTTGCTTCCTGAGTGTTGCGTTGGCTTCACTTCCCCACAGTAGCTGTTCTTCTTCCAAAGCCATCAAGAAGAATTTTCTCAGTGGTCAAACAGCCATGAAGGTCTAATGTTGCACAACATTCTCCGGCCAGGAAGGTTGTCTGCAGACAGCCCTGAGATGACTTCGGGAAAGAAGAAACTGAATAAATAGCCCACATCCAGCCAGGGTCAGGGCAACCCATCCACTTCACATCTGGCATATCAGCCTAGTCCAAAGGGAGCAGACGGAATCTCAGACAGTGCTCAGCCATTGTTAAGATGTGCGTGTGTTGCATTTATGTATATACGTGTGTGCCTGCATGAGAGTATGTGTGTCATGTGCATGCAGGAGCCCACAGAGGCCACAAGAGGGTGTTGGATGCGGAACTGAAGTCACAGATGGTTAAAATTATTGCTGTGGGTTATGGAACCAAACTTGGGTCCTCTGAGAGAGGAGCTAGTGTTCTTGACTGGTGAGCCATCTCTTCAGCTCTGAGATCTCAGTCTTTTGAGAATATACTGTGTGTTAACTCCTCGATGCCTCCCAAGCACTTTGTCCATGTTCTCATTAGTGTGTTTATCACATTCTGTTTAGACTTATCTATTCATGTTTGCCGAGAGACTTCAATTTCTTTGAGGGCTGAGATAAAATTCTTCATATCTATATTTTCAAAGCCAAATGCAATGCCTATGTACAATAAGCATTGCTGTTGGCTAATGCATAAATGTATAAGCCAGTGCCTGAAGGCTACTAGTAATTTGATCATGCAGTTACAAGATCTGCTGAGGCCTGAGGATAAAACTCTGTTGATAGCGTGCATGCCCAGAATGCATGAAACCCTGTGTTTTATCCCCAGTACATGAATACTAGATGTCATGGCACACATCTGCAATCCCAGTGTTTATGAAGTAAAGACAGGAGGATCATTAGTTCAAGGTCTTTCTAGATTTTTCCTGTTGAACTAGTGTCATCTCATGAACAAAATTGTGTCCCCCAGACAAGGACACTGCTAAGTGTCGATGACCTTCAGCATGTAGACTAGAGTTGGTAGCGGAGAGACAAGTTTCCAGAATTGATTGTAAGTGGGGCCTGGGGGATGTACAACCTTATTGTGGTCACAGGAAGACCCCAGTGCTTAAAGTAACTTGGATGACTTGCTTGCAACTGAAGGAGCCTGGCCAGAAAGCACATTTCCATGTGTGGTACAGTCCTGGTGTCTGAATAATTCAGTGTAATTTCACAGAAGCCAAAGGGACTGTCTGTGACCCACCTGAGCTACTTCTACCTTTTTATTCAAAAGTATGGAACCTGTGTGAGATGGCAGTGGCTGCTACTGCTGATATTAGCAAACACATACCAACTGACACTGCTTTAAGAGTCAGTTCTTATTTCATAACAACTCCCAGGAGGGGAGCAGACAACAGTTATTCCAGTTATCTAGCACTTCAGTTCCCCTAAGTGCAAATGTATTCCTGCTGCCCCTTTGTTCCATTTCTTTTGGGACAAGGTCTCCCTTTATCCTAGACTGGCCACTCCTGCTGCGTAGCTTAGGCAGTCCTCAGATTTGAGCCTTCTAGGTGCTGGGATAACAGGCACACAGCACTCTCCACGATTTTAACTTTCTGATTGCAATAGCTCAGATAACATCCTTCTAATGTAGCATATTAGGTCACCTCCTGAGACTGAAACTTAACTCTCTAATGACTGGCATTGGCCTATAGAGCAGGCTAGACCCAAGAAGCAGCCAAGGCTTTGGAGACACAATGGCCTTATTCAATGCTTGTTGAAAACTGAATGCTGGGATTATTTTGAAGCTGTGTGATCATACAGATGAAATGTCTCACCCATAGACCTTGGGCCGGAATGCTGTCTATTATTCCTGTGATCCTGTCCTGATCCTAATCCCTTTTGGAATTCCCTTATTGGAATTCCTGTCTTAGACCAAGGCATGTGGTTATGAAGGATTTATGGGTGGCAAATTTTGGTTTTCTGAGAGCATCTGCTATTTAGAAAATGCAGAAGGCAGCTGGAGCCCAGCCTGGTAAATAAGTTGAGAAATCTGACTTCTTAATCTCATTCATATGTGATCAGAATCAAAGAGATTGATTTTCTGATGCATTTCACAAACTGTATGTGAGAGCAATTCCAAACCACGACTCCACAGACGCTTGGTAGGTATGTTACTAACAATGGAATACGAACATAATCTAGAAAGGTGACTATTTTAATAGACCTCTTTTTTTTTTTTTTTTAAACTCTTTGTTAAAAATCTTATGGGGCTGGTGATGTAGCTCATTCGGTAGATTGCATGCCTAACATTCAACACTCACAAAAGCCTAGGTTCCAACCCCAACCCTGCATAAAACAGGCCTGGTAGCTCACACTTGTAATCTTAGCACTTGGGAGGTGGGAATAGGAGGATCAGGAGTTCAAAGCTATCCTCATCAACAAAGGGTGTTCAAGGCTAACCTGGGATACACTAGACCCTGTCTCAAAAAAAAAAATCTTAAGAAGTTTTGTTTCTAAAACCCCAAAATTCCAAGTGGTCCTGGTTGCATTTTCATGGGCAGTCCATGGACGATATCTGGAGGCCAGTGTGGCTGAGTTCATCACTTTGATCACTTGGACCTGTAGCCCTGATGGATTCTGAGTTTGAGTTCATCGCCATGATCTTTGGTCCTTCAGGGTAGGGTAGCCATGTCAGTTCCTTGACTTCCTCACTAATTATATTCGAGCTGGACTGAAGTCACAAGCCTCTGCTCTGCTTCAATTTCCTACACGCTGAGAGGAGAATAGCTTGAAGCTGAGCAGAAAATGCTGATATGCTTAAAAGAAAGAACCCAAGAAGCCAGATAAACAAACCTCAGGGAATTTTAACCAAGGGACGATGGCCAAACAAGAGTTGCAGCCAGCCAAAATACCGACTATTTTATTTGAAATGGAATGATATTTCAGTATCTGCTGTGCCTGTCAGCACGGTATTATAATAATACGTTTAACCATTCATTAAAAACGAAGAGAAGATGGAAGAGATCATTTTCACAAGATCTCGTCAGCATCAAAGGAGGCAGAAATGGGTACCAAACAAGTGATCGTTATAAACAGTCAGGTCTATGAGCAGCAGGAATAAGAAGTGTGTACTGTCAGGGCCAGTTAGATGGCTCAGTGGGTAGAGGCTTGTTGCCAAAACCGACAACCTGACCTTGGTCCTCAGGACCTACATGATGGAAGGAGAGAACCAACTCCTACAAGCTGTCCTCTGACTTCCACATGGGCACTATGGCGTGCACACACACCCCCCATACATATACATGCACACACACCAATGAATAAATAAACAACAAAATATCTACAGTCAGGTGACAGACAGTTCTAGGAAAGCTACTGCCTAGAATGAATGATATGAGTGAATGATATGAATGAATGAATGATAATTTTGGTCATGACTTATGGTTGTTCTTCAGCCACCTTCTCCAACGGCTTCCTCGGGGAAAGGGGTGAGAGGACGAGGCGTCAAGGACACAGACACCAGGAGTCAGGTAAAGGCAAACAGCAGACTTATCTATTCAATAACAGGGAAGGCCTTATACACCCTTCTCCCAGGACCCAAGCTGTGTCCCAGTCTGGTGGCATTGCATGGTCATGCCCCATTGGTTGGGTATGATCAGGAACTCTGACAGCCCCTGTTGCTAGGTGCTCAGGCAGATTCCAGGTTGGCTTATAACCTGTTATGTGCAAGTCTGGGCAACTGGTTTGAGCCAATTTCCTCAACCCTGTGGACCTGTCCTACCACATTTTCTCAGTGATTATTGCATTGGACCCACTGTGGTGAAGTGAGAAGTTGAAACAATTAACCAGAGAATTCAGACAAGAAGGTCATTATAATATGTATTTTGAATATGTTTTTATTATTAAAACAATATTAACACCAATATTTGAACACATGAAGAAATTAACTACCAAGATGATAATAAAAATTACCCATATCATCACTGTTCAGAAATAGAAACTTAAAAGTTTGATTATTTCCCCCCCCCTTTTGATTTAAATGCTTTATAGGCCAATATTCCAAGGTAAAATTGCAATGTGTGTGTCATTTAATATTTTGATCTTTCACTTTCACATATTATGAGTTGTTAAAAGATTTTTTAAGAGGTTTCTGGATAATCAAACATATGCCTAGAATATAAAGTTATCATTGGAATTCCTACTGTTGAATGTGTAACCTTTTCCTAGTAGTACATGCCTATAATGATAAGTATTTCTAGATAATATTTTATGCCCTGTTTTTATGATTTATTTGTGTGCACTCTGAGAAGTGGAATTCCTAAGTTGAGGATCTCCATCAACTGAATTACATCCCAGCTCAAAGTTCTTCTCCCCCCCACCCCAAAGTTCTTTTTTCCCTCTCTTCTACTCATCTCTGTTGTCTTCCCTTCCCTGTCTCTCCCCTCCTCTCCTATGATGGATAGTTTTATGTCACCTTGACACAGCTAAAGTCATCTGAGCCTCAACTGAGAAAATGCCTCCTCAAGATCAGGTTGTAGGCAAGCCTGTTAAACATTTTCTCAATTAATGATTGGTTGGAGAGGGCCCAGCCCATTGTGGGTGGAGCCATCCCTGGGCTGGTGGTCCTGGGTTCTATAGGAAAGCAGGCTAATTAAGCCAGGATGAGAAAGCCAGTAAGTGGCACTCCCCAATGGCCTTGGCATCAGCTCCTGTTTCCAGGTTCCTGCCCTGCTTGAGTTTCTGCCCTGATTTCCTGTGTTGATGGACTGTGAAGTGAAAGCATAAGCCGAATAAACCCTTGCCTCCCCGACTTGCTTTTGGTCATGGTGCTCCATCATCTCCCTTTCTCTTTCCTCCTCCCCTTTTTCCTGTTTCACTATCTAGTTTTGGCTAGCCCAGAACTCACTAAGCTATAAACCAAACTGGCCTCAATCCTCTTGTTTCAGCTTCCTGAGCGCTGGCATTGCAGGTGTGAGCCGCCATGCCTACCTACATAATTTAAATTTATAGATTTTAGGTTAAAAAAAAGTAAGTGATGCCCCACTAACCTTTTGAAAAATAATGTAACCATGACCTCTTCCTCACTTTTCTTTCGGAAATAGCACCATCCACCTGACTCTGGATTGTTAGTCTCCATCTGATGGGAACCACCACATAAAACCAATCGGGATATACAGGGTTCACGGGGGACAGATACTTTGTCTCTTACACCATCACCTGTCTGGAGGGAGCTGGGTAGAACTTGTTAAGAGGTTCAAATGTTGTGAATACATTTGGGGACACCTGCCTTCTCCTAGGCCTTCATAAGCCTTGCTACAGAGCAAGGCTGGGTGACTTGTTATGACAGAGAGCTCAAGGACATGAGTCACCAACACTTCTCTGTCTAGAGTTTCCTCCTATGGACAGATCACATTGGTCAGGCCAAACGCTGACAAATACTCAGGCAGAGACCCTGAAATACAGCTTGAGGATTGGGCCTGTGGCTCGGTGATAGAGCGCTAACGCAGCATGCACAAGCTCCAGATTCCATCCCCTGCATTGGGAAGAAAAGAGTTGACATCAGAGGTCAAGAGAATCTGCAAAAGAAAAGAAGCCAGAGATAAAGGTAGGCATTGAAGGAGATGAGAGAGAGAGTTGACACGGCTTGGGAAAGACAGAGCAAAGAGAGGAACAATTAAACATTCCGTGACCACTGGGTTTGGATTTCCTGTGTGCACATTTCAAGCTTCAGGAGATGCTCCCACTGGCAAGTAGTTCCCTTTCACTCAAACTTACCAAAATGAGCGGCCCTTTCTCCTGAGCAAACTATCCTAGAAATCAACAGAATCGGCAGTGATCGATCAGTCCTCCCATTGGGGCAAATCTTTCAGCTTTTATGGCTGGGAACAGGTCAATATATCTTTATACAGTCTTCAAGACCAGTTATGTTTATGATTATACTTATAATTATTCTCAGGGATGGAGTGTTGCACAGCTCTATGGACAGTGCACGGTTGGAGGCCAGAGGACAACTCTGTAAAGTTGGTTCTCTCCTTCTGCCTTTTTGTGGGTTCCGGGGATTGAAGTCAAGTCACCAGGCTTGTCTAGCAAGAATGCTTTTACCCGCTGAATCATCTCACCAGCCCTCAATACATTTTTTTTTAAATAGGAAGAAATTAAAACAAAAACATGTGACCACTGACTGTACCTCATTTGAAAATGCTATGGAGTTTTTCCTCTCCTATAGATAGATCATATTGGTCAGACCACATGCTGACTTATGCATTTGTTCCCACCAAATGAGTCAGTTGAGAGTTTTAAAACACCCAAAACAAAAAACCCAAGTATCTCCCGATTGTTCTGGAAGACTCTCTAAAAAAGGAGCTGCTTGGTCTTCTTGGCTTACACTAACGAAAGTAACCAAGAAAACCTGGCTTCACTGTATTTCAAACAATAATATTAACTGTTTCCACTCCACTGGTGGGAATAGAGTGGTGAAAAACTATACATCGGCTTGGCATGCTTTCAGATCGGGTGTGTGTGAAAAATATTTGTTCCATAACCCAAGGAGCAATGGGTGAGAGCAGAGTTACTCTGTTTCCTGAGGAGGTCTCCATATGTACAGGAGCATGTATCTGGGATGGTGGGATGGGACAGAGACACTTTGAGGGATGTCAGCCCCTGTGCATTGCCACCAAGATCTTGCCTGTATGGAACTATGGTAAGAGTGGGCAAATGTAAGTAAACTGGGGTGTTTGTTGTTTTGTGTTTTTTTTGTTTTTTGTTTTTTTTTACTTTTACAGTTACCCCCACACATACACACACTTAACAATATTTCCAATGTCTATAGCTTTAGTTAACCACTGTAAATTAGAATATTTCAGAACTAATTCTGATTTTCCTTTTGGAGGAAGGGGTCTCATGTAGCCCAAGCTAACTTCGAAATTGCTGCAAAGTTGAGGATGACATTGAACTTCTGGTTTCTCCTGCCTTTACCTCCCGAGTGCTGGGGTCACAGGAACATTCCACCCCGCCCAGTTTTGTGTAGTGCTGCGGATCAAGCCTAGTGCTTTGAGCATGCTGGGTTAGCCCTCTACCAACTGAACTCCATGCCCAGACAATTCTTTAGCTTTAAGTAACAAAGCCTGAAGAGTTAGGAAATCTTCTTCCTTCCAGTCTAGAACATGACATGTCATTTTGTCCCACATGTCCACACTGTATATATTACTCATCTGTTATTCACTCAGTCATTCTTGCTGAGCAAACTGGGTGTGATGATATGTAGCGTTTGGCACTCTCCAGCTTCAAGAATTCCTGGAGGTCTTGGCATGGATCCTCTGCGGATGGGGTAGGTAACTACAGTTTTGAATGATGTCATAGACAATGATAGCATGGTGTGATCTATTGGAGAAAAGACTTAAGACACCATCAAGGTTGTAAGCAGAAGCTCCTGCTCCCACTTCTTCGCCATCTCCCAGAACTGAAATGCTGTGGTGTCTTAGTTCTCACATCCTGGGAAAGGACTCAGGCACAGAGATTTGTGTGGCTGGAGATTTACTGGGGGAGTGTTCTTGAACAACAGCCAATAGAGGAGGTAATGAAGCACGGTTGAGAAGAGGAGAAATTAAGCTGAGATGCTGTTGCAAGTGAGGCCTCAGCTGACCTCACAGGGATCTGACTTGGATGGCTTTCCAGAGTTATCTTGGGTTAAGTCAAGGGGAGTAGGTGCTTATCTCTCCACATCACTTGCTCACCATCGGATGCTGGCTAGTCTTGTAGACATGAGGAAAACATTGGCAAGGCAATTTCCGTTCGATGGGGGCTTTTCCCAAGGAAGTCCAGCCGTGGGCCTTTGACAACCCAACATATCTGATAACTGAAGAATCAAGGAATGCCGTTGGCCTCAAGGAGGACCAGGCCTGGGCATCGAAGTATTTGCTACAAGCCGTCTTACACCTCTTGAATCTAACATGGTATGTTCACTTCCACTGAGAAAGGCTTTCCAGAATTCTGCTTGGGCTCAATTCTTTGATAAGTTCACAAAAGACAGGTGACTGGAAAAACTACAGCCCCTCTCCCACAGCTGACTCTGAGGGGCCAACGTACACACATCGCCTTTATTACTGCCATTTGTAAGTTCTGGCCTCTATGACTAAAATCTGTCCTGGTACAGGCAACTTATCTGGAGAGCTGACCAGACCTCAGTCTTGAGGGGTCTGAACCCCTCACTCCAAGGTTCTTTTCAGACTGTGGCTTCTATGTTTGTTCATTTACTATCGAAGTAATTGGTCAGGGGTAAAAGCACCTGGGTGCTAAAATTATTCCTTCAGTTTTTATTCTAGCATTTGGGTAATTTGGGTCAGTTTATCCATGGGTATAAACTTACCATCTAAATTAATGGCCTTTTCCTTGTCTGCTGGTCTCAGGGCACTGGGTTCTTGATGTAACTGAGTGGCAGCCATGATTTAAAACTGAATGAGTCTCTCTGCAATGCTCAGTGGAAGCAATATTGCTCTGGAGACTAGGACCTCCAATGCACTGAGCCTAAAGTTTCAGGGATGGGAGCTTCCAATTTATCAAGCAGGAATTTCAGCATTGTGTCTGTTTTCAGCCCCCCTTCCAGTTTCCTGGGGCTCTGTCACAGACTGCATTGGAGCACGTCACAGTTCATGGGCTGTAGGCATGTGAGATGAATAATAGTTGGAGAATGGTGTTCCATTCTTGAGGAAGGTTATCTCTGAGCTAACATCTGGGCTGCACCTTTTAACAGCTGCTTACACAACTTCATCGGGCTGGGAAGCTCTAGATGATACATAGGACCAGTGAGTCCCACGGTCTTGCATCTACCATTGCAACTCTTTAGCTGTACAGTGGGACCCTTGTTTAATTGAAATCCCATGACAATTGGATTGCTTTGCAGGAGCTGTTGTATCAGTCTGGCTGAGGTTGGTAAGAAACTTTATGGCACATTCTTTCTTCAGTCAAGAGGAGGTCTTTCTTCTTAGACGGAAGTAGTTTGATGTAGTCAGCTTATCAGCAAATGGGTGTACTGGACAGATGGTGACAAACTTGGAACTCAGTATTGGCTCTGTTCTGCTGGCTTGCCTGTGGCAATAAATGGCAAGTTTTACTCATGGGGAGCTAGAAGACATGGCCATTGTGGCCCCCTCCATGGCTGGTCACCAGTACTGGGGAGGCTGAGGACAGGGCTGGCTGTTGTCAGAGGATCAGGTCATTTCATCTTGTTATTTAGTGAGCCTTCAGTAGTAGATGTTCTTGAGTGGGCATAGACACAGCAAGCAAAGTCTCCCACACTTTGAGTACACTTCCACACGTACAACCACATGCCTCTTCCTGAGACCTCCTTGTCTCTGACTTTCCCTGTTGTGTTGGTTTGAGTAATAATGCTTCCCATGGGCTTATATGTACTTGGTACCCAGTTGGTGGAACTGTTTGGGAAAGATTAGGAAGTGTGGCCTTATTTGAGGAGGTGTGTGTGTGTGTGTGTGTGTCGGGGGATTTGAGGTTTCAAAAGCCCATGCCATTCCCAGTTAGTTCTCTCTCTCTCTCTCTCTCTCTCTCTCTCTCTCTCTCTCTCTCTCTCTCTCTCTCTCCTCTCTCCCTCTCTCCCTCTCTCCCTCTCTCCCTCTCTCTCTCATGCCTCATGTGTCTGGATCAGATGCAATCTCTCAGCTATTGCTCTAACGTCCTGCCTACTCACCCCTCACCTGCTGTCATGCTCACACCCATGTTGGTCATGGGCTCTCCCCTTTGGAACTGTGAACCCTCAAATCAAATGTTTCTTCCATAAGTTGACTTGGTCATGGTGTCTTTTCACAACAATAAAAGGTAACTAAGACACTCGTCTTTTCCATTTTCTGTCAGATGTCACACTATTTATTTACTATATTGGGAAGAGGTAGAAGCACTTACAGAGACATCAACTTTATTTCTTCAGATGTAGTTCTTTCTGTTCATTCCAAACAACTAATATAAGTGTTCTGATAACTTCCAGAGTTCCCTTTCAATGATACACTTAGGGACCCAGGAAAAGATCCCTAAGTCTATGGACCATTGAATCTACGGACCCAGCACACTTATTGTGAGCTTCCTCTAGGTCAGGACATCACATGGCCTGGCTTTCACACCCCTGTGCTAATAAGGCTCCATCATGATAATTTGGGCATTGGTAAGAAATGTTCATCTCAGACTCTGTATAAAATAGTTCTCAAGAGTCTAAATGAGCCGGGCATAGTGGCACATTCCTCCAGTAACTGCTATTTGAAAGGCTTAAAGGAGAATCACTTGAAAGATTTAAGTATTGACTTTCCACCCATGTAGCCACCTATAAAAGCCCAGGGGAAATTCACCACAGTGATTTTCCCTAGTGCTGTGTGGTTTTTTCCCCTCAGGACTCCATCTTGTTTCCAGTCAGTAGGCCTGTGTCAGACTGGCTCAGTTCTAGGTACTAGTTACAAGATCATGCATCTTTATTGGAATGACTATTCCCCCATAATAGATTTTTGTGGTCCTGATCAAGCAATGTTCTTATAAACTACTCATTCATTCTGGGAGGCCATATCCCTCGCCCCTTGTAGAACCTCTCTGCCAGCCAGGAATTGTGTCTACGTTCCTTAAGCAAGACCGTTCCCTTCCCCCAGCCCCTTTCTCTCTGTTTCACCAAACAGGCTGCTCTGCCAGGGGTAGGGTCCATTTTCATGCTCTCACTTCTGTGAGCCTCTGGCTCCCTCACCTTTGCCCAGAAGCTCCAGCTTCTCTTCCATTCCTGTTGGAACACTCACATTTCCAAGTGGCCCAGAGCCATCTTGGTACTGTATTAGCACAACCTTCCACAGCCTTTGCAAAGATGTTGGATAAGAAGTGCTTCCATGGCAACAGATCTTCCTCCCTGTCCAAGCTCATCTTCCTCTCTTGACCCACCACCTTGGGATCCAATCACAGGCACTCTCAGCTCCTGTTAGCACAGGTAGCCAGGTACTAGACTGTAGGTCCTGTAGAACAGAGACCCTTTGTCTAGAAGGCTCCGAGCTACCCATTGGGACTCAGAAGACTTGATCCAATCTATTGGTGTGATGTCTAGTAAGACAAAAGGGACTCATTTATAAGTTAGAGGATTTCCTAATGTCTTTGAACAAGAGATGAGCAATGTTGGACTTAATCGAGAGCAGCCTCAATGAATAGACCACTTCTACATTCCCTAGGGTTCAAAGGCTGTGGTCTTAAGGTTTGGAGTACACCAAGGTATATGTCCCCATTCTAAGTCTCAGAGGACCACAGATGCTCTCATGTTTTCATAAATAGAATCGTTTTCTCGCTATTTCTGCTATTCGGATGTCTCCTTTTTTTTTTTCAATCAGAAATAGACCTAGGGTCTTTTCCTATATCTACAACATAAATTTATGTTAGGTTGTGCCATATAAAATCACTGTTATTCTAATGTTTAGAACCTCTAAGACAGTGCTATAGAATAATTTAATAAAGCCTTTTTCTTGAGCTGGGTGTGGTGGCACACACCTTTAATCCCAGTACTGGGAGGTAGAGGCAGGTAAATCTCTGAATTTGAGATTAGCCTGGTCTACAGAGTAAGTGAACTTCAGGACAGCCAGAGCTACAGAGAGAAACCCTGTTTCAGAAAACACACACACACACACACACACACACACACACACACACACAAATAAATACTTTTCTTCTAACAAAATTCCCATTTTAGTTGGTAGCTCTCCCATTTGTCCAGCCTAGACCAAATCAGAGTCATTTTTTTCTTCTTTCCCATATCCAATGTTAGCAAATTCCATATGATCTATCTTCAGGAATGTGTGGAGATTTTTGTCATACTGTATTACCTCTTGGCACTTTGTGTCATCTCTTTACCTGGGTTATTATCATATCCTCCTGGCATTTTTCTTCTGCTTCTCTGATCTACTTTCTGCCCATACATCAAAGATCCTATAAAACACAAATCTGGTCATGTCTCTCCTCTGCGCAAAATCTCTCAGTGGTGTCTGTGATGGTTAATTTTAAGTGTCAACTTGTTACAACCTAGAATTACCTTGGAAGAGAGTCCTAATTGGGGAGTATTTAGACCAAGTTGGCCCATGGGCTTACTTGTGGGGAATTGTCTTGATTATTAATTAATTGATTAATTAATTAATTGATGTAAGAAAGACCTAGCCCATTGTGGGTGGCACCATTCCCTAGGCTCGGGGTCCTGAACTGTATAGAACAAAAGAAATCTAGAAGAGAGAAGAAGCAGAGAGAGAGAGAGAGAGCAGATGGTAAGGATCCATTCACTCCTCTCTGCTCTTGACTGTGGATGTGGGGTGACCAGGTATCTTAAACTCCTGCCCCTGTGACTCCCACACAGGAAGGATTGTAACTGGGATTTTAAGCCAAATAAATCGTTTCTTCCACTAAGTGTCTTGTGATCAGGATGTTTTATCACAGCAATAGAAATGAAACAAGAACAGCCTCCCAGGTCACTTAGAATGAAAGCCATGGTCTTTGCATCAAGCCTTGCATGAACTGGCCCTCTGACCTGTTCATCCTTCTAGTTTATTCTTTCTGCCCATAATTCTTCCTTCTCCCATCCACAGGTTCCTTGGTGTTCACTGGACACATTGGAATGGATTGGGAGTTTGGCTCAGTGGAAGAGTGCTCACCTAGCAAGCACAAAGCCCTGGTTGGGTCATTAGACCTGAGAAAGTCCCGGCATGACTTTAATCCCAGCACTTGGGAAGCAGAAGCAGGCAGATCTCTTTGAGTTTCAGGGCCAACCTGGTTTACAGAGAGAGTTTCAGGAGAGCCAGGGTTACTCTACAAAGAGGCCCTGTCTCAAAAAAAAAAAAAAAAAAAAAAAAAAAAAAAAAAAAAAAAAAAGAAATAAGGAGAAGGAGAAGGAAGAGAAGGAGGGTAGGAGGAGGAGAAGGAGAGGAGGGGAAGGAGGAGAAATAGTTCTGAGAAAGAAAAAGATAAAAAAGACACCTCTGAGGGTTCTGCTTTAGAGTCCTTGCAGCATGCAGTTTACCTCAGTATCCACGTGGCCGCTCTTACCTCATTTAAATGTTGCCTTCCTTCCCAATTCTGAGTACCACCTCAGCCTCATTACTGTTCTTCTTTCCAATCTCACCACAGTGAGAAAATAAAGTGTGGTGGCCAGGAGGACAGAGGGGGTAGTTTATTAATGACAAAGTCATGGTAAACGTGCCCGACGTGCAGCCAAGGATAGCTATGAATGTGACCCAACACAAAGTTACAAATTGACTTAAGGTGTTAGAAGATTTGGTGGTGGGCAGGGAGTAGTGGGTAACTTGATCGTGCAGCTCAGTTGAGTGTGAAGTTTGTGGAAGACCATGAGATGCTGCAACGTCTAAAGGTTGGACCAGTGTATCAAGGTATTGTCTTTAAGGGGTCTAGCTATCAACATGCTGCATCTGCATCCCTGGAAAGATTTGCTCACTGACTGACTGAATCTGCAATGGCTTCATCATCAATGTTATTCACCATTTCCCTCAGGGGGTGCCACTGGTTTTGATCTGTTCCCATTATGAGTAACGCATCCTTAAGCATCCTTAACGAAAACAAACCATTTGAAAGTTGTGAAAGTTAATGAAACTCATATTTCTCAAAAGACAAAAGTGAGCTGCATGATTTAAACAGCTGATAAATAACTTCATTGTTTTGAAAATCTCGGGGGCTACAAAGTTTGCAACAAATGAACAAATGGAGAGAAAATTTGCTAACTGAGGAACAGCAAACCAGTTTCTCTGCAGCCAGGCCTGGTGACTCGGGCTTGTGATCCTACTACTTGGAAGGTGGAAGGAGAAGATCAGAAGTTTAAGGCTCTCTTTTGGTGATGTGTCAAGTTTGGGGCCAGCCTGAACTCTGTTTAAAACAAAACAGAATGAATAAATAAGTAGGTAAATTAAGAAATTTTCTTCCCAACATGTGGGTATGATGTTTGTGGGAAGGCATACTGAAGTACTTAATTTTTTTTTAAAGGAAAGCTTTTCTCTTTTCTCCTGTGCACAGTCCGTCCTCCTGACTCCCTTATTTACTGTCTTGGCAATGGCTGGGAACTTAAAGAGTCAATCCCCTCCTCCCTCACAAGTAGTCAGCATGGGGTCTGAATTCCAGCCCTTGTCATCTCTATTTCTTACATTATTTTTTTTTTTCTCAATCCCTGCCGTGCTTAGACCTCATCTTGGCCAGATCCCTCAAGAGCTAAGAAGAGAGGTTAAAAGAACCATTTCTCCCAACACTATACCCAAGAGCAGTGGTTCTCAATCTGTGGGTCACAATCCCTTTTGGGGGCAGTGACCCATTCACAGAGGTCACCTAAGACCATCCTGCATATTGGATATTTACATTTTGATTCATAACACTAGCAAAATTACAGTTATGAAGTAGCAATGACATTAATTTTATAATGGGGTTTTTATGGGTGTGTGTGTGGGGGCGGGGGTCACCACAACATGAGGAACTGTATTAAAGGGTCGCAGCATCAGGAAGGTTGGGCACCACTGCCCTAGAAGGAGTCTGACTTCTTACACAGTGACACCCATGTCACAGTTGGCTCTAACCAGTCACTGCCAGGTCATGTGATGGGGCTTAAACACATGTGGCCACAGCTACACATGCAAATACGTTTACAACCCCTTGTGGCATATTTGTGCCCCCACAAAGGAAATAGTAAGATTCGGCTTAGAGATCCCCGTGTCTTGGATTGGCAGGTTGCAACCCTACCTTCTTGCATCCAGGATTGCTAGCACAGGTGACAGCACCTGTGTCCCCCGCTGTGAAGTCTAGGCGAGGGAGACAGCAGCAGTGGCGTTTTAACCCTCTTGGGCTGAGACTAAAGGGCATGGAAGGGCTTTTTATTTCCAAGCCCCACTTGTCAGAAACAGTTGGGAACTCCCTCCCTCATCGCTTCAAGATGTTTGCAGGCTCTTCGTAGTTTCAAGGCTTCATAGTCTAAGAATACATTTCATCTTTCTCATCTCCCAGCCAAGTTGCCAATACCATCCTGACTTTCTGTTTCACATCCTTAATTTTTCCCTCCTGGATTAGCCTCGTGTGCATAAATGATTATAGAAAGGATACAACAGATGATGGAAGTGAATCGTTGCCAAGTATGGAATTTCATGACCCAAAAGACATACAAGTGTTGCAATGTGGGTGGGGCAGGAATGGGGGGTGTGGGTACGCAGAGAAAAAAGATATTGAAGTACTTGAGTGCTTGATTGGGTAAGCAGACGGAGTCCAGGGTTAACCCAGGACTCCACTGGCTGGCCTGAGGCTCATATGGTGTCATCTAGACAACAGTGTCAAGTCTGATGGCAAATCCTCTAAATGGACCCTACCTGGATTGCTATGCTCAGCCCGTGACACTCTGCTGGTTACCAATGACCTGAGAGAGGGGAAAGGTAATTGCAATATCCACATTGTTACATAAGAGGTATATTTTAAGGGTTGTGTGAATATACTAAGTGCTGACATTATCATACTGCATTTGGATATGCTTTTCCTGTCTTTGAGTTACATGACATTAAAATAATTGATTCTATTGTCTTTTAAAGTCTTGTTAGTTGAGGCAACACTAGGGGACGATGACCTTCATCAATGTGTTGACTGTACTTGGCAGGCCTAGGAAGTGTTTGACAGGTTCAGATGTGGTAAGCATATAACTGTAGCATTCATGTCTAAGGAAAATTGTTACTTAACAGAGAAAACTTTAGTCTTTTATGAGTTAATTTAAATATTTTCACAGAGCATGAAACTGATACTTCTTACACTTAGATAATTACTGTAATCCTAAATACGCAAAGAAATAAAGGGAAAGGTTTGCAAACTTGATTTCATCACCGATAATTGACATTCTTGGTTTATAGTGTTCATGAATTGGCGGCTCATTTCAAGCCGTGTGACAAAAAATGCCTTTCTAGACGCAAAGACTATCAGGCCTTTAAAAAAAACGAAATCATGTTCTCAGAGCACCTTTTGTTCTCAGGGGCTTGGGAGACAGCTTGTGGGAAGCTAGGTTCTGTTGTTAACTTTGAAAACCTCTCTGCACTGTCCAGCTCGGCATGCTCTTTCTGCTGTTCCTGTGGAAGCCGTCCCGTGTTCATCTTTGCTCCTCTTCAGGGCAGTGGTTCTCAACTGGTGGGTCACAACCCCCTTGGGGGGCCAAACAACCCTTTCATAGGTGTTACCTCAGACCATCAAAAAACAGATATTGCATTATGATTCATAACTGTAGCAAAATGACAGTTAAGAAGTGGCAACTGAAATAATTTTGTGGTTGGGGGTCACCGCAACCTGAGGACCTGTATTAAAGGGTCACAGCGTTGGGGAGTCTGAGAAGCACTGTTCTAGGGACTGACAGTGGAGGGCGGTTTGGGTTTACCTTCCCCCACCCGGTTTTCTAAAGGATTTTGTTGTGAATATCTTTATTTCTTTTGTTTGTTTGTTTTGAGACAGGGTTTCTCAGTGTAGTTTTGGTGCCTGTCCTGGCTCTTGCTCTGTAGACCTGGCTAGGCCTCGAACTCACAGAGATCCACCAGGCTCTGCCTCCTGAGTGCTGGGATTAAAGGTGTACACCACCACCGCCCGGCTTTTATATCTTGTCTAACTGTTCTACACTTTTTATTTGCATTTGAGCCTTTTTCGTCTTCTAAGTGTTTCCAGAAGGCAATTGAGTTGTTCAGAACAGCCCCAGGGGGCCAGGAAGATGGTTCAGGAACAAGCAGGAGGCCCTGAGTACAGATACCCGGAACCCACAGACAGCCGGACACAGTGGCGCACAGCTGTAATTCTAGAGCTTATGTGACAAGAGGGGAAGCAGAGGCAGAATCCCAGAAGCTGGAGGGCCAGCCAGCCAGCCTGGAGTGCACAGTAGATAAACAAGAGAGATCCTGCCTCAGCCAAGGTGAGAAATGAGCAAAAACACCAGAGGTAATCCTTGGACCTCCGCATGCACCATAGCAAGCATGCACTTGTACACACACACACACACACACACACACACACACACGCACGCACGCACGCACGCATGCACGCACGCATGCACGCACGCACGCACGCACGCACACACGCACACACACACTACAAAGATTACAGACTCAGGTGACCAGGTGTCTGAAAGTGAGTTAGTGTCTACCAGGGACGTATATCAGGAAACAGTCTAGGGGAGGGCGTTGTGTCCTGAGTGGGGTGTGTTGTTCTTCGTCCCTACTCGTTTCTTTCCTTGTCTAACTCAACCCCCATTTTTCAAGAAGTCTCACTTCCTCAGGACTGCTCAAAGGCATCCATCAGTGACTTACCATTCTGCCGTATTATGGAGGTTCATCCATATTGATGTTGGCGGTAGCTACTTCATATTCTGTCACGTCTGCGCTTCATTATGGATGGAAATTAGGGTTGTTTCAATCGCTCTACTTATTATGAACAATGGCTTATATCCATTTCCTGGATACATGTGAAAGCATTTTGCAGGGCAGAGCTGATGGGCCAACCTAGCAGGCAAAGCCCAAGGTCTGACGGACTTCTGCTGTACCACGCTGAAGCAGGCGTCCTTATGGACACCGGACACCGCCAAGAAGTGCACTGTCTGCCCAGCATGGGGCTCTAAAAATCACGTACCACTTCCATTTGCATTTCTCTGGTTACACATGAGTCGAGCATCTTTTAATGTTTATTATTAATCAGCTTTCTTCCTTTGTGGAATATTTATATTTTTGTCATTTTCCTCATTGGGTTATTTAAATTACTTCTAGTAGCACACATGAAGATGTTTATATACTATACGTATGTTATTGACTCATAGACATTCTTAATATTTTTGCCATCCTAAACCTTCGCCAGTTTTGTGTATGGTAGTTGTCTTGTCCCACCTGATGACATTTTGTTTTTATTGTTTATTGTGTCTTTGTATGTGTGCAGTGTTGTGTGTATATGTGTGGTATATGTGTAAGTTTGTGTAAGTGTGTGGGTATGTGTGGAAGCCAGAGGTTGAGTTTCTCAATCGCTCTCCACCCTCTTTTTTGAGACAGGATCTCCCTCTGGCCTGGAACTCACTAATTTGGATAGACTTGCTGGCCAGCAACCCCCAAGAATCTTATGCCTTCCCAGTGCTGGGATTATTTTACTTGCTGTAACATCATGTGAAGGTCTGATATATCATAGGGGAAGGTCCTTAACTTTATCTTCTTCAAGAATATTGTAATGACTTTTCCTTTCATAGGAATTTCAGAATTAGTGCACTAATGTTCAAGAAAAATAATGTGGGAATAAACTTGTCAGTCTATGAATCTGTTACATAGGAACTGATGTCCTTGCAACACTGAATTTCCTGACCTATGAAGTTAATATGTCTCTCCATTCGTTTAGTTTTTTTTTAATAAGACGTGGTGTGTGTGTGTGTGTGTGTGTGTGTGTGTGTGTGTGTGTGTGTGTGTGTGTGTGTGTTTGGGGTGGGCACGCATGTGCCAGGGGCCACCTGTGGAGGTCAGGGAAGAACCGTAAGTGTCAGTTGTTACCTTTCACCTTGTGTGAGACAGGGCCTTTTATTGCTTTCTCAGGGATCGCTGACTGGCCAGCTTCCGGGACCCTGTCTCTGCTCTCCATTTTGCAGCAGACGCTGTGAGGTTACAGGTGTGTACCCCTGCATTCAGCTTTACTTGGGTTCTGGGGATCTGAACAGCAAATGCTTTTTCCCAACAAGCCACCTCCCTAGCCCTGCTGTTATTTTTTTAAATAATGCCTTTCACCAAATTCATTCATATTACTGTATTGTCTTGAATTTCATTGGATGCTTTCTCTGAATCTATTAAGACGATTGATTGCTCCCTTTTGTGTGTTATGTCCACTGCATGAATAGATTTTCTCACTAATACTAAGCTTGCATCCTCACATTAATCTCATTTGATTATGCCATAATACATCACACGGGACTATGGCAGACAAGATTCAGTTTGCCAACACTTTGGTTTTGCTTCTATTTTTATGTATTTGTTTTATAATTTTGGATAAGAACAAATATAATTTGGTAAAAATAAGTGGAGATACCATTTCCTGTTTGCCTGCTTCCTGGAGAGTTTGGTTAAATCTGACACTATTCACCGCTGAATGTGAGGAATGTGTCCCTCCAGGACCAGTCAACCTTGTGGGAAGGTTTTAAAATTCCAATTTAATTTATTAACAGTTACCAAATTGTTCACATTTTGCTATTATTGCCTGAAGCATCTTTTGTTATTTCTGTTTTTTAAAGAAATTTTCCATTTCACTTACAAATCTCAAAGGTAGTTTTATTAATCTACTCACTTTTATTATATATGTACTTATAACTTCTATATCTATGATTTGATTTTTTTTAGACTTAATACTTGTTATTTCTACCTTTTGCTCTCTTTTCTCCATCTCTTTTGCAAGACATTTTTCTATTTATTGGTTTTTATAAAGACAGAGTTTTTTTGCAGCTTGGTCCTCTTTGTTTATTTTTAACTTGCTTCAAATTTTCTGTTCTTACTTTTTTTGCTCTTTTTTCCCCTTGGGTTTGTTGTGTTGTTTTCCAAAATTAGCCTATGAAACAGGATGCTGAGTTAAAAAATGTAAAGCAATTAATAAAAGCAGCATAATGGCATATAAATTCCCTTCTCTATACTCCCCCCCCCATTAGTGTGGAATTTATAGGTTCTCTTTTTAGTTTTTCAGTGTTCCTCTAGAAATCTTAGCATGCAATTTTAATTAACAGGTGGAATTTAGCCAAATTGTATCTCTTTGAAGAATCCAGTCCTGTCTACTTGCTTTATGCCCAGTTTCCTCTCAGTCCACTTACATGCTGTTATTATCCAGCATTTCATTGTATTTTATTTTAATTTTTAGTTCCCATAGCTCTAACAGGCAAGTTGCCCCTACTTGGACTCAAGTTCCGAGACTGTCCCCTGACCTACCTTGGCGTTCAGAGCCCTCCAGAGTGTGGACTTCAGTCTGGCCTCGACTTAGAGGGTGTCAAAACCATTCAAACCCTCACGTTCAAGAAACTCTCGCTCTTTCTGAGAACTGTTTACCTCAGACAAATTTCCCCTCTCTAGAGATGATCAAACAGTGGCCACTCACTCACCCTTTTCCTGTTTTCATACCTGCTGTGTGCTGTTTTCTCTCTAATGAAACAACTCTAGGGGAATTTTCTAGAACCCCTGAAAACCTGCTTTTAAAAACAAAGGTCATGAAATAGTTCCCCTCTTACTAAATTCCAGAAATTTCTGTCGGTTCCCTTTTCCTGTCCCCGAGGCTGAAGTCTAGGGGCCCTATTGGCAAAACAACTCCTTGGGGAGTCAGAAGGTCTGTGAAATTTGAAAACAAAGAACCCTGAACAAGAGGGGAAGCTGGGCTCGACTTGTCAGAGGGCACACTGTGCCTGTCCTGATAAAGCAGGGCATGGAAATCTTTTAAGACAGCGCGCTCTAATCTGGCAAGCCCAGCACAAAAAAAAAGGATGAAGATAAGAGAGAAATATGATCATTCACTCAAAAGAAGAGAAAGCCCGAAACAGCTACTGGAAAATAAAATAAA
Organism: Peromyscus maniculatus bairdii; assembly: GCF_049852395.1. Taxonomy (NCBI): domain Eukaryota; kingdom Metazoa; phylum Chordata; class Mammalia; order Rodentia; family Cricetidae; genus Peromyscus; species Peromyscus maniculatus. The sequence goes on along the minus strand of NC_134867.1, from coordinate 50,679,983 downwards.
AAACAATTGAATTGTCACCGACGCTGCTGGAAGTGGAGAACTAGTTGGTTCTGACTTAGGACAGGGGGAGGCACTCTGTGTACAACAGAAACCAATGGACTCACGTCCAGACTCAAAGGAGTCTCTTTCCATACATCCCAGCACAACACACGGTGCTCTTGGTTTCAGAATCTCACAGCCTCTTATACAGCACATTCATAACAGAGGTGGTAGAGGGAGGCCGGCCTGTCTGCTGCATGAAGACAGAACAAATGTCTTCCCTAGCTACGACATGACCACAGGACAACCAGGCCCCAGTGTGGAGGCGGTAGAGGGGACAAGGATAGGTCTTTGGAAAATGCATCCACAAAACTGAGCCAATCTCTGACTCAGGAACTGGAAGGGAGGTAGTTCCTGTGGGGACAGGGAAAATTTTGTTTGCGAAATCTGTACTCAGGATGATGGTTTTGGTTTTTCAGAATCAGTGAAATGGGTTTTCCTAAGATAGGCAATCATGTCTTGATTTGATAGTGGGGAAAGTCCTTCCATAAATATGCAAAACGAGAGTGCTTCTTTTTTTCTGCTTGAGCGTTCACTTCTGTTTTGTCTTCTTGCATCTCATCCTCTGGGCAAGTGTGCTGTCGGGAGACTTTACTTTGTCTGATGGTCTTTTTTCTTTTTATGTTTCTTTTTGCTTGCATGTATGTATGTACACCGTGTGCATGCCTGATGCCCATGGAGGTCCAAAGAGAGCATTGAATCCCCTGGAACCAGAGTTACAGATGGTTGTGAGCCACCTTGTGGTTGCTGGGACTCAAACCTGGGTCCTCTGGAAGATCAGCCAGTGCTCGTAACTACTGAGCCATCTCTCCAGCTTCATCTCTGGGTGTCTTAAATTTCACTTTTCTTTCTTAAATATTTTAATTTTTTATTATGTGTATATATGTGTATACGCACATGTGTGTGCCTCTGAGTGTGGGTTTATACATGTGAGAACGGTGTCCAATGAGGCTAGAAGACGGTGTAAGATCCCCTGGAGCTGGACTTGCAGATAGTTGTAAGACCCCTGAAATGGGTGCTGGGAACTGAACTCTGGTCTTCTGCCCTTAACCACTGAGCCATCTCTTCAACTCAAGTTTGCACTTTTCTCTCTTTGAGTAGGACCTGCTTCACTCACCCTTCTGGAAGAATTTGGCCAATACTGGCCATGTTTGCAATATTGCTAATATATAATCTGTCAAATGGGCACTTGGGGTGTATCTTTTGTAAACCTTTTCATATTCTATTTAGATTCAATTCCTCTCCCCCTCCCCCATCTCACTATGTAGCCCAGGCCAGCTTCACACTCATTATGTATCCTGGGCTGGCTTCGAACTTCTGATCCTCCTGCCTCAGGTTCCCGGGAGCTGGTCTTACCATTCCTGGCTTAGATCTCACTTTTTCTTAAGATTGAAGTGTCTTGTGTTTTAAAATTTTCCTGTTTCCAAGAGAATAGTTCATGTTTAATTTGTACCATATCCATGTAGGTATGATTGTAGGTAACGTTCTTGAGAGAAGACACTTGCTCTGCTTATAATGAACACTTCAAAACTGTTGAAGTGCTTTGTGAGGCCGTGTTTTTAAATTTTGCATTTAGATATGTTTACTTAAGTTCTTATTTTAAGTTATATTAGTATTTTCCCAGTGGAACTATGCGTCAAGTATTATTTTTACATGTTTGTTTGATTCTCACAGTAGTCCCACATACATTTACCGTCAAGGTTTCCATGTGATACATGAAGAAACCCTGGCACAGAAAAGCTAAGTCATTTCCTCAAATCACATAGCTCAGTACACTGCTCCCAGCCTCAAGCCCAAACATCCTGGCTCAGTACACTCTAGCCATGCTCTGCTGTGATGACTCTCTACACAGATGTGTTGAGAATTTAGCCTGTTTCCCGAGTTCATTCGCACGGAGAGGGTGCATTGACTTCTACAAACCAACGATACTGGACAAAACCAAACATGCCGCACACAAGAGGACTAGCACTGTGTACTTCTACTTTTTGTGAGGCGCCTTCCGGAATAATTGCATAGAGACAGGAAGTAGAGTGGTGATTGACAAGAGCTGAGAGGAGAGTGGGGGAGGTGCTTAAGGGGCTCAGAGTTTCAAGCTGGCATGAGATGCTGACGGTAACCCCGCCACAACACACAGATATGCCCCCTGGCACTGAACTGTGCCCCTAACGGGGGTAAATTTTATCTTACATGTATTTTCCCACAATTTGAAAAGCATGAGGGGGGGGGGTCTCTTCAGTAGACCAGTAGTGCAACGACTACAGAACTTCCATTTGTCACTGGGAGTTTCCAGTTCCTGCGTTCAGCTACTCCAAACGCTTCAAAAGTAGTGGACACTTCAAAAGCAATGGACGCTTCCAATCAAATCGGAAGGTGGGCAGAGAAGAATTGCTCAAGACTGGGAGAGTCTGCAGAGTGTGTCTTGGTGCTGTTGGTGGAAAGGCGATATCAGGGCTGGGACTGGCTGGGAGGCCAGAAGAGCTCTAGATGTTGCCCCATCCCAGCACAAGGAGAAGGACAATCATCATGTGCCATATGACAGTAGTCGTGTGTAGTTGGTGTGTCTGCCAGGCTGGTCTCTGAGAGTGGTCCTCTTGCTTGGGGTTCCAGCTCAAGTCAGGACAGTCTTCTCCCTGTCTTCTCCCATATTTGTCCCAGCTCTTTAATCTTCTGTAGCCCATGTCAATATACCCATCGAGCCCTTAATCGAAATATAGACACAGGTCCCGCTTTCTGTATCTGTCTCCACAGTTAAACTCTTCCGAACCCCAGGCCTCTGGGTGTCACCAGGATGCCACATGCCAGCCAGGCATTCAAGTTCGTGAACTCTTCTTATTAGGTCTTCAGCCTTGGAGACAAAAGAGTGAAGAAGGGAATTTGTGTAGTTTCAGACACTTCAGCAGGGGCGTCTTGCCCAAACTAGTATGACGCAGTTGGGCTAAAATCCTTTATTCTTCTGTGATTAAAAAAAAAAAGGCTACTTCATATTGTTAGTAAATGCTGTCATAGTCATTTGGTTCAACAGATAACATTATGTCTTACAAGATATCCAAGGCAATTCTTTGAGCGGCAGCATTGAGGCTGGCAAGGTGGATCAGTGGGTTGACGTGCTTATCTCTAAGCTTGAAGAGTTGTGTCCTCAGAACATACGTGGTAGGTTGAGGGAGAGAACAACTACCACAAGTCAGTCCTGACCTCTACACAAGTACCATGCTGCGTGCCCTACCTAACCATAGACACACAGGTAAACAAATGTAAAAAGCAAGACAACAACAAAACCATCCCCCAAGAGTGGGCATTATAAAGACAAAATGTCAAGCCAATGACTTCTTTCTTAGGCTAGCTGGCACGAAGGACCTTGCCTGGACTGGCCTTTTGGGGACAAGGAGCCCTGGGGAGACCAGATGTATAAGGGTATCAGAGAAGGGCTAGTTTATGGGACTATGGTCTTGATGGGAAGAGGGGAGGAACAGTTAGGTCACCAGGTGAAAATGGGAAAATTCTAGAAAAAGGAATGCAAGAGAAAAAGGAACAGAAATGCATAAATAAAAATTTAAAAGACATATTTCTCTTAGTTTAAACGTTTTGCTTTAGCTTAAGGAATATGTTAAGACAAAGGATTCAGACTGATTTTTAAAAGTTCATACAAACTGGGTAAAGTGGATTACCGTAATCCCAGAATTTGGGGGTGGAGGCAAGGGCATCTGGGGCTCAAGGGAGTTGAAAGTTGGCCTGGGTTACCTGAGTTCCTGTCTTAAAAAACAAAATGAAGGAAAAGCAGAGAAGGGGAAGGAGGAGGAAGAGAGGGAGGAAGAGGAGGAGGGGGTAGTTTATGTAAAAGCACCCACCACATTCTCTGTGTTCATTGAAGTGCAGTTTTTCTCACTAGAATAATCAAGCGATCTTTTGCTTTCGTGTCCATTCTTCCTAAAGGGAAGCTGTTCTATGGATACCTGCCCGTTTCCTATATGCTACCGTGGGTTATGAGCTCTTAGGAGAAAATGCTTACCAAAGCGAACAGAAATTAGTATTGCTACTTTATCCCTCTTGGGTTCTGCGGAAGCTTTGCATTGAGACATCTTACATGCACCGTTTGATCTCTGCCTTATTTATTTTCATATCAGCACGAGTGTTTCTGGCTCCGGGTTGCCTCGGCAGGCAGATGTTGCCATGTCCAACAGAGACCCTGGCATGTGTCTTTCCATGTTGGCATGCTGACTTACCCTCGAAGGCTGAGAAACTATCCATGTGGGGGTGGGGAGGACAGGGGGAAAGGGTTGCCTTTCTCCTCCTACCTCCTGGTCCAATTACCCAATAAAGATTTATCATGCCTTTTGTCGAGGAGCCCTGTGACCTAAGTTTGCTCTTTGCCTCCATTCGGGTATCACAACCTATTTTAATGCATTCAGCTTTCCCTAATGAAACCCACATGTCTTAAATCAATAAAGCCATTGTTTAGCTTTCTTCTCTCTTTCCACAGTGCCTCTTGCCTGCTCTGTTTTGTTTTCATCCTTGTTTGTGGGAAATATGGCTCTTTATCTAGAATCTTCCCTTAACCCCCTCCTCCCTATGAGGTCTTTTTCTTATCAATTCTTTTTTAATGGTCATCAGTTTGTTGGCACAAGGCTATTAAATGCTTTTTAATGGACTGGCCCTAAAGGGGATTTCACTTTTTCAGATTTTCTTTCTTTTTCTTTTTTTGTCTTGTTGTTAATGGTTTGCTTTAGATAGGCTAAGAAAATAAGAGCGGAAAATTCAATGTCTTTATCCAATCTTTGTATATATACAGGACATGAAAAGCACCCTGTGTAAACTCGGCTTATTTTGAGTGCCTCCAGGCTCTCTTATCATACCATTAAACAAGACCAAAGCCCCCAAATCGCAGCAAGACCCTCTTTGGTGACTTTCTGCTTTGGATGAATCCAAAAACCCTCAGAAGGTCGCCTGATGCACAGTCAGGCCATTCTTGCAAGGAATGTTTATTTATCTCAAAATCCAGGACTTCAAAACAGAAACCTACCGAAGTCTCAGAGACAGTACAAAGGGATTTTCGTCTCCTTGAGTGGGTCTTTCTAGGTCTCTCCAAAAGCTTTCAGTAGCTCTCCAGTGGATGTGGATGAAGAGCTGACAGTACCTGCTCCGATTCTGCCAGGGATCCTCTCCTTCTCTGAGTTATCCTGGGAAAGTGGATAGACCGTCAGAAAGGAGAACTAGGCCACTGATGGTGATGATGGGTTCTATCTAGGCTACAGTGTTAGCATCGGATCATCTCATTCACCAAATTCTCTTGACCAAATGGGACCTAAAGGAGGCCGAACAAATGAAAGGCTGGCCTTCACCGCCAAGCTGCCTTCATGACCCCACTCTCCTCCTTCCTCGCTCTCCTCCTTGACTCTCTTGAGGCCTCTTGCCATGGCTTTTTCTCAGCTCAAGCTGAGTCCTAGCCAGCCATTGCCTCCTTTCCACTCAGCCTCCTTTCCTGAGCTCTTATTAAAATCATATCCTGGTTGTTAAAAACAAAAAACAAAACAATTTTCTGTAGTGAAAGCTCTATTGTTACCATTCTGGACGTCATGGGAGACGGAGAGCTGGAATCCAGTCCCCTGGCAGTGTAGAGGTCACCGGACGATTTTCAGGATGTCAAAACACCATTCTGACCCCCATGGTAGCCCCTCCACAGGGAAGCAGTGAAACATAGAAATGAACACAGATACCCTGCTTCTTCCCGGTGAGAAGCGGCGTGGTTCCCCAACCGTCCACATAGGTTCCTGGAGGACCCAGAGTTCTGCTCTGATCTCTGTGTCATGCTGATAGGTTCCTGTCTTCCTTATTCTTCCCTTAGATCCTTGCCTCGGGAAACACTTCCTCTTTCCTGTCTGGAATTATTCCTCTCTCACTTCTGTAAACTTCTGTAAGTCATTTCACAGCCCGATGTTGACGGGCTTCCTGCGGCTGGCCTTTCTTGGCCCTTTATTTCTTTGCTTTCTTTGCTTTGGGGAAGCGAGATGAAAGCAGACACAGATGGGAAGCTAAGTGTGGTTCCAGGGTGCCAAATGCCTCGTAAGAGGGGAACTCTGCTTGAAAGTGAAGAGGGTTTTCTGGAGGAGGGTTCCAGACAGTCTGCCTGTGGCTGGGGACAAAGTCTCCAGGCTAGTTTGGGGACTGGAGTCAGACTTGGAAAACTTTCCTGGATGCTCCACAGACTCCGCCTCAGACAGAGACCAGCTTTAGATGGTACTTGAAGCTAAGATGCTCTCTACCTCCCTCTCCCCCTTCTCCCTCTCCCCTCCTTGCCTCTCTGTGCTCTCACGAGCTCACACACTCGCAGTCATATAAGTTAGCATGCATATGGACAAAAAAAGGTTGATATGGAGTGTCTTTTCTTTTTTTCATTAAGAAATTTTTTTGTTCATTTTCCATACCAATCACAGATCCCCCTCTCCTCTCTCCTCTGGCCTCTTTGAGTGTCTTTCTCAATCACTGAACCTGCAGCTCACCAACTCAGCAAGACTTGCTGACCGGCAAGCACCAGGGTCTTCACCCTTGTGCACTAAGCGCTTCCCTGGGGGAGCCAGTTCCCCAGCTCCTGAGGCCAAGGCGTCCTCACTCTGTCCTTCATTCTAGCAGATCCCTCACACTCTCTACCACTGACTGAGGCAGACAAGGAACCGGGGTACTCTGAGGATTGCCAGAGATGCACGGACATTTAAGAACTGGAGGTCTAGCAGAGCTGGGGTGACACATTGTTTTCGCCCTGAGTTAACTGACTGGGTAGCACCTGCTGTGGTGGCTGTCACTCTGGAGCTATACACAGGTCTCAGCCACCTTCATGGAAAGCAGGTTGTGTGTGAAAAAATGATGGGGTGGGGGCTTATTGTCTCTGTTTGGTTTCTATTGCTCTGAGGACACATCATGACCTAGGTAATACTTATAACGAAAACATTTAACTGCAGGGACTTGCTCACACTTCAGAGGTCCAGTCCATCATGGTGGAGAGCATGGCGGCGTGCAGGCAGATGGGGTGCTGGAGCTGAGAGTCCTACATCTTGACTCAGAGGCAACAGGAAGTCCACTAACTGTTACACCGAGTGAAGCTTGAGAACGAGACCTCAGAGCCCTCCCCCACAGGGACACACTTCCAACAGAAGGTGTGGCCCCAGATTAAAGGTGTGCTGTGTTGGGTAGCCATTCCAGGTTTGATCTGGAAGTTCCAACCCCCATTGAAGCTTCGGTAACTGTCACACCTACGAGGCGGGGCCGAGAGAGGACCCTGAAGACACGAGATCCGGATGGGTCGGCTCTCTTGGTTCCTGGACCCTGAATACTGGAGGTAGACTGAGCAGAGTTCTCCAGAGAACACCGCCGGACTGCGCTACACCTTTCCCAGACGCTCTAGCCTATCCCTTCACTTATAAGTTACCCCACAAAATAAACCTCCCTTTTAACTACGTGGAGTGGCCTTAATAATTTCACCAATAGTGTGCCCTCCAGCCTCAAGGTCTGGATTAAAGGCATGTGTCATCCAGACTCCTCCAGCAAAACCACACATCCTCCAACAATGCCACACCTCCTAATAGTGCCACTCCCTGTGAACTTACGGGGGCCTAATACAGTCAAACTACCACAGGGGTGTTTTCTTTAGTGAAAAGCAAAAAACGCTTTATCCCTATGGCTGCGTCCCACTACCAGAAGGATGCCCCATCTTTTAGCTTCTTTAGACCGCACTATCGTCTACAAAGGCTGTCTCCCAGAGCCTGGAAACCAAACTCAAAACAAACAAACCTCGTAAAGTTTTAAGTACCTTCATGCTGTTGTCTTCAGCTCTGTTCATAACCGTCCTGGGCTGCATGGAGCCCACAACCCACAGCTTGGACACTCCTAGAAGAGCTATCTGGGGCACTGTGCTAACAAAGGTGCTGAGGCCTTGCTGTGACCTGCAAGAAGAGGGTGGTGGGCGTGGCGTGGGAAAGGAGAGTAGCTGCAAGACTTGGGGGCCTTTGGGCCTTACAACTTCTAGAACAAGAGGAAGAAGGAATTGGCATTCCTTTCCCAGCATGCCTAAGGGGGCGAGTGTAAGCCTGTCCCCGCTGGCCTGTCTCTTCCAGCTCTTTTGGCCCCTCCCGGTCCTGATAATGCTGTCTGACCTTGTAAACTCACTAGAGAAGAAGAGAAGAAATGACTTGGGGCGAAGCGACTCAGGAAAGAAGGGAACACATTGCTCTCAGCTCACGGGAGGAAGGTGGGTGTCCTCAGACTCTCTCTTACTGATTTTGGAAGAGTGCCTGCCTCCCGTGACAGTACCTCAAGTCGGCAGCACAAAGTGCCTGAGAAATGCTTATCTGTGGACTCAATGTGTTAACAACACAGACAGAAGACTTGGAATATCGTCCTGACTGGATTCAGTGTTGTAACACAGACAGAAGACTTGGAATATCGTCCTGACTGGATTCAGTGTGGTAACACAGACAGAAGACTTGGAATATTGTCCTGACTCCACACCGGTCAGCTACTGTCATATAATTGCTCTCAATGCAGTCTCTCCATTTCCCTCCAGGAAGACCTTCTCCTGTGGTGGCTCAAGGCTGTACATTCCTGAAGATTCCGTGTTGTCTCGAAGCATGTCAGAGCTCATGACTCACCAGGTAATAGTGGCACCACAAGATCTGAGCACAATAAATCTTGACGGAATCTTGACAGTCGCCTTCTAGTTTCTATATTGAATTCCGATCACGGAGCCAAATGAAGGTGAGTGAGGAAAGGCTGTGTTCTGCGATGGTGGCGGGTTTGATGGACAGCCTACGTGTGCTTATCATTCACCCTTGACAGCAGCCAACCCGCAGAGTGAAGGTAGGTGCCCTCAACAGACAACAGTGAGGGGAAATGCGCTGTAGACAAAAAGGAGTACTGCTCAGCCAGAAAGAAGAAAAGTACGTCATTTGCAGGAACATGGTAGAAGTGGAGATCACCCTGGTAAGCAAAATCAGCCAGTGTCGCAAAGGTAAGTCTCATACATAAGAGGTAGGGGAAAGACGAAAGGGGACAAAAGTCTTCATTTTCAGTTTAATTGAAAGAAAAGACTATTAGGGATGAGGGGGAGGGGACTGGAGGAAAAGAGTAATAGAAGAGGGGATAAGATCAAAACCCATTCTCTCTACATGTGCGGGAATGTCATAATGACATTTAGCTTTGTATAATTAATAAATGTTATAACAGAGAGGAAAGGAAAGAGGAAAAAACATCTTGAAAAAAACCACATGAAGAGAATGAGTGCTGTGTGGACTTCCTGCTTCATACTCATGCCCCCTGACCTCCCCACCCACCTTTCCTGCTGATATCATCGCCTTGGGTTCTACCCAGGAAGAATCCAGGCCTCACTCTTTAAGCTCATGAGTTCCCTCCTTCCCAGGGAGAAGCACAGGTGAGGCCCTGAGTTTATCTGGTTCTGGGGATGGAATCCGGCAGGAATGCCTGGTGTATGGGACCACTTGGCAGTGTTTACATTTTGCTAGAGAGAAGTATTAACTGAGATTATGGGGAGAAATGCAGTGCATATTTTAGCTTGCAGACTCTTTCATTCTCCGGTAGTGTTTTGGAAAACTGGAGCTAGAGTGTAGGTAGTTGATGATTCAGCGAGAGCCGTCTCCTTCTCCATGCATCTCAGGACCAGAGGTGGGTAGTCCACTGTCCCCCACAGAGCTTGCTTCCTGACTGCTGAATAATCTTCATAGTTTCTCTGTCTAAGCTAAACGCTGTGGGTGCTGCTCCTCAGTGGAAACAGGATCAGTTGGCGACTGCTCCTGACAGAGAGCAAAGAACTCCCTGAGAACGTAGCTCACTGCAGCAGCCCCCACAGCCCAGCTCTGGGACTTGGCCGGAGTCTTGCACTTCAAAGAAGCTAGGGGCACCAAGCCTGTACCTGCTTCCTGTCACTGCAGCGTGTGTGACAAAACCTGTGTTTAACTTGGGTGAGCGTCAGAACATTCCAACTAAGAGCCTGCGCAGAAGGTCCACATGTGAACCCTGTGTCACGCTCCCAGCCCTGAACAGTTTCCAGTGGGGCCTACAAAATCACTGCCATGCGGACACAAAGGCCACGCCTGGGGTTGAAACGAACTATTTATCCACTTACTAAACCGGGACAGTTACTCTCATGGACAGGGCTAACACCCAGAACTGCTGGGTCCAAATTCTGAATAGCCTCATTGTATTCAGTGTTTTCCAGAGCATGAATCTTTCCCAGCTTTGTGAAAATACAAAGATGGGTTTAAATTCAGAATGGATTCTGTGATATCTCTTCACAGTGTGTGCAATATACATCTAATCCAGAATGTCTTGTCAATGCAACAAAACTTATCACTATACCTCTAATGCACTGTCTTCTTATTGGGATGATTTTTCAGTTGTTCTTTTCTTTTTAAGACTTATTTATTTTAGATATGTCTGCATGCAGACAAAACATCCACACAAGAAGACAGACAGACAGATAGATAGACAGACAGACAGACAGATAGATAGAAGATAGATAGATAGATAGATAGATGATAGATAGACAGATAGATAAATAGATATTTTTAAAAAAGAAGTGAGCTTACATTCCATCTACTACTTCTTCAGGTCCCTTGCAAGGAAGGTGAAGGTCAAGTCAGATGCTAGACACTGGTAATGTAACCCCTTGAGTAGTTTTGTTTGTTTCTCTTAGACATCTGCTCTACCCACTGTCCCCTAGAAGGGTCACCCTCACCTGCATGTCATTACACATTGTCGCCGGCACTCCAGATGTGGGGTCTGGATCTGTCACTGGTCAATAATCCCAACAGTTCCTGCTCTTCCTAGGGTCTTGATGTCCCACCCTGGGTAAGCTGCCCTTCCTTCCTATTCCCGGTGTTCTGAGCTGGAGGAAACGGAGATGTCCTGAGACTATGTGCTAAAGGTCCTCCTCTGTCTGCTGACGAAACCACAAACAGGGTGAAGGTGTAAAGATGAGCTTCTTCCGTCACTCACAGAAGAGAAACTGTGGCCTGTGTTAGACTGAAGGAGTCCTTTCCTGTCTTGATATGATCCCTGTCACCCTTCTTGTCTAATGAATATTAGGAAGGTGCTGGTAGTCGTAGTTCAAAGACAAGGTGCTAAACAAGTTACCCTTCAGCTGAGAACTTAATTAGCAGAGTTATTAGCATCACACATTGGTAACATGATGGGGGACCCTCCCATCTTGGGAACAGAAGGCATTTCTTGCTCTCATTTTCCCCCAAGGAGGCCTTCCAGCCTTGTGTCTTAGTCTGTGTGTTGGGAGTCAGGGAGTCTCTGGAGAGGGTGTGGTCCGTTTCTTTTGTCCATGGACAGCCAGTTGTTCTAGTAGCCTTTGTTAATAGTCATGTTTACTAAATAGAGTTCATCATTAGTCAACCCAGTGTGGAGGATTTGTGTGAGTCTGCCTCCAAGTTCTCTGTTCTATCCAATTGCTAGCTACCTGATTAGTATTAGAGAACCTTACTTCATAAGAAATATATAGGCTAGGGATATAGCTTACATGGTAGGGTACTCGCCTAGCATGCGTGATGCCCTGGGTTTGTTCCCCAACACTGCGTTGAACTGTCCGTGGTGGTGCATTGTGCACACCTGTAATTCCAGAATTTAGGAGCTGAAGGCAGAAGGCTCAGAAATTCGAAGTCATCCTCAGCTACATAACGAACATATAATATTGTCTGTTAATATTTGTGGTGGTTTGAAAAAAATGGCCTCCAAAGGGAGGGGCACTACTAGGGGGTGTGGCTTTGTTGGAGTAGGTGTGGCCTTGTTGGAGGAAGTGTGTCACTGTGGAGGCGGGCTTTGAGGTCTCATCTATGCTCAAGCCATGCCCAGTGTCTCAGACCACTTCCTGTTGCCTGTGAGTCAAGATGTAAGAACTCTCAGCTCCTTCTCTAGCACCAGGTCTGCCTGTGTGCTGCCTTGCTTCCTGCCATGATGAAAATGGACTAAATCTTTGAGCTGTAAGCAAGCCACCACGATTAAATGTTTTTCCTTTATGAGGATTGCCTTGGTCATGGTGTCTCTTCACAGCAATGGAAACCCTAACCAAGACAATATTATATCATTAGTCTCAAAATCAAGTTGTGAATCTACCCACCTTGTTCTTTTTCATTTAGGCTTATTTATTTTATTTCATGTATATGTTTTTACCTGTATGTATGTATTCATGTATGTGTACCAATGTGTGCCTGTGCCTGCAGAGGTCAGAAGAAGGCATTCGATCCTCTGGAAATGGATATACCAATGGTTATGAGCCTCTGTGTGGGCACTGGGAATAGACCTTGGCTCCTCTGGAAGAGTATCAAAGTGCTCTCAACCACTGAGTTATTTCTTCACCCACCTCTTATTCACTTTTTGGCTATTCTAGTTCCTTCTCCTTTTCATACAAGTTTCAGAAAAATATATTTTGTCTATATCAACAAACCTTTTCCTGATATGTTAGAAACTGCACAAAACCTATATATCATCAATTCAGACAGGACGGGTACCTTTTCTAGGTGAATCTTCCAGACTTCAACGTTTGTTTTCTCCCTGAGGTTGGGTCCTTTTTGGTTTCCTCATTAGGATTGTGTCACTCTTGGCCTAGAGAATCTACTCCTGATTTGCTGGATTCAGACTTAAGTGCTTCATTTTTGTCATTATAAATAATATATTTATTTGTTTGTTCATTCATTCATTCATTCATTCATTCATTCATTTTGTGAGACAGAGTCTCACTCTGTAGCCCTGGCTGTACTCAAACTCACAGGGATCCACCTGCCTCTATTTCCCAAGCCCTGGGATGAAAGGTGTGTGCCACTGTGCGTGGCTCTGCTTTACATTTTTTAGAGAAAATTTTGTGAGGGATAAGTGAGGTGCACAGCACAATGCAAGGCACCTGTAAAGATGTTAGAAAATGGCACTGGAGCAAATCAATTCAGCTGTGGTTTCACCATGGCCTTTTTTTATGTGACAGCAGCAGCTAAAATCTACTCCTCCCCAAGCCCTAACATAGTCCAATTTTGTTAACTGCAGTCTTCATACATCAGTCTCCCATTTTCATCCTTCACATCTGTTACTTGGAGTCATTTGATCTACACCTCCCTCTTCTATTCTCTGTCTCTAATAGCTGACTTTTAACAGAAAGATTCACATTTACATGAGAACATGTGATCATTTTCTATTCTAGCTTATCTCACTTAGCACAGTATCTTCTAGGCCTTTCCACGTGGTGGCAAATGGCAATGATTTCCTTCATTTAAGGCTAAATAATATTTCTGTCTCTGTCTTTGTCTCTGCCCCACTCCTCTTTTCTTTCTGTGTTTGTGTGTGTGTGTATTTTTATTTATCCATTTTATCTTTTATCCATTCATTCATTAGTAGATATTTAGGTTGTTTATATTAGCTATTGAAAATAAAGCTAAATGGAAGTAGGAAGGAGGAAATCTTTTGGATTATGAATTAATTTCATTTGGGTATATACCTAGAAGAGAGACTTCTGGGTAACTTGACAGTTCTAGTTTTAACTCTGTTTAGGAACTACTATCACATTTTAACAGTCGATGCACCAATCTACATTTCCAGCCATAGTAGGCAAGGCTCCTTTTTCTTTTCTTTCTTTTTTTTTTTTTTTTTTGGTTTTTCGAGACAGGGTTTCTCTGTGTAGCTTTGCGCCTTTCCTGGAACTCACTTGGTAGCCCAGGCTGACCTCGAACTCACAGAGATCCGCCTGCCTCTGCCTCCCGAGAGCTGGGATTAAAGATGTGCGCCACCACCGCCCGGCAAGGCTCCTTTTTCTTTGCACCTTCACCTAAATTTGTTATTTTGCTGTCTCTGATAAGAGCTACTTGAACAGTTGTGGAGGGCTAGCCATGGTGGTTCTAATTTGTATTAAGTCTTTAATTTCAGTGCATCTGTGTTTGTGGCTGACCTATAAAGATATAATTGGGTTTATTATGTAATCCTGTGCTTGTGACCTTGTTGAGCTCACTCATCATCTCTAAGGCTTTGAGGGATGTTCTTTATGGAATCTCATATATGGTCCGTTATGCCATCTGCAGACAGGGATGGCTTTGATTCTTCCTTTTCAATCACCGTGTCTCGTCCATTCTTTTCTTTTTTCTTCTCTTCTCCTTTCTTGTCTTAATGAACTGGATAGTGCCTACAACACTGTGTTTAATTTGAGTTGTGGGTTCAAACATTGTTCTCTTATTCCTATTATTAGATAAAAAGTTTTCAGTACTTATATATGATCTAATGTACCAGTTAAAATATAGGGGAGGTGGGATGAATTAAAAATATGACCCAACCATATGTCTTCCACCAGAAACTCAGTTCACTATAATGATACAGGTAGGTTGGAAATAAAACGATAGAATAATATATATCTTGAAAATTATAATCAAAAGAACATATCAATGTCTGATAGTTATGAAATAAAGTAGACTTCTAAAGAAGGAAAACTATCAGAGACAGATAAAACTTTTAACGTAATTATCAAAGGGTCAGTCCACTAAGAAGACATAACAGTCTACTGTGGTTGAGTTTCCAAGTGTCTTGAGAGTTTCTTCTAACCTGCATTATTATTCTAGTTGGCTTCCACTGTGGTCAGAGAAAATTCTCTGTAGGACTTCAGGTATTTTTGGTTTATCAAGTTTTGTTTTTGCTTTGGTGTGTGTGTGTGTCCTAGGATACAATCTATCTTGTTACATGTTCTGTAGGGACTTGTAAAGAATGTGCGTACTATTGCTGTTCCATGGCACTACTATGGTCCAGGAAGTCCAACTCCCACTCAGTTTTTTTGCCTTCACTGAGATGTGGGATTGGGATGGGAGGGAGTAAAGAGGAAGGAAGGTTGAGTACTATAATGCAGTGAAGATAGAAATCTTTTCTGGTAGGTGGGGCTGTGGTGTTTGACTGGAATCGAGGAATTACTGTTTAGAAAAACTAGTTTTACTAGACTGCTCTTTTCTTGGCCTTCAAGACTACCGACAGGAGGATTTTTATAGAAATTTCCCATATCCATGCATTTTCCATTGCTTATTTCTTCAGTTCCACACCCTGGATGCAAGAGTCGAAAGGTCCCATGCACCCACCACTGTTGTTCTTTGTGTCTCTTCCTGATTTATCCTGTTCCCCGCCACTCAGTGTGGTCTTCACGAGCATGTTAACGTGCAGAGATACTTGCCTATCTGGCTATCATTTGCTCACTTGCCCACCTCTTTCTTCCTTTTTATGAGTCCCCACATCAGGCCAAACAGTGACATCCCTTTGGAGAAACCAGTGCAGCTGTGATGTTGCTTGAGGTACTGTGGGTTTGTGAAACTCTGCCTCTCCATCCTTCCTATATTCTCCTTCCAGACAGTGGGCCTCTCATGTTTATCCGGGGTGATTTGATTTTGGAGTGTGTTCTGGGTCCAGCATGTCAAATACCTCTGGGAACTGTAGTTTGGACACAGACAGACTAAGGGTCAAGTTCAGGTTATCTAGGTGAAGTAGGCACAGCTGTTGAGAATCAAGAGTTGGGATGTGAATGGTGTCAACCAGAGGAGCCCGCTTTAGTTTCTAGAGCTACTGTCATGAAGTACCACAGACTGGGTTACTTGAGCAACATTTTTTTTTTTTTGCTCATAGTTATAGAGATTATCAGTCTCAGACTAAGAAATGGGCAAGTGTGGCCACCCTCAGGTTTAGTTTCTACTGAGGCCTCTCTCCTTGGCTTGGACATGGCTGTCTCCTCCTGGTGTCTTTACATGGCTTGCCTGATTTTGACATATGAATTTCAGGGTGGGGCACAATTTGTCCTGCAACACTTCTCAAATGGCCACAGTATGGGGTTTGAAACTGGCCAGGCATTTATTTGGTGGGGCAAGCCCCCCTGCCACCATTTCAAACTTCAGCCCCTCCCCCCACTCCCCCCCACCATCTGTGATTTCAGTTGATTCAATTTCATTTGCCTGCAGTCAACCACAGTCTGAAAGTACTGGGTAGAAAGTTCCAGAAACAAACAAAAAATTATGCCTTAAGTTGTACATGGTTCTGAAATTTGGGGCCGTCCCCTGCCTATCGCTGTAAGTAAACCATCCATTTGTTCAATGTATCTGTGTACCATAAGCCACCATCCACTAGTCACTTAGTGGCCATCTCAGTTATCAACTGGAGTGTTGCAGGACAGGAGTGCTTGCATTCCAGCGATCTTTATTTTAGTAATAATGATCTCAAAATGTAAGTACAGTGATGCTGACAATTTTATTGTATCATTGTAACTGTTCCATTCTATCACCATTGCCCTCTTATTGTGCCTAGCTTGTCAATTTTATCATAGATCTAATACATATATTTTATATATATATGTATATACATATATATAATGCATATATGTAGGGCTCAGTGCCATCCAAGATTTCAGTCATCCATCTGGGAGTCTTGGAATATATAGCTCATGATGAAGAGGGGTCTGTTCTATAACCTTGCTATTTACCTTTTCTGAACCCATGTCCTTTTCAAACTAAGCCAAATAAGCCTTCCTGAGTGCTTTAGGAACTTCTAATAGAAAGTGTGTCCAAGGCGTCTCGAACACTGTAAGCTTTGAATAATGTCATGCTCTCATGTCACAGCATCTCTGCATTATCACTAAAGGGAAATTCAGCCTTTGCTTAAGCTCCTCTAAAATGAACACCATGCAGAACTAACCCAAGACTCAGATGCTGAGCAAGCACAGTGCAGCCGGGAAGTCCCAGGTTGGCTCCAGAGCAGCTTTATCTAATGGAGTTTGAATGGAGCCAGGCTCGTCAGAGAGATCAAGAAAATCCTAATAAAGTCCAAGACTCAGAGGAGAAAAATCCACCCCAGAGGTTGGAGTGGCAAGAATGAGCACTGGGTTAGGACAGGTAGAATGGTGGCAGTCTGTATTTTTGTGGCAAGACAGAGCTTTGGGGGGCATTCTGAGATCATCTGTTAAGTGTCTGGGTGTCTCGGGGGAGGGGAGTCACAATCACTGTGAATTACAGGCACTCCTCCAAATGAATTAATGCTTTGGACCAATCAGACCCTTGATAATAAATTGAGTTGGCCTGAATTGTCACCCAGACTTGATCATACCTAGAGACTCACCGGATTGCTGGTTTCCTAATAGAATGCAACACACATCATTACAACCCTTTGAAAGGAGTACATGGCTCTTAGTCTTTCTCCCATAAAGTTCTGATGAGCTCTATTAGCCTTCCTGGAACTAAGTCTACCACAGCAATGGAAAAATCATACCCACCTGCTTAATTCACCTCCTCTGCTAGGCATCCTGGGACCTTGGTCGGTCACTTAAACATTCTGAGTGTTGAATTTCCTGTCCATCAAAAGATAGCAGACATCCTCTCTTGGCTAGATTGTCACAAGAACATGCTAACAAAGAAGGGCTCAGCCCAGTGCTGGCTACTTGAGCATGGATGACTTCTCCGTGGTCTAATGGTGATACTGTTCAGCATCCCCCATACGTGTGTGTGTGTGTGTGTGTGTGTGTGTGTGTGTGTGTGTGTGTGTGTGTGCTGTATTTGTGTGATGCATATGGGTAAATGTGTGGGTATGAACACTCATGGCCCTTGCAGAGACCATAGGAAAACATCAGGGACTTTCTGTCACTCTCTGCCTCATGACCTCAAGACAGGGTCTCTCACTAAACTGGTGTTAGCTGTTTCTGCTCGGCTGGGAGACCAAAGCGCTCTTGAGGAGTCCTGTCTCGGCCCTCAATGCTAGAGTTACAGGCATGCATAGCCACGCCCGACCTTTTATGTGGGCACTGAGGATTTGAACTCAGGGCCCATGCTTGTACAGTGAGCCCTCTTGACCATAAGCCATTTCCTTATCTCCTTTCCCGACATCGTGAGAGACCCTGAGCTTTGGCCTCTTCTGTGCTTACCATTCTATCTCCAAGCCCTGCGAGCAGTTCTCGGTCTATAACAGCTTGCTAGATTTGTGGAATAATTGAGTGACTGACCTCTTTGGTGCCCACAGACGTTTTGGAGAAAGGCTCCGCTACAGTGCTTCAGGCTGGCAAAGGCTCCAGCGGCTGCTGTATAATGCTCTCTGACCTCTCCGTTCACCGTGTCTCTCTGTTATTGCTATCAGTTCTCATCAGGGTTTTCCATTCAGGGCTGGACAGAAGGCCCCTGAGGTATACAACCCTGGACCTGCGTTTTATAAGAGTTGTTCTTTCACATGATCTCCACTTCCTGCCTCTGTGGGGGAAGGGAAATAATGGCCCATATCAACTTAGTATTGGTTAATCTCTGAAAGGAAGATTTACCCTGCTCATCAAGTTGAGCATCGCTGACATTAAAATGGGCCTTTACAATCTTCCTTTTTCTTTCTCTCTGCTGCTGGGGATTGAACCCAGAACCTCGGCTTGTAGACTCGATCCCTTCCCCCATTTCTTTTCATTTTTGAGACAGGCTTTTGCTAGGTTGCTTAGGCTGACCTCCGACTCACAATGCACCCCAAATCCTGGGATTTCAGTCATGCACCCCTTACCCAGCTAATTCTCCAGTTTTGATGCACTAAATAAAATTTCCTGAGCTGCTGTGGATATTGCTCTATATATAAATAAAACACTGGTTGGCAAGTGGCCAGGCAGGAAGTAGGTGGGACAAGGAGAGAGGAGAATTCTGGGAAGCGGAAGGCTGAGGGGAGAGACACTGCAGCCACCGCCAGGAGAAGAGCATGTAAAGACGCTGAGAAGCCACCAGCCACGTGGCAAGGTATAGATTTATAAAAATGGGTTAATTTAAGATAAAAGAACAGTTAGCAAGAAGCCTGCCACGGCCATACAGTTTATAAATGATATAAGCGTCTGAGTGATTATTTTATAAGTGGATTGAGGGACTGCGGGGCTTGGGGAACCTGGAGAGAAGCCCTCAAGCTACAAATGGCGCCCAACGGCTCGAGTTTCCACCTTAAACCTGAGAATATTTAATAACCAATTCTAAACAGAGCCAAAACCAGGTTCCTGTTTCTTGTCTCATATGAGCAGCTAGACGCCGCAAAACGCGGGTTTGAACACTGGCGGGTTCCTGGCGTGTGCGTTTGACCGGTAGTATGGCGGGAATGAGGGGTCTGCCAGAGGCACATTATGCTGTGTAGTAGATTTAGTCTTTACTAGTATTTAAAAAAAAAAAAAAAAAAAAAAAAGGTTTCTGGGCTACATGCTGCTTTGATAAAAGCTTAGACCCACTATTTCTGAGACTTGATGACTCCCAGAGCTGGCGGAAAAACGTACCACTGCCATGTTGGGAAGCTGAAGTGGGCGGAGCCAGCAGCCACAGCGCTGTTTCAGGCTTAGAAGGATGCAGTTTAAAGCAATAGGCTCACAAAAAGACTGATTCAGATAACATCGTTTACAATGTGTGTAAAATATACGTAGGCTTCAAAGAGACAAAAAAATTAATGTAAAAAGCCACGTAAAGATGAATATTACACATACAATCTGGATTATGTTCTCTTTGATATTTGTAACTGAAGAAAAACATTTGATTACAAAAGCTGTTGAGTTATGCCAAAATGTATATTTTAAAGGTACTTTGACTTCAAAATTTGGATTTAAGGATATGTTACTTTGGAAAAGAGGTTTTGCTTTTGTTTCCACAGAAAGCCAGAGGCTGTGGATTTGTTCCAGATTAAGATACATCAGGTTTCACCAGCCAAGACCCCCTGAAAAGCCTCCGGTGACACCATGGCCCAGATGATCCAACATCCAGAGCAGTTTCAAGGCAACTGGTTCACACAATACAGCCTCACGGACTACCCCATAGGCCTAAAAATTTTCTTTGCATCCCCATAAGATACAGCGCCCCCCTCCAGCAGGAAGTAGTAAGAGATGCTACGCCCAAATTCCCAAATATACCAAGCTGGCTTTAGAGGTGGAATTGGCTCACTCCCCCTCTAAACCCAGACATATTGCTTAAAAAAAAAAAAAAATTGGTTAAGAGATTCTTCTGTCCCAAATCAGAAGAGCCCTCTGGTGTGGGACAGAGAAAAACCAATATTTTTATTTAAAACAGGTTGATTATAAATGTGATCTCTTTCTAAAAAAGAAAAGGGGATATGATATAGATATATAGGAGAATGTGGAGATGATGAGATAAAAGGGTAGATTAATGAACCTGCTTTTAAAGAAAACTTGTTTGAAATGTCTTACATTGGTATAGATTTTAGTTCATGTTTAAAATGTTTTACATTGGTATAAATTTTAGTTTATTGATACAAACTTTAAGTTAATTTTGTTATACTATATATATGTTTCTATTCTTGTTTGAGGTATTATGTTTATGTAACTCATTTAAAATTGTAATGGATAATTAAAAATAGATTAATAATTAGTCATCTATGATAATCATATTTGTAGCCATGTTAGTTAAGTCTTCTAGGTATACATAGATATATTTCAGATAGATAGGTAATCTTCAAACACTTCATAGACCTGGAAAATATGGCATTTAAATAACTTAGAATTCTGTTGACGTGAGACACAATTGCTCCTGGCTGCACCAATTGATCCCGAGAGAATGTTGGGCTTCTAAGACATTTCCATTTGGAAGTTTGTCTTTTGGCACAAAATGGCCTACTGGGCAAAGAACTGCCCTTGCCTTGATGGCTGACAGTACAAATGCAATGCTCTCCTTTCTGGACAAGCGGGACACAAGGAAAGCGACCACTGTACTCTGCCAAGACAGGGTAAGATGGTCTTTCAGAAATCCTGCTTCTGAAAATGGTCTGTCAGATACTCTAGGCCTATAGCCAATTTGAATGCACCAACAATGCTGAGAAACATTAGGTGACTGTCCAGGCTGCCAGCTGTCTTGGTCTACTCTTGCAAGATTCCCGAAAGTTGCTTGCATCCATCTACCATTTCTCAGGGACCATTATGTTCCTTCTCAGGTCTTTGATGTGGTTGAAAACTAGATAGTTGTAATTTCCTCAGTTATGATAAAAGATAAGTTAGATATAAAACCTTAAACTCACAAATATAAGATAGATAGGACATCTTCTTTAATATTGTAACTATAATTCTTGCTCGGTAATTGTCTTGTTATATGTAATTTTACCATGTTAAAGTTAAAACCTTCCTTTTTAAAAAAAGAAGAAAAGGGGAAGTGCTGTGGATATTGCTCTATATATAAATAAAACACTGGTTGGCAAGTGGCCAGGCAGGAAGTAGGTGGGACAAGGAGAGAGGAGAATTCTGGGAAGCGGAAGGCTGAGGGGAGAGACACTGCAGCCACCGCCAGGAGAAGAGCATGTAAAGACGCTGAGAAGCCACCAGCCACGTGGCAAGGTATAGATTTATAAAAATGGGTTAATTTAAGATAAAAGAACAGTTAGCAAGAAGCCTGCCACGGCCATACAGTTTATAAATGATATAAGCGTCTGAGTGATTATTTTATAAGTGGATTGTGGGACTGCGGGGCTTGGGGAACCTGGAGAGAAGCCCTCCAGCTACACTGAGCACTCGGTTAACACACCTCCCCCACCCCCCTTATTTCCATCAGGATAGTAAAGATGATGTCAAGCAAAGTCTTGCACTGGCTTGGCTAATCTCGTTTTTTTCCCCATTATATTTACAACAACCTGATCCCTGGTTCCCACACGTCTTCTGAATATCCCACTGACCATAGCTTTACTCAGAAAGAGTAAACCTCAGAAGTGCATTGTGGAGCTCCCAAACCTGAGTGCCAGCAGGGCCGCAGTTGGAGCAGGAATGAAAAACAACTGCACCATAGTAACCAGCCATCATTCTGTCTGTCTGCTGCCCAAGAGGGATCTGAAAATAGTCTAAATTCAACTTTAAAATCCACTGCTCTGTGAAGGGCTTGTAACACTTGGCAGCCCTGGAAGGCTGCCTGAGAAACAGGACTGCAATTTAGACTACTGGTGTCCAGCTGTAAGCCTCCTCAGAGGGGAACAAGCCACCCATTCATAGGGCTGTTGTGAAATTTCCTTCCCAGCAGCCCTTGCAGCCAAGGAGGCATATACCTGGAGGAACGGTACTTGGGAATTTTGCTCTTCCCAACGCGGTGCTCCCGCACCATTATTTGATTGTAAATTGCCTCATCTCTTTCTCCTGCTTAACACTCTTTTGCTCCAGCCTCTCAGGCCCACAGCTTCTCCATCTTTCAGTTTTTCCTCCTTCAGTCCTAAGGTTGGACGACTGGGCATGAGCCAGAGCTCATTGTCTGGAATTTTTAAAAACAGTTAGTAGAGGAGCTGTGCATAAATTGCTAGACAAACCAGCCCACTTTGGAGAAAGGAAACAAGTGCCATTAATAATTAGAGTGGGGAGGAGTGACTGGGATGGAGTGGGGTCCTCCTGGGCAGGCGATAATGCCGTGTCAGCAGGGTGGGGCTGGCTGCACCATACGGGGCTAAAAATGCATCAGAGAAGGCTCAGCGTGTAGTAATGCCGGCCTCAACATCACTCTGTAGTTACACTTGATTGTGGTGTTAGATTTTGTTCTCCACCTTGACCAGAGCACAGTCAATGGAGATTAAAATGGGGTTAGTGGTGGGCTGGGTCTCTTTTTGCTTATTCTTTAGTCTGTGATCATTCTTTGTGTTCTGTGACTAAAACACGGCACGTTCATCAGTCAGGTGGCTCAGCCCATTAGGTCACTAGTTTGAACTGGGACGTTAGATTGTAAGATTCCAGTCTCATAAATACTATTTCCTACTTGATTCTCATTTTATATCATTTAGCACATCGCTGCTTTTAAACAGAGCGTCCTCAGGGACTCAGCACGTAAATGGCATTGCCATTCTTCATAGCTCCCTTAGGTAGTGTCCATTTTGTACTTTTTCTTCAAACTAGATATCCAGTTAATACAGCTTACCAAGAAACATAATTTTTTCAAAATTCAATAGGTAGTTCTTGTACAACAATGTGTGTGAGAAACCTTAAGAAATCAATTTAAAGGAGAATGCGTTTACATGTGTAAGCGCTTGGGCCCCACCGCACTAGGAGGCGTGATGAATTAGTCAGAGCCCGAGTCTGTACAGAATGGCTGGAATATAATAGCTCTCACATGCAGCCCGGTGCAGCTGGGCTTCCCGGTGACTCAAGTCCCTTCAGAGGTGTAGACATTGGTATTGTGATTTTTCAAAAGGTGAACAACTCTTGGTAAAGCTCCAAGTCAAACAAAGCACACTTTTACACGGACTTGAGACAGCTGCATTCTGGGAAAACTTTCGGTGAACATGCGATGCCCTACAAAAGTTGCTTTGCCGTGTTATGAAATACAGAGTCAGAACCTATGGCTGCATGACAAAAGGGCATTTTTCACCTAGACGAATAGCTCGTGGCACCATCAGAGGTCATATGAGACTTTGCGTGGTTGTCCTCTTACTCAGCAAACACCGACAACAACCTTTAATGATGATGACAAGGGTCTATGCATTTCAAACATCCCTGAGAATGGTGGAGCAACCCTTGCCCTGGCAGAAAACAGCACACTGAGACCACGCTGACGCTCTTGGGTGTCAGGAACAACACCCCTCATTACTGAATGCCCACAGCGGATGTGCTCCTCTTCCCTGGGGCAAGGAGAGGCAGAAGGAGGCAGAGAAAGCCTGGAAACCAGTGGGCGCTGCCTTGGGCAGCCCTCTTGCTGAGTCTGATGCCTCGATTTCTCAGCCTGTGTGTGGTTTTTTATTTTTAATTAATTAGTTTGTTTGTTTGTTTGTTTTTTGAGACAGGGTTTCTCTGTGTAGTTTTGGTGCCTGTCCTGGATCTCGCTCTGTAGCCCAGGCTGGCCTCGAACTCACAGAGATCTGCCTGGCTCTGCCTCCCGAGTGCTGGGATTAAAGGCGTGCGCCACCACCGCCTGGCTTGTGGTTTTTATTTTGTCGACTCCCACTACGTGTGAAAACGGTAGTCGTTTCTGGCAGTTACAGAGACTCGGATTTCCTTCTAGGCCTCGGGTAGTGAGAAGTCTAAAATAGACGTGGAACTAAAATAGAACAAGGGTTCTTAGCTCAGTCTCTGTATTGTGCTTCAGTGGTGCCCTCAGCCTTTGGGAACCCTTGCGTGGGGCCCAGAGACGGGTGGCATGTCAGACACTCTCTAGCTCATGATGCTTCTGTGGCTGTGTTTATGGTTTTTTATTTTATTTCAACCTGATGCCTTTAAAATAAAAAAAATAGTTCCCATTTTGGGGAAGTAGAAAAGTATGCCAATGTGCCCCCTCCCCTTCAATATACTTGTTAATGAGAGGTTCAACAGTTTGCTACAAAGCAGCCTTGTGTTAAATAGTTTTACTACATTCGGGCTAATGTAGGAATGATGGGAACTTTTCAGCCGAGCTGGGATGTTCAGGCGGTGAGCTGGAGCAGATACATTTTTTAGCTTATAGCATTTAAAAGTGATGGGGAGTTTATCAGGATGTAATTGTACTCTGAATTCAGAACATAGAGATTTAATCAGATTCTTCTAGAACTCTAGGAAACAATCAAGGTCATAGATTATGGATGAGGTCCGCCTGATGTGTAAGTGGATTGATGGATTTTTCCCAAGTTGCCTTCTGAACCACCTTGTTTACTTAGAAGCTTCTTTTACTGATACTCTACCCTCAGAGATTAAGTTCTTGTGACTCCGTGGTAATCAGAGGTCTGTGCGGACGTCATCCTTACTACACGATGTCTCTTGAGCCCTGGCTGAGTATAAGACATTGATCTAAAGGCCCGACGGTTGACAGAACAAACTCACTGTCAGATGGTGATTCTGGGATGTGAGATATATGCCAGGACAGGGAACGTCCAGGACCTTTCAGGAATACAGAATGGCCTGCCTCACTCCATAATAGCCGAGCAATCCTCTGGAGGAGGTAGCAGCCCTCCTGGGCTGCACAGATGTGTCTGTGTATAACAGTCAGCTGCCCTAAGTGAACAGAGGTGTCCTGATGAATGCAGACACTGCCGGGGGGAGGAGGGGGAGGGCTGCCGCAGTAAGGGGTGCAGGCAAGACTGGGGTGGAAATCGTCCAGTAGCATCAGGGCCTCAGTTGCCTCTCAGTTCTGCCGACTCAGCTACTTGGTAAGCAGAGGGCCTTGCGGGGTGACCTGTTAGCATGACTTGCATTTTGGTGAGCGTTAAAAGCTCCCCTTTCTGTGGACTATCGTTACTTGTTGAGAATCTGTGTTTGGAAAGCAGACTATCTGGGTTGGAGAATGAGGGGCAGAGAGGGTGGTTTCTAACCGGGAAACTATGTGCTGACTAGAACCACGCTGAAAGCGGTGTGGTTTCCACAGGGTGCATTCTGGAACGAGCATATTTTTGCCTTCACCCTGGAACAAGGCCTTTGCTGAAAAAGAAAACATACCTTGGCCACGAAAGTGCAAAGCCACACCCCCTCTCTCTGCAGCTCCGCGCAGCTTTGCCCACTGAGGGTTAACTAGTCCTGAGGCCATCTTGTCTCCCCAAACCACAGAGATCTTTCCCTGCCTCCCCCTTCCTTCACACAGATGTTTATGAAGAGAGAGCAGAAGTCACTGCCAATTCAGTAGGCTCCTTGCTCTTTTGTGCATTTTAAAGGCATTTGCTCTTTGGGAAGAAACTCATGAGAAACGAGGATCTTGCTGGCTTGGCCGGAGGCTGGTTCATTGTTTGCAGGGAGGGCTGGTTGCCATGGTTTTGGACGACAGACAGCTGCATTTTCTTAGAGTAATTTTTACTTGCAATTGGATCTATTAAATAGCCAAGGTGGCTAGTTCCCAGCAGCAAAAGGCCTGTGAGTTATTTGCAAACACTCCACTCAAAATCAACTGTACACGGTTTTTAGTTACCCGAGTCTCCCCAGATAGGCCCAGTTTGGCCCAAATTCTGCTCCATAGAGGGCAAGCCAATCTTGTTTCAGAAGGCTTACTGTCCTAATTTTTTTTAAAGTTGTTTATTTTTATTTTGTGTAGGAGTGTTTTGCTCACACGGATGTCTGCGTACCATGTGAGTGCCTGGTGCCCATGGAGGTCAGAAGAAGGCTTCAGATCCCCTGGGACTGGAGTTACAGATGTTTCTGAGCTGCCATGGAGGCGCAGGGAGCAGACCTGACAGCTGAGATGGTCACAGCCTTAAGGAGGCCGCAGGACTGTTCCTTCTGTCTGTTCTTACAGGAAACATATGGCTTGTGGCAGAAAAACCTTTAAAAGAGGAGTGTGCTGTGTAGTTACTATAAAGTGAGGGTATTGCAATAACTCCTTTCGTGGGGTGCTGTGGTCTTCTCTACCTCCCTTGAATTCATGGCTGATGCTCTGGAGTGTACCCTGACTCATTTTTCATTATGTTGGCTTTACTATCCTTTGAGCTTTCTTTCCATTTGTTAGAACTGGTGGCCTGTACCCTTAATATAAATCTGAACCTGAACCAGACCATGCCCCTGCACAGTTCTCTCTGGGTCAGAAAGTTAAGGAGCTGTCTGTAATAGCCTGGAGAGACGGCTCAGAAGTAGAGAGCAAGTATTGCTCTTCCAGAAGACCCAAATTTGGTTCCCAGCACCAATGTCAGGTAGTTCACAACCAATAGCCTGCAACTCCAGCTCTGGGGGATTTAACATCTTCTTCTGGCCTCTGGGCACTGCACTTAGTGGCACACACACACACACACACACACACACACACACACACACACACACACACACACACGCTGTCTGTGCCTAACAACCACCCTTGATTTATGGTTCTAACCATAACCTCCCTGTTCTTTATCATGAATCCCATGTTGAATTAAATTGCATGATGTGGAATGTCCTACCACCCCTATAAGAAGTCAGATTTCTCCTTTGTTCCACGAACTGATGCAAGCTGTGCTACAGGTCTGCTTGGGAGATTGCTCTGTCTGATGGCCGCTCTTTGAAGAGCCTGCTCGACGGGCCCTCATCAGCCCTTCCTCTCATGGCAGCTACCTCTCTGTCATTCTCACTCCCCAGGCTTTAAAGGAGAGTCTGCCCTTCCCTCGAAGGCCCTATCATGTTTCGATGTTCATGTACTGCACCGTTTCTGTCATCCACCTGACCTCCCACCTGGAGGCCCATTCATGACCATGAGGCCCATATGTTCCAAAATACCTCCCTCCTGAAGGGCATTATGAATTATGTGTCAGAGCTTCCGCCATTACCTTACTCGACACCACTATTATCCGATTTCCTCTCTGCTCTTGCCTTCTCTACTAGGTCATTGGTTCTTTAGGTCAGAGGCCATTCGAGCTCTACTTTTGTAATGGTTCTTTCTCCACGGCCAACTTTGAATGTGCCCCCGGATTTCATGAGTTGGAAACTTAGTCTCCCATGCCCTAGTGCTGAGAAGCAGGACCTATGGGAGGTGACCGGGCTATTGAACATCTGTCCTTGTCAGCGTGTCAACCCATTCAGGGAGGAATGCCTTTGTTAGAGGAGTGAGCTCTAACATAAGCTTGCCATGTCCCACTCACCACGTGATGCCTTCAGCCATGTCATAGTGCGTTAAGAACCCCTCTGCAGGTCCCCACTGTGGACTTCTAAGCGCTGTGAGCCAACAAACCTTTATTCTTTGTGAATTTTCCTGGGATTGCTTTAACTTACTCTGTCCAGATGTAAACATGTGTCTGTTCACCCCGGATGGGGTACCAGAAACAGACTCAAGGCTCCACCCAAGTTCACCTTGGTGAATCCATGAATTTATTGAGCTAATTTGTAGAGTGTGGGTGAGAGGTTATTTACTGTAGTGTGGATGGATGACCCCCAAATAGTTGCCTCACTGCAAAGTGGGTGACAAGATCAGGGAAGTCTGTATCTTTCCCACTTTTAGCTAATCTTGTACTTTCTGTATACTCGAGTATGATCCCTTGCAGCTGAGGCAAAGAGGGAAGGAGTAATGGCTGGAATCGTAAGTAAGGGTCCCATGATGTCCCCCGCCCCTTCTCCTGCACAGTGTTAACAGCTCCATTATCACCACCACAGGTCTGTCCACCTCCGTGTTGTTCTGCTTATTTTGTTGCCATGACTACTGGTCCAAAGTGGTGATGGGGAGAGCATGTTATGCTGAAGGAAAAAGCCATACTAACAGCACCCAGCTTCAGGTATTTTGTTCTAGCAACCGAAAATGGATGAAGGTACCTAAGATGGATTTCTGATGTTCACTCAAGAAACCAATTAGGCCCAATGCAAGCTTTCTTTTAAATAGCATTTTTGTTGAGTAGACCTACAGTACATTTTTTTTTTCATGTTCACTCCTCTAAGCATCATGGTTGCTGTAGGCACATGGTTTTTGATCATCTAAACACAAATTCTGTCAAATTAAAAAATGCAGAACAAGATCCATTGGCCGGATGAGCTAATGTTGGCTAATGCTGACAGGATAAAGCTTGGGAATTCAATAAAAGGATTATACTCGAATCTCTGGTGTAAGCATTGCAGCCTCCCTTCCCCATTATCTGTCTTCTGGCTAGAGAAAGTCTTCTCTCCTAAGCAGCTCAAGCTGTCTAACTCTTAATGGAAAACACATTTGGCTCAGGAGCCACAATTTCCCTTCTTTGAAGACCAATTTGAAAATACGGATACTACTAAATTCATTTTGAGATTGGCAAGCACGGAGCAGCCCAGAGTCCATCATGTGGTAAGTCACATGCATCAGGAGCATAAAACAGCTAGACACATCATATCCACAGTCAAGAGCAGAGAGAAACAACACTAGTGTACCTACCTATTCACTTGTTTATGCTCAGTTCATTTTCTTCACTCTTATCAAGTTCAGGATCCTCTGCCTAGAGAATGGTGCTGCCCACAGTGGGCTGGGTTTTCCTACACCAGTCAACTTAAAGCAACCCCTCACATATATGCCCACAGGCTACTGGTCTTCCTCTGTGGTCTATTGATAAAAGAAAGACATGTGGTGGTGAAAGAGAAGAGTGTGGATGGGGAAGGGGCTAGGTAGGTAGGGTGGGGAAGAAGTAGAAGAGTAAAGAGAAGAGGGTGAAACATCAAGAGGTAAGCAAGACAGTGAGTAAACTCATCCACAGGGGATTGATTGGTGAAAAGCAGCATCCATAGCATACACAGAAATGACAGCTGAGTTTAGTTAAATGCCTTGCTCTGACATCCCATGTCTTTTGTACTTAAGATGTTTAGTTAACCATGATTTAAAATAGAACACTTGGGTCTGAATCACAGTACTACTTCTTCCTTAGCAATGTGAATTAAGATAACTGCATCCTTACCAAGAGGGTGTTAGTGGCTCTGTCACCCCACCACCACCGTGAAATACTATTTATTATCAAATTTAGATACAAAGCATTTATGAATCCTGCTTCGTAAGCACCTACCACACAGAACCAAAACAATGTTGACCCTTAAATTTAGGTTCCCTTCAGTATGTGAATTTCCCTATCATGAAATGATAATACTTACTTTGAATCAAGTAAGTAAGTGAAGATGGCATCATAGTTCGACAATGTTCCATGTGAATTGTTCTGCGGATTTTCTGTCGAAACATGCTTTCAGTCAATATACATTTTAAAATGCCTTCTTGTGTGAGGCATTGGGTAGCACTGGGGGAAACAGTGAGGAAAAGACCTTACCATTCTTTTGCAAAAAAACACTACACTTCTTTCAAACAGGGATAAACTGGGTGGTTACTGCAAACTCTTAGGTGGTTGCGGGAGCCAGACATGAAGGCCCTCCAGAGTAGTGTTCATGGAAATGAGTCAATACCTGTGGGAATGGACAGGTAGATAATTAACTAGAAAGCCTCTTTCTTCAATCCTTTTGGATCTGTGGGAATCTATAACCCCTGAGGTCTTCACACTGAAGCAGGAAGAAGATACTGGATAATTGAGACCCTCAGTCGAACAGCAGTAGCCTAACATTGAGCACCAGGAACCCTATGACCTCACTAGAACTTCCACTGTACCGTGTGTGCTCAGTCCCTACCATCTAAATACTTAATGCCTCTTCAGTAGCCTAGGGTGTGGTGTGGGCATCTTATTTTCTGATGGTGAGCATCTTATATTCCATGCTGTGCTTGGGCTCATGAAGGTTGGCATGGTAGCTGAGAGAAAATAGGAGAAGTAGTGCCCCTAGAGGGTCTTTCACTCAGTCATTGCCTCATGCCAACCGGAGAGATGAATGTACTTTGAGTGTTTCTCTTCCCATAAAGAGCTCCTGGGTTTATGCATGGATGGAAAAAAAAAATCACACAGTTCCATCCCAACATACTTTAATCCACTCAACATTGGAAACCCCATTTCTACTCAGGTACCAATCCTGGTAATCTTGAATTATAGAGTCATCAATAGACAGTTGGTGTCTACCATTGTCAATGATACCAGGTCTGCTCGACAGAACTCCTTTATCAGGCAGTGTACCATTTCCAGGTGTATGGTCACTGACCCTTGCTCCAAATTGGTGCATTAAGTTCAGATCATTTTTTTTCTTGTCTTGACTTAAAATGCAAATAATTCCCATTGAAGTATGACATCAACCTAAGTCACAGTGGCTTTCCCGCATGGTCTTCCTGCCTGTATCTTCTGACTGCCCTGCTGCATATCAGTAATGTGTGGGTCTATTTGCCTTCTCTGACTCCAGTTATTCCTCAACCAATGAGAGTGTTTTACCCAACCTGGTTTCTATCAAATTATTGTTTACTCTCTTGACAAATTAAAATCTCTTTGCAACCAGACTTGACAGATGAAATCCAAAAGAATACTTACAGTCTTAGCTTGAGTGTATCTTGCTGCTATGTTATTTTAAAATCAAAATAAAAAGATAATACACACACACACACACACACACACACACACACACACACACACACACCACACATGGCCACGGAGTAATTTGGTTTTCTATTACTCCATGAGAGGAAAGAAATCACTCTGGTCATTTTTCAAGTTGAGAATTCGGCTTCCTGAGTTCTGGGTAGTGTTCGGGTTTGTTTCAGATTACTTGAGTCAGGGCCCCCTGGCAATTACACTCTGGGATGTTGACCTCTTTCCAAGAATTGCTTAAAAAGTAGAGGAAAAGGATGAGTGAGCTGACCTTAGCAAAATTAGATGAAAGAATTAGATGCCGTTTTCCAACTATGTACATTGTGACTCGGCTGTCAAGGCTCTAGGTTTCCAGTCATCAAATGCTGAGTGACCTTTAGACACAGGCATCCCCACCCCCTCCAGTGGATAGTAACACTACTGTATTTGATGAAGTCACAACACACAGGTCGTGACTTGCCATGGGATAAGAATTGTCTGGACTTACTTTGTGCAAGACAGGGCAGTTTTTCAATGTGTTTTTTAGTCTCTGTGGAAGCTCTGCTGTTCAGTTGTCGAGTTTGTGTTTCCATTAGCACCTTGGTGTTTTACCCAGCATCCTTCTCTCTCCATAAATCTGCGATGATGTTTCGGAGAAGACCCTCTGAAATTCTGGCCAAGCCAATCAGTCCGATTCAGTTAACCTTTGCTCTTGCTGGCTAATTCATCTTACCACTTCAGCAGCTGATGGTGCTATATTTTATCTTAGGATTAACCAAAGTTCTGATAAAGCCACTTAGTAACAATTAGATGGGTTCCTTGGAGCTTACCTAACTCTAAGACTGTTGAAAGAGAACTTTTAACTTGTGTGGCTGAGTCAACCTTTGGGATCTCAAAAGCTCTTCAGTCCCTTCCTTTTTCCTATCTGCCTTCCTTGTTTAATTCAATTGATGGCTTCGAGTGTGTCAGGCTCTGCTGGCGGCTTTAGGGCACATGTCATGTGCAGGATCCACAGGGCTGCAGTTTGCAGGCTACTCAGCCTTTTCCTTTGCCCCTCCTCCGCCGCCCTCCCCGGGGTTCCAGCGTACTTTCTTTAAAGGAAAATCATCACGGTTTCACTTGGCTTCTTCACACCTCCCACTCTCTTCATCCACACCGCCGCCAGTCCAAGAGCAAGGCTAGGACTTCTTAGACAGCCTTTGTGACGGTGACGCACACAGTGTGGGTGGGGGGAAGCTCTCATGCAAATGAGCAGGCAGAACATACAAGCTGCAGCAGCTGCTAGGACCAATGGGCACTGAAGATCGACACAAGAGCATCGGGCAGAAATAGCAAGGAGAAAGCCAAGAGCAGAGCAAAGTGAGGCACAAGGCGGACACTATCTTTATTAGGAAGAACATTATCTGGGCCAGACAGAACCAGGTACCCGCCAGGGCCCACCCACAGAGGGGTACCAGAGCTCAGTCCCAGTTTCATGTGAGGTGTGGGATGTCACCCTAAACCTAAGTGAGCTGGTGAGATCTGGCTTCCACCTTCAGGCAAATATAACCTGTGTCCGCTATCTAAAAAAACTCCATATCCACCTTCTCCCTTGTGTTGTGGAATGTTACCAAAGTAGAAAACAGAAAAAAAAAATTCCATAAATCTCTGCTGGTCCAGTTCTTTCTTGTTTTGTAAAGGGGCCCAGAACAAGTCCTCCACTTCTCCAGCCCACACGGAGTTCTCCCTGTGAGCCCTGCAGACGGCAGGCCTGAATCATGAAATCCACCCGTTAATCACCCTCCACCTCAGAGAGGGTGTGGGGCGGGGAGCCCTCCACGGCACCTGGAGGCCTGAGAACTGGGCCCTGGGCCAGCTCTGCTCCTCTGCATGCTGGTTAGGTCGTGGTCTCAATTTCCTCTTCAGCCTTGTTAAGAGACACAGGCTAAAGCTGTGCACGCTGACTCGCTCTAAAACTCGAGGTTCCCAGATTTTCTGGTCGCTTGTTTCAAACCCTCTGGGCAGAACTCTTGGTTCCTGTTGCTTTCTCCTTCCCATCACAAGGCTTTTGTTTGCAGCAGGCGTGGACGTGGGTAGCCCTGCAAACACATCGCTTGTCCCTTGGAGGTTCAGCAATTCTCACACTTGGGCGGCATCAGGATCTCCCGGAGGCTTGGGTGGAAACCCAGGTTACTGAGTTGCCCTCAGCACTCTGGCCTCTGCACTTGTTTCTCTAACAAGACGCCAGGTGAAACTGTTGCTGCTGTGGCTGGCGGCCCGTGAATTGGGCCCATATTGAGATCCACCAGCTTGCTCACATCACAGCTGGTGACAATATGATATCTGGGTGGTATTACCATAACAGCTGGTACCTAAGCTCTCCTTGAGGAGGCATCTGGGAAATCCTGCTTGAGTTGGGTGACAGACACCTTTGGGTGTCAGCCAAGCAGCAACAGACTAGGAGTCGAAAGATGTTCCTCAGAAGACAGTGATGGAGACCAAGAGGCCACAAGAGGATTTGCCTCTCTCGTCCCAAGGGCTGGGAGGTCTCATAGGCTAGAACTAGATTTAGGGAGAGGCTGGAGCATGGGTTGCCTGATTTTCTGAGGGGCCGGAGACCCAGGAAGGTTTCTGGGGATGCTAAGGCTGAAGCCAAGCTCTCGGGGAGCTCTCAAAGATGTGGACAAGCCTTTATTTCATGAAGTGTTTGTATTTAAACGTTAGACCTTTAAAGAAAGAATAAACTGCTGGGCATGCTGGTGCACATCTGTAATCCCAGCACTCAGGAGGCAGAGGCAGGTGGATCTTAGTGAGTGTGATGCTAGCCTGAGCTACATAGTGAGTTCCAGCCAGTAATACACAATGAGACCCAATTTAAAAAAAAAATACTGAAATTCCACTAAAATCACTGTAATTAAACTTATACCACATTACACAAGAGCTGTGAACATTTCAAATTTATAGTTTTCTTTGATCTTTACCAAAGTCTTGTCAGAGGGAAAAGAGAATTAATTGTTATTCCCAGAGGGAAACTGAGGCATAGATAGATGGACGGTAAAACCATGGAGTCTAGGTCTACAGACAGACAGTGCAGGCAGCTTCTTAGAGGCCCCGGAGAAGACCCTTTGTCCTTAGGGCTCCATTTTCCTTTCGAATGAGGTCAATCCAGAGTTCAAACCTACTTCTGAGTAAGCTGACAGGTGGACTGGGGCTTCTGAAGGGCTGGCGGAGGAGATTAAATCATTCCGGCTCGCGATGAGCATCTGCTTCTCAGGCCGAGTCTCGGCCTCTCCTGGAAGAGCCGTCCATCATCCGCCTGCGGGAGGGAGGCAGACAGCAGTGTGATCAAGCCGAACCGTCTTTACATTTTACAGTCACACGTTGCACTCCAGCATAAATCTTGAACTAAAGAGGTCTAGAGCACATAAGAGCCAGTTGGGGCCAAATCCTCGGGCTTTCTGGCAAGGCTTACTCCCTCTGTCTCCGTGGCCAACAAACAAATCAATTCCATTTTAAATCAAAATGACAGGATCCATGGCAGTTTCCTGGGGCTTCCAGCACTACCCCTAGAGAATTCCAGGATGGCCAGGACCCTGAGGCTATCTCCCACCTAACCTGGCTCTTCCATCTTTAGTTGGGTAATAATACCAGGCTCCTATGAGACTCCTTAACAGGAAGAAGGCCAGATCCCACAACGCTAGACCAGGCAGAGGAGATCTGGGATTGAAAAGAGGGGCAGACTTTTTTTGGGTGGTGGGAGTGTTGACATGATCATCCATCTGTCCTCAATATCATCAGCCCCATCCCCACAGACATCCCTGGACCTGGAGATAAAGGAGAGCCCACTGATGGTCCCACAGTGAAACCATCACTCGCGTTTACCAAAGCCCCCATGCACCTGAATGGTTTCCACCTCCCGGTTACCCTTCAGGGAAATGCTGGTAAAAGCTCGAAGTCTTTGGGATCTGAAGGAACCTGTCATGGATAACAGGCGGCGGCGGCGGCCACAAAGCCCTTGTTCTTTACTGTGCCACGCAGTGGTTCATTAATGAAGAGCCTTGGAGAAAAGAAAAACGAGGGACTCTGCCCACAGATTCATCTCCTCTTATTTGGAGGGATTATGTTGAATTGGGGCGTTAAATGGTTCCTTCTTTTCTCAATACCCTGGTAGTTACAGGTAGCGGTTCTCTCTCACCTTCCTCCTGCCTCCTCCTCTTCCCTACCTCTTTACAGCTTTTGACTTGAGGAAGGCTCTACACACACACACACACACACACACACACACACACACACACACACACACTCTTCCTGCTTTCATTAAGACTTTTAAAATTAATTTTATTATAACGAGCCACATTAAACTATTTTCCTTTTTTTTTAAATTCATTTAACTTTATTTTATGTGAATTGATGTGAAGGTATCAGGTCTCCTGGAATTGGAGTTACAGACAGTTGTGAGCTGCCCTGCGGGTGATGGGAATCGAACCCTGGTCCCCTGGAAGAGCAGCCAGTGCTCTTAACTGCTGAGCCAGCTCTCCAGGCCCCCTGCATAAAGCTATTTTCATACATGTTATGTACTTTGAGCCTATGTCCTCTCCCTTCCATTAAGATGTTTTTCTTCATCCACAAGTCTCAGAGTCCAGAGCCTCTGCCCTATAGACACTCTCTCATCATAGTTTAAGGAGAGTGCTGCTCTGAAATCTGTGCGGTGGGTAGCATGCCAAACTTCTGCCTTAGAATCCACAACTTTTTTTTTTTTTAATTTATTTATTATGTATACAGTGTTGTGCCTGCAGGCCAGAAGAGGGCGCCAGATCTCACTACAGATGGTTGGGAGCCACCATGTGGTTGCTGGGAATTGAACTCAGGACCTCTGGAAGAACAGCCAGTGCTCTTAACGGCTGAGAATCCACAACTTGATGCCATCCATTTCCTTTCAGTGTGGCGGGAAACGTCGGGTGAGGACTGTTAGAGACTTCCTAGCGAGGGCGTCTCCTCCTAACCTGAACAACCTTTCTTCTTCCTGCACACTTCCGCCAAGGTGGCTGTGTCCCAGCTGAGTTCCGGTTTCTTGAATGGAAAGAGTGTGCTACCTGGAATCACTTCTATTTCCTTTATCTGTGGTGATCTTCTTTGAATGGTGGAGCCCAAATGTAGCTCTTGGAGTTTTACTGAGTATGAAGTACTTCTGCAGAAAGTACCTCTGCCCTCATAAACCCAAATGAAGCCATGTGAATGGCAGAAAGCTGTAATTCAATAGCTGCCTCCCCTTGATAATGACATTCACTCATGTCTACCAGCTACATGACCAGGGTGCCTGATGACTCCCTGATTCTTGAGACCATCACTGATCACCGCTGATCCAAAGGCAGCTGTGAACTCCGCTCCCTCAGAGCTCTGCGTCCAAACACAGCTTTGTGTCTCCATCATCCCACTCTGGGTGTTCACAGTGTCTCTTACTCGGGTCCTTTCATTTCCTTTATGGCCTCAGTAAATCATCCCACGCACTGCAGAGCAAGGAGATGTGTGATTTATGAGACCTACCTGCTTGGTTCTCTCAGTGGACGATTCCCTCGGTGCACACTTTTCCCTCTTCACATCTTTCCTTTTTGGATTTTTAAGATATATAAATAAAATGTTCCTGGAGTGTCGTGACCTGCCGGTGATGATTTTCCAGAGATGGTCAGTTATTATCGCATGTGTGTGCGCGTGTGCGTGTGCATGTGTGTGTGTGTGTGTGTGTGTGTGTGTGGTGTATGCCTGCATGTGGAGGCCAGAGAATAACGATTATTCCTCCAGTGCTAGCCACATTTTCAAGTTCAGATTTTAATTTTTTATTATTATTATGTACATCTGTGATAACTGGGGCACATCCCTGTGCCATGGGGGGGGGGGGGGCAAAGGGCAACTTTCGGGAGGCAGTTCTCTTCCACCATGGGTTCTGGGTTCAAACTCAGGCAGGTGTGGTGGCAATCACTTTCCCCCCTTTCTCTTCTTTCTGAGGCAGGTTTCTCACTGGCCTGGGGCCATGAGAGGCTGGACGGCCAACAAGCATGCCCCAGAGACATTCCTGGCTCTGCCTCTCCAGCACTGGGATTATAAACACCCAGTGGCAAGCACCTAAAGGCAGCCCAGGTCCCCAAACTCCAGAAGTCAGTCCGAACATCCAGAGATGAGCTCAACCTGAATTATAGAAGGATTTCTGGAGGTTGGATAAAAGCCAGCACTCCCCAGGAACTTGGGGCTGGCTCCTGTCTCCCCAAAGGAGTCCTTTCCCTTACCTCTGGCAGAAGGGACCTATGGACCTCCAGTGACTGTACACTTGTGGCAGCCACCAGCATATCAAGCTCCATGCTGGCCCCCAGTCCTTACTCACAAGTACTTGTCATACATTTCAAAACCTCTGTACCAGTCTCCCTGACTTTTCTCCCAGCTAATCACTGGTCTTGTAACCCCGCTGTTCTCACTTTGCTCTCTCTATTCTGTCCCCGCTGTGTGTGCTCGCTCTCTCTCTCTCTCTCTCTCTCTCTCTCTCTCTCTCTCTCTCTCTCTCTCTCTGTCTCTCTCTCGTTCTCTCTCTTCTCTCTCTCTCTCTCTCTCTCTCTCTCTCTCTCTCTCTCTCTCCCTCTCCCTCTCCCTCTCCCTCCCCCCTCTCTCTTTCTCTCATATTTACACTAAAAATCTTCCCCTTAACCATACCATGGAGCTGTCATGTCGGCAGTTTCTTTACTGCAAGCCCCCTGCATACATCCGGTATAAAAATATTATTTTTATTATTTTTAAATACTGTGTATCTGTGTCAGTATGTGCACATGGGTGCTGGTGCCCTCAGAGTCCAGAAGAGGGTGTCAGATCCCCTGGAGCTGAAGTTAGGCAGTTGTGAGTTACCCCATGTGGGTCCTGGGAATCAATCACATCCCCTGCTGGAGCAGTACAGGGGCTCCTAACCGCTGAGTCAGCCCTCCATCACCATGCCTGGCATCAAGCTGGAGCAGTACAGGGGCTCCTAACAGCTGAGTCAGCTCTCCATCATCATGCCTGGCATCCTGCTGGAGCAGTACATGCTCCTAACAGCTGAGTCAGCTCTCCATCATCATGTCT
Source organism: Peromyscus maniculatus bairdii (assembly GCF_049852395.1). NCBI lineage: Eukaryota > Metazoa > Chordata > Mammalia > Rodentia > Cricetidae > Peromyscus > Peromyscus maniculatus. Next base: position 50,642,111 of record NC_134867.1, on the reverse strand, counting down.
GGCAGCCCGCTGGAGCAGTACAGGTTCATAACAGCTGAGTCAGTTCTCCATCATCATGCCTGGCAGCCTGCTGGAGCAGTACAGGTTCATAACAGCTGAGTCAGCCCTCCATCACCATTTTACAAGGGTTTGGGGCATTGAACCCACAGCCTGGGGCTTTCAGGGCAATCACGGACTGTGCTGCCTCTCAGGTCCTCTCAGGTCAGTTTTCTTCTCCTCATCTCCCAGGGACCCCTGAGCTCCTTCCCTCACCGTGTTTTCCACCGTCTCCCTGGCCCTTTGCCCACGCATTCATTTTGAGTGCAGGTAGGGCCTACAGATTCAGCGCTCACCAGACACGGGAGCTGCCCTCATGGAGGTGGTTAAGGGAGAGGTAGCAGTCACATGTGTGTTCAAGGTGGTGACTGCAGCAGGCAGACACAGAGAGCAGCCTCTGCTGAGCTGAGACGGACTCCTGGGCTCTGCTGTGGGAAGCAGGCAGGGAAGCAAATGGAGGTTCCTGGAAGTGTCTGATTCGACTGAGCTCTGTGTTTTTATGTCTGTGGGGTTTTAGTTGGTCACCTGACTGTGGTAGGAAACCTGGGGGGATGTGACAGGTAGAGGGAGAATCATCCCCTGGCAGAAGCTAGGAGACAGGCTTCTGCGTGTGCCCCTGCTGTATTCAATAAACCCAGACATAAATGGTGCGTGGGTGTGTGCATGCACGTGTGTGCGTGCGCACGCGCGCGTGCATGTGCATGTGCACAAGCGTGAGTTCACGAGTGCGTGTGCAAATGTGTGCACTTCTCCATAGCTAACTAACCCAGTCTTCATCCAGACAACTGAACTCACCTTGGGAATTCAAAACACCATCTGACTAGGTTTTCCCCGAAGACAAAACAGAGTGCTGGACTAAGAATTTCAGGTTCTTTGTTTCCAAATCAAGACCAGCATTCTCCCTTGTCCCATTTCTCTATGGAGAGACCATTACTTGGATTTGCTTTTCTCTATTCAAGTGCTGAAGAACGTCTAAAAGGCACCGTTTACCTTTTTGAGTTAAAGCATCACTTCTGGCCAGCCTTGGTTTGGTTTTTACTTACTTTGCTCCTTGTATCCATGTTTGGTATCTAGAAATAGATGGGATCCCGAAACAGGTCGAAATAGACTTGGGTGGCAGTAGCTGAAACTCCGTCTGACATGCAGATGCGTTTCCTTGGAAGGGAGGTTCATTTCCTGCAGAATGGTACTTGAGACTCCATCTCACCGCTTGTCGACTCAGCAGTGACAGAAGAGCCCACACATCCCTCGGTAGCCACTCTGATTGTTAATCTAGATGCCACAAAATTCTGTGAAGAGTGTTTATTTTTCTCAGTCTCCAAAAGGGAGAAGAGAATGGGGACCAACCACTTCAATAAAAGCATAAAAGTCACCGGGCGGTGGTGGTGCATGCCTTTAATCCCAGCACTCGGGAGGCAAAGGCAGGCTGATCTCTGAGAGTTCGAGGCCGGCCTGGACTACAGAGTGAGTTCCAGGAAAGGCGCAAAGCTACACAGAAAAACCCTGTCTCGAAAAACAAAACAAAACAAAACAAAACAAAACAAAACAAAACAAAAAAAAAAAAAAGGGTTGGGGATTTAGCTCAGTGGTAGAGTGCTTGCCTAGCCAGCACAAGGTCCTGGATTCAGTCCTCAGCTCCAGAAAAAAACAAACAAACAAAAACAAAAACATAAAAGTCATGCAGTTGCCATCACTATATTATCAAATTCTCGAATTAAAAAATTCTAAATGAGAGCTGGGGAGATGGACTACTTACCATGCGAGCATTTGGACTAGGTTGAGATCCTCAACATCTGTGTTAATGCTGAGTGGGCATGGAGGTCTGCCTGTAATCCCAACACCCGGGAGATGGAGACAGGATTCTCAGAGCAAGCTAGTTAGACTAGCCAAATTGGTGAGCTCTGGCTCAATGTATAAGGTATACAGTGACCAAGGAAGACACCGGACATCAACTTCTGACTACTACATGCATATGCACTCAAATACAAAACATTTTATTATATTTTATTTACTATTACTGTGTATGGTATACCAATAATCCCTAAAAATTGTTATTAAAAGGTTAGTTTGTAATATATTAATATTATATCAAAATACATTAATGATGAAAACGTAACAGAGTTTGTAACAATGTAAGCAAGTAATTCATGGAATTAAAGATATCTCAGTTTTTTTCTCCCCCCTCCAATCCCTGCACCTGTGTTGGAGATTCTGCAAGGCTGATGAATTGCCCAGAACATTGCCAAGTTACAGCTCAATTATCGTGGGTTTCCTCAGTAGTTATTTGTTGCCTACCTCTGAGTGTGAACTAACATCTTTTCAGCTATCAGGCAAAACCTCTGGAATGTAATAGCTTTACTCACCATTGCTCACCAAACCCCAAGCTAAGAGTATCATCAGTAAAACCTAAAATCTATAACAGAGTTTCCCCCACTGTACTATAACCTGCTGCTTACCAGGTGTTCCCATCAATGCGCTGGGAAAACATCTTGATTTATGGCTTTCTTTTGTTCTGTCAATACAGAAGTTCACGTAACCGCTTTCGCGTTGGTACATGTTGTTCCCAGGTCACGAGCAGTCACCTTTGGCTTTGGATAAATTATATATTGTCCCCTTTGCTGTGAGCGCTGTGTTTAGCATGGATGCTGAATGAGAACAAACGAGCGCCAGGTGGTAAGTTTAAATTTGAGAAGTTTCCAATGATTTTATAATTAAGAAGTGGAACGCTTTTTTTTTTCTGAGGACTACGAACAACGCAGTAAATCAGAGAACCGACCAGAATGAATGGAGGCGTTTTAAATGGCAGACAGGACACACAAGCAGGTTAAGAAGTTCTCTTTTGACTGGAGAGTGCCACAGAGGTGGTCTGTGGAGTTGTCCACTGTCAGCCCGGGTCCTGGGCTAGCCCAGAGGGTAGAGCTAAAGCTGGTGTGAGTCATACCCATTGCTCTCTGTTCAGAGTGAAAGCCTTCCCAATGGGATGCCGAAATGGAAGTGGGAAGTGATAATGAAGGTTAAAGTGTGCACCTGGGGGAGAGGGAATGTGATGTCCATGAACCCAAGAGAAGCAAGCTAAGGTACCAATGCAAAGTGAAAAGGAAAAGTTGGTCACTACCCAATGATTCAGCCAGAGCAGACTCCAAGAAGACTCTGAAATAGGACAATGGTGGACTATTGGCCAGGGAAGGGTGACTTCAATAACTGTTGATATTTAGTTTATATGGCCGAAGCTGTTAATCAGGAAAAAAAGAAAAATCCATGCTTGGGATTGGATTACTCTTGAATGACCTCCCCTGGAAATCACTGTTTCAAGCTCTGTTAGTGCTCAGGGATCCTGGTGTTTCAGGCAGTGAGTAGCTTTAGGCCAAACCGGTTTAGTCAGCTCTAAGGAGGCCTCAGAGTCAGCATCCAGATCCAAGCCAGCCTCCCAGCTCCAGCCTTCCCTCTTCCAAGTGCCTCTGCATGCTCCACTTTGTCCCGACTCCACCTCACAGCCTCCTTCAACTGTTAACCCCCGAAGTTCATTAAAAGAAGCTGCTTTAACAGGTTCACAAGAGTTAGTCACCCTGAGAGGTTTTGGAGCTCTGCTGTGACTGGAGACTGGCACCAGCAAGGATCCCCCATGAGAAGAAGGTCTGGCTTGGAGAATTGTGGTTTAGAGTCATGCATTCACTGGTTATAGTTTGCCTATGTCATGAGCTTGAGACTAGTAGAGCATATTAATGTTTGGGACCAATGAATCTATGGTAATTTATAAGAATGTGCTTTGAAAACCCGAATTCCAAAGCTCTTGTCCCTTCTCTTTGTAACAGACCGCTTTTGGAATATGGTGGAGATGTAAGCCCCCTCCAAGGAGAGACACACACCAATAAGCTTCTACCTGTAGGATTTGGAATGCTAATTTGAGAATTCCATGTGTGTTCTGATGTGTCATAGATCCTCTAAGCTAATAGGATTTGTAAGTACAAAATGATATGAAGCATATGTTTTTTAAATATGTAGAATTATATTTTTACATGAACCTCAATAGTGTAGAGGAAAAGATATACATAGGTAGAGAAAAACTTGGAAAGATGTGTGCTATGACGTGAATGCTTGTGCAATATCAGTGAGATTGTAGATGATTTAAATTTTCTATGAATTTTGTCTTTTTTTAATTTAATTGTATTTTTCTCTAGTTTATTTTCACTTGAAGCAGTTGCACTTATGACAGATCTTCAAAACAGAAGACAGAGCTATCAAAAGCAAATCTAAAAAGACACTTGGGTGGATGCTGAGTGGCTGCTGGGTACAGATTCCCCACCTGCCTCTGGCATCACATGGTTCATGGGAAATTTCCTCCTGGCCTTCTGATTGGCTCAGATGTGGGGGCCTGACTCCAGCTAAACCCACCGGTGTCTTTTCTGAAGAGTGTGTGAACAATGACTATCGAGGGGCCAGGTTTTTCTTTGGGGACAGAGTAAGAAGCATTTGGGGTTGTGGGGGACATTTTTCTGCTTGCCTCCAGGATATAGACAAAAGCAGGTGGCTGAGTCCCTGGCTGCAGCTGCCTTTGAGACCGGTAGAACTGGCACCCTCTCTGAATTCTGAATCTTCAGTTCTTCCCATGGTTTTACAGAAGCCTTTTGTTCTTCTTTCGTTGTTGTTTTGTTTTTTATTTGTTGTTTTGTTTCGTCTGAACTAGTTGGAGTTTGATTTCGGGCACATGGACCAAGGACACAGTTAAGAAAATCTGAGAAGAAAGCACAACCCTGGTTTTGAAATACATGAAATTACCAGCACTTCCTGACTCCACGGGTCATAATTGTCTGTGTGTGTCTGGCCTTGGGGAGAACCTAGAGAAGAACACCAAAGAGACAAGTGGAGATGACTGGCTAAGCTCTTCGGATCATCCTGTCTGTTGAGGAGGCGGAACTCATCTTGGCTGCAGAAAGAAACAGACAATACCAGGATTGTTCAAGCTAAGGTTATGACCATAAAAATTAAATTGCTTCTCTCGCTTACGAATGTGATGTACAGGATAACATATTTACAAGGTTGTGAAGGATTTGTGTGCTTTTTTCCTAACTCAATGAGCTAGAAAGCAATTCTAGCACTAATTGGGCAACTGAAGGTATTTATGCTTTGCTAAAACCTCAGCAAATTGATAGAAATAGTCTACAAAAGAAATTATTCTACATGTGGGTTTGTGTTCTTCAAAGTCAGTGTATCCATGAGCACTGGGACTTGATTATTCTAGGAGTATATATGAATAATGCTTGAAACAGTGAGACTCCAGAAGGAATGTGTAGCTGGAAGTTTTCCTGTGTCCTGCCCAGTCTGCAGACCACTTATAAAATAATCACTCCACTCAGAAACTTATATTAATTATAACTGCTAGCCCATTAGCTCAGGCTTATTACTGACTAGCTCTTATACTTAAATTAGCCCATAATTCTTATCTATGTTTAGCCACATGGCTTGGTACCTTTTCTCAGTTCTGCCTTGATATCTTGCCTGCTCTGTGTCTGACTGGAGACTCCCTTCCTCTTCCCAGAATTCTCCTTGTCTGCTTGCCCCACCTATACTGGCTACCTGGCTGGCTACTGGCCAATCAGCATTTTATTTATCAACCAATCAGAGCAACACATATTCACAACATACAGAACAATATCCCACAGCAGGAATGTCTTGTCTGTCTCTCTTTCTGTCTGTGTGTAGGCATAAGGACAACATTGGGTGCCATTCCTTAAGCGCTATCTGCTTCGTTTTATTTTTTTTGAGACAGAGTCTTTCACTGGCCTGGGACTTGCCAAGCAGTTCAGCTAGGTAGCTAGTGAGATCCAGGGGTCTGCCTGTCTCCATCACCACAGCCTGTCAGTGGGATTACAAATGAGCACAGCCGTATCTGGCGGTTTTGTTTCGTCAAGTGAGTTCAAGAGAAGGGGATCAAACTCGGGTTGTGACACTTGCAAGGGAAGCCCTTCGCCAACTGGGCCATCATCCTGGTCCCAAAGTGAGCCTCATAATAATGATCTTCTTAACTGAAATAGAATTCATCCAAGTGAAAAGCTGCAACTTCCAATCCAGTTCTATCTATCTAGATCCATACTGAACATGAGGAAATGACGGTGCTTACATTTCATTTCAGTGAGTTTAGACTATTATAACATGTGGGAGAGGAGAGGAGAGGAGAGGAGAGCAGAGGAGAGGAGAGGAGAGGAGAGGAGAGGAGAGGAGAGGGGAGGGGAGGGGAGGGGAGGGGAGGGGAGGGGAGGGGAGGGGAGGGGAGGGGAGGAGAAGAGAGGAGAGGAGAGAGGAGAGAGAGAGAGAGAGAGAGAGAGAGAGAGAGAGAGAGAGAGAGAGAGAGAGAGAGAGAGAGAGCGAGCAGCCAGAGGAGTCTGGAAGAGTCGAGGGCTGGGAGAGAAAGCAGTAGACTGAACATGGCCAGCGACTAGATAGGCTGTCTGGGAGAGCAGGGAGGATAGCATTGGGGGCAGAGAACAGAGAAAGCACACTGAGAATAACCTGGGCAGAGGAAAAAACCAGTCATTATAAAAATAACAAACAAGTACCAGAAGGAGGGAAGCCTGTGGAGGTGAGAAGGGCCAGTGTGGGCTTTGAAACGTGTAACAGGTACTCGTGATACCGGGGAAGCCAGGAGGCCGACCTGGGTTTGGGTATGCACCCACAGGCAGCCATTTTGCCCTTCTGCCAGGGGGAAGAGAAAGGACTCCTTTTGGCAGATGGGAACAAGTTCTCGAGGAATGCTGGCATTTCTCTAACCACCAGAAATTTAGTCTATAGTCCAGCTTGAGCTCATTTCTGGATAGACGGACTGCCTCTCGGAGCTCGGGGAACTGAGTTTCCTTGGACCTGACGAAAGGATGGTGTGCCTCCACACCGTCTAGGTCCAGGTTTCAGTGTCATCCTTCAAGGAGGTCTGACAAATTGTTAGAACTGTGTGAGATCGCTTTCCAGAGACAAGCTCCCTGCCTGGCTGGGGTCTTTTTCTTCTTCCAGCATGGGATTCCTGGGGAAATTCCCATTCTTTGGGGCCTGCTCTTTGAGAGACACAAGTATCTTTCGATATCTTCATTTCTGGCAGGCAGGTTGCCAGCCAATAGAATAAACGAAATCCATCTACAATCTGAAGAGTTTTTATTTGTGCTATTTTATTATTTATTTATTTATTTATTTGTGCTATTTTAAGAAGCAGGAGAAAAGAGTCTGCAGGCAAAGGACCGTATTCCCTGTAGTCAGGAATGTTTGTGAATCCAAGGACCTGATGCTCTTTGCGGAGGAAGTCAGCATGTGGCCTTACCCTGCCCTCGCAGGTCTGCCTTTTGGGTTAGTCTGACCAGTCAGGTAAACTGCTAGTGGCCTGGATTAGCCAGCAGTCCCAAGGAGAAAAATAAAAACTATGGAACTCACATTGTTCTATGGTTAAGCTTCAAATCCAGGGCAAATGGCTGAGGTGCCTATTGAACATATCAAAACGGACCTGGCTGCCAGATTGTCGCAGGATCCCCCAGTCCCTTCTTATTACAGGGTAGACCCTACCCCCTACCCTGAACTCTCCAGTCCAGGGGGCTGGGCTGCTTCTCCCCATATAACCCAACCATTTTGGTTGCCCACTTTTTTTGCATTTCTGGGCCTCCTGGCTGCTGCACCTGGTTTCCCCCTCCGCCTCCCTCCTCCTAGTCATCTCTCACATGGTCCAGCTCAGGCTGGACATGTCCACTCTGGCCTCTCCCAGATGTCCAGATCCCTGCCTATGACCGTGCTCTCCCACATGTCTCTAATAAACTTTCTCCTCTGCCACACCTAGATGCAGTCATGTCCCTTCTCTTTTCTTTTGATTTCTTTTTTTCATTCACTTATCTCACCTGGTCATTATCATGATGAAGTGTCTGGAAATGCAGCGGTGAACTGAATGTCTCAGGTGGAGGGGGGGGTAAGTGGGATCGAGGTTGGTCCTGATATTTTTTTTCTTCTTCTCCAACCAATACCCTTACTCCAAGCATTTCACATTGATCTTCAAGGACTTGAGAAAAGGAACACTTTTCTTATTTCTACTCAGCGAACCTCTCGTCTTAATCCAGACACACTGATATTCCCCCCTTTACTTCCTCAAGACTAAGAATTGTACTTAAGTGATGGGTAGAATGTGGGGAAGATTATACCAGGTGAAACATTGACCCAGGCTAGGTTGGTATCTGCAATTATAATTTTTTAAAAATCCCAAATTGTTTTGTTTGAGGCAGGGTTTCACTGTGTAGCTCTGGCTGTCCTGAAACTCCCTCTGTAGACCAGGCTGGCCTCAAACTCACAGAGATCTGCCTGTCTCTGCCTCCTGAGTGCTGGGATTAAAGAAGTATGACACCACTGCCCAGCTGAGTTATTGTTTGTTGTGGAATAGAATATTTAACTATGTAAAGATGTGTTGCATTTATTTGTGTTGCAGAATAATTGTTTGACTATGTAAAGATGTGCTGCATTTGTTTAACTATGTAAAGATGTGTTGCTGTTTCACCTTGCCTGCCTAAGGTTGCTGATTGGTCTAATAAGAAGCTGAATAGCCAATAGCTAGGCAGAAGAGGGGTAGGTGGGTCTGGTGAGCAGAGAGAAAAGGGGAGTCAGCCAGCTGGGAAGGTGTGAGGGGATTGTGTGTGTAGATGGATTTTTCTTTGGAGTTTTAGCTCACACACACATACAAAAAAAAAAGACACAGAGACTTATTATTAGTTATGAAAGCTCAGCCTATAGCTTAGTCTTTTCCAATTAGCTCTTATAACTTTAATTAACCCATTTTATTAATTTACATTTTTCCTTGTGGCTTTTTATCTCTCTTCCATCTTGCACCCCCTGTTTCCTCTCTGTGTCCGCTAGCATCTCTCCCATGCCTAGATTAATCTCTTCTTCTTTTCTCTCTGCCTAGTTATTGGCCAGTCAGCTCTTTATTAAACCAACCAGAAGCTGTCTTGATAAAGACACATCCTCACAGTGTATAAAAAGATTATTCCACAATGGGGGGTGGGCAGGCAACCAGCCTGTGGCCAGCCAGCCAGAAGCCAGCCAGACATGGAAGAATCAAGAAAGCAGGATGGACAGTATGTAGAGGTAAACAAACCCCGGGGCAGCACATAGATCAATAGAAATGAGCTAATTTAAGTTTTTTTTTAAAGGCTAGCTAGAAACGAGCCTAAGCTAAGGCTGAACATTCATAATTAGTAAGTCTGTGTGTCATGATTTGGGGGCTGACAGTCCATGAAAGCCTGCTAGAATTGTTTTTTATAGTTTTGCTTTGTTGCAGGGCTGAGGACTGAACACTGAGGCCCTGCCTCTGGTTGTCTTGCTGTTTCATTGGCCAAGAGTTCAAATGCTGCGTTCCTGTCAGCTTGTTAGAACCCTGAAGTTATGTCCCATGACTAAAGAAAAATGTGAACGATTTCCTGTACATTGGCTACAGCAGCATAATTCAGACAAAAGCCTGGTAAACAGGGTATTTTAGACAGGGGCCTTCTAGAACTAATTCTACAACTGTGTGACCATGTGACAGTGCAAATCTTTCTGCCTGTCTGAGCTGTAGTTTCTCAATCCACAAAACTGACTACATCTGAGTCTGATAAAACATACATGACAACATTTTCAAACATGATACAGTGCTATACAAATGTACAACAATTATGTTGAACTGTTACCTCAGATTCTTAAGCTATCCAATTCAATATAACCTTTGTATTTTCAGCTTACAAATTCTGAAACATAATTTAAAAACTATTTCGAGTTTAGCATCTTTCACTGCTACATATTACTTTGAAAACTCTTTGTATGAATGTATATGAAGACCAGATATTGGTTGGTGTTTGAATCATCAAGGTTTAACCGACTAGTACATTTATAATTCTGGAAGCCTCACACCTTCCAATGGCTTCATCGAGAGAACGGTGTACAAGGTAATGACTGTGTATGAGGACAGGAAGATGCGTCTGATGCCTGCTTTCCTTAGGATGTAATTCTGAGACCAGTTAGTTACAGTGTGCTGGAGGCTGGCCCTTGGGATCCTAAAGTCACATGCTTGCTTTTAGGTGAGTTCCACCCCAATGGGCCTGCAGCCCTGTGAGAAGATCGACCTTTGACCCTTCATCTTTGCTACAGCAATTAAATAAATCACTTTGTTTTTGTGAGTCAGTGCTCTGCTGTCTGGACATGCTTGCCTGAAGTCAAGTAATGATTCCTGTAAGAGAAAAGAAAGTAGATGGCCAGGAAAGACATGTGTTAAGGGGAAAAAGTCAAAACAAAGAAACTCTGTGCATTTGGGGTAGAGAAAATTAGAGCCAAGATTCTCTACACCCCCCGCCCCGCCCCACACACCATGTCCCGGTGCATGTAGAAAATATTAGATGTGTATAGTCCTCAGGGGTTGAATAGAGGGGGGTTGGGCCCTCGTTCTAGCTGCTTATGGCTACCAAGGTCTATGATGGCCACTGGGAGCCCTGCCTACTGCCCAGGACGATGAAAAGGAGGAAGGAGGAGAAATCACATTAACCTACCTCAGCTCATTTACACAACTTTCGACGAGTGCTCTGTCTGCGCCAGTCAGCTCTCACACACATGTATTTACTGGATGTGGCTTCTTGAGCTCGGAATACTCAGTTAACGCCACGAGCTCCTTTTACGCCATTCAGTTCAGTAAGGAAGCATGCAAGTAACACTTTGCGGCTAACGAAATCGTCACGCAGCAGCTTCCGGTTCTGGCTTCTGTCTTTGCTTGGCTCTATAGGGCACAAGTGCAGCTAGTGAGTTTCCCTTTGCCCCTCAGGCCTGCTGGAGGCAGAATTCACCCAAAGAGTCTCATTTTCTGAGTGACAGCCACTGGGCAAAGCCCGGTGAAAGGCAATGGTAGAGAGATGCTGAAGGGGCACGATGCTTGGGAATCAATCAGCCTCTTAGGATACAGAGCCTGAAGGAAGAATAGGGGTCAGGGAGGAAGGGAGGGCAATCATCTAACCTATTAATTAACTCAGAGACTAGAAATCAGCAGTCGCTTTGGATGACTTTCCTGTTCTGAATGTCCAAGGTTCCTCATTGCCTTGGGGAAAAAAAATAAATATTTTTCCTGCAAGTCCTTAACAATCAGGCACAATTTTATCTTGTGTCTCAAACAGTGAAAAACAGGGGGGTGGGTTTTAGATTCACACAGCAGCAGGAAGTGCTTGAGCGGTGGCTCTCAACCTCTGGGTCCCGACCCCCCCACCATGGTCGAGTATCGGATATCCTGCACATCGGCTATTTACATCATGATTCATAACAGTAGCAAAATTACAGTTATAAAGTAGCAACAAAATAATTTTATTGGTTGGGGGTCGGCGCAAATGTATTAAATAGTTGCAGCATTAGGAAAGCTGAGAACCACTGTTTCTGAGCAGGCCTGTGTGTTTCTGCACTCCTCCAGGCCATTTGGGGGGGGGTTCTGGTGTCTTTTCTCTATTTTCCAGACAGCGTTTACACAGATCTGCACCAAGGGCCGAGTACTGCTTCAGATCCGCCCTCGCCCTCGCCCTCGCATCACCCAGCCATTCCACTGAGGTACACCTCAGACCCCAGAGAAGTTGTCTCCTTATTGAGATGATCTTAGACACCATATTTAGCCACTCTGAATATATATATATATATATGGTTTTCGAGACAGGGTTTCTCTGTGTAGCTTTGCACCTTTCCTGGAACTCAAACTCACAGAAATCCACCTGCTTCTTCGTCCCAAGTGCTGGGATTAAAGGCATGCGCCACCACTGCCCAGCACTCTGCATCTTTCGTGCCTTAAAAAATATACACAGTTATCTGAATCTCTGTTTTTAGTTTAAACCCAGCTTTTTTGATGTCCTCATACAATCTTGATTTTTTTTTCATTGTACAATTTACCTTTATAGCTGCAATAATAGTAGGGCCTGGGAAGTAACTGCTGTAGTCACCACTCAAGGACCATGTTAGAGCCAGGTGGCGGTGGCACACGCCTTTAATCCCAGCAGTCAGGAGGCAGGGACAGGTGGATCTCTGTGAGTTCAAGGCCAGCCTGGTCTTCAGAGTGAGTTCCAGGATAGGTCCAAAAGCTACAGAGAAACTTGTCTTGAAAAACAAAACAAACAAACAAAAAAACAAACAAAAAGGACCAACTTAGAATTTCAATCATGTTGTGACTTTAAAACCTTCCCAGGATAGGTGACATGAAAAAATTTACTTTTAAATAAAAAAATAGGCTTAAAATCATAGCAATAAGAAAACAGTGTAGTTAGATCCTTGGGTATAACCTTCAATCCCACCATGTACAGTAAAAAATGAGAATCTAATCCTTGAAGCTTGAAGTCCGGGTAGGAAAGGCTTTAAATGTCTGGGTTCCTGGAAAATGCACCGGAAAATCTTGGGTGCCGGCAGAGTCTGCATCCTTGAGTGGAAAGGTGTTAAATATGTGAGTGGCATTCAGCTTATGGAGATACATGTAACATGTACACTTATGACATTCACAGTTTTGTACAGGTTTATCGAACATCAAGACAAAGGTTTTCTGGGAAAAAAAAATAACAATAAACCCCGAATGGGTCACCTGACTTAGAGAAGCTAATTATCTATCGACCGAGGGGGGCTGTGTTACTGTGTTTTATTCACAACAACCATGGGTTCCTTCTGGACCACAAGGCTCTGATGAGCGGAGGGAAGTCATTCCATAGGGGAAAAGCATGAAGCTTGGAAAACTCTTGGAATCTGGAGATATTGTTGTGGATACAGCTCCCCCTAGTGTATTGAACAACACAGGTGCCCTGCACAGAGGCCAGACCCCTGCTCTCCCTTCCCCAGCCCAGTCTGAACCACTTGGGATCTGTTTAGTATGTCCAGCCTTTCTCTTCCCTAATCAACCCCAGGTCAGGGACGAGAGCGGGACAGACGCCCTGCATTCCTATGAGCACCAATAGACATGGGTGTCGTGAATTCACTTGAACTGTGCAAATACCACAAAAGTATTAAACATATGTTAAAAGTATATTCATTTACTTTATTATTAGTTGCTCACAACTGCAGGGTATCACCATGTAGAGCTGGCTGTCCTGGAACTTGCTGTATAGACTAGCTGGCCTCAGACTCACAGAGATCTGCCTGTCTCTGCCTCCCCAGTGCTGAGAATAAAGGTATGTGCCACCACGCCTTTACTTTTGAAAGTTTCTACACTAGTAGGTTTCCACGTGGCATTTTCACAAGTCTTTATTAGTAGTCTTTTCCATACACCTCCTGTGCCCTGCCCACCCATCACCCCGGGATGCAGGCTCTGAAAGGCAGCCTATGCTCCGACAGATTGTCCTACACCCATGCACATACAAGCAGAACTAAATGGACTCAGAGGGTGTGAGAGAAGCGGGAGGGAGAGAGGGAGGGGGGGAGAGAGAGAGAGAGAGAGAGAGAGAGAGAGAGAGAGAGAGAGAGAGAGAGAGAGAGAGAGAGAGCATGTAAAGAGGTTGGGATGGGACATTGGAGGCAGAACAGGGGAAGAATTGTAGAGGATCAAATGGGAGGTGGATTGGACCCAAACACATTATAGGCATATATAAATATTAAATAAAACAAAATGATTTAAGAAAGAGTTGCCACATTTTTCTTGATGTAGGAGAATGTATGTAAAGGAGACTGAGCAAAATCAAAAGATGATTCTGAGCTATTCACTAAAGGGTTATTTGTCCCCATCTCGTACTTATCAAAATGCTTATCACCTGCAAATCCATGTTCCTTGAGCAGGACACTTGTGGCCTCTGGAAGCAGGAGGAAGGCAGCTCCTCCCCGTGAGGTAACTGTGCTGCGTGACTTATCCAACAGGATGCTTCTCCAAGCGTTTGCCTCTGGAATATCCATCCCTCAGGATGTCAGCGGATCTTGCTCAGGTAAGGGTTCTATGTCAATGCTGAAGCACTTGGGATCTGGCAAAGATAAATAATTTTTAAGGAAACAGCAATATGCCTCAGAGCCCTGACGATGCTGTTACTACGACACCATATGTCGGGACAGCACTTGAAGAACTGTGGTATTTCCCAAATTAGCACGTTGTTATTTTTTCATGCTTATTTTCACAAACTCCATCCATTAATTTTCCTTTGGGGATACATACTGGCCCAGGATTTCAGTATCTTTCCATCATAGCCAGAGAAGAAACAGCACAGAGTGCCGGCAGGAGAGAATACTAGGTCTGAGATAAATTTGAGAGCTCCGAGGACATTTGTGGTGAGGATCGTAGCTCTTTGCCGTGTGTGAAAACTGGTACTGTAGTGTGTTGAAGTTTCAGTCATGGCAGCCCTAGACTAGATGTGGAGGGACCAAGACACTGTAGATAACACCAGTCCATTATCTCACTACCCCATGGAAGGCAGCAGAAACCCACAAAGGCACTACGTTTTTATTTTGTCACAGCTGTGATTTGACTTCTAAGAATGAGAATCAGGACTTCAGAAATACAGGATCATAGACTGCTGATTTCCACTACTTTTTTTTTTTTTTTAAATCAAAACTGTTCCTTACGACAGCCAGACATGGTGGTGCATGACGCCAATCTCATCACTCAGGAGGCTCAGGCAGGGGAAGCGTGAGTTCGAGGCAAGACTTTGTCTCCAAAGCATGAAAACAGAAACAAACGCAAAATCCTCTTTTTGTGTGCTGCCTCGGTGAGAATTCACATCGCTCTTCTTCTTGGGGTTGTGATTCATAGGATCCCACAAGAGACTTCAGAGAAGTCAGAGGCAGCACGTTGTGACGTAGGGTTGTGACGTAGGGTGGGAGGGATGGCTCAGAAAGTTAAGGGACCTGCTGCTGAGATGATAGCCTGAGTTCAGTCCCCAGGACCCACGCAGTAGGAGGAGAGACTCCTGTAAGTTGTCCTCTGACTTCCACGCATGCACCCAGGTACCTCATCTGCTCACACACATTTACACATGCACACACACACACACACACACACACACACACACACACACACACACACTAAATACATACATGTGATAAATAAATGTAAACCAGAGGTGAATCCTAGAACTCACAGCGAGGCCAAGTCCCCTCAAAGACTTTGAGGAAAATCAAAATCCACAGTGTTTCATCTCAGATAAAGCACATGAATTAGGACAACAGAGGCCAGGCCAGGAGGGACAGTCCTTGCTTTCTCTCTGACTCACGGGTAGTTCAGTGAGCCTGTCCATGTGGGCTCATTTCCCACTTCAGAAGTGCGGCTCGTAGACACAAGGGACTGGGAACCCACGGGCCTGGACTAATGTGTGATTATATGTTCTCTAGCTCCAGTTTCCTGGCTTAGGAAACACTGTGGCTCTTCTGTTAGCATTTGGGGCAGGAGGGTGACAACGACACAGTGCAGACGCAGCTCTTAGATGTCCCTGGACCTTCTAGATGGGTTGATTTCAAGCACGCGGAAGTCAGTTCACACCAGCGCCCGGTGACAGACTAAGTGGGATTTGAACTCTGGACTTTCCTATAGCTCGGTCTCCGTCCTGGTTTTGTGCAGCTGCTCTAGGCTCCACCTCATAGCCAGTGTGCTGTGTCTGGCAGACCCATCCTGCAGGCTGCTTCTCCTCACGACTGGAATCAAAGGCGTGTTACAGGTCAGGGCTGAATGTTCTGGCAGACACACCATGGACAGACGGCTCCATGCCTGTTCAAAACATACAGTGTCTGGTGAAAGCCAGATTGAAGATTGCTAACCTCACCCGCCAAGATTCCAAAAGGAAAAACTTAGCCCTTCTCTCTCTCTCTCTCTCTCTCTCTCTCTCTCTCTCTCTCTCTCTCTCTCTCTCTCTCTCTCTCTCTCTCTCCATCCCCTCCCTCCCTCCCTCTCTCTTAAAAGGGAATCCCCATGTTTACAAATTGAAATCCAAAATGCACAAGCGGGTCAGTTCATGATTCTGTGACCCATGAACGTCTGTAGGTCTGGGCTTCCTTGGGAATCAGTAGCAGCCCGGGGAGCATTGAGCCAAGCCTGCCCTAGCTGGAAAGGAATTCTGCAGAGGGAAACGGTGAGGAGGCCTGAGCGCTCCCGGCCTGGTTAGCCTCTGGTTTGGACTTCCAGAGACATGTCTGCACTCAGCTTCTACTAGTTTTATGGGCTGCATTTTGAGTCTACTTTTTTTTTTTTTTTTTGAGGTGGGTTTTTCTAAACTCCTTATAGAAACTGAGACAGGAGTCTGCATTTTGAATTTAAGAGAAATAAGAATGAGATAGGTAAATGGGGCTCAAATCTGTTTACCGAAAATAAGAACATGGGGTGGGGGAGAGGGCTGAGTGAGCAGAGTGCTTGTTGGGTAAGCACAGAGAGCTGAGTTTGATCCACCGCACCCTGTCAAAGCCGGGTGACAACGTCTGTCACCCAAGCCATCGGGAGGAGCAGACACGCAGACTGCAGGGATTCCCAGGACTGTAGCGGTGGAAATTGTGAGGTCTAGGTTTGGAGAGGAACCTCGTCCTGAAAAATAAGACAGAGGGTGGTGGGTAAGATTGCTCCCTGGGTTCAACTCGCAGCCTGGGTTCAATCCCCGGGACCTCCATGGCAGAAAGGGAGAACTGATTCTGGCAAGTTGTCCTCTGACCTGAACACACACGCACCCAGAATAAGTTCTAAAAAAGAAAAAAAAATGTAGCTATAAAATGACAATAAGGTCGAGACTAGAGAAAGACAGCTCTAGCCTTCACCGGCACACACACACATACCACACATGTCCTTAAAGGAAAAGGAGTGAGGCACCTTCTCTTTAAACCATAACCTCTAAAATAAGGAGAAAATTCTAGAACAGAACATTAATTTTATATCTGCCTTAGATGTCTGTTTGATAACTAATAACTAATTATAAGGCCTTCTTTGGTGGAATGGGGCTAGGTTGCCAGCCCCAGTTCCAGGAGAGCCCAGAGTGGACCTGAACCCAAAACACTAGAGTGTGCTAGGTGGGCCTGGGTGTGGCTGGCTGCAATTTATTTTTACTCTGGGTTCTGGGTCAGTAGTTTAGAGATGCAGAGATGGTTCAGTCTGTTAAGTGCTTGCCTGAAAATATGGGGACCCGAGTTTACCCCCCTCCCCAACCCATTTGGGAAAGAGAACAAAACAAAACAAAGGGAAAAAAAAACCCAGCTTGGCATGATGGTGTGCCTATAACCTCAGTACAGAGGCGAGAAAGTCAGGTGGGACCCTACAGCAAAGTCTAGGCCAGTGAGACCTTGTCTCAAGGGTCAGGTGGGTGGATTTGAGCTGGAGACATAGTTTCCTGGCTAGACACTTGTTGTACAAGCCTGATGACCCAAGTTTGATCCCTGGGACCCATGGAGAAGTGGAAGGAAAGAACTGACTCCACAATGTTATCCTTTGACCTCCTCACGTGTGCCTTGGTATGCGCATACTCCATCTGCCTCTACCGCAACAATAAATAAACAGAAATTTATAGAATGAAGACGGATGGAGCCTGAGGCTTGAGGAATAACACCTGAGGATGTCCTCTGGCCTCCACATGTCCTCACTATACAAACACATTCACCCCCATGAACACACACACACACACACACACACACACACACACACACACACAGGGGTGGGGTGGGGTTAGCGTTAACTATTGACCTAGAGTGTGCGATATACTTGCCTCTCTCCTCTGAGCCTTGATTTTCCGCTGGAAAATGAGGAGACGATCCAGGCTGCTCCGCCGTCCTCTACTGCAGCTCCAGGAATCTGACTGTGTGGACTTTCTTCCTCCTGGCTGGTGTTCAGTTCTGCTGTAGCTTTTCTGAAGGAAGCTGGGAGTCATGAGATGAACTGAGTCCCCTCAAAATACACGTTGGCCTAGGGTCTCAGCAAGTTAAAAGGAGGCCTTCAGGGCGAGACCTGACACAGGACGGCTGGATAGAGACGTGTGAACACACCGAGGGAGGACCATGGGAAGACAATGGAGTGGAGACGGTCATCCGCCAGCCAAGGAGAAGCTTTAGAAGTCAATACTGCCAACGTCTTCATCTTCGCCTTCCAGCCTCCATGCTGAAGACCCCAGTAGGTGGTACCCTGCTACAGAAGCCCAAGATAATACAGCGGGCTCTAGCAACTTTTCTTGACTTTGAGAGCAATTCTATGTGTTTTTCTTTTCCCTTTCTTTCTTTCTTTCTTTCTTTCTTTCTTTCTTTCTTTCTTTCTTTCTTTCTTTCTTTCTTTCCTTCCTTCCTTCCTTCCTTCCTTCCTTCCTTCCTTCCTTCCTTCCTTCCTTCCTCCTTCCTTCCTTCCTTCCTTCCTTCCTTCCTTCCTTCCTTCCTTCCTTCCTTCTTTTCTTTTTCTTTGTTTTTTTTTTTTGTTTTTTTTTCAAAACAAGATCTCACTATGCAGCTTTGGCTGTCTTGGAACTCACCGTATAGACCAGGCTGGCCTTGTACTCAGAGATCTGCCTGCCTCTGCCTCCCGAGTGCTGACATTAAAGGTGTGCGCCACCACCGCCTGGCTTCTCATGTGCTTTTCTTAATAGATCGGGTTTTACCCCAAAGTAGGCTTTCTTGTATTGGGATTATCAAGTATTTTCTTCACTTTTTAAAAATACATTTCTTTATCATCAGATAAAGTAATTACAGTAAAATAAAACTACACTTTCTTGAAGGCAACTTCACAAGTTTGACCCTGCTTTTCCTATATAATTTACTTAACTTTATGTATATTGGTTTGAGGGTGTCAGATCCCCTGGAATTAGAGTTATAGACAGTTGTGAGCTGCCATGTGGGTGCTGGGAATTGAACCTGGGTCCTTTGGAAGAACAGCCAGTACTCTGAACCACTAAGCCATCTCTCCAGACCCGACCTTGCTTTTTAAAAGTAGCTATGGCTCATTATTCTGCCTTTCATGACATGCTGCCTGCAAGGGTTAATTTTCATTGTCAATTTGACTGAATGTGGAATTACCTAAGAGACACGCCCAGAGGTATGTCTGCGAGGGAGTGTCTAGGGAGGTGTCATTGAGAAGAAAACCTACCCTGAGTGCTGACATCACTATCCCACGTCTGGGACCCAGATCGAAAAGAAGGGTTGGGGAAGAAGCCAGATGCGCTCCAGCCTTCCCGTCTTTCTGCTTCCCGACTCCAGATGCAATGTGAGCGGCTTCTCATACTTGCCTCCTACTCTCCTACCACGGTTTCCCCAACAGGATGGCTAGAGTCCCTCAAACCCAAAGAAAGTCTTCTTTACATGACTGTTGTCAGCAAAGGAATACAGTTTTTATTTTAAAAAAAATTGATTGAAAATCGAATAGTTCATTAGATTAACCCGTGGGTACTGACTGACCTTAGAACTTCACGTAAGGAAGTTTAGAGCAAGCAAGCCATGCCGATGTGGCACAGCCTGCCTTATGCAGTTCTCTGGATTTTAAATTTCATTCAGTCAAATTCAATTTCCTGAGTTACAGGGGAAAAAAAAAGGCATGAAACAATAAAGAGCCCTCTCCACTTACCACCTGTTGAGGAGACACTCAGACTTCTTAAACAGTATTATCAAAATAGACTTTTCTTGCAGTGAAGGCCCAGATTCTGATTCTTTTACTCAATAGTCACCTGTAGCTGGAATGTAGTATACAACATTTACAAAGAACCGGGGGGGGGGGGGGGGAGGGTCTGTCTCTGTCCACCCCCTCCCTCTCTCTAAATTTCATTGCACCACAGCATTAACACTTCCTAGCGAGGTGTTTCCAGCATGAAGTCCACTCACTGGCAAGGTAATCAGCCTTTGAGGCTCTGCACTCCCGTGATTCCAGTGAGCTGACGCACTGAGAGAAGCAGCAGGTCCTTCCTTTCCTACCCTGTAGTGCACACTGTAGATACGTACGGTGTGGCTGAAATGACTATTGCTTCCCTACACCATGGGCACGTATTTGAACACTTGGTCCCCAGGGGCTGGCACTGTTTTGGGAGGTTCTGTGTAGAAACCCACAAAGGTTTCCTAGTGAGAACTTACTCAGGTTCTGAGAATCTGAGCTTGCTTTAGCCAGCAGGGCTGCCTAAGGGGATGATTTGACCACGGCTGGGCATGTTTACCAGGTGTTTGGAAGGGTCTGCACTTGGCTGTGTGGTATGCTTTGATCTAGCAAGGGGGAGGACTTTTGCCCCGCCCCTTAGCATTGTTATAAAAAGTCCTTTTGAAGAGCCAGAAGGGGCCGGTGGATTTTGATCCAGGTCCTCCTGAAGCTATCCTGTGTTTCTGTCCGTCTCCTCTCCGCTATGTTTCTATCTAAAAGTTTCTTATTCCTCTCTCCTCTTCATAGGAACCCTTTAAAAGATGGGAGCTAGCCTCCTACAGTTATGGAACCTTTAGGGGGTGTAGTTTTGCCGGAGGAAGTACATCCCTGTAGGGCTTTGGAAATTTGCAGCACTGCCCTACTTCTCTGATAAAACGTGATGTAAGCTTCCTGCTTCTGCTCCCATACCTGCCCGTTGCCATGACTTCCACACAATTATGGACTACCCCTTTAGAACCATAAACTAAGGTAAAGCCTTTCTTCCTCAAGTTGCTTTTGGGCATGGTACTTTATCACAGCAACTGAAAAATAATTATACTACACTCACAGCAGATGAACAATAAGCCGATCAGCACACATAGGAAGAGAGCCAATTTTTTAGTATTTTACACCTACAACTAGATGAATGAATGGCTAGCTCAAGGTTTTTAGCAGGGGTTTTTAATTAATGAATTTTGGTGTGTATGTGTGTTTGAAATTTTTTTTTTTTTTTTTTGGTGGGGGATCATACAGTTACAAGGATGAAAGTCCAAGGACACACATTAAAAAACAACAACAACAACACATCTTGAGGAAAGAGGGAAGTCTTTAATTTCCAACTACCAAAATAACAGAAAAAGGTCAACTTATTTATATTCATTTATTTCTATGGGTAATGAATAAGTTAAGGAACACTTCACTTCAAACACAGATTGGTTTTTG
Source organism: Peromyscus maniculatus bairdii (assembly GCF_049852395.1). NCBI lineage: Eukaryota > Metazoa > Chordata > Mammalia > Rodentia > Cricetidae > Peromyscus > Peromyscus maniculatus. Next base: position 50,621,110 of record NC_134867.1, on the reverse strand, counting down.
TTTAAGCTAAGCTAATGCTTTAGTTCCATATATATTTTCAAATTCCCATCAATGTCAAACACCATTTTTTAATCCTTAAAAAAAAAAAAAGAATTACAAGCACTTTTACAGCATTCAAGGAAGTCAGCTGAGGGTTCATAAGAATAATTTTCCTTTTAAAAAACATCCATCTGACCAAAATAAAATCATTTTAATTAACTCCTTCCTGAGTAACTAAAACCTTGGAATGTGCTGAAAGGTTATAATAAATAAGGCAAGGACCAAACTAGCTTAAAATGTATTTTCTTTTTTAAATTAAACTATGTAAAATGTACAATATATTTCATGAAATACAAACTATGTGGGGCCAAGGCCCAGGTGAGCTGATGAAGTACCTTGACTTTTGGGGTCTAGGGGTGGGCTGTGTGCTGGGAGAAGACACCACGAGGGTCCTGCAAGTAATAATAGCCCCCTCTCCTGAGAAGTGACAGTGACCACGGGTGGGAATCAATGCCTTGGAGCACACAGCAAGTGCTGTGCAAACTTCTAGGAAGAAGGGGACCAGATTTATGAGCGATCAGCTGTCCCGGTGTCTTAACAAGAGCAGGGAAAAACAAGCCAATACAACTTCATCTTCAGACTGTGAGACTGCACACTGGGTGTGTAAGCTCACCAACACTCTATATGTAATGTCATGGACATGACTTGCTGCTCTTCTTCTACTAGTCTGGAGAATGGTGGCTGTTTTCTAGATTGCTCTGCAAAGTCTGATTAATGGGAAGGCTCAGGTCTCTCTGAACAGCATAAAGGCTATTTCCCCTTCTGTGAACAGTTCTGTTATTCACTTCCTGTCCCAGTTCTCTGAGGCAGAAAGGAGGCTCATGAGTGGCCAGTACTGGACTTCCGTCTCTGTGATTCCTGCCCTTCCCTGGGTGCCCGTGGGCTGGAGCCTTCTTAATGCATTTCATGATGAAGTAGCTTCAGTATGTATGCACTGGACTGTTTTCAAAATGACTGGCTTTAGACTTTGGCTCCTGTCGAGTTTTAGAGAAGGAAGGGGAAAAATGCTAGAGAGACTTGATGGTCTCTGCGAAGCAGAAAACGCGTGGCTTGTGTCAAGTCAGAGTCCTGTATAAACTAGCTTACTTGGCTAGTGTTATTCAAGGGCCAGCTCTGGGGTAAACCTGAGGCAGATACAAGTTGTCACTGGTGTCCTGCCTGCTGCCACCACCACACTCTGGCTCTCAGCGAGTTGCACAACACCCAACAGAGAGAATATGCACTTTTCAGGACTTTTTAAAAGGCAGACACCATTCAAGGAATGGAAGAATCATGGGTGGTGGGGAATTGGCGGGAGGGAAGAAGTGGAAGGCATATTTGGGTGCAAAAGGCTTGCCCAGTGTCTACTCAGGTCACAAGGGGTTGCCAACGTACTCAAACGCTGGCCGAGCAGTGCTCTGTCCAGAAGTCTAGCTGTTTCTGGCATTGATATCCCTGGGAAAGATTATCGGGAGCAAGCAGGTTCTGTAAAATACGATTCAACTGCTGTTTACACAGGACTTAGGGAGGGCCCTTTGTTACTGAATCACAGCAGCTCTTGCAGGTCTAGAAGTTATGAAAGAGACCAAATTCTGTAAAGCACAATTTGGCTGTGAGTGTGCTTGGGAGAACTGTGCCTGGTGGACAGCCACGCTTAGGATTCCTGGCATAAATATCAAGGCCAAAGGTAAATCAGTGTCTGGTGCTTCCACTTGGAACCACCCAGGAGGCAGAGAGGATTCAGATGGCCACGGCCTTCTCCTGATGCCACACGGCCCTCATATTTGATCTGCCCCGCCCACACTTGACATAACAGGCAAACGCCATTCCTCGTTACGCTCCTTCCAAACAGAATGTGACACTTGAAAATGGAATGTCTCGGTGGAGCTTACCATGCGTGCGCTTTCATCTTGACAAGTTTCCCCGGCTCTGATTGGGTGAGTGCCAGAGCTGTCTTACGTTCTCAGCGACAAGTACTCTGTTCTTGGTGACAGCGTCCCCTGAGATAGACCAGAGGCTGCGTCCTACCCTCCATAACCAGGGGACCCTCCCTTGTGTTCCTATCGGTCCCCTTTCTACTACCAGATGCTTCTAGACCCCCCCCCTCTCTCTGAAATGGTTGTTTCTACTGCAAGATACAAATCTGGATGGATATCTACCGTGGAAGTAATATTTTTAGAGACACCTTATGATAAAATGATAAAAATGATTGGGCTGGAGGACACATTTCTCCCTCTTCTCTCACTGTAAGGGGTGGGGAAGGGTGTTTTATGACGAGGTGCCTTGTGCTGGACCAATCTAGTGTATCTGGAAAGACTCAAGGAGGCAAGAGAAAAAAAAAACAACAGAATAAAATTAAACAAATAAAACCCGCAAAACCGGGCATCTCCCAATGACCCCAACATGTGGGAATGTTTTGTTCTTTTTAATGCACCCGAGCATTAACTAAAGTCCCTTCAGATGTTTTCTTCCCCAAAGAACTTTCTGGGAAGTGGGGCACACAGCCGTGGTGGCGACGTCACGCTGGTATCACCTCTTATAGATGTCTTCCAGCCACTTCTCGTCATCTTGTTCCTCGTCGTCGATTGGCTCCTCGGTCTCCAGAGGGGTGGGAATGAAGAACTGTGGCCGCAGAGGAGGTCTGGTCCGGGATTTCAGTCCCAGCTTGCGCTTCAGCAGGTGGAACTGCTCTTTGACGTAGTGGTAGAACTCGTACTCGTACCTCATTCTCTGGTAGAGGATCTGCAGGGCCTCGGGCGAGGGGACAGTCTTCTTCACGGTCACAGTCATGTTGCCAAGTTTCCTATGCTCTGGAAAAGAACCAGGGAGTCCGTGAGCAGCTATCCAGGAAGGCCTTGGCTCAGGAGTAACCAGGGTGTGTGTGTGTGTGTGTGTGTGTGTGTGTGTGTGTGTGTGTGTGTGCCCGCAGGCGTGTGTCTGGGATTGGACATTCAACGAAGAGAAGATGTCCCCCGGGATATGGCCAGGTGTCTCATTTCTAGACTGGAGAAAAAGAACTCACTTGTTTACAGTCTCCTCCAGTGTGTTCCCAAGTGGGTAAAAGGCAGGTGTGGTAGGCCCCCGCCACTTGAGTGGATTAGGAGGGAGGATCATGTTGGAGTTGGCAGTTAGCGTATTAGTACAGTGAGACCCTGTGCCAATGAAAATGAATAAATAAATGGACACTGCTGTGTTTGTCTTCTACAAAAAGAGAGGAGAGAATGAAGAAGAGGAAGAAGAAAAGGTTCTTGTGAATAATAATAATAATAGTAAATATTATTATTATTGAGACAGGGTCTATTATGTAGTCCTGGCTGTCCTGGAACTTACTATGTAGACCAGGCTGGCCTCTAACTTAGAGATGCACCTACTTCTCTGACCCACCTCACTCCCCAGCCCCAGGGCTGGAATTAAAGGTGTGCACCACCATGTCAGGCTGGAGTCTTGTGATTTTATTATTTACTAGTTAAATGATTGGAGCCAAACTGTTCTAAAATGAATCTGGAGAAGGTTACAAAAATCACATAAAAATGCAGCCATTGGCTGAATATTTCACAGAACTAGGCAGAGAGAATGCAGGCAGGAAAGGCAGACTTGGGGAGGGGTAACGGTTTCCTCCCGCCCACAAAAGGGCTCTCAGCTAGTGTTCCTGGTCTTCTGTTCCCACTCCTCTCCAGGGAGGTAAGCCATGTACACTGAACCCGTGTTTCCCATTTGTGTGCTGGGGAAGGAGACTAAGAAGTTGCTCCCGCCGGGCGGTGGTGGCGCACACCTTTAATCCCAACACTCGGGAGGCAGAGCCAGGTGGATCTCTATGAGTTCAAGGCCAGCCTGGACTAGAGAGTAAGTTCCAGGAAAGGCACCAAAGCTACACAGAGAAACCCTGTCTCAAAAAACCAACAAACAAAAACAAACAAACAAAAACAACAACAACAATAAGAAGTTGCTCCCTGGGGCAGGTGCCTGTCTGTGGACCGCACATCCTGTAGGATGGTGCACGACTTCATGCCACACATGTAGTCATTTTCTTGCCTACCTTCATTTGGCAAAGCTGGCATCTGGACTGCCATCTCTCTGTCTCCACTGTGCATCTATCAATCAGCGGAGAACCCAAGTGCGCGCCGCGCGTGTGAGAAAGTGGGTGTTATTTATTAGCCCCTCAAATCCCACAGGCAAGTACCCAGAGAACATGCTGGGTCATCCTAATGACTTCGGTAGGAGGTAGGTCAATAGGCTGTAACCATTCCAGCAGCCAACAAAGCATTTTAGCACATTACACTGTCCTTAAAATAACAGAGCCACAATTATTACTAGGTATGAAACCATTTGGAAATGGTTTCCATGGAGTCTCTTAACAAAAGGCTTCAGTGGAATTAGCAAAATTTTAATAGTATCCATGGAGTAAGTCCAGGATAGCACATCTGCTCCCGGGCAGCCACGGCTCTGGGGACTCCACTCAAATTCCTTCGTACTGCCTTACTTTATCCACATTTTATAAGGCAATGAAATCTGCAATGAGATCCCAAGGGGTCTTTCCACACAGTCACACCACTGTCCTGACAAGTGTACCCACTTTTGGGAAGCATTGGTCATAACAAACAGGCCAAGCGGTCTGTCTGTCTGTCTGTCTGCAAACTCTTCAGAACAGGCAGAGAAAGCAAAGGGGAATTTCTCATTTTCAGTGATGAGAGTTTAGAAAGACCCTTTCTTGGGTAGCAAGAGATCCCCAAGTACACACACACACACACACACACACACACACACACACACACACACACACACACAGAATGGGCTCTTGCCCACCAAAATTCATTTTTGTGGGGATGGGGTTACGGCAAGGACTTAGGTATCCTAGGCTGGTCTTGAACTTGCTAACTGCAGCAATCCTGGACATCAGAATATAACCATTAGGAAGTGAAGGGCATCCACGGGCACCCTTTGATAACTTCCAGGGGTGCATGGCTCTCACACTCACTGGGAACATTTGCAAATGAAGAATCCAAGCCAGAACACTTTCCATGCAGGCAGGAGATGGGGAGGCAATGCCAAGGTCAGTCTGGCAGTGCATTTGGCCCATGGAGTATTTGTTTAGAAATTGACTTAGTTGTAAGGACTTGGTCTATTTCATGTGGAATATGAATTTCTTAGACAGAGGCCATAGAACTCAGCATGACTATCCCCACTGGAAGAGATGGCGTACTCAGACCCTAAGTGCCAGGTCATTATTTTATGTCACCTGCCTCATTGCTATAGAAATTCTCCAGTCCCCCTGCTTTTGAGGTTTAGAAACTCTGGGTTTTATACACGGAGAAAGCAAGTATTTTAAGTTGATGCTCCTCCAATCAGGCCTCCTCGCTGTGTCCACTGCCATCTCATTCCCCTCTCTCTACAAATATTTATTGAATAGCCGTTTAGAGCCAGGTGCAGGCTTCAGAAAGTGAATGGGACATTGTCACCACCACCATCCCCAGACATTCTGACAGCATGCCCTGTGCCAGGCTCGGTGAGATACACACACACAGGGTTTCCATTCTTGTGAACCCCCACTCACAATGCTATGGGGTCATTTATCACCTTTACAGACGGGGGCTCTGGAATCCAGGAGCCCTGCTCAGGCTCACAGAGCCGGAAAGCAGAGAAGCTAGGAGTTGGGTCTGAGACTTCGACAAGCTGAGCCAAGTTTCAACCATCTCCATGCTGAAGTGGAGCTGGTCTCGTAGGCTACAGGAGCACCTCCTCCTCCCACAGAACTAGCAGCCTCGGGCAGGGGAAGGCAAGGCATTCTGGTTTGTTGCTTGGCATTAGTACTTCCTCTCCACAGTCAGAAGCCAGTGCTGGTAGATTTGTCTTACGTACTCTGCATAAAGATGAGGCTTTCATGCCTACCTTAGAGATCTCCACTTTGCCCAGTTCACCAGCAGGCACCAAGGACCTGAGGGACGGCTCAAGGTGATAAGCCTAGTATGTGAAGTCCTGAGCCTGGAAAGAAGGCTTTCTGATTCCTTCCTAGCACCTTCTGGCTATATCACAGGCTATTAATTTCCAAATGGAGTGGAAATCTGTAACCACCCACTTCTCCTGGCCCAGTGTGTACTCTGGCATTAAGGGGATTGGCCAAAGAGAAGGGCCTTGAGTGTTCTATCTTACGTGGGGGGAGGCAGTAATGTGGGGCGTCTGGGAGAATCTGCTGAAAAGGGGAGCAGCCAGCAAAAGTCTTTTCAGAATGAAAGGGACTGTGTCTTTCTCAGTGTTAGCTCCCCAATGGTTCCCATCTCCACGCCAGGACTATAACAACGGTCCACACTGGTCTGTTCATTTGAAATCTGCCTTTGAAATCCATCGGGAAGACTGGATTAACCCCAAGGGCAACTCTGGGTGTTACATAGGCTGTTTGTTGCTTGCTAAATTCCCTTCCCACCTGAGGGTCTTCCCTACAAACCTCCATGTCTAGAAATCGGATTTCTTGCCCCTTCCCACCTGAGGGTCTTCCCTACAAACCTCCATGTCTAGAAATCGGATTTCTTGAGGTAGGCTGGGGAAGTCACTGCTGCTCTGGACAGGTCGTGGAATCTGCTCTCCCCTCCCATTCTGTTGAGGAAACCATGTAATGGTGACAGGTCACTTTCACAAACAGTAAAGCTGAAGAATTACCACCATAAGGGATGGTTTGCCACAGACTTAACTATCTGTGCTGACAGATCACCTTACAGTTAAAACTTTTGTGCTAAGTGTATTATAACGATAGGCAAAAACTGAAGAAATCAACCACCACTGGTCTGAGGGTCATCTGTGGGACTCTTGTTGTATCGGTCTGAGGGTCATCTGTGGGACTCTTGTTGTATCAATGGTGTTCAATGATTTGGTTGGCCATCATTTTTGATATTTTTTCATGTTGTTGTTTTTTTCCATCAGAACAAGAAAATGCTTTTTTTTTTTTTTTTTTTTTTTTTTTTTTTTTTTTTAGAGAGGCTGGGCAGGAGTGACAGTTTGCCCGTAATCCCAAAGCTCCAAAGGCTGAGGCAGGAGATTCTCCTCAGGGCTCACAGGTAGCTAGACCAGCTGAACTGTTAAACTCTGGGTTCAGAGAGAGACCCTGACTCAATAAGTAACATGGAGAAGAACTGAGAAAGACATCTGATGTCAACTTCTGTCTCTCTCCACGTGTGCACATTGTACACATGTGTATATACACCCATGTGCATGTACATCACACACATACAGAGACAAATATAGAAGAAGTAAAACATTCATTCAGATCACACCCATTTGGCTCTGTGCCAAGGGACCCACTGTGGACATAATTTAAATGGGGTCCTTTTGGTCAGCCTTGAATATTTCCTTGTGGAAGATGTCACATTGTGCTCCAGGGAACATCCTCAGAAAATTGAGCTTTCAAGGGAAAGACTGCCCAGCACAGACAAGTCCTCCAGGGCTTAGGGAACCTCACCCTGGTTCAGTACCATGGCACCACTACATGGGACACAGGGGCCATCACAAAATGTGCAGATGCTATACCAACACCTGGCCCTTCTAGGGTGCCACCCTACTCACAGTAGGCATTCAGTGTTCAAACATGAGAATAAATATTGCTCACCAAGAACCTAGCTTGTGCGTAAGACTGTGTGGTAACAAGCGTGATGTGTTTAACTCCAGCTGAGGCTATGAATGGATTTGGCTTTACTGACCCAGATCTGGACATTTGGCACAAGCCTCAACTCTCTCTACCTCTGCTGCATGGACGCGATGTTTAGACTGGTTCATAATCTTTGGGACTCTAAAAAGTCCCTTTGATGTAAATACAAAAAGAAGTCACAAACCTGCCCCTTGCAGCCTCCCCCCCCCCCCCCCCCCCCCCGCCCCTCTTAGTCTGTCAAACACGTATAATGGAAATACGTTGTTGCCTTGATTCTGGGCCAGGATAAACAATCTGGAAACAGTGTGTAAACTCAGCTGCCGCGGAGGACAGAGGCCTTGCTTTATGACCCTGGAGATGGTTAACCCAGTGTAAAGAACCAAACCCCATTGCTGACTGGAGCTGTGTTTTGATGCTGGACAGACTCTGCGGCTCCCCTTCTCCATTTGAGAGAATGAATACTTCACAGTGACTAGAGGACCTCCCCTTCACCAATCTAGACTTGTTTTAACCTGTTGCGGCAGAGGTCATGTGCAAGAAATGGATATGAGGATATGAGCTTCGTAAGTGAGGTCAAGTTTTACTGGGGTTGGGGGCAAGCATCATCAAAAGATAGGCATCATTTTTCAGCTTCCGGTTAGCTGAGCAGTCACTGCCGAGAGGCCCTGCCGCCTTAAACAAGCATTCTGTTTTTAATATCTGCATTTTTATTATTCCCTGGTTGGATTACATTCAGAAATTTCCAGCACACAAAGAGAAGCACACTTTCTCAGGTGACAGGGGTGATGAAAGTCACCGTCAGGTGGGGTGGAACTGGAGCAGTACGTAGTAGGAGAGGGAGCACCAGGGTATGCGCCCGTGGGGCTGAGGGAACACCATCGTATGCGCCCCGGGGCTGAGAGAGCAACAGGGCATCTGCCCCAGGGCTGAGAGAGCACCAGTGCATACACCCTATGGCTGAGAGAGCACCAGTGCATACACCCTATGGCTGAGGGAGCACCAGGGCATGCACCCTAGGGCTGAGGGAGCACCAGTGTATGCGCCCCGGGGCTGAGAGAGCACCAGGGCATGCGCCCCGGGGCTGAGGGAGCAATGGGCATGCGCCCCCAGGGTTGAGAGAGCACCAGGGCATGCGCCCCTGGGCTGCAAGGCCAGCAATTCCTGCCGAGCCTGGCACCATGCTGGCTGCCACGGAAACCGTGTGAACACGATGTGTGTCACAGATAGAGTAAACTCATTTCCTGAATTATGCAGGGCGGCCACACAGTTCAGACACATGAAATACCACTGCAGGGCAGCCAGGCTGCCCTGCAGCTGCGAGCGGCGGAAATGAATGTGTGTCACTTGGACTTCACAGCGATGGGCGGGGCTGGCGGGAGCAGCTTTTGATGTACCTCTTGCAGCATGATTGATGGCATGCGAAGGTCAGCTTCTTGGAGGTATGGCAATTAAGAGAGAAAGGGGGTGGGAGGGATGGGGGGGAGGCACTTCACCCGGCGACTCTGAGCTTAAGGTTGGTAAAGTAAACAGAGAGAATTTTTTTTTTTTTTTTTTTTGGTCTTCGTTTCACATCTAGAAGTATAAATAACTAAAAACTAAGTTGAGATCACTTTGAATTTCAAGAGAACCTTTGCTCTGTGCAGCCAAATGCAAATTACATGGTTTTCTCCATTCCCCCAAACTGCGAGGCTCCTTTGATGCGTGAAAATGAAGGCTTTTTAACACTCAAAATCGGCTTTGATACTTGGAAGCAGGGCCTCGATAAAAAGAACTAGGAGGAGAATGCACTTGGCTTGCGTGGAGTGGGTCACCGAAAGTCCACGAAAAGACCCAAAAGAGCATTGTCCATTTTGGGATGGAGGCTAGCTGGCCAGTGGCCCTGCCATGGGTCATGTAGGTTTAGAAATGTCACACAGGTGGATCTCCATTCCATAAAGATAAAGATAGAGGGTGGCCTGCCGGAGTGACTCCTGCCTGGGTGATTCAACTCCACATCAGTTATCTTGGAGTGTGCTAAAACTGCTAAGGAGGCAGTGGCCATGGTAGGCGCTGTGGCAGGGGCAGCAGCTTTGGTGGGGTAGTGGCTGGTGGGGCGATGGTGTTGGTAATTAGTTGCCAGGACTTTGCCTGGACTCAGTACACACATTAACTGATGCTGTATTGTGTACCCACTAAGCCCAATGCAAAGAATATGAGAACCTGTAAGAGCTGGAGACATAGACTCACCCCTGAGAAGGAGCAAACAATAGACAGACCATCAGACATGTAACAGTCCTGCTATTCCACCTGGGAATCCTTGATCCCCAGGGACCTGGTGGGCCTCCTTCCAATGGAAAATCAGAGAAGCGGCAAGAAGAGGTACCACAAGCTTTGATCTTTGGACTGAGCAAATGCGTTTTTGTTGTAGGTTCAGAAGAATGCTCTGGGTCAACAGATAACCTAGGATGGACACCAGCACCTGCAGGGGCTATACACGGGTCTGGGGATCTGCAGTGTTGATGATCACTGCAGCCTTCTAACTACACATGACGATCCTGAAGCTTAGACCCAAGCACCAGGGCTGGGAGAGACACCCTGTCCCTCCTGGTGCCATTCACATGCTGAGAGGGATGTGCATGGGGTCACCCCAGTGCCTCTATAGGTCAGGGAGCTAGCAGTTGGCTTTCCCTGGCACCCAGATTTGGTAGACAGAGGGTAAATTGCTTCCAGGTATTTTCTCCCCAAGACTTTACCCCAAATCAGTCAACACAGCTTTGAAAGACTCTGCTACCCGAGACACACATACATGCTTCTCAAAATAGTTTTTTTGCTGTCAGATACAGGCCCAGACATGGGGTAGCAACAATAGAATGAATTTCTGTTTAAAAAATGTCTGGAAGAAAAGCCCTACTGGAAGGCTCATCATGGCTTTGTCAATAAGATGTACCTTCTTGTGGGCAATATATTATTGTCTTTTACTTGAAGTCAGGACTGACAAATGTGGTTTTGTTACTCTTTGTACTTCTGTTAATTTGTCTGGTATCAAAGTATGGAGACCCAGGTCAATGGCTGATGAGGACACCCTGGTGAAATAGGTAGCTTACCGGAACAGAGATCAAACAAAGCAGGGCAGCATACAACTATTATCTCAACACTCAAGAGGCGGAGGCAGGAGCAGCTCATGTTTCAGGCTAGCCTGGGCTACATAGTGGGACTCTGTCTTAAGAAAAGGAAGAAGAAACAAAGATGATTAGGAGAAAGATCAGCCTTGCCTTTCTAAGTTCCTTTGGCATTTGACAGTAGGTGGGATACGGAATTCTTCATTGCTCACCATTTACATTGCTCATCATTTACATGGTTCTAGAAGGCTAGTGTTACTTATCTTGTACATTTTCTCTCTCTCTCTCTCTCTCTCTCTCTCTCTCTCTCTCTCTCTCTCTCTCTCACACACACACACACACACACACACACACACACACACACAGAGGAGGCTCCCCTGGAGAGATTTATTTCTCCTTCAGTGTGCTCGAGTTCACTGCTGAAATCTACCCCTGATGTTAGGTCAACGGCTGACGCCCCCAGACGACGGCAGAGACACAGGGAAATTCTCCACCTGACTTTTTATGGTGGTTAGTGTGCTTCCCAGTAATCGGGTTACTTACGCAGTTATACATAGGGTTATCATAAAGCCCGAGGGAGGCACTTTGTCTGCTTTATAGTTCGAACCTTTCTAAGAGACAAGAGTAGTTTTCAACTTAAAAATTCATATATCTGCACACACAGATGCTTACATGTGTATATATACATACATAAATACATAAATAGAGGTTGGCAAAGCTTTAGGAAAACTTATGGAAAAATTGAGACACTAAAATGCCTTTTAATCAAGCCACAATTATTACTATAGCAACACATTTCCCCTCAGTGTTTTTATTTATGCATGTGAATTACAAATACATTGGTTATATTTTATTTAGTTTTATGCTCTTTGAAATTTAAATTGTCACATGCATTTTTCTTTATCCCCAATTATTCCAAGTTCACCACTCTACCCCTTTAAGACAAGATCTTATTCTGTATCCAGACTTCTCTGGAATTTATGCAAATCCTCCTGCTTCAGCCTTTCAGTAACTACTAGAATTTACAGGTGTGAGTTGCCACACCCAGCCTTTCATGCCCTAATTTGCAGCACATTTTAAGATATGATGTCTGAATATCATATAAACACAACATTTCAAGCCGGGCATCGTCATCGTTGAATGCCTTTAATCTCAGTACTTTGGAGGCAGAGCCAGGTCTGTGATGCCTTTAATCTCAGTACTTTGGAGGCAGAGCCAGGTCTGTGAGTTTGAGGCCAGCTGGGTCTACAGAGCGAGATCCAGGACAGGTACCAAAACTACATGGAGAAACCCTGTCTTGGAAAAAAAAAAAAAAAAAAAAAACCCAAACAAACAAAGAAACACACACACACACACACACACACACACACACACACACACACACAAAACCCATTCCTACTCATAGGATTTTTGTTTGTTTGTTTGTTTCTACAACTCTAAATAATATGAGATGGCATCCTAATTGGCTAGTGAATGGGGGCCCTGTTTCCCTGAGTTCAATGCAAGTTCAGATGCCCAGGGGTCAGTTTTCTTCCTTCTCGTGCTGAGGCTTCAATTCCACCAGCTCTATGACATTCATATAAATTTTATATAACGTAATTCCCCTAAATGGCAAGGCATAATCTGTTAATCTGTCGCTTGGCTTCCTGAAGTTTCAGAGTGTTCAGTTCCGCCTCTATCGGCTGACTATGAGGGTGGAGAGAACTATGGCAGTGAACTTGTTGTGTAGGGCTGCTTATAGTGCATGCAACACGCAGCAATCCCTGGCAGTTTGTACTGTACGATGATTACAATCACAGACGTGAAACAGTCCCTCCGTTTTTTCTTTCTTTTGGTCATTCTAAATGGATTTTTAATAGGACAGAGTCCATTGCAGCCTCTGTTTGGTTTTGGCACTGTCTCTATCACTGTCATCGGTCTTGATGAGTGACCTGACCGTGAGTCCCCAGAGCCAGCAAGTCAGATGCTTTCTCTGGAATGTTAACCATGGTGACATTTTGATAAACCCTTCCAGGACCGTGAATGATGAAGCTGGTCGAGGAGGCTGAACATGCAAGATAAGGGAGATATTTAACCTCCTGCCCAGGCATTAAGAAGCTAAGTTAATAAGAAGCGCTACTCAAAATAACCGTTCCCGAGTCACGGAGTGTGAGATGAAGTTCTGAGGATGCCGTCAGTTCCCCCAGTGTGAATGCGATGCCCCCCTGCAAATTTGATCCGCTCGATCTGGGCAACCCTGAGCACTGGGTGGCAGCAGGTGTCGGAGGGAGGTAAACTGCCTCCTATTTTCCCCATTAACTATAAGATCTACACTACGTGTGCTGGAGAGCAGGCCACATATTTGCAAGCACATCCAACAGTGTGCCTTAAGCAAAGGCCTAAGGAAAAAATGCAATGAAAGTTCAAATCCCGCTCTTAGGGGAGGCCCAGTTGGTTATTTAAGTTATCTAAGTTCGAAATTGCCAACTGAATGTCAGAAATGCCAGGGCCATCTGAGGGAACAATGCCACGGTAAAGTCACAGGGTTTTACAGCAGAGTAGCAACTGTTTGATATTACCATTTATGTACTGTAAAAACGTTACAGACACAGTAAACTTGCAAAGCCAACCTGGGAAGAAAAAAATATATCTTAAAAAATGGTACCATATAGTTTTGGAAGTTCTTGTTGTGGCAGGGACATGTCTTTGTAGTTGGAACTAAATGTTAATGAGAAACATTAAGCACTTTCATGCTTCTGATGTGAAAAAGCAAAAACAAACCGGAAGGAACGTGGATGTGTTTTAGGCAGAAGCTCAGCAGTGGGCTGTAAATGAAAGCCGTCGGGGAGGGCTCATGAGTGGAACTTTCAGGCCCAAGGTTAAGAGAAGCTGCAGATGCCTGTGGCGTTGGTGAAAGAGAGGACAGCCAGCCAGGACAGACTTGTGTTGCAGTGCAAGCCTGAAACGGTGGTGATGTGTGCCAGATTCCTTGGCCCTTCCTTCTCTCTCTCTCTCTCTCTCTCTCTCTCTCTCTCTCTCTCTCTCTCTCTCTCTCTCTCTCTCTCTCTCTCTTGTCCTTTCCTTCTATTTTGCCTCCCTCCTCCCTCTCTCCCCCTCCTCCTTTTCCATCCCTCTCCCCTCCCATCCCCTCCTCTCCTTTCCTCCCTTGCTTTCTGTGACTGGAATTGAACCAAAGGCCTCGTGCATGGGAAGCCAAGCACAGACCTCTGAGCTTACAGCCTCACCCCTAGCCACCTTCTCAGCTAAAACAGAACACAAGGTTTACAAGGAAACAACTCACCAGGGTGGAAGGAGCATGCGATAGATCAGAAGAAGCCAAGACAGAGGCACTGAGGTCTTTTTTTTAAATGCTCCTAGCTCTCATCAGGCCCCATCATGTCTGGTTCACTTTAGAATGTCTTTAAAGCCAGGTGGGGGAGTGGGCAGGGGCGAAGGGATAATCTGAACTGTCATTCAAGGCAGACTTCCAGACTGTATTCAAAAGATGGAAAAGCAAAGATGTCTGAAGAGGAAAATTCAACTGGAAAAGCTGCAAGCCATTACATTCTAGATTTACTGGAGCATGAAATGAAATTTCACGATGTTCTAAAAACAACAGCCCAACTGCTTAAAACTGAGTAAGCGAATTGGCATTAGAGCCATACCATACTTTTATCTCATTTTGATATAATAGTGGAAACTGGTTCATAAGGGCACAATCCTCTTTTAAACCACGCACAGTTAAAGAAACATGAAGAAAAATCACCTCTAATTGGTTCTGCCTTCCAACGAAACCATACCTGGATGACTTTCCTCTTGACACCTGTCACAGAGTGATTGATTTAAAGGTCCCCACGGACCTGACCTGGGCTGTCTACAGTTCTTATAGCCCCAAGGGTAGGGACCCGAACACACACCTTCACTACTACATCTCTTGAGTTTCCCCAATGGCTGTGGGTTTTCAGACAGAAATACCGGGGTAGGGTTGCGGGGCACGAGCTTGATTTTCAAATGTCCCTTCTCCCTGTCTTCCTCTTTGAGAAAATCACCAACGATGTCTGGTCCAGGGAACAATGCAGTCAAGTTCCATGACAATGTCATAGTCTCTATGTCACTAGCCTCTGGTCTCCACCGCCCGGTGACCTCTCTTAGACTCACACACTAATCTGGTACCTGTCACGTTGTATAATAGAGTTCTTTGACAATTGAAAAAGAACCTATTACGTGTTACCTTTCAAAAGAGAGTTCTGACGTCACCACTCATCTGTGTGTACATGTGCTCAGAGGTCAGAGAACAACCTGTTGGTTCTCACCTTCTACCACATGGGTCCCGGGGAATCAAACCTAGATTGTGACGCTTGGAGGGAAGTGCCTTTATCTTGAACCATCTTGCCAGCCCCAATAGTTTCTTTATAAAACTATATGAAGTCATTTGTTTTCTAGTGCATGTCCCCTGAGGCCCCAACATGTAAGATGTGCGCATTACTGGACTCATGATAGAGTCAGGAGAATCTTAGCATGCATGTGATTTCTTTTAGCAATGATAACATTGTGATGCCATGAACATAAATTGCTGTAGACAATGATCCCAACAAGTTGCGTACCCTCACTGGAAACTCCTACACCATTTCTACCCAAATGGATCAAATGCCATATCTGAGATATTACAAATGACAATAAAATGAACTCCCAACTTCTTGGCAAATTAGAGGGGAATGAAATCTCTTTGCTTCTTCTTTGTGAGTGGATTTAATTCCTTCCTCCTTTTCTGAACATTTTCAGAAAAGCCCAGTACACAAGAAACTTCTACTTATTTTTTATTTTTCCCTCTCCATTTTCCCCTGCAAAGTCCAAAGCGCCAGGTGTTATGGGCACCATGGGGAGGGAGCTAGAGCATGCAAAGTATCATTCCTGCTCTTAAATTCTGCTGACCCTGGTCAGAGGCAACACAGGATCATGGGAACCACAACTCCTGTTGTATCAAGTCCATGTTGGTTGATTCTTGAAGGTCAAAGTCAGGTGCAGCGTTTCAAACCATGTGCAATGTTTTTGGCTACCAGGACCAACTATTCAGAATAGCCTTGGAGATGAGCTCTAAGCATTCACTTTTTGGCCACAAGAATGTGTTGAAGGTGTTTAGACCACCTTGCCTCTGTATTCTTGAGGTGCTTAGATCCCATTTCCCATATGTCAATGGTTGCAACATAATTCTTTATCTCCACATGGAGTGTTTAAGAGGGAGTTAGGTTTCAGTTCCATATAACACCCTTAGTTCATCTCCTTGCTGGGGAGAAACATAGATGACTACCTTTTCCTAATGTAAAATAAATATAGATGGAGTAGGTTGAAATTCAAGTTTATACTTTACAGCATCAGATGATGAATAAGCCATTCCATACTGTCATGCTAAAACTGGATGATATATGAGTGTGGTCTATAGACCCAGAGATGAACATGGAGATAAGAATGCTAGCATTTTAAGGGGAAATGCATTTCAGTGTAAGTGTGAAATCTTTTCAATTGCTATCCACAGCATACCAACTCAGTGATATTTATGAGTAATAAAAGGCCTTTGGAAAAGATTTGAAAACTAATAATTCTTTTTAGCACCTTAAGAAGACCCAACTACAATTTAAGTTGATTTTTACTAGTGAGTAATCGTATTTGTTTCTGACTGTGTATTTTGACATATAATGTAAAAATAAACGTTAGTGAATGTCAACTCACTTTAAATTGAATAGCGAACACATCCTAGAATATTTCTCTGCCTCTGCAACTAGAATGGTTAGCATACTAAAAAGAGCCTTTAAGTTCATTAGCCTTTGGTTTGCTCACACATTCTAAGGAACCTCAAGACGCCAGCAGTCGCTTGCAGCAACCAGGCAGAAAGGGTCTCCACTTCTGCTTCGCTATTTTTGGAAAATAAGCAGTTTTGCTTGAACTGTTTACGTTCTTAAATTCCATTCCCCGATGCCTTAAAGACCCTTATGAAAGCCAAAGTTGTTGACACGGCAGAAACAAATGGCTTCACTGTTGTCCAGGCTGGGCCTTTGCAAACACCTTAATAAAGTGGTCATTTTCATAATCCCAACCATTAAAACCTTTGCCCTATGAGAAAGAGACTAATACATCAAGATGTCAGTGAACAGCCTCATGTCAGTATCACCCTGCTTCCTAGAAACACTGACTTCTTCTTAGGGATTTAGCAGAGGAACCTGCCCCACACTCCTGCTTCTCAGTTAAGCTGCTTGCCCACACTGATGTTAGTTAGCCTCTTCTCTTTGTTCTTTGCATAGAGAGAGAGAGTGAAGGTCATGGCCACACAGGCGTGTAGGGGTCACCCAGGCCTGGGTGTTAGAGCTGCCTCTACCGACCGCCAGCTCAGTGAGGGCAGAGGGAGGCCATGGATCCGCTCCAAGCTGATGGTTCTTGAATCTATAACCTCAATAAAATTATAGTTTCTAATTCATAGGACGGCTGTTAGGACTAAATAAAAAATACAACAAAGGGTTTGACAGCTGGTCCTGAAAACTAGAAGACCCCAACAAGAGCAAAAACTGCCATCACTATAAATGGAGTTGCTTGTACGAACCCTGACCAGTAACAAAATAAATAAATAAATAAATAAATAAATAAAACAGTCATTAGTCTAAGAGGTTACAAAGGACGGGTTCTCATGTACAGTGTGACCACAACTGACTCTTGTCAGAACAATCCTGCACAAAGGCCCTTTCAACTTTATACAAAAGACACTCCCTTGAGGACATCTGCCCAGCGATTGTTTGTTCAACCTCAGACCAGCACCACCCTTGTTAATCCTGCGGCCAAGGACTGCTAGTTCAAAATGTCTTGTGTAATCCGTCTCATTTGGGCTTAACAAACTTCCCCTAACCTTCACGTCTTTGAAGATGCTCATCATCTGCCATGGCATATATATTCCCACAGCTATGTTCTAGTGTCCCAAATAAATATCATTACTCCTTAACATAATAATAACATAAATCTCTGTTATTTAGATTGACAGAATAATAACAAATACAATTCTCTGTTTCAAAGTGTTCCATTGAAATATCAGTATTCTGTCATCAAACCAGAAAAAAAAAGTTGAATTCCCCTAATTAAAACAAAAAAGAATTCAAATTTGAATTTAATCAAAACTGAGAGTATATTACTAACTCCATGGAATTCCTTACAG
This sequence comes from Peromyscus maniculatus bairdii, assembly GCF_049852395.1. Lineage (NCBI taxonomy): Eukaryota > Metazoa > Chordata > Mammalia > Rodentia > Cricetidae > Peromyscus > Peromyscus maniculatus. Next base: position 50,603,187 of record NC_134867.1, on the reverse strand, counting down.
ACATATCAAGTCTTCTTCAAAAATTTAAGAACTTCTAGTCCAGGGACAATATTTCTATTCTATACCATGTTCATGAACATTTATGGAACTTTCTCCATCTACGAATTCATTAGCTTTACAAAAGTCTCAGAGTGGTTCTTGCTTACAGATACCATACAACTTATAATCAAACATACTTCCTTTAAAACATGAACAATATATTTTGGAGGCTTCATGTATTTTTCTCTCTGGTCCTATTTGGGCAACATTATCTTTTTAAAATTTTGTTTTAATTGTGTGTGTGTGTTTGTATGCAGGCATCTGTATGCATGTAAAGGCCAGAGAACAACTTTCAAGAGTTGCTTCTCTCTTTCTACTGTGGGCCATCTTGTTAACTTTCCATTTTTTCTTGTCTTGCTCCTGGCCTGTCCTTGAAAAATAACAAGCCTTCAAAAAAGTTAAGCTTTGTGAGATCCCCCGTTGCCATCACCACACTAGCTGGATATTTGAGGGAAAAGACAATGTAATGATAAAGACACAAAGGGTACATCAGGTCCCTGTGGACATCAGGAACTGTACCATTTAATCCTTGATCTGATTTCCTGATTTATGTAATGTGAGAAAACCAATTCATTCTTGTTTCTTATGGAACGACATGCTATTTAATTAATGAAAAAATAAAAAAAAATCATTTTGGGATAAAATTGGAATTTCAGTCAAAAGTCCCAAGGATGCCCAGAAATTGGTATTAGAAAAAGCAGGTCCAGTCAAAGACCCTTTGCTTTCTGTGCTGGTCTGCCCATTTTCCCCAGAATGTTAGTTACTTGGTGGAGCCAGCTCTGTTTTCTACATCTCTTCTGATTGGATGTAGGAATATTGGCTATTCCATCATTCTCTAACCTTGAGTATAACTGTTTCCCATGGATGTAGCTGTACAAGAGCTGGAGTATATTCCAGTGACCATTAAAGGAAAAGCTTGCTGTTTGCCTAGTCCCAGCTTGTGGAATCCACATCACACCATGAGGGCTGGCCTTTGACCTCCACCATTCCCATCAACTCCAAACCCCATCATCCTTCCCTGGAGCCTAAACTCTGTTTTAGCTGCCTCCCACCCAGCGGACACACATGCCTGGCTGTCGCCCTGGCTCAGGCTTCTTAAGTCATCCTAAGGCTCATGGGTCTTTATGAACACTGTGAATAAAATGGAGAAGAGTCAAGAGGACATGTTCAGGTAGTCCCGTTCCAACTCACCTCAGCACTCCATTTTTCTCCTATCTCTTGAGTTTCAACATTTTTCTAGAATTAGTATTCATCACATAAAAACTTGGAATCATTATTTATATTCTCCAGGGGGTGTGGTGCTGATGGCTAACTTCTATCTAAAGGAGCGTCATGGCTTTTATATTTATCACTTAATTTTGAAGGAATTTCGAAAATATACTTTATGGAAAGATATCAATGAGGCCTAGCTTCACTCCTGAATCATGCTGGTGTTTTCTTCTCAGCAAGGAGCCTCATCAGTCACCAGGAAGAGTAAATAGGCAAATGTCACTCGAGCATTCCTGCAGGATTGTGCTATGGAATGCAAGCAGAAGTTGGACTGTCCACACCTACCAAGCCTAATAAATCAGTGCCCTCTGGATGTCGCAGCATGGAGACTTTATTAGGTGCCACCTGTAATCACTCAATTAAAAACAAATAAAGGATGTATGCTTAAGTCTCAGCCCCTCACACTGAAAATAGCTGCACTGTTCACATCTGGTTTGGCTAAACCCTGATCCTGGTATTTTAATCTTAGAAGGTGGCACGTTAGCTGCTACAGAGTTAAGGTAATTTGTTCTCCAATTAAGGACAGTTATGCACTAATGGGAAAGATCTATGTGCTCCCTCATATAATGAAACCATCCAGTGTATCTGCATGGTTGTCTCAAATGGTCAGGCTCCCAGACCTGATGCTTGGCCTTCATGGTTGGTGTCTGCAATAAGATAAACATGGCAAGATGGTTAGAGAGATGAGAGAGACAGAATGTTAGTATTTCAGGGTTTGGAATCTACATACATTTCATACCTCCTATACAATAACCAGGAAGTACTGTGTGTGTGTGTGTGTGTGTGTGTGTGTGTGTGTGTGTGTGTGTATGTGTGTGTGTGTGTGTGTGTGTGTGTGTGTGTGTGTATACACGTGTGCATATGTGCTCATGCGCATTCATCTCACAGTGGGTTTTTAAAGAACCACTGACAAGAACTTGGCAGATAGAATCCAAAGAGAAGTTGTTGAAGCAAGGTTAGAAATCTCTACAGAAAGGTTCTGGCAGCGTGACAAACCACAAGTAGAATGCAGAATGGCGCCTGTGTGCCTGAGATCTTCACCTGCCCTTGGTCAACACTGCCTATCCTGTAGGGACTTACAGGGCGCAGGGGAGGGACAAAATAATGTGTGTCTTAGCAATGGGCAAGTGACCCAGGGTGTTCTCCTTTCAGGACGTTTTCACCTGACAATTGAATCATTTTTCCCGAAACGTTTCCCATGTTTAACATTCCACGTGTTTATGATATAATATGTGGAAAAGTTTAAAAATCATCCGTAACCGCAGCACACAGGTACATGACTAATAGCGTAAGCATTTTGAGGTATTTCAACTTTATCGTTTTCTTGTGCTTACACCGTTTCTCAAACGCAGTGGTATTGTCTTATAAGTACGGTTTGCTTTCCTCTCTTGCTTCAGGTCTCAACACATGTCACACACGTTTCTAAAGCGTGCTCTACTAGTTTACCTATGTGATGGTTTTCACACTGGAGCACCAAAGTCTACTGAACCCATTGTACTGTTATCTTATTTTACAGAGTTGTTTTTATTTTTGTGTACGTGTGAGTGAGTGTGTGTGTGTGTGTGTGTGTGTCTCCCCGGAAGAAGACAATGGCTCCCTTAGAGCTGGAGTCACTGGTTATGAGCCCTCTGAGTGGGTTCTGGGAACCAAACTCAAACACTATAGAAGAGCAGGAACTATTCTTCACTACTGAGCCCTTTCTTTGGCTCTCCTCTTATTTTTATATAGACAGTAGCTTCTATGCACTGATTTGAATGGCTTATGGTATACAGGTATTTTTTTCATCCTCAAGAAGTTGAACAAATTAAGGAATTAAGGATGTGTATAATTAACACATCACGAGCATGCAATTTGATAAGATTTCACAGCTGTATAATCCTCTACAACCAGGGCCACAATCAAGACCCAGGATTTTTCCTTCAGTTTACCAGCTAAGGGCACTTTGAAAGCTCATATTATACAGCATTAAATTACTTTTAGCCAGGCATGGCATCTCATCCCTGTAATTCCAGCACTTGGGAGGTGGAGGCAGGAGAATCAGGAATTCAACACCAGTCTGGCTACACACGGAGTTTGAGGCCAGCTGGGACTACATGAAACTCCATCTCAAAAATTCCAAACTAATAATGATAGTAACAAATTATTATTAATATACACATCATGGAAATTACTCTTTTCCCCAGGTTGTATAGTGCACTCCTAAAGTGGCATTTCCCTGCACCCTTCCCATCGGGGCTTTTATACTGCTTAGCAGTTGCTCATATAACGGATAATAACAATGTAATGGGAAATGCACTCTCATTTTTAATGTGGATTTCTGCTACGATTTGGGTTCTGAGTGTTCTCTACATAGTTGGTGCTATTGGGGAGTGGTGGGAACCTTAAGGAGGAGAACTTGCAGCAGTTCTCAACCTTTGGGGTTCTTGTATCAGATATTCTACATATCAGACATTTACATTATGATTTATAACAGTAGCAAAATTGCAGTTACGAAGTAGCAATGGAATCATTGTATGGTTGGGGTCACCGCGATATGAAGAACTGTATTAAAGGGTCTCAGCATCAGGGAGGTTGAGGACGACTGACTTAGAGGGGGGGGGTCTTCGGGTTGGTTGGGGGTGTGCCCTTCAGAGGCGGCCATGGGACTCTGTTGTCCTTCTCTTTCATTTCCTGTCTATGAGGTGACCCACTTTTGCTCTTCAGGGGCCCTGACCATGATGTGCTGTACCCCTAAACCTCTGACCCCCACCCCAGCCTGATATGTGATCATGGGCTGAAGCCTCAAGCCCAAATAAATGTTTCTACTTGGTAGCTGATCACCTCAGGCAATTTTTATAGTAAATATGAAGCCAACTCATACTTTCCTGGGGGTATTACTGAGATTTGGTTTATTTTTCAATATATTATTGAGTACTTGAGTTTTCCTCTACTTTTATCTCTTAGTGTTTTTGTGACCCAGAAAAAAAAAAAAAACCTTCATTCTTCATTTCTCAATAACACAATATCAACATAATGCCATGCATCATGGTTACATGTATGACTAACTGTTAATTACATTTCAACATGCTTAAAGTTTGAGCTGAATACATCTATTCATTACTTTCTTTATATGTAGATGTCTCTTAGTGCTTTTTCTTATTTTTAAAATTACATTTTATTTATTTTGTGTATGCATGCTCTCGTGCTCATGTATGCATAACAGAGGAGGGAACCGATGGAGGTCTGAGGACAACTGTAGGAATCAGTTCTTATTCCTCCGCTTCCTAGGTGGGTCCTGGGGGTTGAACTTAGGTCACCAGCCTTAACATCAGGTGCCTTTACCCATCCAAGCATCTTGCTGGCTCCCTTTTTAGCCAGACCCTGTCAGAAAATCATCATTTATACTTTTGTGTATTTTTTTTCTTACGCTTTTATTTTTTAAAAAGTTCCTAACGCTAGAGCATCTGGAATTTGTTAAGACTCGTGGCATAAGATGAGATGACTTTTCTTCTGAGCAATTAGCCAATGTGTTTCTCCTCTTTGTTTACTCATTTGGCTTAATGGTCTTTACTGTACCACGTACCACTTTCACACAGCCACCTCCCTTCTTCTCCTCTTCACCCTTTGAGCCTCTGCTGCCTTCATTATTTTAAAACAGGAGCTTCCCAGTATTCTGGAATCTTCTAGGGCAAATTTCTTCTCAATTAAAAAAAAAAATCACTAGTCATCTCCCATGTTTATTTTTCCAGATGACCCTGAGGATCACTTTAACTAATGAAAGCACATGCTAATTTGAGAAAAATACTTCTTTTTTTTTTTTTTGCAACAGCTCCTCCCTGCCCCATTCTGCATGAATATGGATGTCCTCATGCCTCACATTTCTGTGGTGGTTGATGTTGCTCTCCAAGCAAAGTTTGGTGCCCACACTGCAAGTGGAAATTTGGGGCTTGAATTTCTCTCTGGGGCTAGAATTGTTAAGGAGAAATTCTGAGCCAGTTTAGAACATGCTACCCTTCAAATGGGTGAGAGAGCACAGAAGATCGGATTTCAGAAAACCAGGACTTTTAATGTTTAAAAAGCCCTATAAATGCTTTTGAAAATGTGTTTCTCAACTGACTACCGTGTTTTAGTGTGAAGATTTCTTGGTGGAGAATATTAAAGAGACAGGCTATCATTACAGCATCATTCTCCACATATTCTGCATGTCAACGTTAATTCAGCCTTAGCAATGACTAGTAAAATATGGTTAAGTATTAGGCATCATTTCACACCGTTGGCTTGCTTGCTCCATTTCACAGATGTGTGGAAATAATGTCTGGCTTCAATTTGCATCGAGATGGGGTGGACGTGTATTTTTTACTCCCGGTTTATTTTTAAAATAAACAAGAGCAAATGGGAATGTGCCATCGGATGTGGTCAGTCAACTTCATGTGACCTCAGAATTTGTATTAGAAAACAACTCCAGTTACTAGTTTCAAAGGTGAGTTTCAAAGTAACGCAGGAGGAAAAGAATTCCTCCCTAACTCTAAACAGAAAGCTATCCAAGGAGCCAAGATGCCCCAATCAGAAGGCACCACATGGGTAGCCTACTACCAAGATGAGGGCTGAAGCCTGCAGGGACCCATGCCACTCTTCACATCAAGTCTGCCAGCAACACTAGGATTCACGCTCGGACAGATGCTGGAAGGGTTGTGTTGGTCTAGCCTTGGAAGCTCAAATACTAGGCTAACTTAATCCCTTGTTCAAGCCTTGCCTGATCAGGGAGATTTGTAGAGCACACTTCTGGGTGTGTTTGTGAAGAAGGCATTCCTACAGATAGTTAGGGGTGGAAGACCTATATGCAGGAATGTGGGAAAAATAAAGGGAGGAAAGCTCGAGCACAGGTATGCTGCTTGCTGATTCCTGGCAACCCTGAAGTGAGCAGCCTTCTATCCCATGGGCTCTTACTCCCATAATGCTCTTCTTCACCAATATTCAGAAGACACCAAAACAAACCAAAACAAAAAACAAAGCCAGCTAGACCAAGATCTCGGAAACCATGAGCCAAAATAATTCCTTTTTCTCTTAAGTTGCTTTCGAGGGTAATTAGAGTAACAGGAAACTGACTAACAGACTGCTCTGGGTTAGCCTATGCTAACCACATATAGCCTGCATATCCACACCTAAGAAGGGTCTTTGAGTAGACTTGATTACCTGTGAATTCTGTCCCCCTGCCCCAAATAGAACTCTGTGATTCACAAATAGTGTTGTGAGGGTATACTCCAGGCACATGTATTATAATTACATTGAAGCTATGTATGGATTTGAGGAAAAATTTCTTTTCAATTCTCTATCACATAATTCTTGACTATGGCCTGGAAGAAACGAGAGCTGTTGACAGCCACATGCCTGGTATCCAGAAATCTGGCATCTGTGTTTTCTGTGGTGAGCTGGGAAAGTTTCCAGAATGTTCTCGAGCAGATTTCTGAGGAGATGAGTTCTTTTTAGGTATAATTGAAAGGATTTTAAACTTCCAAACTTGGGTTGGGCTGAAGGGAAATCTGCACCTCTTTAAATAAGAACATGAAACCCCAAAAGGCAATTAGAGAGAAGAAGAGCTAGGATGGAGTTCCTTCACTCCTAAGACCCCACTCCTTTCTCTCAGGGGCACTGTGGGGCTTCCTAGTACCTTCCTGGTCCCATCCCAGGGTGGACAACCCAATCATCAGAGAAGTCAATGTTCCCAGTGTTCCCAATGTTCCCAATGTTCCACATACACTTCTGAATGTTCTCTCCACTTGTCCTTCTTGTGTCTAGGATGATGGGATTTCATAAACTCAACCACCATAACATAAACTATGTTAGTAGGCCAGTGAGACCCTTCTCCTTAGTTCTCAATATCACTGCATCGTTAGTAAGAAATGAAATTTACCCAAAAAAAAAAAAAATAAAAAAGAAGGTAAGCAACGTAGGAGGACCTTCCATAACAAGCCAATTTTAGAAGAAATAACAAACTTCAAATAGGTTTCTGAGCCCTAAATAGCTCATGCTAGCCCACGTGAGCCTGTGGTCCCCACAGCCACTGTTTATCTAAAGGCCCAGTCCTGGGACTCAGCTTCAGATCTCCTAAATATCTCTGAATAGGAAAACAGCACAAGATGATAAAAAATAATGCCAGAAGAGTCACATTCATAATAGTAATAAAGAAGTCCTCACCAACTTACAAAATTTGGCACACAGTTGAGACACGGTTTATTTAGGCAATGTGAACTCATGACAGGGGAAGACACTTTCCAATTTTTAGGACAAAATATTGAGCCTTTGATGTTGACATATTGGCTTCTTTCTTTGGGGTGAATTGTGCTAAGGTTCTATTTGCTTGTTTGATTTGTCTGCACGTGTTTTCTGCTTCAGATTAATCTGATAGCTGAAGTTTGTGTTATTGGAGGAGATTTTGGTTTTGTGCCCAAAGCATTAGACTACTGAGGATATCATTAAATGAACTTGAAAGTGACTTGGACCTTTTTTGAAGGAATGCTCCAGATGTGTGACTGCCTTCTCCAAGCCTTTCATTCTTCTATGTATCTGAAGCCACAGGCATGCAGAAGTTGCCGGTAAACCAATGAATTCCAAGGTTGAACAAGACATGGACGGCACTGCTCACACTGGATAGTAAGCTCAGCCCATGGATGTGGATGTCGGAGTAACTTTCCCACTGACCTCCGTTACAAAATGCTGAAAGGTGAGAGCAGGCAGACCACGCTGTGATCTGGGTGCCTCTCTACTGACGCTAAGAAAGAAGGGAGTGAGAAGAGCTGGGAACTGTAGGTCCATCCCATCACCACAGCCACAACATGGCAACAGAAGTCAGAGACTCATGAGGCAATTTTTAGTCTTGAGATGGGACAACATGGATGGCATTTTACAACAATATGTTATTCCTTGAGGACGAGGAACTGGTAGAAATTTTAGGTTAGGCAGAGGGAACTGCTTAGCAGAAACTTCATGAATCTGATTTATGTTTTATGAGGAATTAAGTTACAGGGTTTTTTTTTTTTTTCTTTTTTAAAACTCTGGACCATTAAAATCAACCATTCAGCCAAAACTGTATTTGGGATTTAACATTTTCTTTTAGAAAAACATTCTTAAAAGTGACGTACTCCAGGCACTAAAAGGCTGTGAAACCCTATTTTAACAATATGATGGGGCCTACCTTCAACCAAAGCAAAGTTAATAATAATATGGCCTAAGATCAAGGCTAATAACACATGTGGTTCAGTGTCTACTTATAGACACTCTGGGAGTTGTGTGGTCTTTGGTGATAACCATTGGGGCTAATTCTGAGTTGGTAAAAGTAAGCTAATCTTCCATGGTCAATGCCAGGAACCAACTCACATGCCCTATTATACTTAGGCAAACAATATCCCATGCTATAATGTGGAAATCTAGAAGTGTGGCCGAGCCAAAAATCACCCTCCACAAACACAAGACTTCATCATCACTTGGAATGTCAGCACTCTATTCCAGCTCTGAGAAGATGGGCAGCCTCAGCCCACCAGAGCCAGTTCTGACTAAGAGGCAAGCCCAGATTACTCTGGGTTGTGTTCTGACAGATCACACCTGGCTGTGCTACCACTCATGGCTTGGGAGCTCACTCCTCGGCAGCGGGGCTCACTGTCAGGTAGATGGGTAAGCAGATGGTAAGTGAGCTCTCCCAAGGACCACCCTCTGTGACGTAGGGTGGGCAGTGAGTGTGCAGGCAGCCTGGGGTGGGGCGGGGGGCTGCAGAGTTGCCATATCCATAGACTGTTGGGGGTGGCCAAGACTGTGTGCAAAGATTTCAGCGTTCTCCGCTTCTGGGTTGGGGGTGGACACACACACGATTTTTCCTTTGTGTAAGCTGGGAGATGATGGGGCTGTCAGGATTTCCTGATCACCAAGTGATGTATCTTAGTAAGATATGTAAGAATGTCTGCTAGGGGAAGAGCAAATGGTTGCATAAACAGTATCATGTGCTGGAGGGAAGGGAACTGTCTGGGCTGCTTCTCACTAGCATGGCCCTGCTGTGGATATTGCTTGCTTGGGATGCTGTGAATGTGTTGCTCTGATCTGGTTGATAAATAAAATGCTGATTGGCCAGTAGCCAGGCAGGAAGTATAGTATAGGCGGGATAAGCGAAGAGGAGAATTCTGGGAAGTGGAAGGCTAAGTGAGGAGATGCTGCCAGCCGCCGCCACCATGAGAAGTAAGATGTAAAGTACCGGTAAGCCACGAGCCACGTGGCAAGGTATAGATTTATAGAACTGGGTTAATTTAAGATATAAGAACTAGATAGCAAGAAGCCTGCCATGGCCATACAGTTTATAACTAATACAAGTCTCTGTGTGTTTACTTGGGTCTGAGTGGCTGCGGGCCTGGTGGGACTGGAGAAATCTCCAGCTACATGGCCCCATGTCTGGAGAGATGCCATTGCTAATTATTTCCTTTTGAGTGACCAATCACAGGTGGTATAGGGAGCTGATATAGTAACTACATCTAAGTCTGAATCCTAGTGCTATATGGCCTATGGCAAGCTACCTCAGGCCCCAGGATATAACTATTTCCCAAGGCAATAGATATAGGGCTTTCTTAGTGCTGGAATCTACATGTCCAGAATCAATGTATCAGCACAGCCTCACCACCTCTATGGAGGACTCTGTCCTGCTTGTTTTAGCTTCTAAGGTTTGCTGACCACACTCGGTGTTCTGACCACACTGTGACAATGTGATCTTAATCTCTCCCATTTTCCATGGCCACTTTCTCCATGTCTTTCAATTTCTGTGTCCCATTGGGTCCACCCTGATCCAGCATGACCATCTTGAGTTGAGTCTATCTACAAAAACCTCACTTCTAAAACAGTCTTGGTCTCTGATATAAAAGCTTAGGACTTGACCACAATTATAGGGGACCACAATCCAACCCCTGATGCTACCTAACAGAGCTGTAAAGAAATGAGGCAATGCCAGGTTGAGGTCCTGTGTTAAGTGCAGAGAGGTAGTTTTGGTAGGAAGGGTCAGCTTAAAGGTTTAGATCAGAAAGGAACTGAGTGCAGGAAAGGATCTTATCTCCCTGAGTTCTGGTGTCCGAATCCTGCTATGGGGCAACACACGTCCAAGCTCAGAAGCCAAATCACACAGGAACCATGGAGCTGCAAGAGCCCCAGACATCTGAAAACTGGTCTCCCCAAGTGAAGGCATTTTACCTCACAGGTTTGGGAATCCTGAGTCAGTAGGAGAAGAAGCTACATCAGGTTTCTCAAATAAGCTCTGAACCCGCCCTCCCACTCCCCCCAAAATCACCTCAGATGAATACTTTTGTAAACTACAATCAAAGCAAACTGTTAGGAAAAAAATGGCTGTGGTCTTGTCAAATCACTGTGTAGGTCCCCAAATGCTTATTCTCAGGCTCTGCTTTCATCTCATCACAGGCTGGCAGCATGCTGCTTGTGAACTGGCACCACTCTGTGCTCTTCCACTTGGGGTCACAGTGCGTGGTTAGGGCCAGGGTCACCGCAAACACGGAGGCCCCCTTGGGACATGCTCCCAGACAGGAACACCACTCCTCCCGTGACTCCCAGGACAAGGGACTGGTTTCTCAGCCACACCCGGGGGACAAGCCTGGCTAGGGAACCTTCCCTGTGTCTCCCTGCATGGTGCCTCTGGGTTTCCTTCCAGTTCTTTCCCTACTGACTGACTTTCCTTTCAAACCAGCTTTCCAAGTGCGCACAGTGGATTCCAGCAGTCCCAACACCCCGGCTCATATGGAATATATTTAGAGGGGGGGGGAAACTCCAATGGTGAGATGATTTTTGAACTGGCTTGGCCATAGTGTGGCTGGAATTTCAGCGCTGGCTTTCGTTTGCATTCGTCATGACACATTGATTATACAAGCTGTTGCTACTGCTATGCAAACAGCTGCAGCCCAGACCCTTCGATGACTTCGTCTTCTGTACATCAGCTGACTGACAGTGTTCACTCAGCCAGCGCCTCGGCTCTCTTGCTTGGAAGCCGTCACCACGGTCTGTGGACATGTACAATGACGTTTCTCCTAAAGGAACACCCGCCAGCCCAGGACACAGAGGGGTCTTTTCTTATCAGGCTCAACTTAGGAGGTTATTTTGGAATAGCCGGGATTTCAGCTTATAATCTTAAGAGTGTCTTTCTTTATTTTTTTTATTTTATTTTGGTTTTTCGAGACAGGGTGCTGTGGGACGGTCTGTATGTCAAATTGCTCTCATTGGTCAATAAATAAAACACTGGTTGGCCAGTGGCCAGGCAGGAAGTAGGTGGGACAAGGAGAGAGGAGAATTCTGGGAAGTGGAAGGCTGATGCGGAGAGACACTGCAGCCGCCGCCATGACCAGCAGCATGTGAAGATGCCGGTAAGCCACCAGCCACGTGGCAAGGTATAGATTTACAGAAATGGATTAATTTAAGCTATAAGAACAGTTAGCAAGAAGCCTGCCACGGCCATACAGTTTGTAAGCAATATAAGTCTCTGTGTTTACTTGGTTGGGTCTGAGCGGCTGTGGGACTGGCGGGTGACAAAGATTTGTCCTGACTGTGGGCAAGGCAGGAAAACTCCAGCAACAACAGGGTTTCTCTGTGTAGCTTTGGGTCTTTACTGAAACTCACTCTGTAGCCCAGGCAGGCCTCGAACTCACAGAGATCTGCCTGACTCTGCCTCCCGAGTGGTGGGATTAAAGGTGTGTACCACCACTGCCCGGCTCTTTATAGTTCTTAACCTGTGAGCCCTCTCCTAAAAGAGACCTTGAATATGGCACCAACATGTCTTCTAGCGATTTAAAACAGTGGCTGGAGCCCATGTTTAAATATGTTCACATCACTGTAACCAAAATACCTGACAGAAACAATATTAACAGAGGGAAGGCTTATGTGGGCTCAGAGTCTCAGAGGGCTTCAGTCCATGACAGCATGGAAGGGGTGGAGGCGTTCATGATGGTGGGAACATGTGGTGGAGACTTCACATCATAGTGGGCCAGCAAGAAGAGACTGAGTCAGGACGTGGGGTCAGCTATAAGTTTTGGGTGTTTTGTTTGTTTGTTTTCGAGACAGGGTTTTTTTGTGTAGCTTTGTGCCTCTCCTGGAACTCACTTGGTAGCCCAGGCTGGCCTCGAACTCACAGAGATCCGCCTGGCTCTGCCTCCCAAGTGCTGGGATTAAAGGCGTGAGCCACCACCGCCTGGCCCAGCTATAAGTTTTAAATACCTACAGCTTCCACCAGCTGGCACCCCCTCCTAAAGGGTCCACAGCTTCCCCAGATAACAGCTTGGGACCAAGCGCTCCAAACAGGACCCCGCGTGGGCCATTTCAGATTCAAAGTGTATCAGAGCCTCATCCTAAGAGCAATGTGCACAGGGTTCCACTGATGGCTTCCCATGAACGGGACCTTGAGTTGGCTTGTTTTGGGGCCTGAGATTTTGCCACCACTTCAAGGCATTGATGCTGATGGCAACCCTGGTAGTTTGTTCACACCCCGGCCTGGCTGATACTCCATGAGAGGAATGCGTATAACACATCAAGTCAGGATCCATGGAACACAACACTGGGCTCTAGAACCTTCACCTCCAGGGAGTTGGGACATTCAAAGTTAATTGCAATGTTCTGACGACGTGCCTCTACTTCCTCATCCTTGAAAGAGTCACTAGAACAACAGACAAGCAATTCTAACTTTGCGAAAGACTGCAAAGTCACAGGGACGGTGAGTTGGAGAAGGACGGTCATGTCAGACAGATGTTCATCAGCTTCTGGCAGAGGGAGAGCAGCTGGAGGCTCGCATCTAGTTGGCGGAGCTGAGGGGGAGCTCCCGGGGTCGGGGAGAGAGCGCCAGCCCACCTACTGCAGTCTCTAGGGGAGCTGGGCATGAGGCTGGCAGTCTGGGTACGAAATAAATTCTCCCCGGGCTGCATGCATGCGTGCATGCGTGTGTGCGGACATGTGTCTCGTGATGCTTCACCTCTCCCTGAGGGAGACATTTTTCAGAGCATGGGCAGCTGCAGCTGAGGCTCCAAGGATCTTGCTGACCCGGAGAAGACAGGAGGAGAGACATGGGCTGCCATACAAGCTCTCCAGTGACCAGGGCATTCAGGGTGACCTGCTGACCTGTTCCCGTCGCGACAACCAGATGTGTGCTCCACTTCCCTACCGCACCACACTTCACCTCTTATCCCCCAAACAGATGTGTGCAGGATTTTCTAGTGGGAAAACTCAACAAGCTCAGGAGAAAAGGAGATCTGTGACAGTTACTAAAATGTGCCCAGTGAACAGCCCGGGGTTGCTCGATCACCCTCCATATGTTATGTCAGGACCCAGGAAGGCTCCCACTGCGTGGCACTTTAAGCTCTGTTTTCTCTCAGGACAGAGCTATGCCACCAGAGGGAAGCGTCCAGACTGAAGAAGCGATGCCCTGACCAACCCCACTGTCAAAAGGAGCCCATGGTGAGCAGAGAAGTGGGTGTCACGGGGATAGAGGAAAGCATTTGAAAACGATCTTCCCCGTTTGAAGAGCTTTGAGACAGCAATGGAAAGATGAGAATATTAGATGCAGAAATATCTTTTTTGTTTTTAAAGGAGGGAAAAAAGTCAAAGAGAAAGAAAACCAAGAGGGAAAAATAATGTACACGGAAAGGTGACTAGGGGTCTGGATATCTGGTGAAAAAATGCTCATGATAAAAATCACTGAGAGCTACTGATCTGCAGTGTGTGTGTGTGTGTGTGTGAGAGAGAGAGAGAGAGAGAGAGAGACAGACAGACAGACAGACAGACAGACAGACAGACAGACACAGAGACAGACACACAGAGACACAGAGAGTGACAGAGACACAAAGAGACAGACACAGAACCGAGCCTAGCATGGGTTTTGAAACCCCACCCCCAGTGAAACTCTTCCTCCAACAAGGCCACGCCTCCTGATCCTTCTTCACCAGTGCCAACCATTTTTATTCAAATCGCCACACCCCCCTTCCTGCGCTCTGGCCCTCTGAGCCATTCTCTCATGCTGTGGTGCGGCAAGGTGTCCCTCAACAGACATGGCCATGCTACCTTGGAGTTCCAACCCTCTAGAACCACCAGTTCAATAAACCTGGAGTTTCCATAATAAGCCCAGCCTGTGGTATTCTTTACAGTAGAAAAATGTGGAGTAACCCCATCCCATGCATCTCATCCTAGGAAGTGATGCAGGAATAACTTAGTAGAGTGAAATACTGTCAAGAGACAAAGTCCGAGGGGACTGGGAAACCGGGGATCTGACAGATCTCTGCAATGAAAGGCAACCGAGCAGAGCTGTGCGGGAACTTCCCGAGAAAAGAGCCCAGGCTCGAGCAAGAGGTTAGGAATTCTGAGTCCAGGAGGACAGAGAGCGGGTGTCTGATAATACTGAAATAATATTAAAATAATATTGATGCAACATCAAAATTTGATAGGTACAAAATTTGATAGGTACACTTAGATAAGTTTAAGTGTTTTCTTTTAAAGAAAGGCATTAATTAATTCCAGAAGAAAAAACAACATCTGGTGCTAGAAGTCAAACAAAACTGTGATACACTAGTGAGTAACTGTGATATACTCTGTGGGTCAGGAGTGAACCTCATGAACCTTGGCAGTGACGTAGATGGGGCTGTGAGGCCACAATGTCTGTCCTATTAGGAGGGTGGGGGAAGAAGTAGGAGAAAGGGTGATGGGTTAAAAGAACTAAATAATGTCTCCTGCAAATCACTCAAGACGTGGCAGCCTACGCACACTAGTTTAATAAACAGCATGGTGATGGTCAGAAGATCCATGTAACCACATGGAAGGTGGCAGGCTTGCGGAGCTGAGTCTGTGGCGAGGCTGGATCGTCAAGGATGATTCCTCGTGTGCATCTTTTGATAGCACTGGGTTTTCGTTAAAGAGGCGCCACGTTAATACATAGTTTAAAAGCAAGAAGGTAAAATTGTAGGAACCCATGCTTTGATGCACGGTTCCAGTCATGTCTGACCAGCCAAGCGGAAGCATCTAGAAGGACTTGGGGAAGACTAGGGAGGTGACACCTTAAACGCCCACCGTCGTTTCGGCAGCGGGGGTCCTGCTGGGTTTCTCTGCGGGTCTGTGGGGAAGGGATGAAGGTGCTTGCCACCTTCCATGGGGCACCACACAGCACACAGTCATGCCAGTTTCTGAGCTCTTCACTGTACCCTTTTACAGTTCGGCACTCTTTGTAAGACTAGACAAGCCAGGGCATCATAGCCTGACTCCCCCCCCCCCCAAAAAAAATGTCTGAGAGCCTACAAAAACACAGACCAAGAAATGATATGTCTACTTGGAAAAGATTTGGCTAGAGAAAAATAGAACATTCTGCTGCACACCGCTGAGTCAGACAAAACCAGCTAGGGCCATGTCACCCCTCAGCTGGGCTGTGTGCCCCTTGCCTCCCCGCTCCCCAGTTTGGATATGTTTTCTAAGCAAAGGGGGTGAGGGCTGGGAAAAACCACAGCCCAGAGCATGAAGATGGGGTCCTCAAGTCTTTTGTCAAGAGCCCTCCTGCATCACCACGCTGATGTCTGAGTGGACAGAGGCTTTATAAAAAGGTTTATAAACACCAGCTGCCCACCTCTGGGGTCAGGTTTTTAATCTTGGCTCTAGAATAAAAACAATATGCAGGGAAGTCCAAAGGTGAAGTCTGTGATGAGTAAGTTCATCCCTTAGTCATAATCTCACTCAGGGGCCAAGCATGTTACTGTCAGCCTGACTGAAAACGACTCAGAGTGGGAGTGATTATGTTCTAAAGCAGAGGAAAATAAACCCCCCTCCTCCCCCCCCCCCCCCCCCCGCCATGATCGCAGATGGCTGCTCTCCCCTCCATGGCCCCGGATGCCATCAGACAACTGTCATTATGGGAAATGACTCATAAAAGGGGAAACTGTACCCCCCCCCCCCGATCTAGTCTGGGAACACTGTGCAAATTAGGGAGACATGGGTATGTGTGCATTTGAGGTTCTCCACAGGGGGAAGCTGGGACCCAGAAAAGATCAAGACCCACGAGATGGAGGATGTGCTGAAAACCAGCACACGTGGGAATCCTGGAGGTCAGGGGCTGGTACCTGGAGACTGACAAGGGAATTCCAGCAGTTACTGCAAGGCACACAGGACCACTGGAAACTAATGGGTGCAGACAGGAAAGCTGGGAGAAGAGACGGGAGAACTCTGGGTGGAGCTTAGGACCCGGAATTGCCCCAGTTACTGTAAGGAAGCGAGAGCCTTTGTGGTCAGAATAGGAAGCGGACAAGGGTAGCACATGGCATCTGTGGTTTAGCCACCAGTCCGGAGACTGGTGTTGGTGACCCAGGTCCATGTTGTGTCACAGACTTGAGGCTGTTGGTCCTGTGGCCTTGTCCAGACTGCCGCACACAGAAGGGTGACTGAACCAGAGAGGGATCTGGGCTCAGCCCAGGGAGGCAGGATCAGCAGGCATGGGCCCCTGAAGGCTGTACCAGCCCTCATGTGTTCACTCGTGGGGTCTGTTTTGATTAACATTGCAGTCTCCCACACCATGTGATAAAGTCCTATGTATCCTTTAAGGCTGGGCCTGAATGCCCCTAACTGGGTCATGGGGCTCCAGACTGTTTGAGACATTTTTCTATGTGTTTTGTTCATTTTTTAATATCATCCTGACCCAGGGCTGGCAAAATTCAGACATCTAAATCTACATCCTCATGTTTAATGTGTTCAGCACTAGAGTCTGCAAAGTTGTTATTATTAGAAAAATCAGTGTTCTAAGCTAAGTCTTTTCTGTTGCTGTCACTGGAGATACATCTCATAGAAGATTCTTTTTTAAAAAAAAAGATTTATTTATTTATTGTGTATACAGTGTTCTGTCTGCATGTATGTCTGCATGCCAGAAGAGGGCACCAGATCTCATTATAGATGGTTGTGAGCCACCATGTGGTTGCTGGGAATTGAATCTGCGTCCTCTGGAAGAGCAGGCAGTGCTCTTAACCTCTGAGCCATCTCTCCAGCCCTCACAGAAGATTCTTTCTCCTAGAGGAGGGATGACCTTAAGGCAAGAGCAATCGGCAAGCAAATGAAAAATACGTTTAAAAAAAATACCAGTCAAGGTAGTTGCTATTTCCAGTAGAACAAGTAACAATAGAGGAAGCAGATAACACACACACACACACACACACACACACACACACACACACACACACCCCTCCCTCCCTCCCTCTCTCTCCCTGCGTGTGTGTGTACTATGCTATCATCTAAGCGTTCCTAACATAAATGTGTCTAGAGGCTGTAGCCTCATGAGATAATGGTTCTGTAGGCTGTCACGGGGTTACCAGGCTGCAGTTACCGAATCCCTCCTTCCCTTCTGCCCTTCCAAGGAATGTGTTCTCTAAGACACTCCAAGTGTTTGAAAGTCAAAGTGAAGAGGCGCTTCTGGTCTGTGACAGTTTCCCACTCTGCCCCGGAGCCACTGACACATCATCGGCTGCACCAAGGACCTAGAACTCCCCTCCCCCACTCTCCATCAGACAGGTACCACCTTTTCAGAATTGCTGTCTGTAGTGTGGATTACCACACACACTGAAGATCACACAGTGGTGACTTATGGTAATTTCTTTTTCCTTCTTTTTTTTTTTTTTTTTTGAGGTGGTGGTGGTGGTGGGGAGGTTCAAGACAGGGTTTCTCTGTGTAGTTTTTGTGCTTGTCCTGGATCTCACTCTGTAGACCAAGCTGACCTTGAACTCACGGAAATCCACCTGGTTCTGCCTCCCGAGTGCTGGGATTAAAGGCGTGCGCCATCACCGCCCGGCTTTCCTTTCTTTTTTCCCCTTTTCTCCTGATGCTGGGATTTAAACCCATGGCCTCACCCCTGCCATGTAAGTACTCTACCACTGAGCTATCCCCCCAGATCTTATCGTTATTTTTAAATTTGTGGTTTTTAATTAAATGAACTTTACGTTGACAGAGACCATCTATACAGATTTTAAGCTTGTACCTTCAACTGAAACACACTACGTATGAACACTTAACAATCATGAGCCTGTGAATTAACTGATTGTGAAGAATATTTTTTAGAAGGACACAACTTTTTGGTGTTTTGTGGTGGTTCTGGGGGCTCAAACTTGAATAGCACTTCTGTTACTTAGGACAGTGGCCCTGTCCATGGGACTTGTTAGCTCTGGGAGGGTTGTACAGCTTCTTTCAAGCCTGGGTTCCTGGCTTAGAAAATAAAAAGACTATCTGCTTGCCCAACTCAGAGGATTTGCCCAAGAAGCCAGCAAGGCGGTCTACCTGGAAGTGTGTATGAGCTTTGAATTGCTAAGCCCATGATCCTCTCCTAGACACTGTGGCTGGCTTTGTGATCTAGGACCATACTCAAGAAAGGATAAATAATGCATCTACTTGTTTGAACATGAATAAGTCTACACACACACACACACACACACACACACACACACACACACGCACGCACGCACGTACGCACACGCACATGCACATGTGATCTAGTACTAATAGTATTAGAGTCTGAGCTCAGGACATAGCTGATAAAAACTATATGGAGAATATGGATAGGAGATGAACCAGGACCAGAGATGGGTCATAGTCTCAGCACTAATAATTGAGTTACTTAAACACTTTTTAAAATTGATTTTTGAATGTAGGTTATTTGAATTTCTTCTGGTCATTATTAAATTATTTTAAGGCTCTAGGATGTCTTAAGTTTTTGTTTTAGGTCAGCAGCAATAGAAAGTGGGAAGTAAAAATGGAAATGAAAGATAAAAAGACAATATCTACTTAATTTGGATATTTTAGAATTGTAGATATGAACACTCATAACTAACAATATACAGACTTGTATATAAACATCACACAGAGAGACACACTGTAGATAAACTTATTTGATTCCTGTAATACCAGTGGCTTTCATAAAATGTAATTTACATCTACAATTGATGAAATTTCAGGTTGTTTGAAACCCAGGACCCCTAGCTGGGCCCCTAGCAAGGCATAATCATACATCTGTGTTCAGACATTATGTATGGGTGCTGCCTCTGCACACACTGAGTTTTGTCTGGAAACCATGGTTACCTCCTGGCGAAAATGGGGAGATGCTGCCTCCTGCTGGAGAAATGCTAACAGTGCATTAATAACATTCTTAAGGATGCTTGGATATGAAAAACAAAGTTGCAAGATTGAAACCTTAAGAGTTTCCCTTTAGATAATAAAAACAACTTGGGCACACATTATCTACTAAACAGCAGACAGTATGGGAGGTCCAATATTCAGCACCAGTTAAGGGTAACCAGCCCCAGATCAAATCTCAATGGCAGACTTCATTTCAAAGTCCTAACTCCCTGGCATTTCTGGTTAAGAATTCAGGAATAGCAACTAGCCTTTACTGACTTGGATGATACGTGGTGTTTTTTAATCCTCTGAACATGTCAGTGTGGCTGTATTTCCAGTTAACATCCTCCCTCCAGGAACATGAAATTCACCAGAAGAGAATGGTTCCCCTTTTCCTGAGTCAGAAATAACAGAAGTGGTGTGTCTTCAAGGCGGAAGGTGCCAGAGTCATAGCTCAGCTGTAACGGATGAACTATGAAGTCTCTTGTCCCCTCCTTTTCCCTCCTCACTCTTGCCCAATCTCTTTTCCCACCTAACCCCTCTCCCACCTTGTTCCCTCCTTCCCATTTCCTCCCCCCCCCCTTTTCTGGCTTGTCAGATGACAGAGAAATCTGAAGTCATGGTTTCCCACATTTATTCATGCCTCTCAATAACTCATTACCAAATATTCACATATGTTAAGGACTGTGGATCTGGCCATCTAAGTCCTACCACAGCCCTTTAAAGTAGGTAATGTTTATGCACATTATAGGGAAACTGAGGCTTAGAGAGGTATACCGTTAATAGAGGATGTCTCCCGAGTTACGCACACACGCACAGTGAACAAGCAAACACAAACTGCCACAGCATTTGATTTGTGCTCTCTGTCATCGTTACCGATAAAATGAGTGAATTTATTTTCTTAAATACCTCCTTGTAAATGAACTTAGTTTGCAAAGTCAGCATTTAAGTCAATGGTTTGGAACTTATTCTAAGAGTTGGCAACTGTGGTCTCCAGACCTTCCATAAATGCCTAGTGATTTTTCCCATCATGCTCCCGGAGAACTTGCAATGGAAACAAGCGGATGAGCACTCAGGTGATGTTAGTAACAGAAAGCAGTTCAAACGCAAGGTAAAAGGATCAGACACATGCGTTCTCATGCTCTTGAAGGAGGAAACTTGTGGGTGGACCACACAGTTCCGTCCACCCACTAGGTGGCGCTATTGAACAAGACTAACTTGGACGCTGGTCTGGCCAGTACTGCTCCCATGCCATACAGTCACATGCTCTTTGTTCTTAATTAACTTGCTCATTTATTTTGGCTTTTTACCATTCCTACAATTTCAGCTTACAAAATCAGGTCTGAGTAATATTCCGTTAGCTCACAGTATGCTGGGTTTGTTTGCGTTTGTGGTCCCGGAGAACAAATCCAGGGCTCCAAGCATGGTAGGCAAGTGCTCTGCCCCCTCGGCCCAATGTTTCAGTGTATGGAGAGTTAAGGAAGGGAGACACAGCTACATTAAAACCCACAGCTCCGACGTACCGGAGTCTTCCCCTTACTTTCACATTTCGCTATAGACTTGTCTGGTCTGGCTTCAGTTTCTCACTCAAGAAAGGGCTGACTGGGTAGTAAAGGCGGTAGAGATTAAGTAATAAGAAGTAGAGCTGTGTGGTGGTCAGTCCTCACTGTGAACGTGACTAGACTGAGAGTCACCATGAAAATATGTGTCTGAGTGTGCTATGAAAGTGCTTCCAGGGAGGTTCCAGTGAGGACAGAAACACCACCCATGGGTGGGTGACACCATCCTATGGGGAGGCATCCCAGACTGAATTTTAAAAAGAGAGAGAGAAGGAGGGCTGGCCACCTGCTCTCAGCTCTCTCTCCTTGCTTCCAGACAGCTGAGGCCGTGTGACTGGCTACCTCACATTCCCGCTGCTACCCCTTCCCCTACCATGTGGACTGGAGCACCTCTACCTGTGAGCATCCCCCACCTAGACCATCATCAGGTCACTTCTCCGTCATGGATTAGGTCACGACATCCAGAAAGCAAGGAACACAGGAGGCATCTGTTACACCAGTGAGGCGTTTCCTCTCAGCTCGACCTGTGTCTCTTCCTTGTTCTCCAATTCCAGCTCAGTCAGGTCTGAAGACTCGTTTAGAAAACACACTGCGAAGGACCTAGCATTTGTAATGAACCTGAAGACCTGAGCAGACTCTGTGCTATCCACCAGGTTCGAACCTTGCATTCTATTTCACATTAATTAGTTATAATCATCAACTTCTTTTGAGATACGCTAGCTGGGTCTCCTAACAGTCAAACAGTAATATAAAATTAACATTTTTTTTTATCATAAGACCAGTTACCAAATGGTCAGAGACAAACTTGCTCAATGACACCACACCTTTCTGCAGTCGCTGAACGGGGCAGGCGCAGTCAAAGCGGTGCTTGGGGTGGGCCCCAGCTTCACTAAACGGCGCGCTGTTAAAACAGGCAGTGGTTGTTTGAAAGACACCACCCTTCCTATCTGAAAATAAGTGACCCTTCACCCTATTAAAGGACACCGCCACCGTCACTAGTCCTGTCCCTGAAAACTCAGCGCTTGCTGCCTGCCGTTGGTATGAAACTCACACGCATGTCGTCAGTGTCGCTGCAGAGGTCCCGATGACCAAAACGTACCAGGCTCCTGCATTTTTGTTTTTCAGTAACAGGGTATATAACCTGTGATCGGCAGCCACTGGAGAGTTTGCATATGAACTCATTTTTCCGGGTGGTCAGTGAATCCACAGTGGTCACAGCTCCCCAGAATAATCCTCCTCGGTGTCTTGCATTTTAGTGTTTCTTTGTTTTGTTCTTTAATCCTGCTTGGTTATAAAATGTGTGTGTGTGTGTGTGTGTGTGTGTGTGTGTGTGTGTGTGTGTGTGTGTACTGTACATACTGATTCACGTGGGCATGTGTGTGAGGGTATGAGTATGTGAGGGTGTGAGTGAGTGTGTGTGTACTGTATGTACTGATTCCCATGGGCATGTGTGTGAGGGTGTGTGTGTGTGTGCTGTACATACTGATTCACATGGGCATAGGTGTGACAGTGTGAGTTTGTGTATGTGGAGCCTTGAGGTCAACATTGGGATCCTCCTCAACTGCCTGCCACACCTTATCATCGCTGTTGCTTCTGAGACAGGTTCTCTCACTGAACCTATAGCTCGGTGATTCAGCTTGCCTGGCTGGCCTGTGAGCTCCTGCCATCTGCTAGTCTCTGCCTCTCTGGGATAGATTATCATGAAGCAAAATCATCTCTTTCCAAAACCCGTTGGAGGAATTTGGTCCTTTAATTAAAAAAAGTATCTATGTTGTACTAATGTGTAAACTTCATGGCGATCTTAGCTGGTGTCTTAGATAGTGTGCACCATGCCTGACGTTTAAGTGGGTATGGGAATCCAAATTCAAGTCCTCATGATTGTAGCAAGTGCTTTACTAACAGAGCCAAACTAAAAGTTTAAACTTATGGTTTTCCAGCGTTGGCGATCAAATCCAGGCTGTGGACATGCTAGGCAAGAGCTCTACCATTGAAATGTACTAAGCCCTAAAAGTCTCGAATGGAGGAAGCGCCATGACTTTAGTGTGCCACCCATGAGAACAAGGTGGTCTGGTGTGAACAGATTAAAGAGATCTATGCCTCCTTTCGCCTATCTGGCCCTCATGCACCAATCCACATTAGTGAGAGAACAGCATGGTGCTTTGTGTTTGCAGAAGCCCAGGTACAACAAGGAACTGGTCAGGAATCTCCGCTCACCCCTCATCCTCTGAATGAGGAACTCTTGGGACAGAGGAGCCATTTGATGGCTCGGTCTTCGGTGTCATCATAAGGGAACAGCAGAAGACATTGCCAAGTAACCACAGCGCACCGAAGTTACTGAGCTCTCGGCCCATGGTTCGTTTTGTCCCGCACACATTTCATGGCAGCAGAGAGCCAGACTGAGGTTATCAACTGGGGTTTATAAATGGATTGCCACAATTTCTACTCAGTAACTGAGTTTACAACTGAGAGGAGGAGTCTTGGGGTCCCCTCTGTGCCAGGAATTATCCTTTGTACCACTTCGCTATTAGAAAAGGGTAGGATTGGGGCAGCCAAGATGCACACTGAATGCAGAATAGATGCAGGGCATCAATGCAAGCCTCTGGAACAGCTGCAATGGGTTTCTGGAAGCCTTTCATCCCACTGCACAAGAATACCAGATGTCCCTTATTCCTTCTGAGGCCTTTAACATGTTGTTACTGCCCAACTCAAAGGGGAAAGACAGCTTTTATTTACTGTTGGGAAGACTGTAGCTGTAGGTAAGAGAGCTAACAGCCATCCAATGGTCACAAATCTTTTCTACTGTAAGCGATGGGCGTACAGATCACGGGATCAAGGCTCACCGTTCCCAAGATGTCACCTAGTTAACTGGAGAAAATAGGAAGTCAATAAGAAACTATAGCTAGGTGAGTGTCCCTTTGGGATGAGCTTTTTGTTTTTGTATGTGTTTAAGAACAGAGATGTAAATGTCTTCATCAAAATGAGCAAATCTCCATCCTTGCCCCTTAACAAATGTCTGGATAAGCATGTGGCACCAAGATTCATTCAGTCCATCATCTCACATTGTTACACACACACACACGCACACACACACACACACACACACACACACACACACACACACACACACACACACACACACAGGGTCCACCCAAGAATGACCGAATTCTTCCTTTAAAGATTCTAATGTAGGGTAAGCTCTCCTCCTGCACAAAGAGCAGGGCTCACACTGTCTTACGGAACCATTGTTGGACACAGCCGAGTGTTGACACCCTTCACATTTAAGGATGCAAACTCTTCCGTGGGCCTGTGGTTGCAAGGGCAGAGGAAGTTCCCGTTTCCAAACTCAGCAGCTGAAGGCTTCTAGCTACTCAAACTGATATTCCTGATGAGAAGACTCACAGCAAAGCTCACCTTCGGGTGTTCTGGCATATTCTTACATGCAGATAAGTTAGATTTTTTTTACCCTGAATGAGAGAGCTGGGAGACCCTGGAAGCACCTGCCAGCCATTATCCAAATGGCAGGGCCCCAGGGTAAGGGTCCCCCAGGCAAAGGCCAGTTTGCCTGGGCCTTGGTGATGCAGATGTGGTTCGAAGTCCCCATCTGACTGTCTGCAGACTTTGGGAGTGTTCCCTCTGTCTGCTATTTCTACCAGACCATATGCCCTCTCCCAAGAGCACAAAGCCACAAGCTGATCAGTGAATAAGTATGCAAGGCTTGGCCTGCAGCAGTAGATTAAGGAGTTCAGGAAAGGGAGAGGCAAAAGGGCTTCTTTCTCTCAAGCTAAATACTAATGAGAAGAAAATAAGTGATGGATTTCCAGAAGTAATTATCTTCGCAGTGATACCGTGGGCTGTCCCGCAATCACGCTGCCACTTCTATTTGGGGAGCACTTGGTGTGTGAGAATAAAATCTTAATTGCGTTTTCAATTTCCTTCCCCTATCTAATCTGCTGCTGGGATTTTACACGCCAGAGTGCTTTTGTAACGGCAGCAGGGCAGAGCTGCCTCATCTCAAGGAGCTCTTCCCTCCCTCCTGTTTGCATCCAGGAGCTGCAGGTGTGCGCATGCATCCACAGCCCTTGTTCACTCCAACAATACGCTGGAGTAAGTTGGTGGAGGATGTTGTGAACTTCTGTTTTTAAGGAGCGGGTCTTAGCCATTGGGACGCTAGCCTCGGTGAGTCTGTGTTTCACCTTAAAGCTTGAGATTTTGCAGTCAAAAGCCCACAGAACACAAGTCTTTGAAAGCCCAGGAACACAAGATATCACATCACACCTTCATCTCCCAAGTCGTTGTCAAGGCAAGAAAACCCTGGAGTGGACCCCGCAGGGAAGAGGGCTTCCACATGGACTTACCTGGGTCCTTGTAGATGCTGAGCACGCCCTTGAAGTAATGAGGTAAGAATCTTTCCAGTAAAAGCAGCACGTCCTCCAACTCCTCCAGAATCCCCACGAGCAGGAAGTTCTCATTCACGTTCAGCTTGGCTCGCTCCAGCGCCCACTCGCCAGGCTCCCTTGACAGACAAGAAAGTCTCTTTCCATCAAAGGCTTTGATGTGCAGCAACAGCCCAAGGAAGGCTGATCGCTTCTGTCCACCGTGTGTTGTAACTCTTCCCATTCTCCTGCTCAAGGCATCTGTGTAAGCCCCAACCTACATTCCTTCTGGATCTAGCTGAGGTCCAGCCTATTCTAGAACAGCCCGAGGTCTAGCCTATTCTAGAACAGCCCGAGGTCTAGCCTATTCTAGAACAGCCCGAGGTCTAGCCTATGCTAGAACAGCCCGTTCTTCTCCTGTTTCTCTAGCTGAGGGATCTTTTTACATGCACACCAGGGCCGGGGCACTGAAATGAATATGCCTGTCTAGGTATTTAATGAAAGACACAGATAGGCACAGGCACTTAGGACCTGAGCAGATGGCTAGAATGACTTTTTTTAAATAGATGAACCAAGTGGAACCCGTTTACTGAAAGTTAGAGTCACTGACAATATTTTTGTGATGATCAAAACTAGTGTCCAATAATGCCTGCTAATCATCTCATCCTTTAAAAAGCATCAACACTGGTTGTTGTTATTGTGGTTCGTTTGGGTTACAGAAGGGAAGGAGCCGAATTTCTTTATAGGTCAGATTTGGGGGGAATTTGGACAAGCCAAGGTAACTCTTGAAACAATAACAACAACACAACAAGGCTCACCTGCTGCAAAGGACTGCTGTAAAGGTTCAACAAAGTGATATTGGTGGAGTGAATCTTGGGGTCCTCCTGTGAACTAGATAAGGCACCCAAGCACACTGCTAAAGGTTTGGAAACAGCCAGTCTGAGGCCCACTTTAGGGAGTTAGAATCATATTCCTCAAATAAACCCCTCCATTGTAATCAAAAAGAAGTCATTTGATCCTGTATCCCCAGCCTCCAAAGCACTGATACTGATCACTGATCATCCGTGTCAATGCTGGGAGAAGGCTGCCTGAGCCCAGGATGCTGATAATGCCTGAGCTTTGCATCGTAACTACTATTCTCCTCTCACAGTAAGCTAATCAAAATGGCAGCATCAGGAAGACTCGCCATCAAACAGAAATGAAAATGTAAGCCCCCCAAATGACAAGAATATGTCATAATTTAGAATCAGCCATGCTCCCCCTCCCATGGCCAGAACCTAAGGACCCTCAATTCCTACTCAGTGTCCCAAGCCTTAGTTCCGCCACGCAAAGCCAGTGATACTTTGCAATCTTTTCTTCTCTAGGTTGTAGCCGTGTTCTTAGAACCATGCATACGGTTTCCAACTAGCACTACGCCAGTACCACCTAAAAAAGCAACTCGGGATGCTTGTGCCTGCCCTGGGGCACACCATCCACCTGAGTAAGACTCTGTGTCAAACAGGTTCTGTGTTCAAGTCAGGCCAGCTTGATCTCTGGAGAGCACTCTTTCTATGTCCGTTGATCCCAGCCTTCCTAACGCTGCCACCCTTTAATGCAGTTCCTCATGCTGTGGTGACTCCCCAGCCGTAAAGTTATTTTCTTTGCTTCTACTTCATAACTGTCATTTTGCTACTGAATCATAATGCTGTGTTTTCTGATAGTCTTAGGTGACCCCTGGGAAAGGGTCTTTCGACTCCCAAAGGAGTCGTGACCCACAGGCTGAGAACCACTGTTCTGTGGGACTGTATCTCATTAGAGACAAATTGGGTGTGTGCCTCCAGAGTGTTAGACCAGATGGAGCTTGCCAAGCACAGAGATGGTCATGGGTCACAAACAACCACTGTGGAGGAGCAGGCTGGCCACCTGACGCTGGTCTCCACTGTCTTGTTGGGTGGTGGTGACAGCTGTGTTTTGGGTAGATGAATGGGTTTGGTGGGTGTCGCTGTATGTAACCATCCCTATTGCTGCGCCACGGAGCCTCACGTTCCCTATATGACACCCAGAATGGTGGATGATGCTCTTGAAGAGCTACTGTTATCATGAACTGAATTCCAAAAAGGTTGAGGGGCTTCCTGCAGAATGTTCCCAGAGTGCCCGTGTGGCGGGGTGCTATCCCAGCATGCTTACCTACACCTGGGGTGCTGTCCACAGAAATACGGAATGATGTAAAATAACCGGGGGTTGGAACACTCAGGGTAGTTTTCCAGAATGCACTCATTGATGTCCTAGGAGAGAAGACAGAGCAGTGAAAGGCCCCATTGTCTTAGCAGGGCTTTGCTGAATGCCATACAATTAAAAAAAAAAATTGACACACATTTCACCCCAAACCCTTAGGCAGACGGAGAGAATTCACAGACTTCCTAAGAAGACTTTTCTTTCACCTCTCAATATCTGGGTGCACTGGCCAGGGATGTGCATGGCCTGGGCAGGTTGGGCTCCGCCTGCTTGGCTGAATACCCTGCATCCCTCATCTTCTGGAGGCTGGAACACTGAGCTGGGTCATAAGCAGGATAAAGAAAGTCCTACCCCAGTGGCTGTCTGCCAGCCCACAGGTCTACGACAGACAATTAATGTTTATGGAATTAATCCAGTAAGATGTAATTCTTAATGAATTTTGAGCTAATCACCTACCATGGTGGCCAACCCTATACAAGTGAGTTTATGTATACAGACATCTGAGGAACAATTGTGAAGTCTGACAGTCTCATAAAGGGTTTCCAAATTTCAGAGAAGCTGCCCGATTTCCAGGGTTGTAAGTGTGAAAACGACAGGGTTTGGGAACATAAGCATCCTATCACTTTGAAAGGCAGCGGTATGATTCTCAGGTTTCCTTTTACATGAGGCTAGAGATGAGCTCTGCTAGCACTGCAGGAGTGTGGAAAGTCCAGGGGTGGGGTGGAAACTGAGTGGATGGGCTTACATCCAGATCCCGATGGAGCTGGAGGGTGAAGGAATGGGGAGTTGGTTGGCTAGTGAAAAGGGGGGAGGGGCATGAGCAGGGCTGGTAGGCTATGGCATTTCAGAAGGCCACGTCCCTATAGGACAGCACAAATAACCCTGCAGTGTCAACCTGTGGGAAGTCATAAATTTCCAGTTCAGAGAGTGCGGTTAACTAGGCTTCTTTTCTTAGACCAAGGCACATCCTGGGGGACTTCAAGGGGTTCCATTTGAGCCCATTAGGATGACGAACGGCACTCACTACAGCCCGGCTAAGGAAATTCTGTAGGAAGAAGTAAATAAAAGATGTCTCCGGCAGAAGGTCAAGGGTAGCACTCGGTATCCACTGCTTAGGGACACAGACAGGGAAGCTCCAGATGGAGGCCCTTGGGAATCAGCTCCTGACCACGTGCACAGACGGCCATGTGAACTCCCAGGGTCAGAATCTCAGTGCAGTGTCTTGCTCAGAAGGGGTCTCTCAGTTTCTGGGGACAATAGAACCTGCTTTATTATGATCATCTTTCTGTGATGAGCTTCTCTTGGCACATATGTATTTTAAAATGATCTCACAATTCCATCTCTTTTCATCCCTTTAATTTTTAAATTTTATCTTATTCTGTGTAAATGGATGTTTTGCCTGCACATATGTGTGTGTGCCGGTTACATGCCTGGTGCCCAAGGGAGGCCAGAAGAGGGAGTTGGAGTCCCTAGAACTGGAGTTACAGATGGCTGTGAGCTGCCATGTGGATGCTGGGAAAAGAACCCAGGTCCTCTGGACTGCTGAGCCATCTCTCATACTATTTCTTTTACTTTTAACCATTTAAGTAGAAATGGTTTACTTTTATTTAACTAGTTTTCCTTGCTTAGTGTATATAAATCGTTATGTATATGGTGCATCTTGCTCCCACTTGCCTTGCCCTCCCCGCCCCTCCCCACCCTTCCCCTCCCCTCCCCACCCCTCCACCCCTGCTGGTTTACCTCCTTCTCCCTCAAGCCTCCCTTCTGCTTCTTTCCCTCCTGACACGCGCACGTACTTGTACGTCTATAAATCTAGATTCTGCCTGTGAAGGAAACATCTGCTCTATTTCGTCTTTCTTCCCCCACTACACTGTCTTGTCTGCTTCCTTTTAGAACTCTTTCTTCCCACAATAAGCCCCACCCTTCTACCTTCATATCCTATATACATACACGCCACATACACAAAAACCCATATATATATACATATATATATATATATATGTGTGTGTGTGTGTGTGTGTGTGTGTGTGTGTAGACTCCCCATATGAGAGAAAGCATCATGTAATTTTTGTCTTTCCAAGTCTGGCTTATTACTCTTCACCTGATGATCTCTCCTTCCCTTCATTTTTTTTCTGGCAAATGACCTTACTTAATTCTTCTTAATGGCTGGATAAAATCCTGTTGTGTGTGTGTGTGCATGCATGCATATCAGGTGTGCTTGTGTCTGCACGTGTGTATTTTGTGCATGCACGTGTGTGCATTTATCATATCACATTTTCTCTACTCATTCATCTATCTCTGGACCTCTGAGCTCCTGGAGTCTCTTGGCTGTTATAAGATGTGCAGCACTAAGCATGCATGTGTGTAGCCAGTGCCGTGGTGTGACGCTGCCTTCGATTCCTTTGCATATCTGCCCACACATGGTGCGGCTGTGTCGTACGGCAGTTCTAATATTAGTTTTCTGAGGAGCCTCCAGGCTGACTTCTGCAGTGGCTACCCTGGTGGGCGTTCCCACCAGCAGTGTGTTGGCTTCCTCTTCTCTTGCCGGAATCATCTGCTTTCTCTCTGACGGCGATTCTGACTGGGGGTGGGGAAACTTGTTCTCTCCCCCCCCCCCGCCCCTTTGCATGTAGTACTTCTAGGGTAAGAGTGTTTTTAAAAAAATCTTTAAAACTTAACATCTGAATTGTCTTTAATTTAGAGTGGGAGGATCTAAATTACACTACTTCAGTAGTGACTGTAGCCAAGTTAACTTGACTTACTCCTCAGGACTTTGGGTTCAGTGTTCCTCTACAACACTCTTCCCTGCCTAATGTGAGCACTCTTTTACAGTTAGGTCTTGGGCACAGGACTTGACTCCACTCATAATTTCACACCATTGGGGAAATAAAGAAAAATACTTCAAAGTGGGTACTGAGGATAATTGAAATCCTTCCTGTACCCAAAGCTATAACAATCTAACCCACCTGGAATTTATCCCAAGCAAATTGTATAAGCATTTGGTTTAGAATCCCAACAAACCCAAAGAAAAATGGCCTATGTATTTTGTTGTTTATCATTTGGGTAGCTAAAAGGAACCTGGGTTCCTGTCTCAGCTCTGCAATTAGCTGAGGGTCCTTAGCAAAATGATGATGGCCTTGAGCCTCAGTTTTCTCATCCGTGGGACATGGGGTGAACCTCACAACTCATTTTATGAACTGATGGACAGAGCTGTCCAGGTCTCTAAAGCAGGTTTTGTATGTTGAAGAACTAGAAAAGATGATCACTCTTTGATTCCAGAGTTACATGTAAATAAGAACCCTTAGTGTTTTCCATCTGTACTATTCTATCTTAATGTTTTGGGAAGGTACTGATGTCAACAGATCTCACCCAGAGATACCATTTGCTAGAAGTAGTCCTTGGCAAGTATTTATGTCTCACAGGCTTAAGTGTCTCATCTGTAAAATGGGAACAATGTTTGCGCTCCACCCAGACCCTTAGAAAGCATGCATGCCCTTTATTTTACCTGCCACTCAGCTCTTCATCTTATGCCAACAGACTGTACTTTCAGCATCTGAATCCCTTCCCCCTTTTGGTTCTATATAGTTTATACACAGTTTTACAGTAATGACTTCCGCTAACTCAGAGAAAACAGGAAGAAAAATATGGAAATATGAAGTGTGTGATTTATGTTTTGTCAAAAACACAACTGGTTGGAAACAAGCTAACAACATGAAGAAAAAGCAGGCAAAATTCCCCACCCCCACCCCTGTAGAGTGTGACTTTCAGCTCAGCTGACTTCCTACATGAAGCCACAAGACAATGTAGGAAAAAGAACCAAACAACCCCAAACCTTTTCCAATATGGATTTAAAATCGATTGGGAGTAGATCTTCCCACTCTAAGGTGACAGACTTTAGAGGAGAGTTGAACAGTAAAGGACACACAGAAGGGCGATTCATCGTGCTGGCTCTAACAGCTGTGTTAGAAATGGGACAGGGAGGAATTCCTGAGTCCATTCACCACCAAGGCATTAAAGGCATCCTTGGCCCACAGGTGGGCAGTGGCAGTCGGAGGACGAATTTGATGGGTTAGTCAATTTAGGTAAGTGGAATGGATGTGATCTAAGATAACTTTTATTGCATATACTCTGCCTCATAAGCCTTTTTTTCCAAAATATATATATATATATATATATATATATATATATATATATATATATATATATGACCCAGAACCTTAAAAAATGACCCAGAACTGCAAGAAGTTTAATGGACTTCAAGGGGCCAGTGGCCAGGTATCCTCATTTCCCTCTCCATGCTCAGGTCTGGCCAGAATCACAGGTGACACAATCCTTCTAGAGGGGGATGGGAAGTGTCCTTTGGAGTGGATCTGCACACAGCCCTCCAGAAAGCATCACCGTTAGGAAGTAGCACTTTCTTCTTTTGCAAGTTCCCATGGGGGTGGTGGAAGGTCACACCTGTGGTCACTAGTGACTTTGGTGCCCGTGTGGTCCTTTATGCCACCTTTGAAACCCTGGCTATATGTCTGTGTCCTGTGGTGGGATGATCTGGGTAAACAAGGCATCACTCTCCCTTCGCTATGACCAATATTCCCATTTGCTGGGGGACCTAGTCTAGTGCAGCTCTTAAATCCTAGTTTGTTGCTGTGATAGACAGTCTGACTAGAAGCAACCTGGGGAGAAAAGGGTTAATTGGCTTATACTCCCACATCACAGTCCATCACTGAGAGGAGTCAGGGCAGAGACTCAGTCAGTCTGCACCAGGCTCAGGCAGACTCTACTGTCCTCTCTAAATGTACTCAGGGTTTGGGGCTCCTTGGCTCCAGGGTGTTAGCCAGTTTCTGTCGCTGTTAACAAAATACCTGAGATAAACAACAAGCAGGAAGAAATGATTATGTTGGTTCATGGAAACGATGAGATTTCAGTCCATTGCTAAGGACCTGTACTGAGGTAGAACATTACAATAAGAGGGTGTAGAGAGAGGAGCAAGCTGCTCACCTTGTAGTAGCAGCCAGAAAGCAACGAGAGAAAGGGTAGGGAGAAGAGACTAGGGTCCCAAAATACCCTTCAATGCTCCTAATGACCTAAACCCTCCAACTAGCCTCTGTTTTATGCCATTTCCCGCAAGTTCCAACAGCTGGGTGCCAAGCCTTATCAACCTGTGAATTTCTGAGGGACATAAAAATCCAATCAAGATGCCCAGTATGTAACATTCCACTCTCTCTATGGTACTTGTTCAATGGTTTCATCCTTATATTATCTTTCTTGTCATGTCCGATCATGTGAACGTCCCTTATAGTGTGAAGGCAATACAGACTCCATCTTAGGGTAGGGCTACCATCTTAGACCACCTGCTGTACTCAGTTCCAGGAAGGACCTCAGGAATGTGCCATGACAACTCAAACAGGTACAGGGCAGTATGCTCCCGCAGACATTCTGTCTGTGGTTTATGGCCCTTGAAGATATCTAGATAATCCTGCTGAGCGGCCCAGATAATCCTGCTCAGCAAGTTGTGGTTTCCCACCAAAAAGTCTAACCCAATGGTTTCAAATGTGGTTTCAAGTCCAAAGTCTAGACCAATAGTTTCAAAAAAAAAATCATCTTGCCCCATATCTCTTCTACCCAATGCCAAGTTGCCAAAGCAGGTAATTCCCAGCTTGTAGTTTTTCCCTATGAAAACTCTCTACCCCTGGGCTCTTGGCTGCTGGCACATTTCACTCCATCTGCCATGCAGTGGCCCAGGTTCGAACCTGACAATAAAAGGACCCTTATGTGCTTGCATCAGAAAGAGAGACCTTGGTGGTCTCTGGGGGTTTCTCAAAACGGGTACAACAACAGCAGTTCTCAACCTGTGGGTCATGACTCCACAAGGGGTCACATATCAGATAACCTGCATATTAGATATTTATATTACAATTCTTAACACTAGCAAAATTAAGGTTATGAAGTAGCAATGAAATGATTTTATGGTTGGGGGTCACCACAACATGAGGAACTATATTAAAGGGTCACAGCATTAGGAAGGTTGAGAACTACTGCTTTATTATCTTAATGGGATCTTGGAAAATAATTACTGTGGTTCGATTATAATCTTATATTGAAAATGAGTCAACAGGGCTAGTTTTCCCACATCTCTACCATTACTAATATGTAGCTGAAAAGCCAACAAAAAAACAAAAAAAACATGACCACAACAAAGCAATACAAAAGAAAACTCAAACGGATTATGATGGCACATACTGGAATCCCAGCCCTCAGTAGACCGAGGCAGGAAGATTGTGAGTTTGAGGACAGTCTGGGCTACATAGTAAGACCCTGCCTCAAAAAGCCAAACACAACAACAACAACAACCACCTCTGTTGTGGTTTAAATGAGAATGTGCTCCCCGCCCTCCTTAGTCTCAGGGCTTTGAATGCATGGCCCTCAGTTGGTAGCACTGTTTAGGAAGGTTAAGGAGGTGTGGCCTTGCTGGAGGAAGTGAGTCACGGTGGGTGGTTTCCTGAGACCAGAAGTCTCAGGCCACTTCCGGTTTGCTCTCTCTGCTTACGTTTCAAGATGTGATTCTCAGCTTCCTGTTCCTGCCACCCAGCCTGTGCTTCCTGTCATGCTGCCCTGCCATGATGGAACCTCATCCCTCTGGAACTGTAACCCAAAGCAAACTCTTTCTTCCGTAAGGTGCTCTTGGCAATGGTGTTCTACCGTTGCGACAGAAAAGCAACTGGTACCGGTCCCCAAATTTTAAGACCCTCAAATTGGTTTTAACTTTCTGTTACCTTAATCCAGTGTAATACAGTTTGAGTCAAATCATAATGCAACATTCTTACATGTTAAATGTCTATAAATATTAAACAAGCTCTATTTTTTTAACACACATTCTTGCCTTTGTGGGAAATCTTTTTCCCTCACGCCTATGGCAAATCGGTAGGGAAATCTCCTCTCACTGAATCAGTCAGTTCATCAGCCGCACGGCACGGCAGCCTCACCAGCAGGAACCCATCTGTAGCCATGGTTCATCTCAGAGAAGCGAGGAAGCATGCTGAGGCAAAGTTCCCGAGTGAGGCAACATGGGAATATAGAACGTGGATTCAGTAAATGACTCTGGGCTCTCACTGCACTCTAGAAAGGTACATGAAATTCAAAAATGCAAAAAACCAGTGAGGAGCAGCTACATTCTGGGTCAGCACACCCTCGCCTACTGCTCCAGGTGGATAGAGCCCCCAGTCAAGAAAAACCTTGTGTCAAATATAAGCAGAACTTGGGCTAATCTAAACACTCTGAAAGGTCTAAGGAATAGCAGCTGTACGTGGGCTTGGCATCATTTGGATTAGCATTCCCGTTGGGCAGAGTGATTCTTCCTCCTGAAGCTTGACGTTCATAACAATGATCAAAAATAGCTACTAGATAAGATTCAGAAGGACCGTTAGCGACAGAAGACAAATGATGAGCACGGCATGCCAAGGCAGCTGCAGTGGTCCCCACAGCTATGGAACAAGGGAAGGGGTGAGGCAGGCGGAAGTTCTGTCCTATATTTATGGCACAGGAAGAGAGCAAGGTATCTCACTGTGACGGGATGACAGACGGAGGCCCTGACCACCTTTGGTTAGCTGGTCGCAGGGTCTCATGGGTCTGTGTCGGCATCTGCTTGAGGTGGACTTCTAACTGTGATAACCACCTGGCTCAGTAGGGACAGAGCCAGGCACAGTTTCCTCACTCCCTTCTCTAACATACCACTTCCCACGCTAGAGTGGGACTGATTGCCACCGTTCCTCGTGCCCTCGAGGGGACTGACAGTCCCAAGGCATGCAGAGAGACCACCCTCCTACTGATTTCCTCCCTGACCTCTACCTACAGGAATGAGCTCTTAGTCAGGTGTCGGGTGGGAATGGTCTCATACATTAATGCATGCATAGTAAGAGGTCCGGTTCAGTGTGATTCCTGGACATGCTTTCATTAACTCAATAAAATGGCAACAGTGTAGTGGAGGGCGGGGAGAAGAGCAGTGGACCTTTATGGAACATCGACCACCATATTCATAAAAGCTAGTGGCATGAATGAGACATATCTGGGGACTTTAAATTTTTTTATCTTGTTTAAAGAGCAATGTTCAGGGACTACTAACAGGGTGGGAAGTGGGAAGGGTTAAAAGTTAAAACCTCCATTAAAAGTGGAGGTTATGGCTGTTGAGGATAACATAAATCATTCTACTCTGATGGCAGCCCATTGCCTTCTCTCAGAGGCCCCAAAACTCACTCTGAATTCACTGCCAGGTTCTGAGTTCTGCTGTTGCTTCTGGAATTTTTAGCCAGGGCCACCAGACTCTCTCCAATTCTGTGGCTAAAACTGGGCTTGCACACGCAGGACTTCGGATGTCCCACTAAAACAAATCATAGTACAGAGAGGCCCAGTGTGGCTCCCTGCCCTCCTGAAGATGAGTTATCTTTTGTCCAGCTCTACCCATTGGGTGGTTTTAACACCTTATCTGATGTAAAGGTTCAAAAATCTAAAAATCTGGGCTCTAGTCAACAAACCTAGCTCAAGACCATCTGGGCAGCTCAGGTGACCTATGTCTGCATCTCATTTCTGCCCACTGTCTGGTGCAGGCTGTCTGACCCTACTCTGTCCAGTAGGATCATGCTTTGCAGCTTGTGTCCAAGCCTCTGTCATAGAAGTTTTCTTCATACCCTGGCCCCTCTAGATTCTAGAAGAGGATTCTCTGCTTTCATCAGCTCCCCCTCCCCTCCTTCCAGGTTAGGTACAGACTCTTCCCCTGACTATCACGTCAGTCGACAGGGTTGGTCAACAGCATAAGTTCTGGAGATGACCATCTCCTGGATTCTGGGCATTTTCTGGACACCACCGACCCTCACTGTATCACTTATACCTTAACTTGCCCACGGCCGTTGTTCCTGCTACAGTGGGGACATTAGGCTCTTGGGCTCCAACCCAGAGCCTCCCCCCCCCCTCTGCCCTGCACCTATGGGAGCAGGCAATCGCAGGGCTGAGGAAGTGCCGTCTCATGAACTTGAATCATGACTCCTTGCTCTTACGATTAAAGTGTGCCTTGTAGAAAAAGAGATCAACAAAACAATAACAATCTCAGCAACTACACACGTTTATCTTCCTTTTCCTTTCCGAGGCAGGGTACCGGCCATTGAGAGCTCTGTTATTCCCACCTAACCTCTCCCGGAAGAGGCACTGCCCAACCCATGTTAAAAAGGTGAGGAGTAGCGTTCTTACATGTATGCTGGCGTTAAGAGATACGCAGCCGCCACATCTTTAATGCCAAAAAAATAGTTTAAATCTTGGCTAGGGAGATGGCTCCAGGGGTAAAGGGTTTTCTGTACT
Organism: Peromyscus maniculatus bairdii; assembly: GCF_049852395.1. Taxonomy (NCBI): domain Eukaryota; kingdom Metazoa; phylum Chordata; class Mammalia; order Rodentia; family Cricetidae; genus Peromyscus; species Peromyscus maniculatus. The sequence continues at coordinate 50,566,268 of NC_134867.1, read as the reverse complement.
AGCATGAAGAACTGAGTTCAGATCCCAAGGACCATGTAAAAAGCTGGGTATGGTGCTCTGTGCTACATGCTCTCGGGGCTGGGAGGCAGAGACAAGAGCATCCTGGGTATTTGACGGCTAGCTGGGTTAGCCAATCAGTGCGCTCCAGGTTCAGTGAGAGCCAGTGGCTCAGAAAAAATATATGGTGTAAAACAATTGAGGAAGACACCTGATGCTGACCTCTGACCTCTGACCTCTGCGAGCACACACACTGGTGTCCTTGCCCAACAGGTACACACATTCATATACCACACATACACAAATTTAACAACAACAACAACAACAACAAAAACATGGTGTCTTTTATAGAAAAGAAATTTAAGACCCAGTGAGGTGGTTTAGCATGTAAAATCATTTGTTCCTGTCTGACAATTTGAATTCAGTTCCTTACAACCCATGAAAGGTGGAGAGAGCTAACTCTAAAAGTTGCCCTCTGACCTCCACATGCACACCCATGTACACTCCCGTACACACACACACACTACATCACATACATAAATAGTAATAATAATAAATAAACAAATAAAATAAAGTTTAAAAATAAAAAAAATTCTAGTGATGATAATTTCGGTCTATAATGTCACTATCTCACATTTCCAGTAAAGCATATTAATTCTTTGATCATTTCAGTTGTCATTATCCACTGTGAATGAACAGAGGCCCTTTGAGTCTATAAAAAGCCAGAGACCCCAATCTGGCCCTTAGGGAGGTATACTGCCCACAGGGCGGGTGCTAGGCTGGCTTTCTTCACTGAGCTCTCCGAATCTTCTGGAAACCATACCTGCCAGAGCCAATGCTGTTCCAGGCTCCAGGGCAGGAAGGGCAGCCAGGTATGTAGACTTTTGCCAGCCAACGTGGTTATTTTATTAGGCAAATCAGTGTCTACAGATTCTAGCCTAAACCCACCGGGCCCAACCCAGTTTTGTACAAACATTTTCAAAGGTGAAGTGGAATACATTAACAGTCGCTAATTCTCATAATTATAGTGTTTTTGGCTAATAATCCCTCTCCTTCTGCATCTGTTTCAAAAATTAATACAAAGAATGTCTTTAAACAGGGGTCAGCCCCAGTGGGAGTTCCTTACAAAACCATCAGGTACTCTATACCAAGTGGGATATTGAAGGGCCTTCCTAAGACAAGAAATGTCTTGGCAAAAATATGCAGGGCATAAATTTTACAGACTCGTAAAATGGAAGGACTGAATTTAGGAACTGGTTGAAAGCATACTGAACGAAAGGCAATCTAAGCTGGGTCTGGTGGCCACTTGGAAGGGTGAGGCAGGTTCCAAGTTCAAAGCTCGCCTGGGCTACAGAGTAAGTTCAAGGTCAGCCCGGGTCACTAATGTAGACCTTGTCTCAAAAGAAAAGGTGACAAGAGGGCCGGGAATATAGCCCTGCAGCTGCCTAGCATGTGTGAAGCTTGGGTTCAGTAACCCATTTTCACGTGCTGTATGACGTGTTGGCTGTGGCTCTGTTCTAAGTGAGAGATTCTCTCCCTTTACCCCGATTCTGCTTCTCTTTCTCATGTTTCTCTCCTCCCTCCTTCCTTATTAGTTTCATTGTTCCTACCTCCTGGACTCCTGAGCCCTTAGTCCAGAACCAGGTGTTAATACTTCTCAGCCCATGGGAACAATAAGGAGACTGTTGACCTGTCACAAGACAACAAGCTGCCCCTTCCGATCTGCCAGTCTGTGGTTTTGTTCTTTATCTCTTGAGGCCTCAGCTTCTTAGGTTCACAGCTCCAGGCGGCGGGTGTCTTGCTATTACCTTCTGCATCCTTTCTTGAGAGGGACAGGAAGTGCAGGACCCCACCAGGGCCTGGTCTGGCCTCCACCTTGCCATAGACATGATCTGTACCTCTACCCTTTACCCACAAACCCATTCCAGGTAGCCACGGTTTGGTTCTTCACCAGAGCGAAGCTGCTATTGTGCCAAATCTCAGTTTTTATTCCTTTGGGCTTCTTCTTTGACACTCGGCTGACTTTTGTGATATGTTTGGGGGCTGAGGGAATAAAACATCACCATACCACAGGCAGCATGTGTGGGCCATGCATGCTCCCTGCTACAGTGAGGTCTGTTAGGAAACCTTGTTCAGCAGAGGCATGAGTGACCTGAGATCTATGGAGCACAAGTCATAAGAAAGAATCTTGGTACTGTGTCAAGCCTGTGCCAAAGCCTCATGCAGACTGATTAAAATGGGATCATTTTTCGCTTCATCTATCAGAGTGCTGAAGCTAGACATCAGTGTGATTTTTTTCTACTGATGCAGCGAGACACTCACATCACAGAAGCGATCGCCAAGCTTCAAGTCACTTCCACTGTGTTGTGAAAAGCTTCAATGTTTGAAGCATGCCGGGAATACAAAAATTTCATCAGCTTTGCTCTAAGTAGTCCATTATATAGTCCAAATTTCTAGACAATTCTTCTCTCTGCATTATAAAACACGCCCAGTGCCAGACAAGTACTTTATGGGAGTAGTCTTTGGAGATGATGAAATTTTTATTTGAATTGAGCTATGCTTGGGAAATCACTATGGGAATCTGGACATCTGATAAAAGCTTTTAGATGGTGGTGCCGCTTTCCAATAAACAACATCATAAAAAATTCAGCAGCAAAGTCAAGTCCAGAATACGACTACAATACATTCTTAAAGCAAAAAAAAAAAAGAAAAGAAAAAGAAAAAAAACAATAATATACTTCAGCAACAGAACAGGTGTGTCTTTAGTGTCTTTAGTAGTTATTTGCAAAATGGAACATGTACTGATCTACAACCCATTCTCTAATGTAGGAGGCAAATTTCAGATGCGTGTTTCATTTGGAGGAATAATGGCTGAGATTGTGCACCTTGGCGGTCTGCGACTCTAGTCCATAGAAGGTCCAGAGGGAGCCAAATGGCTGGACCTCTGCCGCCAGCACTCTGTCCTGAGTCTCCCCAGCAGTGCCCAGGTTTGTGCCTTATCCCACTGCCTGGTCCCACGCGGGCACCAGTGTCCTACTGCCAGAGATTCAGACCAGCACAGGGCTGGAGGCTGCTTCTGTCTGCAGAGGGCAGTAGTGATTATACTTGGGAACATAGAGTCCAGAGTCAAGATAAAGCTGTCCTTATCTTGATATTTTGATGCTGATACAACCTTCACAATAAACAGGGGGGCAGGCTTATAGAGTCCTGCTTTCCTACCCCTTTATCTAGTCACATGGAAAATGGGCAAGACCCACTACAGTGGTCTTTATATATGGGTCACAGAATAATTTTATGAATGGACTGCCTCTGGATCCAATGGCTCTACCATTAGCTGGAAAATTTTCCCTTAAAAAAAAAATAACCATAGAAATACATTTTAAGGGGCTAGGGAAATGGCTCCATGGTAAAATGCCTATTGTGTAAGCACAAGAACCCAGGTTTGGATCCGCAGCACTCACGTAAAAAGTCAGATGCAATGGTGCATGTCTGTAACTGTAGTGCTGGTTAGGTGTGGGCAGAGACAGTTAGATCCCAGGGGTTCACTGTCTAGCCAGTCCAGTGAAAACAGAGAGCTCCAGGTCCAGTGGGAGATCCAGTCTCAAAAATGAGGAGCGGAGAGATAGAAGACACCCGACATACACCTCCGGCCTCCACATGGCACTCAGAAGGGTGAGCACACCTGCACACATCCACCACAGGTGTGCACACACATCCCACCACAGGTGTGCAAGCACATCCCACCACAGGTGTGCACGCACATCCCACCACAGGTGTGCACGCACATACACACACTCAGAAAGAAGAAACCCATTTTCAGCTCCGACTGCTCAATCTCTCTGATACCAGAAGGCCAAGGTGCCTGCGAGCTCTAGACCAGGGATCAGAAGGCCAGCTACAGTTCAATTACGACGTGGAAAGAAACACATCTTTCACCTCCCATCACTCCACTCTGTTAAAAGAAGCTCCCGGGGTAAGGCAAGCCTCAACACAGGGTAGTGTTTCCTGGAGACAGAAGGACCAGAGCAAGCACGCTCAAACAGATTCTCCCGGCAGGAAATTTACTGAGTGAAAGAACGGTTGGAATTTCTGGGGAATCAAGTATTTTCTTTAAGGGTTTTTAATACCATAAAAGTTATTTATGGCCCCTTTGAGCCGTATAAGTTTCTGAAAGCCACAGAAACTGTCTTAGCACCATAGAATTTTGATGATGTTGTCTTCCCAGCTGAAGAATTCCACAACTCCTTTTTTTTTCTTTCTTTCTTTCACATCCAGTAGTCCAAAGTTTGGGGTTGAAGATTCCAAAACAAACCACAAAAGTCACACTTGCAACTTCTGGCCATCTAGAACACAAACAGCATGCCTGTGGATATTTTTAAGGCCACAGCCTCTCAACACAGAAGGTCATGACAGACCCACAATGAGATTAATGAAGAAACGGTGAAAGCAAATATAATCATCACTTGAAATTAGCCGGGAATTTCCATTTTCCTAGCATCACGGATGACTAAGATTTGTCCATGTGACGGAACTTCACCTACGTATTTTGTGAACATCTGACATTTTTCCATAGCGGATAGTAAAAAAGCAAATAAAAATTCCCAGGGAGAAAACACTGAGTATAGTCGCCTTCAGCTATAATTATTCTTGCAACCTACCCCCTCGTTTGCTTACTCACTCAGGGACTGCTTATTTCCTCTTGCTACCTCCTCTTCCTCCTCCTCCTCCTCCTCCTCATCCTCCTCCTCCTTCTCCTCTCCTTCCTCCTCTTCCTTCTTTCTCCATTCTTTCCTCCTTTCCCTGGGCTGGACACCTAAGGCAGAGCCTGTGTGTGCTGGGCAAGCGCTGTCTACAGCCTCAGTTTCTGTTTTTCTCCTTAAACTTTCCTAAAGTTTCTTGGGCTGTTTCCCCGTTGGGGGAGACATTTATGAACCCTCACCCTTCCACCTTCATCGTTTCCCGTCCTGAGTCTGCTGAAGCAGTGGTTCTCCACCCTCCGAATGCCACAACCCTTTAACGCAGTTCCTCATGTCATGGGGACCCCCACCATAAAATATTTTTGTTGCTACTTTATAACTATAATTTTATCACTCTTAGCAATCGCAATGTAAATAGTTTTGGAAACAGGTTTGCTAAATGGGCCGTGACCCACAGGTTGAGAACTGTTGCTCTAGAGCCTCTCTGAATTTGAGCTCTAGAGTCTCTGAAGTTGAGAAGCAAATGCAAAGGGAAGGAAATGTTTTCTGAACTCAATTTAAACATGTAAGAGTTTAATGCTGATGGGGAGGTCAGGTCCACGGCCACAGCTCTATCTATCATTTAGACACAGGCATAAGATTCACAGGAGAACATATTGGTGGAGCTTTGTTTCACTTTGTCTTATCATGAATGATTCCCAAAGCCACGGGGGCGGGGGGGGGGGGGGGGGGAGAGGCAAGAATCAGTTCTTTGGCTTTTGTTTATTTGAATTTACTTATTTATTTAATTGTATGTCTATGTGTGTGTGCCTGAGTTTATGTATATATACCATGTGTATGCAGGAGTTCAAGGACATCACAAGAGGGTATCAGATCCTCTAAAAATGGAGTTACAGAAGTTACCATGTGGGTGCTGGGAACTGAACTCAGATCCTCTTAAGAGCAATAAGTGCTCTTAACTGCGGAGCCATCTCTCCAACCCTGAGCAAATTCTTAATAATAACTAGAGAAACTCATGGAATACTCAAGATGCAATGATCAATGATCCCTAACTAACCAGATGTAGAGCAGTATTCAACGCTCCACTATTTGGACTGCTAGTATCATCTGGTAACTATGAAGTACGGTTCATTCCCTGCCCACATCCACGATTCACATTCTAGAACTAAGAAACTCTAGCACCCACAGGTGCCAAGGAACATAAGGACTCATGAGCTGAAACCTGAAGCAAATTGGGATGGCACCTCCCTTGTCTCAGGGGGTCACATGCTGCCTAGATCCAGCTAACCACAGCCAGGTGGAGCTTGTTGCCAGGGTTTAACTTCGGGAGAGCTCCTAATTCTTAACTGTTCTTTAACATCAGTGAAGAAGACGTGTCAAACATGATCCATGTATGACCCCTTTTTGTCCCCATTGTCTCGCCATAGGCACTGTGAGATTGGGTACTGTTATGGTTTGAATCTGAAATGCTCCCCATGGCTTATGTTCTTGGCGCTGTTTTAGGAGGTTATGGAAACTTAGAAGTTAGGGTCTACCTTAAGGAAATAGGTCACTGGGAGCATGTCCTTGCCAGGATAATATCTCTGACCCTTTACTATCCCTGTGCATCTCATGATGTGAACTGTCTATCTTGCCACGCCTTCCCTGCCAGGGTGGGCAGACCCCCTGAAACTGTAAGCTGAAATTACTCCCCCTTCTTTTCACTTGTCTCCATCAAGCATTTTGGTCAGAGTGGCCGACAGGTAATGGAAACAGGCACCCCCCTGGGAAGACATATAAGATTTATAACTTGCTTTCTTATATTTCTGAAAAGAATAAATCGATAAGGGAAAGAAATCTGTGCTGAGACTAGAGCGCAGGAGAGACAGATGGCACATGGGAGACGAAGAGAAGATTCTGGATTGTCGCCAGGTCATCTGGTTGAAGCTACCTGGTAGGATCCTTTCTACTGGACAGATTACAATGGGTGACAGGTTTCACCTTTTGAAGCATACATCTCCTGGCTTATAAGATCCAGGCCGTCATAACTCTTTCACAGGATGGTAGTGGGCACCGGAGAGCATGCATTTGAAAACGCTTTCTGAACTAAAGAGAAGCCTGCCCAAGGGTAGTGAGTGCATCTATGCTTTGAATTGTGAGCTGGTTGGTTAAGGGATTTGGAAGGTTCAGAAGCACTGGATAAAGGAGCAGGAAGATATAAACGCAAGGCCTCGAGGATTCCACTCAGCCCCAGGGGAAGACTGCCGTGAGAGAGACAGGGAAGCTGGGTAAAAACTGGAGCCTGGCCAGCCTCAGCTACACAGTTCATGATAATCCTGGGCTACAGGAGATCCCGTCTTACAAAACAAAATAATCAAAAAAGGAAGTAAAGTTAAAAACCATAGCAGTCAAGAAGGAGAGCTGTGGTCTTGAGGGATCTGGTTTCCTTCAGAAAGGGACCCAGGACTATTGGTGAAATTATTAAGGCCACTCCACGTAGGCTACCCACTACACAGGACTGCAGGGACCATTGTGAAACCTGACCAGTAGAGCTGGGAATATCCATGGCAAACTGAAAATCGCAGATTGACTTCAAAATCTTGGAAAATGTTCACACCATTAACTTAACTCTCCACCCTAGGTCAAAGCGTCAGAATTCACTTCAATGAGGCCCACAGAATATAACTCGTGGTGCAAGAACACCCTTGTGAGCCTAAGATTATAAACGATTCTTGCATTGTTGCTACTTTCAATGATAGGCACTCTTTTATGGAACTTTAGACAAACCTCTCTTTAGTTCATAAATTAGTTAATAAACAAATTGTCTTTCTGTAATGTGCAAACTGTTCCCAGGGAAAGAGCACTTCACTGTGGGTTTGTTCTTGAACTCTTCCTTTAGGAAGCCAGACCTCTCTGTACATTCTTTGCTTCTTAGCTTTTAGTCCTAAGGGCTCAGTTGATTCTCAACCCGCTGGAAGCCCAAGAGTGCCGGTTTGATTTAAGAAGCAAAGGGAGTTATTGATGTAACAGAGTATTTTAAAAAACAGTAACCACAATTTTAGAGAGTCGTAGTGGAGTCTTCATAGTCTGGAACTACTAGGAAGGCAATGTCCATGATCTTCCGAACATGTGGCCCCGGGCCACTTCCTTTGGGGGCATTCTGTATCAGGCAGGAGACATATGCTTCAGTGGATGCTCAGCAAGTCGAGAGGGAAGACATCTTTATTCCATTTTCTTGCCCTGCCAAGTGGGGCCTAGAAATCTACCTTACTGACACCCAGAACCTGAGGACTTAGGGTGTCAATTGACCTGGAAACAAATTTAGAAGCAACTTTCAGCTGGCCCTGGCAGAAAAGGCCTGGAATCTCAGTTCCTTGGGAGGCTGAGACAGGGGGATTGAAAAATTCAAGGTCTGCCCACACCATTTAGCCAGACTCTGTCTCATAAACAGAAAGTACAAAAGGAACTGGACATCTATATCTGGGGTAGAGCATTGGCCGAGCATGCACTGGACTCAGGTTCAAGCTCGAGCATCCTTGCCACCAAATAAATCAGCACCGGTCACTTTCCTTTACCAGCAGGGACACAGGGAAGCAGAATGCTACAACTCAGTGTGTTGAACCCCTCAAAGGAGACCTCTGACTAGAATTAAATTTCATGATATAATGTACTTTTATGCAATTCTAGGAATTTCATTGCACTCAGAATAAAGCATTCTGTAGGGATCATATTTGTGACATGAGAGAGAGAGAGAGACCCCAATACCCCTTTGGTCCTGGATATGGCTTTCGTTCTGTAAAAAAATTTACTTATTTTATGTGTTACTGTTATTTTTTGTCTGCATGTATGTCTGTGTGCCACGTGTGTACCTGGTGTCCATGGAGGCCCGAAGAGGGTATTAGATCCCCTGGAACTGGAGCTACAGACAATTGTGAGACACCAAGTGGGTGCTGGGAATCAAACCTGGATCCTCTAGAAAAGCAGCCAGTGCTGTTAACTCCCAAACCATCTCTCCAGCCTTGGATATGTTTGTCTTGAGCAGTTAATGTACATCTGAACCACAGAGAGCACTTCAGTTTGCATTATCTGGTGCATTCCAGTGCCGGACTTTATTTGGACCATTAAAAAACAAAACAGCCGGTTGGTGGTGGTGGCGGCGGCGGCGGCGGCGGCGGCGGCGGCGGCGGCGGCGCACGCCTTTAATCCCAGCACTCGGGAGGCAGAGGCAGTCTACAAAGTGAGTGAGATCCAGGAAAGGCACAAAGCTACACAGAGAAACCCTGTCTCAAAAAAGCTCATTTCTGATTGAGATTTAAAATTGTTTTCCTAAAAAGCATAGCTAAAACTTCCGTTTCCAACTTGGACACTACGCCAACCATCAAAAAGACATTTGCGCCGATAGCATCCCCCGAGTAGTTCAAGTGCCTAGAGGAATGTCTACACCTGCTACTTAACTCTGCCACAGTGGTCCTTCCTTAGAGCATGGTCTCCTGAACTCTGGAAGGGCCCTGACAACCTACAGGAAGTCAGAGCCATATCTGAGAACACAAAGCCAGTTTCTGCCTTTTGTTGATGGTCCCATAGGCGACAGGAACACAGCCACTATCCTTGGTGTTCTTGACCATCACACTTGCAATGGTAACAACATACCAGTTTCTCTTGAAATGCTCTTGGTGGAACCATAACAAATTACTCATTGTACTACATGTCACGCCATGAGCACTCATCTTTTTTTATATCCTGAGAAGAGACTGGGGAGGTTTGCAGGAAGCACTACTGTTGCCTCTTGGCAGTTTGGAAGTGAAGTCTAAGAACAGAAGTCTAAGAACAGCTCGCTTCTCAGATCAGGGTGCTTAAACAGACGGTGAAAAAGCATAGAGAATTACAAAAGAAATCAAATATACAGAATCACCCTCAAACAGTAAAAAATTATAACAAAGACTATATGTGTTGGCCTAAAGTACTAAGTAATAAGATTTCTCAGTGCCTTTAGAATCTGTCATGATTTCTACATGAGTGTTGGTAGTTTGTGTGACACTCTGAGACATCTCCAGTCACAGGGACACTTCGGGTACAGGTGATGCTGCTGCAGCTTGCTGTTTATATTCAGAACTTTAGAGAATACTAGGTCTGAGGAATTGGGGCTGGAGAGAAGGATCAGTGATAAAGAGCACAGGCTGCTTTTCCAGAGGACCAGGGTTCGATTCCCAGCACCCACATGGCAGCTCACAACTGTCTGTAACTCCAGTTCCAGGGGCTCCGACACCCTCACACAGACATATATTCAGGCAAAACACCAATGCACGTAAAATAAAAATAAACAGATTTTAAAGAGAGGCCGAATTGTTTTCTATTGGGGTTCAGACGCTTTGGAATTTACCCACTGAACTTTTGGGAGAGCTCTGTGGACCCCAGTTAAAGACATCTGCTTTTTGAGTCTTGATCGACTAATATGCACAGTTTCTATACTTAGATTTTTTATCATTTCCCACAACCCAACACAGTATGTATCATTTGTCTGTATGTTTAGAATCTGTTTCAGATCATGGAAAAATCTCTCTGTGAAGGTTAGGGTTTGAGTCCTTGCTCAGGGCTTAGGAGTACCCAGCCTGTAGTAGATACTCAGCCGGTAACTGAGGTGAATGTCAGGTGAATGACTAGACAGGATCAGCTGCCATACCCTTGCAGGGGTTCTCAACATGTGGGTGACAACCATTGGGAAACAGGTATTTCCGATGATCTTAGGGACCCCCAACCAAAAATTTATTTTAACTGCTACTTCATAACTGTAATTTTGCTCTTGAGTGGTGTCTCAGTTCCTAAGAGCATTGGAAATATGTGTTTCCTCGGTGGTTGCGACCCACAGGTTGAAAACTGATGCCCTATTGGGTCTACATGGAACCTGGAACTTTCATCTTTCTGTATCTGCTCCTGCATGAAATGTCATCATATTCATGCCTCATAAATGTTGCGGTTTGAGTCAGCCTCATTATTTGATCTAAACTGTCTTGGGGGAAGTTGATGTGTTCAAAGAACTCAGTGAGGGGCGAGCAAGATGCTTTAGTGAGCAAAGACACTGGCCAGTAAGTCTGATGACCTGAGTTTGATCCCTGGAACCCCAATGGCAGACAGAGGGAACTCCCACAAGTTCCTTTCTGACCTCCATACACACACTGTGGCATGTGTGCAAGTGCACACACACACAAATACACACACACACACACACACACACACACATAAATGGAGAGAGTCAGTCAGACAGACAGGACACAGAAAGAGAATAATTAAATACATAAATAAACAAAACCTCAATTAATCAACACAGAGCCTCTTAGCATTGTGGGAGGTAGGGGGTTTGCCAGGCTTCTACAGAGTCCTGGTGGCTTCCCTGGAGAAAAGGCCAATGATGTGCATGAGCCAGCATCTCCTGTGTGGTGATATATTGTGTACCCTAATAAACTTGCCTGGGATGGAAGACAGAGCCAGCCACTAGATTAGACATAGGGGCCAGACAATGGTGGCACACACCCTTCACCCTATCACTCGGGAGGCAGAGATCCATCCATTCTAGGCCACACTGGTCTAGGCTACATGAGAGAAACAGAGCCAGGCAGTGGTGACACACACCTTTAATCCCAGCACTTGAGATCTCATGCCTTTGCTTGGGAAAGACACACACCTTTAATCCCAGGAAGCGATGTCTGGGCAGAGAAAGTATATAAGACATGAGGAAATGGGAACTCAACTCTCTTTAGACTGAGGATTGGGTAGAGGTAAAAGCTTGTGGCTGGCTTGCTCTGCTTCTCTGATCTTTCAGCTTTCACCCCAATATCTGGCTCTGGGTTTTTGTTGTTGTTGTTATAAGACCTTTTAAGATTCGTGTTCCACTGCTGCTTCTGTGGGCTAGGAGGGAAAGTGTGAATGTGAAACTTGACTATCTGGGCTGTAACTTTACCCACAAAAACAGGCTGTGTCCTGCGAAAAAGATCAAAGAGCTGAATGGAAACCCATTATCCAGTCAGCTCATCAGAAAACATTTTCTTTGGCATCTCAATCTTAATACACTGATTGGCTTAATGATTCTCATTTAAAAGTAAGGAAAAAAAAATCCCATTGGCATCAAAACTTGCTTTTATTCCTCTTCAGATAATTAAATCACAAAGCGGTTTGTGCTGTTACAGAAAACACTGAAGAAAAATAAAACAAACAAACAAAAGCAACCATAAACCTGCCGCGGAGAATAAATATTTTCAAAGAACTGATAATAAAAATATTAAAATATAACAGAAACCAGAATACACTGGTCTGCAGCCCTTTCTGTAGTATTTTGTTTTGTTTTTTTACTCAAATGGCCTATTTTTCTTATTGTGGGTTATCTTGACTGTAAGGGCAAACTCCAAATAAAATATTTAAAAGAATAAAGGAAGCAAAGTCTTTGAACTTTCTTACTGGGCATACTCAATTCTTCTTGTGTCTAAATGTGAGATTTCATCGCAGAGAGGTTAAAGTTATTGTTCATAGTTTTTTATAAGTGTTTTGTGTTCTTTTATATTAATTAAATTTGTGAGACAATTTCAACACACTGTATATAATGCATACTGAACAAAGCCACCTCCCCACCCTCTCTCACCCCCAACCACCATCCACACCCCTCTTCGACACAAATCTTGATGTGATTTTAAGTTAGATTTTCATTGACTTAGGTATTCCTCCATGAAAAAGGATAGAATTAACAAAGTAAAACTGAGTTCCTAAAGAGTTCGGAGCAGTTTTTATTTATCATACAAACTGGCCAGTTTTCATGAACTCTTACTTCGAGGGCAGTCAAGGATTCAGAAGGTCCTGATTAGATAGTCCTTGCCTCTCAGATTGGAATGGCTCAGGACTGACTTTGGCTTCTCACTTTACAGACTCTCTTCTTGGGAGACTGAATACAATTGCCTAAAATGAACAAGGTCTCATTGACCAGGAAGGACACAAGACAGAGCTAGACACCACGAGGTCCCCTCTTGCATTTCTTTTTTCTTTTTAATAATTATATCTATTTTTATTCTATGTGCATTGATGTTTTGCCTGCATGTATGTCTGTGTGAGGGTGTCATATCTTGGAGTTACAGACAGTTGTGAGTTGCCAAGGGGGTGCTGGGAATTGAACTTGGGTCCTCTGGAAGATCAGTCAATGCTTTTAACTGATGAGCCATCTCTCCAACCTGCCCTCACCCACCCCTCCCCACCCCGCACTTCTGTGGTCTATGATTAAAAAGCTCCAAGGTAGTCCAAGTTGATTTTGGTTCATTTGTACATGGATAAAAGCCAATCACTTTGTTTTACTGAGGTGTTTACTCTCTTGTTTCTAAATTTGTGTTTCTTCTGTGTTCTTTTTGAGACAGGGTCTCATGGAACCTTGGCTGGTCTCAAACTTGCTTTGCCCTCAAGGATGACCTTGAATTTTGATCCTCTTCTCTCCATTCCCCAAGTGCTAGGATTAAAGGCTGGCAGTGCTGGGATGGAACCCAGGGCCTCCTGGGTTGGTAGCGCTCTACTGACTGCATTCCCACTATTTCCCCTTCATTTTGGTAATAGTTTCATGAGTTTCTTTTTTCTTCAATGTCCTCTTTGTGGTTTTTATTTTATTTTTTTTTAATTTAATGGTCTAGCTTCTGTAAATTCAGTTAATAGGCACTGGTAGCCTGCCCCTGTCCTTTGTGAACACTAAAACTCTTGGTAACCAGGTGCTCCCCCTACCCCAGCCTGCCTTCAGGGACTCAGCACCAGCAGCCATTTCATCATCAGCCCCCAAATGGGACACTAGTCCCTTTAAAAAAACCTTTGCAATCACAGCCATCCCTCTTTTCCTCCCCCCTTCCCACCCTCTCTCTTTCTCTCTCATCCCTGCGCAGAGGCAGCCTTTGGCTCCCTCTCCCCCAATAAATCTCTTGCATGAGATTTGCTGCGTTGTGTGATTTCTGCGGCATTCCTTGGTCCTGATCCACCAAGGTATTCTTCCTAAAGAAAACCTAACAAGGGGGTTGGAGAAGTGGCTCAGCGGTTAAGGGCACTGGCTGCTCTTCCAGAGGTCCTGAGTTCAATTCCCAGCAACCACATGGTGGCTCCCAACCATCTGTAATGAGGTCTGGTGCCCTCTTCTGGCATGCAGGCATACATGCAGGCAGAACACTGTATACTTAATAAATAAATCAAGGAAGGAAGGAAGGAAGAAAGAAAGGAAGGAAGGAAGGGAGAGAGAGAGAGAGAGAGAGAGAGAGAGAGAGAGAGAGAGAGAGAAAGGAAGAAAGAAAGAAAGAAAGAAAGAAAGAAAGAAAGAAAGAAAGAAAGAAAGAAAGAAAGAAAGAAAGAAAGAAAGAAAGAAAGAAAAGAAAACCCAACAAACACAAGGTCAGGACTTGGACATCTTTGTGGCTTACACACCTTCAACATGAAAGCTCTGAAACTTCTAACCTGTTCAGAATTCCTTCTCAGCCAACACCCAAGCCTCACCCCCAACCCCCACTTCATCTTCTCAATTCCTCATGAACAGTTTAGCTGTTCTCTGCAGGCATTTTGTCAGGGAGCGGCATACTGAGGTCAAGGAACCCTACCTCCATGGAGCTCCATGAGCCAGAAATAGCTTCCTTGCAGCTCTAGAGGGCTCCGATGGTAACAACACCCTAGGAATTCTAAGATCCTGCCTTTGAATACCTAGTATCTCATTTTTATTGGCTGACAGGAAACTGGGAGTCCCCACCCTTCTGGGAAGGAGTATTCCAGATGGAGCAGCTGTGGGCTGTGAACGTGGACTCACGCACTGCTGAGATGGGGACAGAGGGGGTAACTGGCTATGAACCACCGCCTGGGGTTATGAGTTACCAGACACAGAGGACAGGGAGGAGGGGACAGAGGGGATCACATCCTTGGGAAAGGGCAGATGTCTCCTTTGAAGGATGGATTTGGGAAGGAAAGAGGCCAAGATGAATCAGGCAGATGGAATGGAATGTGGTATGTTTAAGGGGAGGTAGGAGGAGGGTGGACTGTATTACAAGTTGTGTCTGTGGCTCTCAGGCACACATAGCTTCAGAGCAGGGACCAGGGAAGACTCACATGCTTCTCATCCACCTTTCAGAGAACCCTAAAAGGAACATGCCCAGGGGTATGGCTGCTGCTGTTGAGTTTAACACACATGGAATTAACTAGAGTTAATTGACACATGTCACAGGCTCAGCCTAGCTGCTCAATCTCAAATTTCAGTTCTTCCTAGGTCCTGCCTTGTACTTTTGACCCCAACAACTTTCACTGTCTTTGTGAGATTCAGCTCAGGTGGCACCTCCCCTAGGCAGACTTAGGACAAGATACGCCCTGCCCCACCCCCTCCGAGCACACCCCCACCTGTCATTCTGAGATAATAGGCCGGATCCTATTTGTGTGGCCACGTCTCCCCTAGGCCAGGACCCAAGGGAGCAGGATCTGTATCTTGCTTCTGCATCCCCAGTTCCACTATTGAACTCAACCAAAATTAGGATGCCCGCTGTCTCCTGGGCTTGAATGAACACACATTGGATGAACAGACATGCACAATGGACCTGATCAAGAACAAAAGATGAGAGATGAGAATATATATATAATCACCATAGCAGCAAAGTCCATTCCAAACACAAGGAGTTATCTGCTGTGCAGCAAACACTCCACAGAATCTAAAAATCAATGAGTAAGGAAGAAATATTTTGGGGAAGTGGTATAGAAATGGCGATCTATGATTGTTTTGCAGAGAGAGCCACAAACTCTCAGTAGCACTCTCCAGGTGTGTGTGTGTGTTGTGTATACATTTTGGAATAGGATATATACATAGTACAGGCTTCCTGCAAACTTGCAGTGAGATCCTCCTGCGTCCTGAGATTGCAGGGTTGAGACGACATGTGGAGATCTGGGTGCTCTTTCATCAGAGAGCGGACTTCGTTCCACAGCTGGATCATGTGCAGCAGAACTATTTCATCAGTCCACAGATGACACAGTGTGAAGAGACCAGAGTCTCTATTTGTTTTTATTAAGTGTGTGTGTGTGTGTGTGTGTGTGTGTGTCCTTACCCGTGCATGAAGGTGAACATGTAGAGGTCAGAGGTCAATTCCGGTGTCTTCCTCCATTGCTATCCTCCTTACTTTTTGAGACAAATGTCTCCCACTGAGTGTGGAGTTCATTGTTTTGGCTAGTCTGGCTGGCCAGCCAAACCCCTGGAATTCTCTGGTCTCCACCCAGGTGCACGCCCCATGTCTGGCTTTTTTTACGGGTGCTGGGGTGCACACTCAGGTCTTCAGTGGTCATGCCACTAGAATTTTATCCGCTGATCCATCTTCCCAGCCCCAAGACCACAGTCCGTTGACATCTTAGGGCCGCCAGAGGTATACTATTGTGTCTAGTGGCTACGATCTCTTTGGCCAGCATCTTTTCATCCCTGTCTCCCCTAGACTGCTCTCTGCAGAGCTTAGCTCTCAGTCTCTGGGGATTAGCATACCATGAGGAAAGTCTGGGCTCTTGGAAGATTCAGTCAGCGCTCCTGGCTTCCAGGGAGGATGTTCATTTCACTGTCTAGGCCACAGAGTAAAGGGCTGGCAAGATAAAACAAAAACAAAAACAAAAACAAAACAAAAAACAAAAACAAAACAAAACAAACAGACAAACAAAGCTGCAATAAACAGTGAGATCAGGGAAGCAAGTAATTAATGTCTCTGTCTTTGGCACGTGGTGGGTGGGAGCAGGTGGGAAGCAGATCCAATATGCCGCAGGCTATCACAGGCTACAAGTCTCCTATGAGGTCATCTGAAGGTTAAAACCTACTTCCCAGTAGTGTCAGTTTGACAAATGTAAGATCCAGGAATAGATCCAGTGGCTTCAAGCACATCCATTTTCGTGGCTTCCTGGATGCTTCCAGTCCGTACTCATCAATAGGATAAAGACAGGTACACACATCACCATCAGCAGCAAGTATTTATGGAGCTGAATGGTATGCATGGCTCTGAGAAGACGGGAAGCGTAAGACCACTGGTGTCCCTCTGGGTGGGGGACAGAGATGAGGATGGCGGGGGGAGGAGTACAGGGCACAGCTGCTTCTGTGGCAGGGACTCAGAGGATGGGGGACCAGGGGCAATTTGGTATTATAGGATCCTAAAGCCACCTGCACCTGGCACAGAGCTGGAGGTGTGGCTCTGGAGTAAGCGGCATCCCAGCAAATGCAGAACAATCTCCGAATGTGCATGCACACAGACGATGCCCTGATTTGCAGCATTAGAGATTCCTAAGGTATAAATACTCCTGACATAGCCAAACTGCGACAGTGTAATATGGCTTGTCCCCTCGAAGGCACACATTGACATTCCACTGCCAACGTAACGACACGGAGAAGTGTCGGAAGCTGTAAGAGCTGACTGGGTTACGGGAGCTCCAGTTTCTTGGGGACACTAACGCCACTCTCATAAGACTCCGTTAGTCTTGGAAGAAAGGTAAAAGGCACATCAGTCCCCTCGTTCCCTCTGCGGTGGATATGCCCCCTCCCAGATTCAGGTGTGGCCAGTATGACGGTATCGAGGGGGTGGGGCTTAAGGAGGAGACTGGGCTAATGGAGGGAACCTACTTGCCCTCCTGACTTCTAGGTAAGGGCTAGCTACAGCGATCACCTCCTCTGGAGGAACCATTATGGAAGCATAGAACATCCCTCCCCAACTGCTGCCTATGCCTTGACTGTGGACATCTAGTCTTCAGAACTGAGAGAATAAATGTCTATAAATTATCCACTCCTGGGTATTGTCTTTTAATTATTAGCATGAGTAGATGAAGACTCATCTATTCCATGGGGTGGGGAAAAGTCCGGTGAATCACCACCATAAGTAGCCCACAGGTAACTGGGAAGCCCGCCCGGGAATTAGATATGCAAATTATACACAAGAGAGATAGAGACAGAGATAGAGATAGAGACAGAGACAGAGACAGAGACAGAGACAGAGAGATTTCAAGAAGGATATGCTGACAGGATGGCATTGTTTTCCAACTGTGACCCAAATATTTGTTCAATTACCCACTCCACAAACGATCTTTGGCTACTTACTACTACGTGTCAGACCACCTTTTCAGGTGCTGAAGAAACGCAAGATGGACAGACAGACAGACACAGGCCCTGCCCAAATGCAGCACATCCTAACACTTCCCTAAATGCTTAGCTCCAGGAAGGGCAACGTGAGGCCGCACACAAGGCAATGAAGGTGTTACCTGCCTTCAGGAGCTGCCAGTCAGGCTGGGCAAGGACCAAGAGAACAGTCACCAAGTCTCACAGGATGAAAAGAAGCAGGTCTACAAGGTAGTTGAGAGCATGGCTTCTGAAGTCTGGCTGCTAGGGCTTGCCTCTTAGCATCATTACCAAGTGGATGCAACTCAAGTCTGGGTGGGTAACCTCTCTGAGGATCAGGCCTCTTATGTGGTGTGTGTGTGTGTGTGTGTATATAATGTGTGTGTGTGTGTATGTGGTGTGTATGGTGTGGTGTGTGCATGTGTGTGGTGTGTGTGTAGTGTGATGTGTGTGCGTGTAGTGTGTGTGCATGTGTGTGTGTATGGTGTGATGTGTGTGTATGGTGTGCTGTGTGTGTGTATGGTGTAATGTGTGTGTGTGCATGTGTATGGTATGATGTGTGTGTGTGGTGTGTGCATGTGTGTGGTTGTGTGTGTGCATGGTGTGATGTGTGTGTGTGCATGTGTATGGTATGATGTGTGTGTGGTGTGTGGTGTGTGTGTGCATGGTGTGATGTGTGTGTGGTGTGTGTGCATGTGTGTGTGTATGGTGTGTGGTGTGATGTGTGTGTGTGTGGTGTGTGCGAGTGTGTATGGTGTGTGTGTATGTGTGTGTGTGGTGTGATGTGTGTGGTGTGATGTGTGTGTGTGGTGTGTGTGCATGTGTGTGGTGTGTGTGTATGTATGGCATGATGTGTGTGTGTGGTATGTGTGCATGTGTGTGTGTATGTTGTGATGTGTGTGTATGTTGTGATGTGTGTGTGTGCATGTGTATGGTATGATGTGTGTGTGTGGTGTGTGCATGTGTGTGGTGTGTGTGCATGGTGTGATGTGTGTGTGGTGTGTGTGCATGTGTGTGTGTATGGTGTGTGGTGTGATGTGTGCAGTGTGTGTGTGTGCGCGCATGTGTGTGTGTGTGTGTGCGCGCATGTGTGTGTGTGTGTGTGTGCACAGGTGAGTGGGCATGCTCACTCATGGGCATGTATGGGAGTCCAGAGGTTGACATGGGAATGTCTTCAGGTGCTCTCCACCTTATCTGTTGAGACAAGGTCTCTCACTAAGCCCGGAGCTCCCTGTTTCAGCTAGGCTGCCTGGCCGCCAAGCCCACGGAGTCTGTGCGTCTCTGCCTTCAGCACTGGGGCTTACAGGTGTATGCAGCCACCCTGGCTTTAACTCGGGCACGAGGGCATCTAAACTCAGGTCCTCTTGGTTGCATAGCAAGCATTTTACCTACTGGGCCATCCTCACTGCCCCGGGCTGCTCATTCCTTTCTCTAGGATTGCTGGGAAGATCAAATTAGGTACACAGGTGCTCAAGACAACCAGAAGTGTAGCCAGACTCAAGAATAAGTCAGCGAAGAGAGCCAAGGCCCCTGAGAATGCTGGGAAGGACATGGCTAGAGAGAAGAAAGAGGCAGAGGCATTTCCACTTGGGTTAGAGACACAGAAATGAAAAGGGAAATAAAGCTTCTCTCAAAAGAGGACGCGAGAAGTGTGGCGTGATTAGCATTTAATTGGGCAAGCAGTAGGTCAGGGCAAGAAGGACAGGTCCAGATTAGTAAGAGCCTAATGGCCAGAAGAAGGATTCTGGAATTGATCACAGAAGGCAGGAGCCAGGGGACTTCTCTTGCAGAGAATTAAATGGCAGAATGCATTTCAATACGAACCTGGCAGTGCCCTGCCAGCTGAGGAAAGGCAGTCAAGGCAATCAGAGGTGAGTTAGCTGCTGCTCCATGCTTGAAAGACTTCCCGGTGCGGGTGGCCCCAGCCAAAGAGGGAGAGGAAATCCGAGCGGCAATTTGAAAGGAAATTAAGGTTTCACTGGATGGACAAAGAACGTCTTTTAAAAATCAGGGTAAGTTGGAGCTAGGTGTTGCACAGGTATTGTTCAGAAGGCTTAAGTATCATAGGCATTTTGATTAGACAAAATCAGACAGAGCGACTGGTCTGCATGAAACCGTGCAGGAGTATGTGGAGAGGAGGGTTTGAAGTATCTACGCAAGGAAAGATGTGAGGCGGACTAGCCAGGCTGCAACCAAACAGGAAACACTGTCCAAATAAAAAAAATAATCACTCAGCTTTAACACCTGGGGTTTTTACATTAAGGTAAATGCAGGAGCCAATTAATGGTATTAACCATCTAAATTTAATCAGAAGAGTAGTGAGGGGAAGCCAGGCTGAGGTATCGGAGGCATGTCACCTCAAAGGAATTCAAATGAGAGTTTTTATTCCCTCAGGTCAATTGAACAGTTTCTACTGCAAACCATAGAGGGCTACAGGGTGACCACAGGAAGTGGGGGTCACTGTGAAGTGCTCCCTGCAGAGAAACCACGCCAAGTAGGCACCGACATTCCTCCTGGGAATCTCAGCTCATCTGCTTCCACGTCCCTAGTTAGATGGACACGTGGAACACTCCAACCCAAGGGGCCCTCGCCTTCCCAGGGCCAGATATGCTCAGGACCTTCCAAAGATCTTTCTAGCTTTTTGCAGATGCTCTCAGGAAGTAAAACAGCCAAGCACAGGGACACATATCCATCATATGAGAACCTGGGAGGCTGAGGCAGGGGGATATGAAGTTCGAGCCTAGCCTAACTGAGGATACATAGAAACTCCGACCTCAAAAACAATTACACAAAAATCAAGTCAAAGGAGACTTAGTAATAGAAGAGGTGTGTGTGTGGGGGGGGGGGGCTGTCTCAGCATCAGAAAGTGGCTGGACCTACCCAGGATCATAAAGAGGCAGCTCATTTTTTTCGTCTCTATCACAGTTAAAATCAAAGTTAAAGGTGGTCCAAGGTCAGTTTCAGCCAGCTGTTGTTTTTCATCTTTCCTCTGTATTACAGAATTGTGGATGATGAACCTATTCTGCATTCATTACTGTAGCTTATTAAACATGCTCGGGAGGCACTGGCTGCCAGGGAAACTCCACTCACATGAAAAAGAAATACCCAGAGTCCTCAGGGGACCACAGCAAGACTGAATTCACTTTGTCCACACAGGCTGTAGAGAAGATTCCCCTGGAACTGGGGATCGTAAAATGACAGCTATGTAATAAGTAGAGAAATGTGTGTGTGTGTGTGTGTGTGTGTGCGCGTGCGCGTGCGCGCGCGTGTGAATGCATATAGGGGAAAACATTCTTTAGCTTTTTCCTTAGGGTTTTTTTGTTCCTAGATATTGGGATTTAAACCATTCATAGTCCTAGTGAAAAGAACTCCCTGAGTCTGGATTCTAAACATTACACTCTAGAAGGGAAAAAATGTGATAATGAACAAGAGTTGCGAATTAGTAATATAATTTTTACTTGGATCACCTGACTTCTGTAAGAAACCCATTCTTGCCACAATTATATTTGACATTGTTCTACAGACATTAATGAAAACAAACAGATGAAACATAAAAATTATGAAAAAGGCTGGGCATGGTGGCACACATCTGTAATCCCAGCACTCAGGAGGCAGGAAGATCTCTGAGTTTGAGGCCAGCCTGGTCTACAGAGTGAGTTCGAGGACAGCCAGGGTTGTTACACAGAAAAAGAAAAGAAAAGAAAGAAAAAAAAAAAGAAATAAAATTGTGCAAAAGAGAAAATTATTATTAGCTGTGGATATAATTTTATCTAGAAATAGAAAAAAAATTCCTAGAAATCGATGGATAAACTGTTGTTAATCCTGAAATTCACCAGAGAAAAACCAGTTCCATCACTTTGGCCCAATTAAAGCAAGCTTTCATTAAAAATTAACATGCTGACCAAGAAGGAATTTGATCAGGACTACCCCCTGGAAACTAGCAGGGCTTATATGGACAAAACCCATAGGTCACCATACTTTCCCATGAGGCTTTGTTGTTTTCCAAGAACTATAACTCCCAGCATTCCATAAAGTTACCTGGTCCTTGGGCAGGTGGGCTTACAGGTTAACTTAGGGTCTAACGCAGTAAGTTGGCTAATAAAAATAATTAGAAATTAATAGCAATGACAACAAAGAAGATTAATTTAATTAATTAATTAAATACCTAGGAATTAGCTGAATGAGAAACCTGCGAGAGCTACATAAGGAATACTCTTAAAACCCTCTGCCAGGTCTCAGGCAGTACAGTGTCCAGAAATGATAGTCTTAGCTCAGGCTGGAGTAGAGAAGGATTTCTGATGGTCGGATAAAAGCCAGCATTCCTCCGGAACTATGGAATGTGTTCCCTTCTGCCAAAAGGAGTCATTTCCCTTACTTCTGGCAGAAGGGACACAGGGCTCCATTGACATACAGCTGTGGCTGCATAACCAAGTGCATGCTGGCCTCCAGGCTCCCCT
This sequence comes from Peromyscus maniculatus bairdii, assembly GCF_049852395.1. Lineage (NCBI taxonomy): Eukaryota > Metazoa > Chordata > Mammalia > Rodentia > Cricetidae > Peromyscus > Peromyscus maniculatus. The sequence goes on along the minus strand of NC_134867.1, from coordinate 50,544,030 downwards.
TTTCACAAGTACCTGCTATACAATTCAAACCCCACGCTGGCCTCCTGCCTCTTCTTACCTTCCCCAGGCTGTTCCAGAGCCCCCATCCTTTATAATGGCCAAGATTCCCCTCTGCCCCAACTCTTCTCCCTTCTCTCACAGACAGCCCTGGCCATGTCCAGTCTGCTTCCTTTTCTCTCTGTTCTGGACTCTTCCAGATGCCTCTGGGTATTTTTTTCCCCTCTTATTCATAATAACCACCCTCAACCATGGAGGGGCCATTTCAATGGTTTCTTGACTACACTCCTCACATACACCTTCTTGATTCAGAAGAAGTACTGAACAAAGGGGAAAGTTCAATTGCTATCAAACAATAGCTGCACTTAGAGATGCTAATCCTCCATTTGTTAATCGAGACTGTAGCAGGAAGCTGGAAGACAACAACAGAATTCTCTGAGTGTGTATGGCGAGTTGGGGTGCAGAAAGAGTTGATTCAATGATCCTTAGGAAAAATGAGCAAGGGAAGGATAGGATCTTAGCAGATAAGAAATGGTTATTATTTGGTGTCCACTGCATATTCTACAACTCTATTACTGTGTATTATATCACATATTATTCTATAACAAGTGTATCATATGGTTATGTAATAGTTTGCGCATGGAACTGTCCATACATGTAATATATAGACTAGTCTCCAATATCCAAAGATATGGAATAAGGTGCCAAAAGAAAAAAGAAAAATGATGCCTCCAGAACTAAAAATTTATGAGAAAGATGACAACTTAGTGGGGAAACATGCTCTTCCGTAAGGGTTGTCAGGCTAATCTGTGAGCTGTCCAGAGGGAAAAAAATACTGGGCTATATGTTATATCTGGCAGGAGTACACATTTCAGATAGATTAAAGACTTTAACTTGACAACAGCCACAATTGAGAACCCTCTGGTAGGCACCACGAAGGATGTGCTCCATGGGTCAAGAGAGTCTAAGTGTAGCTAGCACAAGACCAGAAGCTACAACAGAGAAAGTAGCTACTAAACTTGACTACAAAGAAACATAAATTATGCATTAGGATACCACAAAGAGATTATAAACCGGGAGAAAGAATTTACAGCTTATACATTAAATAACAGGCTAAACCTGTCATAGTCAAAAGTTTCGAGAAATCATACCGATGGCAAAACACAGAAAGCTGCAATCAGAAAAAAGACATACCAGCACCCCTAGAACATACACCAACTCCAGTCAGTGTGGTGGTTTGAGTGAGAACGGCCCCCGTGGGCTCATAGGTTTGGATACTTGGTCCCCAGTTTGTGGAACTACTTGGGAAGGATTAAAAGGTGTGGCCTTGTTGGAGGAGGTGTGTCACTGGGGCGGCGGGGGGGGGGGGGGGGGGAGGGGCGTTGGCAAAAGCCCATGCCAGTTCCAGTCTCTCTTTTTGTCTGCCACTTGCAGATTAGATGTGAGTTTCAGCTACTGCTCCAGGACCATACTTGCCTGCTGCCATGCTCCCCGCCGTGATAAACATGGACTTGCTCTTTGAAACTGTGAGCAAGACCCCAATTAAATGCTTCTCTATGTTGCCTTGTTGTGTTTGATCACAACAAGAGAACAGTAACTAAGACAACCAAATGCAGCTTAAATCTCCTGGAGACACCGTTTCTCATCCTTGAGGCTGACTCAAATGTCTGCTGACACACTGCCACAAAGTGAGGCTGGGGAACTGAGTAAGATCCAGCATAGACCTCTTTCCCCAAATCCAGACACCAGAAAGAGGTGGGCATGTCCCCCCTGATGCTCTTCGGATATCACCGTGTGTTACAGACACAGTGGGACCAGTTCAGAACTAAAGAGACAAAATCTTCCATTTTGGGCATTTTCAATAACACCATGTTAGAGCCAGACTGCCACAGTGAGAGCAGGCACACCACAGACATTTGCCAACAGTACATATTTGCTCTGCTCTCCCCTGACCCAGGTGAGTGTTCTGGGGACGCCACTACTTACAGTTTCTGAAATCTCTGTCACGTTGATGTGTCCCTGGCAGTTATGGCTTTAATTTGCAAATCTGAGAACGGATGAGTACGGCTGAATGATTTTTAGATTCTGTGGAATTTTGCCTTTCATTTTCCAGTTGGTAGAGTCATTTGTAAGGGCTTTTATTTCAGTGTGTTAAAGAACTAAGCTTTCATTGTACCACAGTAAGTACTGTCTAACCTTTTTTTTTTTTTTTTTTTGGCATAATAAACTTAATTTATATTGGAACAAATATAAAATTCATTTCCTCTGTTTTCTTCCACTGCAGTGAGCACCATGGCCCCCAGATTACTGGAGGGTTCTTATACATCTATGGTTTCTGATATATATACATACATTCTCCTCTTACCCTGGAATTAATTTGGTACAAGGATAGAAGTATTAACTTTATTTTTATCCAATTTTTCCTAGATTCTTTATTGGCAGTTGTATAGCTTTTTGATGGAATAATAATAATGATATCAAATTTTGATGATAGCCAACATTACATCAGATTTGTCCATGAAATGCTCTGACCACTAATTGGAAGGCAATGAGCGATGGGCCACAGGCTTTTGAAGAAGGCTGGGTGAGAAGTGACATGAGCTTTTTTTTTACCCTCAGGTGGGAGCTGGTCTATGAGAAGCGACAGAGGGAACGTCAGGTGACTACATACTCCAGCACCCATCTCATGTCCTCCGGTCCACGTCCTTTTCCACCCATTGCCGGAGCTTTATTGGGAAGTCACTTGAGAACATGAGCCCCTACAGCTCTGTGTATCTCTTGCTTTCTGTTCGAAGTGTGGCACTCAGAGGAGTTCACTTGGCACTTGGATGAAAGAGATGAAAGAAGCAAGATTTCCGGTGTAAACTAGACTGCTGGTAGATAGAAGCCATAGACTAATGCTTCTCTCTTTCCTTCTTTAGGTCCAACAGATTTCAGGGCCAACTCTGATCTGCCCAAAGAATCCTGATGAGCTTATCTACATCTGCCCATGGTAGCTACCAGTTAAAAGATCCAATATGTACCGTGCCCTAGGGAGTTGGCTAGGTTTTCAGTACAAGGCATTATTTCCTTGTTGAGCAGTTCTTATGTCCAATTAGAGAGCTATTGATTACTGCTGAGGCATGTGTGCCACTATTAGACTCTTAGGGTTATCATGTCATGCTGGTTGTTGTGGTTTGTGTATACCACAACAATTAATAAAAAAAAATAGGCTATAAATTTGGCAAACAGTAAGGAGGGGCATATGAAGGTTTGGAAGGAGGTAAGGAAGGGGAAATTTACTTATAATTTCAAAAGATTTTTTTTTTAATTGAAAAAAGAATGCAATATACACCTGGGAATAATGCCCAAACTCTAATACCATCACACCCAGCTCAGACCTCTGGCTTTGATTCTAATATGATTTTAGGCTAAGATTGTAACCAGCCTGGTTTAAATATGGTGAGTGGTAATTTGAAAGAAAATGGCCCTCAAAGGGAGTGGCACAATTAGTAGGTGTGGGCTTGTTGGAGGAAGTGTGTCACTGTGGGGTGGGCTTTGAGGTCTCGAGGGTGGGCGAGTCGACTTCCTGTTGCCTCTGAGTTTTAAGATGTAGGACTCTCAGCTCTAACGCCACATCTGCCTGCATGCTGACATGCTCCCCATCCTGATGACAATGGACTGGACCTCTGAAACTGCAATCCAGCCACCTCAGTTAAATGCTTTGATTTATAAGAGTTGCCACGGTCATGGTGCCTCTTCACAGAAAAGAAAAAAACAAAACAAAACAAACTAAGACACAGAGTGCCCTCTCCAAAACATGGGCTAAACTCTGTTGCTGCAGCAGCACTCGGAATAGGAACATCATGAAAGGAGTAGATCGGGCTGGAGAGATGGCTCAAAGGTTAAGAGCACTGACTGCTCTTCCAGAGGTCCTGAGTTCAATTCCCAGCACCCACATGGTGGCTCACAACCATCTGTAATGAGATCTGGTGCCCTCTTCTGGCATGTAGGCATGCATGCAGGCACAACACTGTATACATAATAAATAAATAAATCTTAAAAAAAAAAAAACTTCTTTATTAAAAAATAAAAGGAAGCCAGGCGGTGGTGGCGCATACCTTTAATCCCAGGACTCGGGAGGCAGAGGCAGGCGGATCTCTGTGAGTTCGAGGCCAGCCTGGGCTACCAAGTGAGTTCCAGGAAAGGTGCAAAGCTACACAGAGAAACCCTGTCTCGAAAAACCAAAAAAAAAAAAAAAAAATCCAAAAAAAAAAAAAAAAAAAGGAGTAGATCATCGGGGTAGGACCCTCATGGCAGATCAGTGCATTTCCTACAAAAATTTGTTTGCTATCCAAGGGGTTTGGCCACCTTCCTGTTTCTTTGCTGACTATTTATCTTCTGCTCCATCACAAGCCCAAGATCCTCAGCAGGAACTGAATAGATGCTGGCACTATGCTCTGAAGACATCTGGCCACTAGCCTCTGCCCTTTAGCCCCGTCTCAGTAATAGAAAATGGACTGAGGAGAGCCATTTGCATATGAGGTGGAGGAGGGAAAGAGAAAGCTGGTAGGATGGACCCAGAGTTTCTTGTCTGGGTGTCTGAATAGGGAGAGGTACCCCCTCACTGATAATAACATAGGAGGAAAATGCATGCTGCAGCAAGACTTGGAATGTAGGTCCATTTTGCCACAGCTACTCTCTGGACAGTGCCTGGCATGTTAGACTTGCTGAAAACCCACTAAAATTATACACGGAAGAGGAGCAGAGAGGAAGACACTGGCGGTGCCTCCTCCCTCCCCCACACACTTTATCTGTTGCCACTGTGTAACAGGAGCCGTGATGAGGGCTGAGAATGGAGAAAAGGGACGTATTCTATTACAAATTGGACTTCAACTAAAAATGGAAGGCTTCTACAAGCATGAACTAATCTTAAGGATTTAGGAAGCAGTATCAGAGGAAGCAAAATAGACATAATCCACACTGAATAGCAATTACTTCGAGAAAGAAGATCAGAAGCAATAAAGTCAGCAGAGGCTAATCTGATTACCTAGGCTCTGATGGCTGCTCATACTCTCCCAGAGTTTTTATTATTAGTGGGTGTGGATAGAACGCCTCAACTGGATCTGAGATACATAGCCATCAATGTCCCTCCTTCCTCACTCCGCTTGATAACTCTGTTTTACCCATCGGAAACGCTTCTGCACATCGAATTCAAGAAGTCGGTTCACCTAAAACACGGAAGGTGTTTCACAGTCAACAAGGCGGTCACCTTACTACAAAGGTCGCACCAGGGTTGCTTGCTTCTTTCCTGCAGAAGCAGCAGGGTGTAAAACATGAGAGGCTAGATCTGGATGCGGACGCCACTCCACTGTTTTACTTCTCTGGTTTTTGGGTAGTCTTTCTGTTTTCTTTGTGGTGTGTGCCTGTTGGTTTAGAGGAGAAATGCTCCCTCCTCCATTGGATGAGGTATTTGAACACTTGGTCCCTAGCGGGTGGTGTGGTTGGGGTGGGGGTTAGATGGTGCAGCCTTGCTGGAGAAGTGCATTGCAGGGGTGAGATCTGAGAGTTCACAGCCTCACTCTACTTCCAGTTTATTCTCTGTTTCATGACCACAGTGGAAGATGTGATCTCTTGGGTTTGTTTTTGTAAATACAACTATTTTAATGACTTATTTTTATTTTCATGTGCATTAGTGTAGCCGGAGTTTTCTCCAGTCCCACCTGGGCTGGCAGCCACTCAGACTCAAATAAACACACAGACGTTTATATTATTTAAACTGTTTGGCCTAATGGCTCAGGCTTCCTGTTATCTAGTTCTTACATCTTAAGTTAACCAATTTCTATAAAAATCTATCCCTTGCCTTGTGGCTCATGGCTTACCAATATCTTACATGTTGCTTCTCCTCATTGCGGTGGCAGCATCACCTCACCCAACCTTTCCCTTCCCAGAATTCTCCTCTTTCTTTGTCCCACCTATCCTATACTTCCTACGTGGCTACTGGCCAATCAGCATTTTATTTATCAGCCAACCAGGGCAACACATTCACAACATAGAAAACATCCCACAACACATTAGTGTTTTGCTTGCATGGGTGTCTGTGTGAGGGTTGTCAGGTCCCCTGGAACTGGACTTACAGACAGCTGTGAGCTACCATGTGGGTGCTGGGAATTGAACTCAGGACTGCTGGAAGAATAACCAGTGCTCTTAACTGCTGAGCTGTCTCTCCAGCTCCGATCTCTCAGTTTCTTGTCCTGTCCCCATGTCTACCACTTGCTGCTATTCCCTCCCTATCATGATGGTCTCTTACCTGTCTGGAACCATAAACTGCTGAGGGATGGTCTGTATGTCAAATTGCTCTGATTGGTCAATAAATAAAACACTGATTGGCCAGTGGCCAGGCAGGAAGTAGGTGGGACAAGGAGAGGAGAATTCTGAGAAGCGGAAGGCTGAGGCAGAGAGACACTGCCAGCCGCCACCATGACAAGAAGCATGTGAAGACACCGGTAAGCCACCAGCCACGTTGCAAGGTATAGATTTATGGAAATGGATTAATTTAAGCTATAAGAACAGTTAGCAAGAAGCATGTCATGGCCATACAGTTTGTAAGCAATAGAAGTCTCTGTGTTTACTTGGTTGGGTCTGAGCGGCTGTGGGATGGGCGGGTGACAAAGATTTGTCCTGACTGTGGGCAAGGCAGGAAAACTCTAGCTACAATAAACAGTACACATGCTTCCTTCTCTAAGCTGCCTTGGTCATTGGCATTTTATTACAGAAAAACAAAACAAAACAAAACAAAAAACATCACCTGACACAGGGGGCAATTTCTCACCCACTAGACAACTGGCAGCTCCAATACACCTGCTTTCTAGACGTTATTCTCGTCATGAAATTGACTGGACTTTGCTTAAAATTCTCACATTAGTTCCTTGAATATCTGCATGAGTTTAGGGTCAGATAAATGTCTGTCTTGGAGGCTTAGGGTATTCAGTGGCCAAATGAAGTCCTGCCCCACCTCCTTTCCTTCATTCTTGATCTCTTTCCTAAACGATCAGTGAAAATACCACATGGATAAAACAGAACATCTCATGAAATTCATACTAAACCATGTTTATCGGTACCATCTCTACTTTGTACCACTCAGTCTGTCATTAAAGGGACTGAAAGCAGTTGATTAAAGTGTGCTTTGCAGATTTTACCACTTAGTAACCAAAACCACCCAGATAGCCAGTCTTGAGTGCTTATTCTATAGGCTTCCTTATACTCAGGGGCAAGTCAGACATTTAGCGGCATGTCAAGAAATCAAGTATGTACAATATCAGTCTCTCTTCTCCTCCCTTTCTCTGTTTTCTTTGGGGACAGGGGTAAGGTCTCTTGCTTTATAGCCCACACTGGCCTCAAACCTGAGATTTTTCTGCCTCAGCCTCCCAAATACTGGGATTATAGGTGTGTGAGGGTTGGTTGTCAGATCAACAGAATCTTAAATGATCTAGCACAGTGGTTTTCAACCATCCTAATGCTATGACCATTTAATACCTTGGGTTGTGGTGACCCCTAACCATACAATTATTTTTGTTGCTACTTCACAACTGTAATTTACTGTTGCTATGAATTATAATGTAAAAATATATGCTATACAGAATATCATCCGAAACCCCCGTGAACGGGTCATTTGATCCCCAAAGGGGTCGCCGCCCACAGGTTGACAATGGCTGACTTGGGAAAAGGGTTTCCAGTCATACCTGTGGAGGATTATCTTGATATGTTAACTGAGGTGGGAAGACCTGTCCACTGAGGGCAGCACCGTTCCCTGTTTAGGATCCTGGAACTGTATAAACAGAGAAATGGGACTAAACAATGACATGCATTCCCTGCTCTCTGTTGCTATTGGGGGGCTATGATGTGGCCAATGGCTTCAAGCTCCTGCTGCCTCTTTTTCCTCTGCCATGATGGACTGTACCCTTGATGCCTGGCCGGGAATACACCTTTTCTCCCTTAAGCTGCTTTCGTCAGAGTGCTTTACCAATGCAAGAGGAAAATTGGTTTAACTATGCAGAGATGTGTTGCTGTTTCACCTTGCCTGCCTAAGGCACCTGATTGGTCTAAGAAAAGCTGAACGGCCAATAGAAAGGAAGGAGGAATAGCGGGACTTCTGGGCAGGGAGATTCAGCAGGGGGAGAAATTTAGGCTTGGGGGAAGAAAGAAAAAGAGAATCCAGGGAGACTCCGGGGGCCAGCAAGTCAGACACAGAGGAAGCGGGAAAGTAGGACACACAGAATGAAAGAAAGGTAAAAAGCCCTGAGGCAAAACATAGGTGAAGAGAAGCAGGTTAAATTAAGTTAAAAAGAGTTAGTGGGACAAACCTAAGCTAAGGCCGAGCATTCACAATTAATAAGTCTCCGTGTCTTTGTTTGGGAGCTGGTTGGCAGACCAAAGAAAACTCCAACTACAGAGGTGTGTGCCACATGCCCAACTACATACCAGTTTCTGTGTTAGGTGCCGCCTCTTCACCCCTCCCCCATCACCTGGCCACCCGCTCTGCTCCTGCTGACATCTACAATATGCCCTCAATGTGGTGACCAGTCCACCACTCCCTCTTCTTAGTCTCTATACTTTTTTGAGCCCGAAGTCCTTAGCCCTGTCCTTCAGTCTCCAGCCATTAGAGGGCAAGGCTGCCGTGGCTAACGGATCCTGAGACTTGTTTTGAGAGGCTGAGGGGAGGGAGTCTTTTTCCAATTACACACTATCTAATTCAATTTACATTTATTAGAAGAACTGCCAGCTATTTCATGTTAATATTGACATTTTCATAAGTGCCTGCAATTAGAATTCAAGCTGAGACTCCAATAAATCTCTCAGATGTCTTACCCTTACTTTTCCTTGTCTTCAGATGACAAAATATTTTGGAGAACTTGTTTGGAGGTCAGGCAGCCTTTGGGGGAATTTATACTGCGTATGTAAAACAGCTGGGCAGAGGGAAAATACGGGCGGAGCGAAATTGGGGACAACTCTGGCAGCGTGCCAGCTTTTGCAAAACAAGTGTGGGGTGTAAAATTCAAATTTCATCACGGATTAGTGGAGCCATGGCTTTTCACCTTCTGAGGCTCTTCACCCCATTGCTTCTAAGAGCGGTCTCCGGCAGCCTTTCCTGACGGCACTTGAGACCTGGTTCTGTTAGCCCGCGTCGTTTTATTTCACATGCCACTGTGTGAGTGTGCCTGCGCTTAAAGAATCTCACACAGCCTCCCCGAAGAGACAGCCACGCATTCCAAGTGCCCTGCCAACCTATGGAAGGGGAAGAGGTGAACTTTTAACCACATGTTAAAAGTTCTCTGTTCATCCAAACGCTCACTCTTGCCTGTTGCAGGAAGTACAGCTTTCTAAAGTGAGATCTTAAATGCAGTGTGCCTTCCTCGTTGGCTTCCCAGTCATAAACATTCTCTACTTTGATTTCCAGTAAAATGCCTGGCTGAAGATACACATGGGATATTCATAAAGACAACAGATATTGCAGTACACTGTCTGACTCTCTCTCTCTCTCTCTCTCTCTCTCTCTCTGTGTGTGTGTGTGTGTGTGTGTGTGTGTGTGTGTGTGTGTGTGTGTGTGTGTGTAAACACTCATGCACACTTGCACAAATGGACCTCAGAGGTCAATGCCAGGCGTTGTCCTCAATTACTCTCCACCTCATTTTTTTTCTTTCTTTCTTTCTTTCTTTCTTTCTTTCTTTCTTTCTTTCTTTCTTTCTTTCTTTCTTTCTTTCTTTTTTTTTTTTTGAGAGAGGGTCTCTCACTAAATGTAAAGCTCACAAATTCAGTGCATATGGCTGGTTAACAAGTCAGTGTGTATGGCTGGTTAACTAGTTCCAAGGAGCCTTCAGTCTCTATCTTCTCAGCACTGGGATTATAAGTATGTCCAAATTTAAAAGAAAAAAAATTGTGTGTGTGTGTGTGTGTGTGTGTGTGTGTGTGTGTGTGTGTGTGTGTGTGTGTGTGTTTGCTGACACATGTACCTGCATTCTGACACATGCTTCTGGGTGCTTTTAAAGGCTATAGGTTCTTTTGTCACGTGTGTGTGTGTGTGTGTGTGTGTGTGTATGATCTGTGGATCAAACTCTGGTCCTTAGCCTGAACATAGGCACGGGCCCCCTCTGCTCCATCTCCTGGGCCAGATACCCAGCTTTTTTATGTGGCTTCTGGGGGACCGAACTCAGGTCCTCACGCTTCTGCGGCAAGCACTTTACCAACTGAGCCGTCTCTCCAGTCCCTGGACTTCTTTAAGACCTTTATTTGTATGTGTCAATTAAAAGTCTAGAAAAGGGAAAAATTTAGAGGGCGGGGGTGGGGGGTGGGCAAATACAGCTTTTTCTAAATGAGCAGAGGCACACTTCTCCAGTGAACACAGCCCTTGAAAATTCACCAGGGGAGAGTGGACATGTGGCTAACTCACCAGTTCTCAGCCACAGCTACACAGCATCCTCACTTCTGGGCCTTTAAGTAACGGAACAAAACAAAACAAACCCCTCAAATACAGGCTGCATCGTAGACTAGCCACATTCCTGTACTATGTTTCAGGCATTGGTGGTTTGGACTTGACTCTACCCCCACCTCTACACCCCCCACTCCCCCACCCCCCCACCGTGACTCCCAGGAGCAGCCAAGGCTGAAGCAAGGCTTTAGTAAATACCAGCCACCTGGCCCTGCAAGGGTAGGGTGCAGGCCCACAGCTGCAGGGATTGCTGACTCACAGTGAGGGAGGGACAGATGAGCTCAGCGGACAGATGGCCAGCGGGATGCACCTGGCTGTGCTCTGGTGGCCGCTGTGGTTGTTTGATGGTCCTGATGGGACCTTGTGCAGAGAAAGCAGGTCAGGCGAAGCCGCCCTCAGGGAACAACATCTGGAGAAATGCTGCCTCTCCTCCAGCTCCTCCCCACCGTGGGCTCCAGCCCAAGGGGTGGTTCTCCACAGAGTAAGCCTGTCTGCTCTGGGGAGTGTGCACGTTTTCTAGAGTGTTCCATTGCCTGCAGGAGTTCCGTTCTCTGCTCTTTATTCCTGTTCTCTCTGCACCCCATCCCTCCAGCCTCGGAGGCTTCTCCTCCTTTGGGAAGCTGCCCCTGTGCCTGCAACGGACATTCCCGGATGTCATTCTTTTCCTGATTAAACAAGTGCCAGCCGGTGACAACTCATGTCACTGCATGAACCTGTCCCCTGCCTCCCAACACCTCCCTCTCTCTCTGTCAAGTCCTCTCTCTGCCCTTCTTGGGCTACGCTAAGCTCTTTAGGTTTGCACTATCTACTGCTAACCAGCAGGAGCAGCGGCCAGGACTTCTAACTGCTTCCTTCCCCATTGCCTCCCTGGCCCACTTGGAGCTGCTCCTTGTAGGAGGATGACAAGCTGGAGACAGCGGTTCCTTGGCCGATCTCACACTTGGATCGCTGTAGTAGTAGCTAAGGGTGAGCTGGTACTTCTACATCCAATGGGAACTCCTCCTCTCTATGTGGCAGCCTCAGTGACATTTGGTGGTCGGAACTGGAACTGGATCCATTCCTACACAGCTTCTCCTGGCCCAGCACTTGGCCTGCCGGTGTCGTGGTGGATATCCTTACACAGCCTGACTGTAAGGATTCGGCCCTTAATTACGTCATCAGCCTTGGATGGCGTCCCAGCCTGAAAAGCGGGTGGGCCCTCTGTGCGCCCCTCTCTTTCCTTTCCGCTCCTGTCTATCCTCTCTCCCCTCTCTTCTCTTCTCTCTCTCCCTCTCTCTCTCTCTCTCTCCCCCCCAATAAAGCTCTAAAAAGGTAACTCTGGCTTGTGATTCTTCCAACCAGCACTCTCCTCCGCCGGCATGGCCAGCCACGAGGAACAGCGTCACAGCGTAAACCAACACTGACTCTATGTAGCACTTCCTGATCCTCACTGGCAGATGGGTTCCTGCAGTTCTCATAACTACACACATCTTTCTGCTGACTTCCACATTTTCCCTCTCCCTGGCAACCTGAGTGATTAACACAGCTCTGTACATTGGCCCTTTTCAGTGGCTCGTTTTTCCCACTTGTTTCTCCACTCTTCCTCAACGGTGTATAGGTATGGAAGAAGGGACAGAGGGCCGATGCTTGTCTCTGCACGGGGGAATGCATTGACATTGACATGAGGGGCCACACACCGTAACCTGATGTCCTGGTTGTTGTTGAGTTTTTTCTTTTTTCTTTTTTTTTTCTTTTTGTGGCTACTTATTCATTTATTGTCAATTTGTTATCTGAGATAAGGGAACCATAATAAAGAAAATGCCTCCACAAGACTGGTCTGTAGGCAAGCCTATGGGGCATTTTTTAGATTGACGATAGATATGAGAGGGCACCACCCCCCTGAGCAGGTAGGTGGTCCTGGGGTTTATAAGAAAGTAAACTGAGCAAGCCATGGGAACAAGTCAGTAAGCAACACTCCTCCATGGCCTCTGCATCAGCTCCTGCCTCCAGGTTCCTGCCCGGACTTCCCTTAATGATGGGTTACAAGCTATAAGATGAAATAAACTTTTTCCCCCAAGTTACTTTTTGGTAATAGTGCTTTATCACAGCAATAAAACCCCTATCTAAGATAGAAATTGGTACCAGGAGTGGGGTAGATGACAGACTTGACCATATGTTTTGGGGAGGATTGTGGTGGTATTTAAACTTTGGGCTGGAAAAACCATTGAGCGCTCAGAGATAAGTGGGTTATTCTATGGGGGTTTGGAAGACAAGCACATTGAGGGCAGTACAGAAGACGGAGGCCTGCGTACAGCTGACGCTCTCTGAGGGCAGCTCAGGAGGTGGTTGGTGGCATTCTAATCTCCAGCTCATAAGGTTTCAAGTACTCTCTTTCTCCTTTGTTCCAAAACTCCTTAGTAGTTCTCTGCTCTCCCTCTCTCCCTCTCTCTCTCTGCTCTCTCTCTGCTCTCTCTCTCTCTCTCTCTCTCTCTCTCTCTCTCTCTCTCTTCCTCTCTCTCCCTCTCTCTCTCCACCCTTGTTTGCCAGATGACCCCAAAGTATTGTACATCTCACACAGTGGCTTTTTCTTACAAAATATCTGCAGCGGAATGTGAAAGACTATCTCTCAGCCAGGGGCTCCTAGGCCCCAGGAACTTGTCTTTTTCCCCTTAGCAGGACATTTGGGAACCTCCAGTCCCTTCAGTCCTCAGAGAGGCAGGGCATACTGATCATATGACTTAATAACCCAGTGCTGACACGAGCTCCAAGCAAATAAACACGGGACACATGGCTGCCAGCCGACTGGGATCACGATGTATCTCCAGCTGTTGGGAATACAACTACCCCTATGGATGGGGTCCAGTGAGGCCATATGAGACCTTAGCAGGGGCAGCAGACCTGATAGTTCAAGGCTCAGCCCTGCATGTCAGGTGCCCCATAAAAGCAGCAGCCTTTGCAGGATCCCTGAGCAGGGAAGCTCCAACGGGGGGGGGGGGGGGGGTAGGGAGTGGGGAGTGGATGGGGGAGTCCCTTTCACTAGAATACTAGCAGTTGTCTCTTGAAATGTGACTACTGAGCAAAGGGACCATTTTTAGGCTGTAAAGATCCATTAACAGAGCCAAGGGTACAGACATATCAATACTGATATGTGTTCTTGAAGGATTTCAGGTTCCCATAGAGGTTTTCAGGTTCTGCATAGACGGCTTAACTGGTTCTCCCAATGACTCAAGAGAAAGGCTAAGAAGATAATCAACAGTCCCATTGTACAGATCAGACAAGTGAGGCCCACAGAGGCCAATCTCTGGCCGAGTCACCAGCTAGCACAGTTGAAAAGCAGGCAGCAGTACACCAAGCCCCGGGTCCTTCACTGGCCTGCAATCAGAGGCCAAGTCTGTGGGAACTAGAGAGCAAAGGTTTCCTCTCCATCCTCCAGAAAGATTCTGGAGACACAGTTATCTGTTGAAACACTAAAAAATCAAACGCTTTACTGGTTTTTCTTCTTAAAGAAAAATGACGTTTCAGAATGGAGAGAGAGCTCCAGGCTTCATTCTTAGAATGACGGAGGCATCCGAGCCAGTGAAGACGGAGTGGAAAGTTCCACCCGCCAGCATTTCACACCTATAGCTCCCAGGCTAACGATGTCCAGAGTCCAAATGCTCAGGCAAATTAAAATGCATAACTTTCTGCAGCAGGGGACATTTGAGGGACAGGAAGGAGACTGGTGAGAGAGTAAGAGGAGAGACAGCGGACAGCATTGGGGAGGAAGTTTTTGAGCGAGATACAATGACACACAGGGACACACACACACACACACACACACACACACACACACACAAAGGTCACAAGGAAACCCATTATTTTCTAGGCTAACTCAAACTATTAGTAAGAATAAAAAAAAAAAAAAGCTGATTCTGACCCACTGTCAGGCTTCTCCAGAATCTAAGAAGGCCAGCATGACTCACTGGATTCCTTATGAATTAAGAAGCTGTCAATTACATAGCCTTTCTTTGAAACAGGCATTATTTCCATGGTTTCCAGCCAAGTTGAATGACTCGTATCACAGAGGCAGCTTACTCGATGGGAACATGCTCCCCACGCCTTCCTGCCCTTCAAGTAGCGGGGTGGCCCATTGGGGCAGCAGCTATAACTGAGGATGAAGCTCGACATGATAAATATTCCACCTTCGAAGTGTGCACAGCTGTTGGGAAATGGCGAGCAGCGTTATAGATGCACAGCTGGCTGAGTGAAAATGGACAGCACAGGAAACCCTGTCTTACAGAGAGGCTCAGAGTCTAGAAAGGGCGAGGCTTGGCAGGAAAAGCCCTTGTCTTAGGGTTACTCTTGCTGTGATGAAATGCCACAACCATAGGCAACTTGTGGAAGAAAGGGTTCATTTCATGCACAGTTCCATGTATCAGTTCATCATCAGAAGCAGTGAGGGCAGAAACTCAAGCAGGGCAGGATCCTGGAGGCAGGAGCTGATGTCGAGGCTAGGGAGGGGTGCTGCTTACTGGCTTGCTCCCTGTGGTTTGCTCAGCCTGCTTTCTTATAGAACCGAGGACCGCCAGCTGAGGGATGGTACTACCCACCATAGGCTGGGCCCATCCCCATTAATAACTAAGAAAATGCTCTACAGGCTTGCCTTCAGCCTGACCTATAAAGGCATCTTCTCAATTGGGGTTCCTGCCTCTCAGATGACTCCAGTCTGTGTCAAGTTGACATAAATTAGCCAGCATATCCCTGTCTCTTGCTTTCCTCTCAAAAACTCCCAGTTGCTTCGAGTTCATGCTCTCATTACAAAGGATCTGGGTTCCTGGTATCTCTTGCCAGCCTCACTCTGTGGGGTTGAGAAGACAAAGATGGTTGAACCTGTGGCCACTGCCTTTCCTCAGGTCAATCATCTGTGTGTCATCAATTCGTCGAAACATTATTCGCTGGTAAATGTCAATAAAATGTTTTGGAAAGAAACAGCAAGTTTGACAAAAACTAGATGTTTCTTGAAATTATAAAGAACCAGAAAATGCTTGATTACTTGAAAACAAATACCTACCCCTATTTTGAGGTAAGGTCTGATGCATTCCAGGCTGGCTTCAAAGTCTATACAGCTGAGGATGACCTTAAACTTCCCACTTCCACCTCCCAACTGCTGGCACCAGTTTATGAAATGCTGGGGATCGAACCTGGGGCTTCATGGCTATGAGGTAAGCACTCTACCAACAGAGCTATAGCCCCCACCTCAAACAAATGGTTTTAGTGGTTGTCTCTGTAGAGACAAAGACGTGTAGGTGACATTAGAGCAGGTAACGATACAGGAGACAATTCTGCTCAGAAAATGCAGCGCTGCGCTGGGTCCTCTTTCCCTCTACATTTGGAAGATAAAACATAAGGTCTGAGGGGTGTTTGTCACACTGTAGGATTGCGAGGTTTGTACTCCTTCCAGTCCCCGACCCACGCTGCCGGTCCCACACCTGTGTAAAGAGGAAGTGACCTCATCACCTCCACAAGGCACACAGAGTCCAGTATCCCCTTCCATCTTTTTCCAAACCACCCACTGCAGCAAGGTACCGCCCCCTCTCCGGCCTCTTCAGCTAGAAGCCGGCTCAGCTGAACATTAAGAAGCGCCACCAGACGTTGGACCAAGAGCACACTGAGAGTTTTGGCAGCTGCATAAAGCGAGAGGAGTCAGGGCACTGAGATCTGGAAGAGAGCCCTGATTCAGGCCATCACTGAGTCTGTGGGCATGTGGCATTCAGGGAGTGGCCTGGTGCACAGTCCCCAAGGGGGTGACCTGCTCAGTTCAGCTGAGGTGGCATCCTCTCAGTTTTGCTGAGAAAACACTGTCTCCCCACAGAGACACAAACAATCCCCTTTTTTGATTCACACAACTGACCATCCAGGCTTGCCAAATTGAAGATGGGTCTGACTGGGACAAGTTTCTGTCATGAGACTATAAGAGATTGAAAAAAAAAAAAAAGACGTTTCAGCTATTAAAAAAGAAAAAAGCAATAGACCATCTTCCAAATAAACAAACTATTCTCTGAAGAAGAAAACAGCCTTGAACGGGGTCAGACCAGGGCAGATGGGATCACTCGGGCTCTCCTCCCAAACCCCCACGCCCACCCCCAGTTTTCCCTCTGCCACACTGGGGAGCCTGGCCAAGAAGCAATCTGGTGAGCTCAGCTGAAACAGCCATGTCCAGAGCACAGTGTTCATTTCTGGGAAAGAGGGCACCGTCAAGTCCCCGAGGGTAGAATTCCACCAGGGAATGTCCCTAGAACCTCTCAAGTCGGAATCCACCCAGGCACTTACCTGTACAGCTTCCAACATTGGGAGCTTCTAAGAACATAATCTAGGCCAGGCAGCAGTGGCACACGCCTTTAATCCTCCCACTTGGGGAGGCAGAGCCAGGCGGATCTCTGTGAGTTCGAGGCCAGCCTAGTCTACAGAGCGAGATCCAGGACAAGCACCAAAACTACACAGAGAAACCCTGTCTCAAAAAAACAAAAAAACAAACAAATAAACAAAAAACCCCATAGTCTAGGGCTGGGGAGATAGCTTGGGGATAGAGCACTTGCCTAGCACGTGGGAAGCCCTGGATTTGATTCTCAACACTGAAAATGACAAAAAGCAAAAGAAAACCCACTGAACCATGCCTCACTCCCAGTCTGCAATTTCTCCTTCTAAAGATGATAGTTTATTACTCATGCAGACCTTGACTGTGACATGTGGACTGTGACATGTGGACTGCTGTACAGCAGCAGTTCTCAACCTGTGGGTCATGACCCCTTGAGGGCTCAAAAGACCCTTTCACAGGTCAGATACCCTGCGTGTCAGATATTTACATTCCGATTCATAACTGTAGCAAAATTACAGTTAGGAAGTAGCCATGAAATAATTTTATGGTGGGGGGTCACCACAACACGAGGAACTGTATTAAAGGGTCGCAGCATCCTGAAGGTTGAGAACCACTGATCTACAGAACGGCACTAAAGTTTGACAGAGTAGAAGAATCCAGGAGATTCCCCTCAACTCCCACATGCTGTGTGAAAGACAAAACTTGGAAGAGTCGTGGCCTCCCATGGAGATCTCCAAACAACCCAGGCTGACGCTAGGATAGAGGGTAGCTCCCCAAAAACTTGACAGTGGGGCTTTGTTGTGGAGGACAATATCCACACAGTTCACTGAATACAGAGAGATCAAGCTGGTGCCCACATGGAGCCTTCACCCCTATATTCTAGTCTCTTTGGTGTGCAAAGGTACTCTCCAGGCTACTGCAAGAGAAACCTGGACACCAACCCAGCCACAAAACCTTTGATTTAGGCTGGGCGGTGGCGGCGGCGGCAGCGGTGGCACAGGCCTTTAATCCCAGCACTCAGGAGGCAGAGCCAGGAGAATCTCTGCGAGTTCGAGGCCAGCCTGGTCTACAGAGCGAGATCCAGGACAGGCACCAAAACTACATGGAGAAACCCTGTCTGGAAAAAACAAAAACAAACAAACCAACCAAAACAAACAAACAAACAAACAAAACCCAACAACAACCTTTGATCTACAGTCTGTCCTTCCTATACAATGTGCTGGGACAATGGTAGCACAGAACTTGTCTGAGTGGTCAACCAATATCTGTGGTTAACTTGAGGTCCACTTCACAAAAGGGAACCCATGGCCTACACTGCCTGAATGACCAGGAACTGGGGAGACCAAGGGTAGAACCAAACACAACTGGAAAAAAAAAATCGATGAAATAATTCCTAATAGATCAGTGCCTGTTCAGTCCTCATCAGAGAGGCTTCTCCCTGCAGCAGCTGGGAGCAGGTGCAGAGACCCAGAGCCAGACACTAAGTGGAGAGACAATCTAAATTGGAGATCTCCATTGGGTCTCTCCCCTCAGAGCTTGAGCAACCCTATAGAAGAGGAAGAGGAAAGATTGCAGAAGTCAGAGGGGATGGAGAACACCAGGAGAACATGGCCCACTGAATCACCAAAGTAGGGCTCATGTGGCCTCACAGAAACTGAAGTGGCAATCATGGAACCTTCATGGGTCTGTGGAAGGCCCTCTGCATGTACGTTATGGCTGTTAGCTTGGTGTTTTGTCGGGACTCCTAATTGTGGGAGCCAATATATCTCTGACTCTTTTGCCTGCTCTTGGGACTCTTTTCTTCCTATTGTGTTGCCTTGTCCAGCCTTCATATGAGGGCTTTTGCTTCATCTTATTGCATCTGTTTTGTCATGTTTGGTTGCTGTCTTTTGGAGGTCTGCTCCTTTCTGAGGGGAAACAGAGGGGGAGTGGATCTGGGCAAGAGGGGAGGTTGAGGTTGAGGGGAGGGAGCTGGGAGGAGTGGAGGGAGAGGAAACTATGGTTGAGATGTATTGGATGAGAGAAGAATCTATTTCCAATAAAAAACAGAGACAGTTCATTTCCATATCTTTTCCTTCTCAGCATTTTCTTAGTATTAAGACTAAGTCAGATCTTTGAAATATATTTTTAATTAAATAGGATGTACTCTTTTAAAACGAACATAAACCTATTGTAAGAGTCAATACAAACAACAAAGATAATTAGAAAACGTTATTCCTTTGGGAAGTGAGTCTGTATTTTGACTACATACATCATGTCACCAAATAAAATCTATCAGTAGCCGTACTCCTAACTGGCAATTTAAAGACAAAGATAAGGGCACCTGATACCATAAACTAAACTAAACTAAAGAATTAAAAAATCACTGGATCTTTAGGGAAATGAAGAAATATTGAAATGCTTAGAAAAATTTTAAGAATCATTACCAGGAGGCATCTTGGGGGATTAACAAGTCTAAGCATGAAAACCGGAGCTCAGAGCTCCTCAGTAAGCTTCTGTCCCCATGTTAGGAAGAGATGAGAAATGGGCCTTTCATTCTGGTGTGTGGCAGGCTGGAATGAGGCACACAGCTCAGCCTTCCATTTTTGTGAGTAGTCCCTGTGCTCTTTTTAAACAACTGGAGGCCAACATTAGTCTGGAGATTCGGAAAAGCCAAGTTCAGCACTGCAGACAGTCATGGGAGGAAAGCCTGAAGTCAGAGGACTAGCAACTCCAAGATCCACCTTTGGGGGGCCAGGACTCCTAGGTCCTTTTGGAATCTCAAGGTCCTCACGTGAAAAAGCCCACTCCCTCAAGAGGTTGCCATGGGAACTGAAGAGAAGGAAGAATGAGAACAAACATTGCAACCCTCTGAGAGAGATCCCTACACACATCTGTTGTTAACGACGATGGGAGTGGCAGGTCAGGGCTCCCAAGGAGTGTCCTAAAACTCAGCGATAAAGACAAAACTGAGCAAAGCCAATCTGGAACCAGCTGTAGTGCGCTGGGCCATCTGGAACAAGTTCTCACCCACAAAGGCTTCCACAGTGTGGGAACTCCCAACCTGGACTCGCCACTCCAAGGGCAGCAGAGAGCCACCTCGGCCATGCAACAGAACTTACCAGGTAACGCTCCTCCTGCCTCATGCTGGGGGTGCGGATCATGTGATTCTGCTCCCCTCTCCAGTCTCCAAAGCGACGGAAAAAATAGTTTGACAGAAACCTACTGACGGGGTCTCTA
This sequence comes from Peromyscus maniculatus bairdii, assembly GCF_049852395.1. Lineage (NCBI taxonomy): Eukaryota > Metazoa > Chordata > Mammalia > Rodentia > Cricetidae > Peromyscus > Peromyscus maniculatus. Next base: position 50,524,015 of record NC_134867.1, on the reverse strand, counting down.
ATGATGTTGATGTAGACGGGCTGGTCTCCTCCAAACCTAACAAACAGGGCACACAAACAAGGAGTCTGTTACAACTCATCCCTGCTGCAAGAAAATAAGGCCTGCTGGGACAAATTTCCCCTCTAGGTTAACCGAATCCAACCATTGCCCCTTTTCTGAGGTGCCTCCCACCACTTAAACAGGCAACTGTAAATCGATAGGCATTTTGTTACCATGCAGGAAACAGAAACTCATGATCTAGATGCCCATCCAGACACTGTAAGACCAGTTTTTTGTTTGTTTGTTTGTTTTTTAAGGAAAGCACTCTACATATCATGCCACGTGACAGTGTTAAGGTACAAATGTCTTGTTTTCTCAGTAGGTACAGCTTTGTCGAGGACTAGACCTTGTATTCCCAGTGGCTGGTGCAGAACCCACTGGCATACAGGTGGCCCTTGGAGATTGTTTGAATCTATTGCTTGATTCTGAATGCGTTAGTGGTGACACAGCACTTCTATTTTGTAATTCACATTATTTCAGCCAAGTGCTCTAAGGTAATTGGAGTGGAAACAGTCACCATCACTGAATATTTACTATTCATCATGTTCTTAATACTTGACACAGCAAACTCAGAGAAGACCTGCCATCTTCCATGGACTGAAAACCAGAGTTATCACCATTATGCCTGGGGAAACTGAGGCAGAAAGAGTATAAATAATTTGTGGCTATGCCAGGAAATGAAAAGTAGTTATCTGGATCCAGAATCTTTACTTTTAACCATAGAAAGAAAATTCCAGAGTTAAGAAAAGTAATGATGCAAAAATATAAGAAAGAAGTGCAAATCAAGATAATTCTCCTCAGGTGATGGAATTATTCCCCAGCATGGAGGCTGAAACAGGAGACTTAGGAGTCTGAGGGCAGCCTAAGCTACATAATGATACTCGATCTGAAAACAACTGAAGTATGTATCTATCAGGCATGTCCAACATGTGACACTGTGATAGATGTTGTCATCTACCAAGTCTGTACTCTAGAACTATGCAACTGAGTTCTAAACAAAGACCTGAGCAATGTTTCCCAATGGATTAAGTAACTTTTTTAGTTTTTTGTGTTGCGTTGCATTCATGGTTATCCCAGGGTGGACTTGGGCCAGGGGCCACAAGGTGGCCATTCTGGATGGCTGCTCTAGCTTTATAATACTTCCACGGGATTCCACATCTGCAGTAAGAGCCTGTCCAAGTGGATGACCTTCAAGACCAACATCAGGAACCTGAAATTCCCTTCAGGTTCTCACCCTCCCACCCCCGACTTACCCCCACCCTCTACCCTCTACCCCCTACCCCGCCCTCTGAACTGCTCAAAGGAAGTGATCCCAGGGCGAGGCTTGTGGCAAGAGCTCAGGCTCTGGGCAGAGGCCACTTTCTAGTGATCTTAGGAGAGAACCTATGGCCCTGTGATGAGGTTCTATTGACTTCTGGAGAGAACCTGCAACCCCCATCTGATGAAACTGTTTAGCATTTTACCAAGGGACAGAAAATATTCAGATAAAACAGCTGACAGGATCCAGATCCCAGCTCTCTTGCTAGAGGACTATCTGCTCATCATTCAAAATCCAGCCTGAGTCATAATCCTATAACTTCAGTAACTGTTCTGTTGTTTTTTGGAGTCAGGATCTCATGTAGCTCAGGCTGATCTCAACCTAAGTCTGCCCTGAAGTTGAGATCCTGTTCGGGCCTCAGGTGCACCAGGTTTTATACACTGTTAGCAATTGACCTCGGTGTTCTTGGTTCCTGAATTCCGGCTTTCCTACTGTGTTGACATGTCTGTCTCTCACAACAGACTGTGAGCCTCCAGTGGCCAGGGCATATGTCGTCTAGTGGTATAGAGCACACAGTAGGCACTCAACAGATGGCGACTAAATACAGACAGGAATGACTTCATGCATGCTTCCTGGTTGCTCAGCTTCTGTCAGTATAAATGTCATATTGCTAGAGCAAAGTAGATACAAGTCACCAATATGTTTTTGTGCATTAAATTCATACATGGTTGGACCCAGCATATTTGTACATTTAAAGATATTCAATAAGAAGACATTAAAGACTGGAGACACGGCTCAGTCTATAAAGCACTCGCTGTCCAAGAGGAACTGAATTTGGCCCCCATGTAAAAAGCTGGGCATGGAGCCATGTGCTTGTAATTCCAGCAATGGTGAAATGTGAGGCAGAGAAAGGAGGACCCTGGAACTCACTGGCCAGCTAGCTTAGTCTATTCTTTGAAGCTCCAGGCCAGAGAGACCCTGTCTCAAACAAAAGGCACCTGAGAAATGATACTAAAGGTTGTCATCATGTGCACGTGTACAAAAAAACAAGAAGATTCTAAAGGAACACAAAGGAAGGACTCTCCGGTTGTGAATTTCAGGCCCCAGGATGGAAACACGCTAATTTGGATTCCCCAGTACTGACATATAGGAAGACATGTTGCCTATGTGAGGTTCGCCCTGCTAAAATGAATCTTGTCCATTCTGGGATGTAAGCAAGATGACATCCGTGCTACTGGACAGATAGCTCACTATAGTCCCAGGAGCTAGCTGTGCCTATCACCAGCTAACCTGCATAAACACAAACCCTGGATTTCTCATCCTCTCTTAACAAACTGGGTTCACAATGATGATAAACAGAAACTACAGTAATAATTCCAGGGAACAGGACGATGAAAAAGGCACAGCAAGTTTACAGACCTCAATGGTATAGCCACCTCTGGGTAAGGAACAACGACCATTGCCGACCAGCAGAACCTCTCTGTCATGTAGACCAATAGGCAGCGTCTCATTGGACACGAAGACACAGGCAGGAAGATGCCAAGGCTGGCTGTGCACACCAGTAGAAGACATCAAGGCTGGCTGTGCACACCAGTAGAAGACGTCAAGGCTGGCTGTGCACACCAGTAGAAGACGTCGAGGCTGGCTGTGCACACCAGTAGAAGATGTCGAGGCTGGCTGTGCACACCAGTAGAAGATGTCAAGGCTGGCTATGCACACCAGTAGAAGATGTTAAGGCTGGTTGTGCACACCAGTTGATGTCGAGGCTGGCTGTGCACACCAGTTGATGTCAAGGCTGGCTGTGCACACCAGTAGAAGATGCCAAGGCTGGTTCTGCACACCAGTTGATGTCGAGGCTGGCTGTGCACACCAGTAGAAGATGCCGAGGCTGGTTGTGCACACCACACCAGTAGAAGACGTCGAGGCTGGCTGTGCACACCAGTAGAAGATGTCAAGGCTGGTTCTGCACACCAGTTGATGCCGAGGCTGGCTGTGCACACCAGTAGAAGATGTCAAGGCTGGTTGTGCACACCACACCAGTAGAAGACGTTGAGGCTGGCTGTGCACACCAGTAGAAGACGTTGCGGCTGGCTGTGCACACCAGTAGAAGACGTTGCGGCTGGCTGTGCACACCAGTAGAAGACGTTGCGGCTGGCTGTGCACACCACACCAGTAGAAGACGTTGCGGCTGGCTGTGCACACCACCAGTAGACTTTGCTCTCTAGCTTGCGCTGAGGGGAGGGAAGTGGAGTCAGCGCTTGCTGTGGGGAGCTGGTGACAACGGCCTGAAGGAGAGAAAAGGAGGGACCGGGCCGATGACATCAGGGTTCCTGCTCAGAGAGGAGGATGAAATGGTAAGGGGGAAAAAAACAGAAAAAGAAAAAAATCTATGAGGTGACCTGGGGAAAAACTCAGACTATGCTTGTCCTGGATGGGCTACCGTGATGGCTGAACTCATGGCCACAGGGGCCTGCTCCCTACAGTACGAAGCTGAGGGAGACTGCTGCCCGCGGAAGACAAATTCAGATCTAAATCCGGAGAGCTCGCAATAAAGCTCTCCCCTTGAACGCCATCGCCCAGCTCTGTGTAAGTAGGTGGGGACAAGTGTCAAACACCCTGCATCCATATTTTTTTTTTCTTTATTTTGATTTTTCCAAGGTTGAAGCTTCTAGGTCAACATTAAAGGGATCAGAATCCAAAGGGATCCCACTGCTAGTGAGAAGGGGAGCAAAGTCAACAGCTAGAGAAGAGAGGCAGAAGCTGCAGTGGATTGTGGGAGTGTTGCGGTCTGACTGGCTGGGTTGAAAAGGATGCCTTCAAAGGGCGGCTGCTTTCAAGCTCTGTTCCCATAGTAATTCCGACTTCACTTGAGAAAGTGTCAAATGCCTCTGCGGGCAGCGCAGCAGCCTCTCTTTGTTCCTCCCTTCTCTTTCTACCTTTTTTTTTCACAGGTCAGTGTTGACATTGGGGCTACCCTGTGAGCGGAGGAGGAAACAGAAATTGGGGGTGTCAAGGAGAATCCTGGGTAAAAAGGAGGCATAAGAAAGGTTAAGGGAGCCAGGCAGTGGTGGCCCACATCTTTAATCCCAGCACTTAGGAAGCAGAGACAAGCTAGTCTCTGTGAGTTCGAGGCTAGCCTAGTCTACAGAACATCTTGCAGGACAGCCAAGGCTACACAGGGAAACCCTGTCTCAAAAAAAAAAAAAAAAACCCAAAACTGAAACAGGAAAGGTTAAAGGAAGAAGGTTTGCCATTTTCAGCACGAGAACCCCTATGGTTTACTTGACGGCTTCAGTGGCCTCAAGTCCTAGTGTCATTTACAAAGTTGCCACACAAGGAGAACACAGTTGAGGGTGGAGAGAAAGTCTAGATTGGGACAAAATATGATCCTCTGGTCCCCACAGAAGTTCAGAAGACAAATAACAAAGGGCAGGGGTCGGGTGGGGGGTGTCAGGAGAGACAAGCTGAACTCCGTATGTCGCAGTCGGTGCAGCATACTCATCAAAGACACATTCCAGAGAGGCTGCTGATGTTGAAGTGTTGAGATTTAAATATATATCCCAAAGTTACTTCAACAACCAGTGAAAGACATAAGGAGCTACAACCCACAATCATAAAGGCCCATCTTCGGCGTCCCCACGAAGAGCAGTGCCTTCTGGGCCAGGGTGGTTGGGACTCAGTTCTCCCTTCATCCAGAGGAATAAACATTTGTCTGGCCCACATTTCCAAGGAGTTCAAAATAGGTATCAGAGAACACCCTAGGGAGAACCCTGCAAACCCAGACCAAACCTGAGCTCTTTGCCGAGCTGGTAGGGCTCTGGCAGGAAGCCGGCTCCACAGTCCCTGCGGTAACACCTGATTGGTGGGATGAACAGAGCTGCAAATGGCCAAAGGATCCCTTCGGACGCAGCAGAAAATGAGTAAAGAGCAAGGGGTTGAGTGATGGGTACATGAGGTCAGCTGACTAGAGAACAGCCCAGAGCGCCCAGGACAGCATTTTACATTGCTGTTCTTGCCTACATGTCAGATAAGAAGGCCATTCTTCATGGAGAAAGATAAAAGGGAGAAAAAAAGCAAAACAAAAATTTGCTATACGTGCAGGGCCTTCAAGACTTCATAACACGCATGTGAGAAAAAAGAGATGGGATCAGGGGTGGGGGTGGGGGTAGGGGTGGGGATCCAGCCTGATTCTGGTAGGCTGTTCAACAGCAAGGATATTGCTACCAGTTAATGATGCATGAAAGTTTAGAAATATTAACAAAGTTTAGAAATATTAACTAGTCTGGTCTCTTCGTCTGGTTTCTCACTCGAGCAGCATTCACTGGTTGTAGGGGCAGGTTCCTCGAGAGCAGCTCCATACGTTTTATGCTCAGAATTCAAAAACAGAGAGCTCAGGTTTCAAGGTATCTAACAACTCCCAACTTGGCTGTTTTTCTTGCTCCTTGGGTTTTTTGAGGGGGACTTTCTCTGTGTAGTCACAGTTTGCTACTTATACTGAAGAGGTCCGTAAATAAAGATACGCCCTTGGAAACGAAGGTGAGCTGACTCTCAATCCCCTGGTTATGAGCTTAACAGTGGTCCTGCCAAGTATCCAAGCTCTTCTTACCTTCAAGCTCTTTATAGCTAAGGCCTGGTCCTGGGCTGCAGGAAGGGGAGAACAGAAGGATGGGCAGCTCCCACAGGAGCAACCTCAGCAGGCCATGCACAGCCCGATCTCCTCTCCAGCCAGGTCCCTCCTCTTGTCTATCCTTGGTGCATTCCTCCAGCTCTTCTCTGGACTGCTTTCACTCCTGCTGCTCCTCTACTGGGAATGTCCTCGCCTCTCATTGCTCTAAAGCCGACTGGAATCTCATGCCTAAGCAGAACCAGGAGGAGTCTGCTGCTCTCCCGTCTCCCCTAGGGGAAGCCCGATGACTTCTCTCCTTGCACCCATCACATTTGACCACACACTTCTGCGGTGGGAGAACAATTCAAGGATTCCAAAGAAAGGGGGGGAACATTCTGAGTTCACTAGGGAGTCCCAGCTACCCTAGCATAGAGAAGGTGGAGGGAGGATGCTTCACCAATGTGCTCTGGGATGAGCGATGGGGGGAGAGGAGACAGCCTGCCTGTGAGTCTGTCTGCTCCGGCTGGAGGATCACTGTGGACTAGTGAGCCTAGGGCCAGCTCCAGGACTGCCACAGAGATGCATTAAAAGTCACTGTGAGTTCCTGTCACATCCCTCTCTCAGAGGGTGTTTCCTCATGGTCCAACCATCTGTACCAGAAGGAAGGGGGAAGGATCTGTCCCCCAAACTCTAAAAATGAGAAAACAGATAGCCTTCCCCCAAAAGGCTGCATGGCTTGCCCTCATCCTGGGCAGCAGGAAGGCTGTGACACTTAGGGGCCCTGCCAGCCAGGGCTCCACCGTCTTCTGCAGATGTGGTATCTTCTAAAAGGCTTTTGATTTATTATTATTATTTTTTTCATCCAAAGTTAAAGCAATCAAGATTCTACCCCTGTATTTGACAGTAGAGATCAGGATAAAATACAGCCACCATGCTGGGCGCTGCTGATCTAATTAAGATACCGGTTTCGGCTTCTCATTAGAGTTTTGAACTGGCCTGAGATCATTATTCAGATTTGTTGTATTGCAGCTCGGATGTAAAGATCTAACCTCGAAAGAAAGAGGAGTTAATGACTGAAGTTTGAAGGTGTCAAGGGTGGCGCAGAAGGAAGTCACTAGAACAAACCCAAACCAGAAATCTCTCTCTCTTTACAAATCATCAAACACAGGGCCCAGAACATCCATCAAATCCCAGTAGCCTCATTATGACTAATGGCATGACTTCTGGAGAGGAGAATCAGGGTGCATACACCAGCCAACCCAGCAACGAGCCATGTTGAAAAACGGTGAGCGGGGCCAGTGCCCAGCCCTGTTACTGTTGGCCATTTTAAGCATTCTATTTCCTGTCCCACAGAACTCTGGCTCATCAAGCAGGCCCGGGGGGGGACTTCAGGCCTGGGAGGCTCACTTTGAACTAGAACGTGGCAACTCCTCTGCTTAATAATGTACCTTTGCTGACTCGGATTCCTCCTTTACACGTAATTGGCACAGGACCACCTGGGCAGCAGGGAAGTCCTTTGAAGGCTAAAACCTGCACCAAGCCCCGGTGGGATGTCAGGCATCAGGCTGGGCAGCAGAGCCTCTCCACAGCCAGCCTCCTGAGGCACCAGCCCACAGCGGCAACTGGGTCAGCACCAACTGACAGCTGGTACACACTGCGCGTGAATGGAGCACCCCGGTAAACTCTTTGGACCGTTTGATGGAACTGTTACCCTAAGGTTAAGATGGCTCTGTTAGACTGCTAGCCAGGGGTCTCAGGAGCCCTGGGCTAGTCAGCAGATCAGTCTCTGGACCCAGTGATCTTCTGACTGACAGATACCAACTGTGAGTAGATGGCCCAGCCAGTAGGCACAGCCATCTGTCCCTAAGGGCCACCTGTCCAAGGAGCAATGACACTCTAGGGGGTGATAATGGGCCAGAGAAAGGACACACAGAACTCGAAGCTGCAATTTAATCAAGAGTAGGCCCCCCAATCTGAGTTTGAAAACCTACACTATTAAAAGGAGGAAGCCACGGGACAAAACAAACAAGCAAGCAAACGGATCAAAGATATCTTACCATCATCAACTATGCAAGACTAGGGATGCTTAGTTTAAAAACAGAAAACGTTGGTTGGAGGTTGGCACGAACTCTTTGGAGCAGAAGAAACATTCATTACCCTACTGTTGTGTTGATCCGAGAGTGCTATGCAGGTTCACACTGCAGAAAAACGTGTGACCAAATTCTCATTTTTCGTCTCTTTGTTGCAATACAAAAATCAGATCCCCCCCCCTTCAAGTACTGTGCCATCAAAAGTCTTCTCACTGAAAATAATTCCATGTTTTTATACTATTTCAGATGTGTTGTAGGAACAAATGCTTCAGATTTTGAATTCTCTGTAGCAAAGCTAACTAGATTGAACAGGTGTCTCTGTCTTTCGAGGGCGATGACTCTGGGTTGTTGTCCAGGTAGCCTGCTAAGGCATTGCTCATTAGATGGCACATAAAGACTCAGAAGACAGGAAGTGACCACAAAGCTGGAGAGAGACTCACCTGGAGAAGTTGAGGAAGTGAACATGTCTCGTGAATAAATAGGGCTGTTCGGCGGTGCTGATATTCTTAATCAGTTCCATCTATTAAAGGAAGGACAGGATTAGCATGTGCGGGAACTAAATCCTCAAGTCACATTAAACTGAAGGTTATCTGGCCTCCTTCTTCCACCCCCACTTATATCTTCTGGGCCAGGACCAGGCAGCTGAATTTGTTGCAAAGCGTGAGCTCGCCCCTAAGGTTCTTTCATGACTAAAGCAGCTTTCTCTCCAGACTGATAGCCCTGTAACCAATTTAGTTGATCATTGCTCGAAGGACTATGCAATTGATTGATTAATCATTTTTTCAAGTGTGTTCGGGGTGTGTGTGTGTGTGTGTGTGTGTGTGTGTGTGTGAGAGAGAGAGAGAGAGAGAGAGAGAGAGAGAGAGAGAGAGAGAGAGAGAGAGAGCATATTGAGTTGCAAGTACAACCTTGGGTGTGCGTCCTTACCTTCTACCTTGTTTAAGAAAGAGTTTCTTGACCATTTTTCCTCTGTGTATGCCAAGCTGTGTATGGCCTGTGAGTTCTAAGAATTCTGCCTCCGCCTCCCCTTTGGCCACAGGATCCTGGGGATCTGGATTTACCTTTGCTGGTGCTATGTGCATGGCTTTTACATTGGGTCTGGGCCCTCGAACTCAGGTCCTCTCACGTACATAGTGAGTACTTCTCCGCCCCCCCCCCCCCCCCCAGCCATCCTCTCAGCCCCAGATTAAGTAATTTCAACCAAAGAAATGAACTGCATTTTACAGGACTGAAATGCAGGTGTGGTAATACTTTTAATTGCCTCCTTTAAAGTCACACCAGGAAAAGGTGTTAGTCATTTTCTTATATTCCTGTGACATTTTTGAGATTACAGAAATATTTCAAGCCGGTGTTATAGCATTTAAAGTGGGGATAAAATAAGCACCCCTTATTATTTTTCTCTTTGAGTATACAAATTCATAAGGAATATATTTCAGGGGGAGCTCCCAGGCCTCTGAAGGCCTTGGAATCTTTTGGTGGGTGGTCATGTGAATTATTTATTTGCAGTTATCAGTAAGGCAAAATGCATTTTATGTTGATATAAGCTGACTTTTACGGTCTCCTAGGACATGTCATGATACAGAAAACACTCAGTGAAATGAGTTAGAAATTCCAGGCATTTTTAGGCCTCCCTGACATCCTGAATTCTTTCTCTAGAATTTCCAGTTGGCCCTACCAAAATGGACATGGTGATCTTTTTTTTTTTTTTAAATGCATTCTGAAGACTGCTACCGTAGATAAATGTCAGAGATGCAGTATTTCAGAGTCTATTAGCCAGAGGAAGTTGAAAACTTAGAAACGAGAATGGCCATTCACATGTTCAGCACAGTAGCAAAGACAAGAGTGAACCGAGACTTTAGGACAACTTCAGTTGTTCTCAAACAGAACAGGCCCTGGCTCTCTGGTTCCCAAGGGGAACACAGGGGCTGTGCCATGGGTATATGCTTGATCATTATTCATGTGATAAATTAACTCAGTCAAACACATGCTCCTTTACAGACCCAGACAATCAGTCTAAACCCGCTAACTCTTAATAATCGGAGAAATGATTATAAGTTAATTAATAGTTGGAGAAATCAAGTTGAATTTAACAGTTAAATGACTCAGCTCTGAAACCTGGGATTTTTGTTAGCTGGGAGACTCTGGGGAGAGCATGGTGAATAATGGCCTAGTCCTTCCTTGGGCTTGAGTGCAAAGGAAATTGGATCCTGTTTCCCTCCAGTTTCCCTTCCAAGTACTCACAGCAAGCCCTTGCTTCTGGTAGTCAAGCTTCCACATTGTTAATTCTGAGCTGTTATGGATTGCCCATCTATAGGCATAAGCATCTCAGCATTGCTAATGTGTCTCAGAGGATGACTACTTAGGAAAAGAACTCTTGCCTATGTGTGTGTTTAAGACAAAGATGATTCATGCTTTTATCGCTGTATTATTTTAATCCAGATACTTCTCTGTGTACATAGCAGTCATATAAAGTATGTGTCCAGTAGCACGGCAGAAGCAAACTGGAAGACATTGGCTCTATCCCAGACTCAATACTCTAGCACCCCCTCGAAACACATTATCAGTAGGACTTTTGAGAGCACTGCCGTAGTCATAAAGCTGTCTATTTCTCAAGGAAAATGGATTAGCGGGGACAATGCGGAACCCTTTCTAGACATATCCTCAAACACACTCAAGACGCCAGCGCTCACATTTATCACGTTAGTGGAATGAGGGCAGAGCGCATTCTTCCATGCTTGTCATTGTTCCCCTAAACAGTAAGTCACTTCTGTCATATGCACAGGCTGAACACTCCTTGTCCAGGCACCATTTGACCTTCCCAAATGCTAACACGTGACCCATTTCTAGTGACAAGCAATGGCCTCCCGAAGCCCTGCTGCCCATTTCCCAGCCTTCCTGCTGTCATTCAGAGCCTGCCCTTTCTTTCTCCTTGATCCTACTTACACCGGTGCCATCACGGCAGCATTGGCACTACCTAAAGTCACCAAAGAGTGCACCCCTGCTGTTCCTGGCTCCTCCAGGGCCGCGCCTGGATTCCTCCTGATTCCACTGCCCGTGTCCGCTCACCCTACTTACTTGGACAGGAGGTAAGCACACAAGCACAGAAGGTAGAAAGCCTAAAGAACGTCCCAGTGGAGCTGCTAGGCCCACCAGACCCAGAACCACACTCTTGAGTCTCATTCAGTTTACCCTCTACCCGCCCCGATGCATCCTGGGACCATCTGGCTCAGGTTACGGTTACTCTCTATATCCCATCAAACTAGACTACTCCTTACTTCTCACTTCTTCCGACGTCTATACCAAAGCCTGACCAGGATGAAGCTTAGGAACAAGCTGCCTCCCTCTGGAATATCTGACTTCCCCCCTCCCCACATTTCAAGTCCTCCCTTCATTCCTTCCAGCTAAAATACATCCCTCTTCCAGCTTGACTCTCTGGGTCCCTCTTGTCTTTAACATCCAAGATCTCCAACTCAATCTTAGGCAATCTACCACTTGACATGTGACTACAAAGAAAAAAAAATATATTGGGTCCTCTCTCTCAAGAAGTTCACAGTGTTGAGGTGGGATAGACCAGAGGGAAGGTGAGATCCAGGGATATGCCACGAGTGGAAAGCACACAGGTGATGTTTCCAGCCCACCTGCACACCCGGGTGGGCACTTCTCCCGAGGGGGCGTCCTCTGTGGTGTGGATGGGTTAACAGCAAAAAGGGTCATTGTGGAAACAGTGCGAAGTCAAGGTAAAAAACCAGCACAAATGGCTGAGGGAATTCTCTGGACTAGGTGTTGGGCCTTATTAGATCTAACTGTCAACTTGACACAGCCTAGTGTCCTCTGAGAGGAACTGCCTGGGCCCAATTTAGCGCATCTGTGGAAGATCATCTTGATTACTAACTGATGCACCACCGCCATCCTTAGGTGGTCCTGAAGCGTATAAGAAAGCTAAGCATCAGCCTGCGGGCACCACGCTGATGAGTGCTCCAGCGTCCTGGTCCTCCATGTTTCTGTTTCAGGTTCCTACCCCGACTTTCCTTAATGATGAGGCGTGACCTGGATGTGTAAGTCAAATACGCCCTTTCCTCCCTAAGTTTCTTTTGGTCAGTGTTTTACCGGAGCATCAGAAAGGATTTTAGAACAACCAGTAAAGGATGGGCAAGGAATGGATAGAGCCAGATAATGGAAAGCAGAGCAGACCACGTGAGGGACCCTGACATTAACTCTGTGGGGATCTGACATCAGAGAAGATTTATTTTAATGTATTTCCTATCTGAGATAAAGGTGGAAAACGTGAAGAAGAATGACGATTAGAGGCTGAGGCCAGGAAGCTCAGTGGTAGAGCACTCGTCTAGCAGGGAGGAAGCTGAGATCTGGCCCAGCACAGAAGGACTGGACAGGATGCTGGACCAGGGAGATGACCGTGATGGCCCCTGCTGGCGTCAGGTGCTAATGAATTCGAAGAAACTCTGGTGTTGGGTTGTGCGAAGGGTGTTCTAACATGACCTACAGCAGATGTTGAGGCAAAGGGTCTGGAGACCCTTAGCCATGAGAAGGATAAGGAACTGCAGAAAGGACTTCGAGGAAGATCGAAGCAAGGAGCTTGGTGGGTACCTGGGGATAGGAAGCCGGGAAAAGAAGACCAGACACCGTCCCTCCTAGATCCTCAGCTAGGACAACGAGCACATGGTGGTACCCATCTGTGACGATGGGATCCTGGAGGAGGAACAAATTTGGCTGCAGAAAGAGGGGAGATGGGTCTGTCTTTGATGATCTCTGCCTAGATAAGATGCACTTCTCTGAGCTTCCTCCGCTCTTCATCTGAGGAGGTTTGGGGACGCCCCTTCTGATGGTCCACTAGCCCAGCCTGCATTCTCTTCTTTGGCTTAGGCTAAGTTCCAGGAGGGCTGGGACCAGGCTTATGTGTCCCCTTAAGCCCCCACCAGGCGTCTCCAGGGAGTTTATAGGATAAGCACACCCCTTTAGAAATGCTTGGTTGCTATCAAGACACCTGTCAGTAGCTGAAGACATAATTGTCTGTCACCCAGGCAATGAAGTCAACCTTCCCTGGAACAGACTAGCAAGTTCATTATCGTACACAAGACTCACTGTCAGCCTTCTCCTTATAATATCCAAGATGTAACAATGGCAAGCAAAGCCATTTTTCTGAGTATTGGGGGAGGGATGTGTCACATACCGTACCAGATAATTCTTTATATGCCTGTTACCATTTAATATTTCAAGAGTTAAGTATTATTATCATCCATTCTTTGACATTATGGAATTGGAGCACAGACTGGGAATATGGATTTCTTTATTTTAAAGATTAATTTATTTTGAATGGCATGTACGTGTGTGGGTTCTGCATGTGAGTGCAGGTGCCGGAGGGCAGAGGCTTCAGATGGCCTGGGGCTGTAGTGACAGGCAGTTATGAGCTGTCTAACACTGATACCGGGAACTGAACTTGGGTTCTCTACAAGAGCAGCATGGACTCCCAATTACTGTACCGTCTCCCCAGCCCCAGAGTACACAGATCTCGTAAAGTCGCCATGATCCAAAAGGTGATGCCAGAATTCAAATCCTCCAGCCCTGTTCTTCATCACCGAGTGGCGGTCCACTCACACTTCCCAGTTAATGATGTAGACATCAACTTTTTAAATGGAAACAGGGGATTGGTTGGCAGAATTGGTTGGGATTGGAGAATGAAGAGGGACTAGAGAAAATAAAACTTTTGGCTTTCATAGGATGTACTCACCAAGTGGTAGACAAAACAAAAACAAAAACAAAAAACAAAACAAAACAAAAAAACACTAAGAAATACAAGTATTGAGGCTCTGAGTGTGTGGCCCTGTCTTTTCTACACACACACACACACACACACACACACACACACACACACACACACACAAACACACACCTGTACTACACAGAGCGGGGTTAGGAAGCAGTTTCCAGTGGTTTGCTTCCCTGCTCAGGGCAGGATGGGCGAGCACAGACGTTCATCTGCAGCTCTGAGGATGACTCTGCTCCCCGTGTCTTCAGGAAACGCTTGACAGCTTGTCAGTAGGAAGGGTATCCAACCCTACTTTGGTCTGAACTCTTGGGTCACTCATCAACAGCTAGATGCCCTGCAATTTTGCAAAGCATCTTAAATCAAAGAAAGGATGTGTGCTTATTAGCACATCAAAGCAAAAGCAACCAGCCCCAGAGGGGGAACTGCGGGTCCTTGTTCCAACCTTAGAGGTTGGAAAGGATGACTGAAGGGCTCGGGTTACCTGACCTCTTCTTGGGGTACAGGCAGACCCCCAGCACAGTCCTCTTTCTAACGTTTTAGCCCAGGGCTATAATAATCAGGGAAGTTCATGCCTGCAGTGAAGAAGACGTCCACCAGGGGGAGCAATAACATGAGCGTGGCAAGGGTCTGAAGTAGATACAGAAAATTAATGGATACAATACAATTCCAAGGAGAAGAAAAACTGTTTTTTTTTTTTTTCCAGGTCATATGGCTTCTCTCCATTGTCTTTTATTTCCTTCAGGTTTGCATTAGAGGACTCTGCTTTTGTCTGAGGACCCCAAGACAATGTGGAACCCATCCCCATGGACTGACTGAGCTTATCTTCCGGTTTGATTCCAGAGCCAGTGTGGAGCAGCACTCTTGAGACAATGGACGCTGTCTATCTTCTTGTAAGGGCAGGAAGCCTTGAGGGTTATTCTGAGAGGCTTTTTCAAAATGTTTCTAGGGGAAGAAGGTTCCTGGGATAGAAATGCAGAAGGAGACAAGCAGCCGAGGATGCATCTGATGCAGTATCATGACATATATGCTGTACTCCCAGCTACTTGGGAAGCAGAGGCACGAGGGTCATGAGTTCAAGACCAGCCTGGACTGCATAACAAGGAGAGCTTGTTTCAAAACATAAACGAAAACTTCATGAGGCCTTTGGGAACAGAGAATTCCCTCCTCGTTTGGAGGATTTGCACAATAAAAGGAACGTCTTTGTGAGCGCCCTTCACGTGGAATTTGTGATCTGGTCACCCTAGGTAGTCTTTCCTCAGATACACACATACCTGGGCGCTTCCTTACAAACCCACTTCTCTACTTCTGCAGTAAGATGTGGGGATAAAGAGTGTGCGAACACTCCCCAGAAGATGCTTACACCTGGCACAAGAACCGTTTTGAATGGTTCCCCTTTAACTACTAAACAAAATTCCAGCTCTTCGACTCACCATTCAAACTTAGGATTTGATCCCCACTTGCTTTTATGGATAATTATTCCACATTCCCTTTGACTTATGTGTATTTGTGTCCTTTGTTCTTGTACACATTTATTTCTCCCTCAAAAGCAGGGTGCCAATACCTTCCTAATAAAATTGCTTCAAAGATCAGAAGGCAGTTACATGAACAACAAACGTTGTGCGTGGTGCTCAGTGACTGCCATTAGCAGCGGATCCTCAATAAACATCTGTCAAAATAAATGGATAACCACAGGAAGGATGATCAGGTGACCAAACAGAGGACCGAGTACCAGGGAAGCCCCAGAGGCCTCTCTGTGGTCTTGAGAACTGTCCCTGAAGGACTGTGGTTATTATTATTATTATTATTATTATTATTTTGAGTCTCATTGCTTTATAGTCAGAATGCAGACTTGGATGCCGATGTGAGTGAAAATAAAGGGGCAGGGAGGTATAACACAGTGTACGATAACAGCATGCCGCCCTGCTCTGTACCAAGAGGTTAATACGGCCTGAAGCACATGGGCACAGGACTGCCATCTCTCCCAGCCTCTGAATGGTTTTCAAGGCTTATGTTATTTGAATGGTTGTCTGACAGAATCAGAGCTGGTGTGAGGTGTATAGTGCAATACTAACCTTTCCTGCTATGACGGTCGGGAAGGATGTAGACTAGGCCAGTGCTTTCCAAATTATGATGGATAAATTCTGTGGGATCCAAAGGACATTCACAACATACATAAAAATCCCCTGACTAACCAAGACTGGGAAAGTCTAGGAGAAACTTGGTGTCTAAAATATATTTGCATATATGTATATGTATATATATATATATATTATATAATATGTATATGTAGGGCTAGATAGGTATGTAGGTAGCTAGAGATAGATAGATAGATAGATAGATAGATAGATAGATAGATAGATAGATAGATAGATAGGAAGACAGACAGATAGATAGTAATATGCTTGACGTCTTAGTGTGAGGACTAGAATTTAGATCCCTGGCCTTTGTATATGGGGCAGTCATGACAATCTGCCTGTAATCCCAGGCCTCAGGAGGTGAAGACATGTGATTCCCAGGGCAAGCTGGTGCAGTAGGAAACTCTGGGTTTAGAGGGAAACACCTCCTCAGCAAACAAAGTGAAGAAAGATGGAGGAAGAGAGCCAATGTCAAGCTCTCCCCCACTAACATGATCACCAACACACGCATACATGTGGACACATACACATGAACACACACACACACACACACACACACACACACACACACACACACACACACACACGGTCATCAGAACATGTACACAAGTGTGCCCACAAACGTGAACATTCAAACACACTCTCATAGCATACATACACAGCATGCATTTTAAGACTATGCATCTTTAAAATGTGAAGAATCACTGTGAATCTCCTTAATGTTAAGGCCCAGAGGACTCCCCAGATTATGAGCCATGCACTTTCCCTTCTTCATCGATGGAGGGAGCCTGGAGTCACAAGGAACACATTTTGGGGAAATGTTGACGTGAGGACCCTGACAGGGCTTCTTCCTTAGCCTGGCTGCTGCATCCCAGAAAAACCGTCTGTGCCACTTAATTTTTTTTTTTTTTTTTGAAAAGGAATTTTCTGGACTCCTTCCCAGAATCTACAGCAGAAGGGCACTGGGACTCTAGGCTTCCAAAAGCTCTACTGGAGAGCAAGCATTGCATTATGGGAACAGCCTTTGGATTTGGAAGAGCCCAGGTCCAGTCCAGCCATCATACCCAGTCAGTTCAGTATAATTATTTTTGGAAGGTGATGAATTATCTCAGGTTCTCACCCAGAAAACAGGGAATAACACTTACTCATTGGTATATTTTTGGTCCCAAATGGTAAAATGACATAATCAGAGGAAATAATTTACACATGGACATTGTTTCCCATTTGTTTTATACATCCTTGGGACCTTCAGTAGAAAAAAAAAAGTGAATAATGAAGTTATTTGCTTTTGCTAATTTTTGAGGTTTAGAGGCTAATTTTTGCCTTTCTCCAACTAGAATAAATGGATTCCACTTGCTGTGAGAGGCTTGTGGTACTCCAACCATCACTATATTGAGAGCACAGGACTAAGTCACTTTAGGACTAGCAACCAGGCTCTGAAGACTCATGGCCATAACTCCTTGTCTTCACTCACACTAGATGGAACCTCTGCTTTGCAAGAGATCATATAAATCACACCCCTAAGTGAAATCTATATTGAGTATAGATGAGATAGTATCATCATGGGCTTATGTTACATGCAATACAAAAGCCCAGCACTTGGCCAGCAGCAGCTGCAAGCTCTTCTGTGGAGGGGAAATTATTCTGAGTCCAAATTTCAAAGGTGTGTCTATTTCTATGAGAGCAGATGCAGCAGGGTTTTTATAGGCACCCTAACATTTGGTGTTTTCATGCTCCTTTCTTGCTTAATAATCCCGTAGGCTAGAAAGTTTTAACCCTTAGCTATGAATGTGCAGATGTGTGTTTGCACATGTGTGTGCATATGTGTGCATGACAACAACTACCATTTAGGGGGAAATGTACGTGTTCACTTAATCCTGCTCCAGGGAAATGTCTTGTGGGTGAATGAAACAGCACAGATAATCCCAGTCCTATAAATGGATGTAATTTTGAAGTTCACTTGTAAGTCAGTAGTTTGGATCATGGAACACGTTTTCTCATGAGAAAAAAAAAAAATGTAAAGAGAGTCCTGACCCGGAACCCAAGAAACTCCTACAGTGCCTGAAGCAAACAATTATTTTCATTATTTAGAGAGAACAATGTTTCCATGGGAACGATTCTGAGAGTTCTACTGTATGGGTGAGAGCCACTGACTATAAAATTTTAACTAGTCTCTTAAATCACACTGCCCTTTTCCCTTAATAAATTACCAAGAAGAGAAGCTATTAATACCACAAATTATTTCCTGAATGTTAAGTTAAAATAATATTTCTTTCTCCGCTGTCGTATGTACTTTCAAACATTAGTAAAGGGGATCCCACAGAACAAGGACGAGTCTCTCAGAATGTCATGGAGATAGACCAGATCTGCTTCTCGGCCATTCTCCTGTGTGCAGGAGACGGATAAGCCGGCTCCAGGGAAGTAGTGGGTACTGTCCTCATCTTTATTTTTACAGACTGGGATATCTCTCTTTCCTTCCAAGTCTTTACCTTTGCTTTAGTCTTTTTGTTTGTCTGTTTTAACACTCATCTTATAGTTTAATAGGGATTGGCAATAAATGATGAAGTATAGTCTTGGACACACTGACCACAGGAATCAGAACCATAATACGTGGAATATGCTAGAATTTGTATCAGTGTATCACAGAATCACAGTGCTGGAAAGAACCTAAAAAGATTGTCTCACCTATTCCCTGGCTTCCCGACAAGGCAACCATCCCAGGCAGAGGAGAGCTTCAGAGGGGGAAGGATGTCATTGTCTTTAACACTTTCTAGACCTGACCACCTCTTTGCTGTCAGGCTCTTTTTGTTAACTTTTTATTTAAATTATTCCATACACAGTTACAACTGTATTTTCATTTCTGATATTTAAAGCAGGGAATAAAGTAAGCTTATTACTCAAAACTCCCACAATGCACTCAGCATTAGAGGTTTGTGTTCTCTCCCCTGGGCTGTCCTGAACATTCCGGTGTCTGATCGTCTAGTCCCCTCTTCTGGGCTCTCTGGGCTGTCTGCATGCCTTTACCAGTGAGTACCTGGACGGAGTCTAACAAGACATCTGGGAGTTCTGCATGGCATGCACACGTAGGAACATTGAGGTATAATCTGCTAAGCAGGCCCTAAGACTTGGATACAAAGGAAGGTAAAATTTAATAACCATAATAAAATTATAAGAACACAGACTATTTATTTATAGTCATTTTCTTCTGGGTAGTAAAAAGATGCTAATCAGCCAAAGTAAGGGGATCAAGGGAATTCCATCACTATTAAACAATTTATGCATGAAACATGATACTCCCCCCCTCTATTTCTCTCTCTTTTGAGACAGGGCATCACATGTAACTCTGGCTGGCCTGCAGCTCACTATATAGACCAGGTTTGTTTTCAATCCATAGAGATGGGCCTGCCCCTGCTTCCGTAATGCTGGGATTTGAGGTACGTAGTTTTAAATGCCACACACACTTTTCATTCTCTGTGTTTAGTATGTACATACGCACGGGTGTTCATATTGTGTGTGTATGCATATGAACATGATTTTGGAGGCCCCAGGGGTTCAACCTCAGTCTTTCTTGGTTGCTCTCCACCTTATTATTTTAAAAAAGATAATTGTGTATGTGTTTGCACATTTGTGTGTGTGAATGCAGGTATAATGTGTGTGTGTGGGGCATGTGTAGAGGTCAGAGGACAATTATGTAGGTCCTCACCTTATACCTTATTTTGAAATAGGGTCTCTGCTAGGTTTTTTTTTCCCTGCATATGTAAGACTAGCTGGCCCTGAAGCTGTGGGTAACTCTCCTGTCTCTGCCCCCCGTTTTGTCCCAGCAGAGCTACAAGTATCTGTAATACCTGTTGACTTTTACAGAGGTTCTACAGATTCAAACTCAGGTCCTAAGACAAAAGCAAGCGCTCTTGCCCACTGATCCATCTCCCCACCCCCACCTTATTTCTTGAGACTTCGGTAACCCTAGAACTCTCTAGACTGGCAACACCAGATGCCCAGCTAGCTTCGGGGATCCACCGGCCTTAGCCAGCACACGCAGTACAGGGGTTACAGACCTTTTGTGTGTACTCGGCCTTCTGTATTTGTGCTGGGGAGTTTGAACTCAGGTCCTCATGGTTTGGGGGTAAACATTATATTCAGTGAGCTACCCCGCCCCTGGCCTAAACATTTTCTTTTTATACACAGAATTTACTATAAGCCCTTAAAAATAACCTTTTCAGCTATTTTAAACCAGGAATGACACCCCTCTGTCTACAAGGTTCTGTGTGCCTCCAAGGGGAAGATGAGGTCTGAAGGATGGATGCATGCTGAGATTTCCATATTATGATCCCAACTTGACAATAAGTACCACTCATGGGGTAATGTAAGTTTCTGCAGTGACAGAAGCATTTTTTTTTTTTTTGATGCCAGGTTGTGGTTTGAATATGAAATGTGCCCCCAGTCTCTTGTGTTTGGACACTCGGTCCCTGGCTGGTGCTGCTGCTTGGGAAGGTTATGGAACCTTTAGGAGGTGGAGTCTTCCTGGGGGAACTATGTCACTGGAAGTGAGTGCGTTTTGAAGTTTCATAGCCTGGTCCCACTTCCTGTTTTTATTCTCTACATCCCGACTGCCAGCCTCATGCCCCTGCCATCCTGCCTTCTCTGCAATGATGTGACTATCCTCTCTGGAAATATGAGCCAAAATAAGTGCAAGCCAAAAACCACACTTCTCCCCTTTTGTTTATTATGTACACAGTGTTCTACCTGCATATACTCCTGTAGGCCAGAAGAGGGCACCCAATCTCACTGTAGATGGTTAGGAGCCACCATTGTTGCTGGGAATTGAACTCAGGACCTCTGGAAGAGCACTCAGTGTTCTTAACCTCTGAGCCATCTCTCCAGCCACCCACACCCCATTCTCCCTTTTAAGTTGCTTTGGTTGGGATATTTTCATCACAAAATAAACTAATAACCAGGTTGACAGCAGACTTTATCTTGGCAAAAAGACCACTGAGAATACAGCACCTAAGTCTCCCACACCAGCAGCTCCATGGATACAGATGTCCTTATCTCTTCAGGGGTTTACAAAGCAGAACAAGCCTTCAGAGCTTCCCAGAAGCCAACAGTACTGTCATCCTGCCAAAGGCAAATCCGTCTCTGGGGTAAAAAAAAAAAAAAAAAAAAAAAAAAAAAAAAGACCCTGCAAAGTAGGGGACTCTTTTGCTTCCACTGAATATAACAAATGTTGCTTTGGAAGCTAGGATCCTCTGAGCTTATTACAAGGAGACCCTTATTCTGCACCAGCCAATCAGATATCCTGCACAAAGGTTTGCTCTTTATTGTAAAGATTTAGGGTACAGATGAGGAACTGTAAAGAAAGACATGCTAAAAGAAAAATTTCTCGTTTGACTCCGAAGGTGTCAGCACTATTTATTTAACTCACTGGTTTAAATATTTTGAGATTATGCATTAATCTATTTTAACAAAATAGACCATGGCTAATGTACACAATCCATCGGACCTGACTGAAGTATCCAGTTATGAAGGCTTCCTGAGTTTCAGATTTCCTGCACAAATCCTACCTTAAATTTCCTTGTACACACTGACAAAAATATGGCATGAGATTGAAACTCTGGCATGAAGATATTCTGTAAGGTGCCCACTCACTAATCATGTGATTTAACAATGGGGGATTCAACTTACTTGTTCATTTTTAGTAAGCCTGGTTTTGTTGTGAATGTCTGACGTGACCAAATTAAACCCGTGCTTCTCTGACAAGATTCTCAGAAGCAGGACCACGGTGCGGCTGCCACACTTGCCGACTCTGTTGTATACCACCTGGCTGGGGAAAGGAAGGACCTGGAAGGAGAACCAGAGAAGCAACATGAGACGTGGACAAGAATGCAAGTCTTTCCCCCACGTGACAGCACAGAGTGTTGGGCATGTCAATGAGAAGGGTCTCCAGTGAGCTCCAAAGAGCAGAAGCCAGGAGCTACTGTGCAGATATAGCCCCTCATAATATTTCAGGGAGAGTACTGGTCTACCTGCACTCATTCAGACCTGAAATTGATCAAGTTACGTGACGTCTATAAAGACCGACCATGAACTGGCTTTAAAGGCACAATAAGTAGAAATGTCTTTTTGCAAGGCAGGCTTTAGCAGACCAGCTCAATCAAGGAAAACACAGTGGCATTAAAGACTGATGTAGAGGCTGGGTGTGCTGGTGCACGCCTTTGATCCCAGCACTTGGAAGGCAGAGGCAGGTAGATATCTGTGCCTTCTAGGCCAGCCTGGTCTACAAAGAGAGTTCCAGGACAGCTAGAAATACACAGTGAGACCCTGTCTCAAACAGCTACAGCAAAAATGATGTAGAACTCATATATCATAAAAATCAAACTCATAAACAGAGCAATTTAAGGAATTTCTTTTTGGTAGATGCCCCCCCCATTATAAAAGCGTTATCGCCATCAAGTTCCAGGAAATTGTCATCACTAGCAGAAGAACCTCATACCTGTTAGCAATCATTTCACTTTTCCACGCTATTCCAAGCTCCTGGAACCATTTACATACTTTCTGTCTCATGGTATTACATGGAGGATTTTAGAAAGATCATGTAAATGAGATGAGATGCATGTCTTTTATGTCTGACTTTTACTTAGTAGGACATTTTTCAGTATCAGCTGTTATATACACACATACACACATTCACACAGTGACTTAATACTCCATCCTCTTACACGCCCAGGTACCACTGTTTGAACAAACTGGACTCTTCTCATGCATCAGTTGATGGACACATGGCTCATGTTCTGTAGTAACACTGCTATGAGGATGTGTGTACCTGATTTTGTGTGGACATGTGTTTCCAATTCTCTTACACACATACCTAGACGTGGAGCTTCTGGACCAACAACAATTCAGTCTCTGGTGTTCTGTGCAACTGCCAAACTGTTTTCAATACAGCTGCACTGTTTTGTATTCCCATCAGCAACATATGAGCGTTCCAGTTTCCCCACATCCTTGCCAACCTCTGTTCCTGCCTGTTTTTATGTTTTTGTTTTTTATTATAAACATCCCAGTGGGTGTGAAGTGATATCTCATTGTGGTTTTGAGATATATTTCCCCAGTGACTAATAAGGTTGACCATTTGTGTGTGTGTGTGTGTGTGTGTGTGTGTGTTTGTGTGTGCTGGTCACTTTCTCGTTTCTTTGTAGAAATGTATATTTAAAATTTTTGCACTGTCAAGTTGAGCTGCCTTTTTATTGATGCATTTATAGAGTATTGTATTCCTATCTTCTCTTTATTTATAAAGACATGAATTGCAAATGGTTTTTCCCCCTCATTCTTTGGGTTGTTTTTTCATTTTCATGACAGATTCCTTAGAATTCTAAAAGTTTTAAATTTTGGTTGGATCCAATTTTATTTTGGCAATTCATGTTTGAGATCTGTCTAAGACAATCTGTAAGATGCAGACCTGTTTTCTTCTCAGGGTTTTACACTTGAGTCCTAACAACTTAGATCTCTGATCCACTTTGAGTTCACTCTTTGTATCGCATTGGGTTAGGCCTAGTTTGGTACATTTGTAGGTGTCCATCAAGTTGTCCCAGAAACATTTAGTGAATGGCTTGCTCTTTCTTCGTCTGTCAGCCTTGCTGACAGTCTACTGTCTTGTTCATCTGTGCTCATCCTGTGCATAAGCTAAGCGCTTTCATTAGGATAACTTTGACCAAAGTTTTGAATTAGGAAGGGTGATTGTTTCAACTTTGTTCCTTGATTGTGCAAGAACAGATTTTGGTCATTCTGGGTCCCTTAAATTCCCAGATGAAATATCCAAAGGAATTTTAGAATCACCTTTCTGCCAAAAAAATCCCCCAGGTAACTGAAATTTTAATAGCAATTCAATTTAATGCATTGAACAGTTGGGGGATGATTGCTATCCTAACAGTACTGCCTTCCATTCATGAACACTGGCTGCTTTTCTACTGATTTCATTCTTTAATTTGTTCCACTGATTATCTCATAATGTTCAGTGGAAAACCTTTATAGTCTCAATTTATTTTTTTTTTTATGCTGTATGGGTGGAATTATTTCCTTCATTTTATTTTTGGATGGTCCATTACCAGGAATACAGCTAATTTTTGTATATTGATCTTGAGTCTTGTCATCTTGCTAACTCGTTAATGCACTCTAATGATGCCCTCCATGTGGATTACTTGGGAAACTCTACATACAAGATGATGCCATCTGCAGAGATATTTTTAGCTTCATCTTTTCCAACAAAGCTTTCTCTGATTTCTTTTTCTTTCCTAATCACCCGGTGATAATGACCTTGATTGGCTACAGAAGCATTATAGAAAGCATCTATGATTAAATATTTATACCCCTAATAGAGTCATTATTTCTGTCTTGAAATGCTCAGCATTGTGCACTAATTGACGAACAATAATCAAAAGTTTCTTTTATTCAACATCTTCCCATAGCAGAAGGTTGTAAGAGAGCCCAAAGGAAAACCACATAACACAGCACAAAAGCCACAGACAAACACACTCAGAACTCCCCTCCTCCTACAGGGTAAGTTATTGTCTTGAAATAGCTTACCGATATGAACTTAGAAACAGCCATAATATCTCCATCATTCACTTCGTAACCAGGCACATGCTACTGTGATATAATTCTTCCCATTCCTATTATTCTCTTATATCCATATCTTCAGGTCCAGTCTTCTGGGCTTCTATGATGCATCCTCACACTACCTAGAATGTACCTTGTATATACAAAGAGCTTCAGCAGATGCTGACCGTGTCTTGGCCACTCTGATGAATTTAATGTGCTGTCCAATGCTAACAGAGTGGTTCTACTAAAATTTGAAATCAAGAAAATCTTTGAACACCGATGGACTTTCTAATCAAATACTAACAAAAGTTTTCAGGATAAAAAGATAGTCACGGTAATAGGTCTTTACTTAGAATATCTTCGGTAAGTACCCTCCCTCAAAGACTGTTCTCTGGTAACTATGGCAACCCAGATATTTAGAGAGATCAGTCATGTTTGTAGGTATGAGTATGAGCCAAGGAGCTTGGCCTAGGTTGTCAAGGTTAGTGTGAAAACGTTAATATAGCGTTGGTTACTTGGTCCTCCAGTATAACCAGGGTAGGTATTGACTATAGGCATGACAGCTGCCCATATAAACACGAGTTCAGTTTCTCTGTAAAAATAAATTGCTTGGGGCTGGTGAGATGGATCAGCAAACCAAGGCAGTTGTTGCTGAGCCTGACAACTTGAGTCTGAGCCCGGGGACTCACACGGTGGAAGGAAAGGACCAGTTCCTGAACACTGTCCTCTGACCTCCACACACAGGGCATGGGCACCTTCTCCCACACACATAATAAATACATAACTATAAAAGATAAAAGGAAAGAAAGTACTTAAAAATTGGCCTTTCCTGATAGACCCTACCTTGTAACACAATAAGAATCACTGAAGGGAATTCTTATATCTGCCTCTGTAACATAGGAACTAGGAGTTTAGATGCAAGTAGGTACCCTATTCCAGGGCTGCAGGCATATCTAAGAAGGGAGAAGTGGAGTACTTGCTAAAGACCTTAGGTAAAAGCATCCTTCCTCCTGAATTGCTCGGAGACTTGACCTAAAACCACACTGACTGTTGTACTGCTTCCTTTTGCTAATAGTTAGCTTTATGTTAGAAATGAATTAGTCATTAAAAATGTTAATGCAACTCTTTCATCAGTGTTGTGGGAGGTCTCAAATTATAATAGTCACTGTGGTGGTTCGAAAGAAAATGGCTCCCAAAGGGAGTGGCACTACTAGGAGGTGTGGCTTTGTTGGAGTAGGTGTAGTCTTGTTGGAGGAAGTGTGTCACTGTGGTGGTGGGCTTTGAGTTCTCATATATGCTCAAGCCATACCCAATGAATGAGTTCACTTCCTGTTGCATTCACAAGATGTAGAACTCTCAGCTACCTCTCCAGCATCATGTCTGCATACACTCTACTATGTCCCACCATGCTGATAGTGGACTTAACCTCTGGGCTGTAAGTCAACCAATTAAATGGTTTCCTTTATGAGAGTTGCCATGGTCCTGGTGTCTCTTCACAGCAATAGAAACTCTAACTAAGATAGTCATTAATATTTTCGATTATAAGAGATACTTATATAAGATAAAAATAAAAATCCCTGCACCATGACTGCATCTGTATCTACAACAATAACTGAAAAGTGTCTTGAGACCCTGTCCCCCATGCATAACTCGATCATTGTCCTCTGGAACTATCTCTGAATAAGACTAAGCCTGTTAACTTTTCACCATGGAGGAGGGATTCATGTGGCTCCACAGCCACCCTCCCCATAGGATTCACAGACAGTTCAAGATTGTTAGTAGAGAGGTCTCACAAGGCCCTAACCCTCCCCAAGATTATATGTAGTTATGGGCTACTACGGGAAAGGTCTCAGGAGGCCCTATTTCTTCCTGTAGGAGTTTTTAAGCAGTTAACCTTTGCTGGGAGAGGGGAAGCCATGACAGGGCCATGCCTCCCCACTGACCCCCCCCCCCCCCCCCCCCCCCCGAGGATGTATAGACAGTTAACCTTTGCCAGGGATATATGTTTTTCCTAAGTGGTGTAGCTGCCCATATGTTGTCTAAGACCCTGTAATTAACCTGGATTGAACTCACTGTTTCACCAGACCAGACATGAGTGAAACTCTTTCTGTGGTCTGTCACTGGAATCCTATCAGGGATGAACATACACTTGTTGCCTTACCCCCACCCCCTTCCAGGAAAAGTTCTCAAAACACAGGGAAAATACAATATTCCCACTGTGACTATTTCCACCTGACACTGACGTGGAGCCATATAATGGGACGTGGGGAATGTGTCATCCCATCGGCTTCTCAAATCACATTGTGACCTTCAAAGACACACTATGATACCCCACCACACACAAACCTCTCTCCAGTTTAAATCGTCTTCCAGACAGCCTAGGAGAAGCGCTGAAGATGGGCAGGGGGGACAGGTTTAATCGATGTATTGGGTTTGGCTGCTGTTAAAGCGAACAGTAAGAAATTGATTCATAACTGCTCCAGGGAGAAACACGGATTTGCTCCTGAAACAAGGCTTTAAAAAGCAGTCTCACCATTATGTGAAGGGTATTGTTTGGAAAGACGATGGTAAGGGATGAGACGTTATAGAAGATGGATCCTGTCTTGGTCCCTGTGCTGTGCTAAATGGTCTTAATTAATTTCTTAAGAATTTCATATCGGAGTCCTGCTTTTACATCATTTCTTCCCTCCCTTTCCCCTCTTCAATCCCTCTCAAATGCATGGTCTCTTCTTTAATTATTATTGTTACATATATGCACATACATATGTTTATACACACATACAAATTCACTGAGTATATTTAGTGCTGCTCCTGTGTACATGCATTGGGGGCTGACCACTCGGAATCAGATGATCTATCAGGAAGCTCATCCCTGGGAAAAAAAAAATGATACTCCCTCTCTCAACAGCCAGTGATGACCTGTAGCTAACCCTTCGAATCCTCACTAACAATGGCATATCAAATAGCCTCGTCTTTTAATCTAGCTGGGCATTTCTCTAAGAACTTATGTAACCAAATGGCTTAAATGACAATGTTAACCTCTATGTCACTCCCCTTACACTGTCCTCTTCTCCACAGACCACATAGTCTGTGGGTTTTGAGGTTTAGAAGCAACTCAGAATAGTGCGTGCACCCCAACCCATGGCGCAGTACTATCACCCACCACAGTCCAATCTGTTTCATTTGGCTAGAACTCTCCATCCCCTTCGTCATTTCAATCTCTCAAAAAACTCCTGTGAGAGAGCGGGATTACATTTAGATGAACGAAACAAAGCCCCGAGAGCTCAGCTGCCATTTGCAAGGTCACAAAGCTCAAAAGTCACATAAACGAGTGAAACCCGGCTCTCAGCTTTTCTGAGCCCCAGGATCTCCTTGCTCTACCATCAAATCAAAAGGCAAAGGGAGCTTTTTGCTTGACTTCTGTGGCAGAAACACCGTTTCCTTTCTTGGGTCTTGCATTCAGGGAGCCTCATTAAGCACACTACTTCTCAGCAGCCGCCCACCACAGTCACTAAGGGCGACATTACTCAGGTGTTACCTGGCTACCTAAGTGGAGCTGACAGAAGTTGATTAGCCTCTTCCTCCATCCTCAGGACTCCCTCTAAGGAGTGAATGCAACCTCAGTGTCAACACCACAAATGAGAAGAGGTAGCAGGACGAGTTTCCACATCACTCCTTCCCTTACTATACCATGGCCAGTGATGTGCATGGCTGCCTAGGAGATGATGAAAACCTTCCACTCAAAAAGGAGAAAAACAAGAAACAGTAGCATACAAGGGAATGTGTATAGACAAGCAAAAGTCTCTTCAGATGAGACACTTAAGGGCTGTGAAAAGACACTAACCCACAAACCCCGTTTTCACCAATAGGTGTTTGCCAATTGTTGGGTAGGGAATCTGCATCCCTCATTTGAAGGATCCTATTAATCTCTGGGCACATGCTCTGAATTCATAGTCTTGCTTGGTGCCCCATAGAGGAGTTATCCACCAAAAGCCTTCATTGTTGCCGACTCAAATAATTCAAGTTTGGCTAGTATGGGTATATGAATGTTATGTCTGTGGTTTCTATTTTATGGCCAATTTGTAAAAGTGAAGGAGCCTCCAAAACATTTCCCTCTATGAATTATGTATTTTTATGTTTCTGCCTTGTAAGTTCTGCAAATGCCACAACCCCCCAGAGCCTGACAGGCCCGTGTGGAACATGCCAAATAAACAGAAGTCCTTCCAACTCCTGAGCGCAGCAGTAACTACCACCAGATGACAGCCTACAAGTTCAATGGCTTATCCCCTGCTGGAAAGGAGGGGGAGGGGAGAAAAGGGGTTTGAGGCAGAAGAAGAAGTCTTGGTCTAGGTCAAGACTTCGATGGCCTTTGACTATAGAACTCTTTTAGGGGTTTGTATTACTGAAGAATCAACATCCATGCTATGAAGTCCCTGCAAACTAGCATTTAATATAGTATGTGGCTTTCAAAGGGCTGCATATTCTAATTCTTTGTAGAACTTTAAAAAATGCTGATATCTATCCCCCGTACTTAGATTCACTGAACGAGACAGTTTATGGCAGTGGTTCTCAACCTGTGGGCTGTGACCCTTCCACAGGGTCAGCTAAAAACATCAGGAAACACAGATATTTATATTGTGGTTCATAACAGTAGCAACATTACAGTTATGAAGTAGCAATGAAAATAATTTTACAGTTGGGGGGGTCACCACAACTTAAGGAACTGTGTGTATAAAAGGGTGGCAGCATTAGGGAGGCTGAGAAGCTGTGATTCAGGATAAGGGCTGGGAATTCTAAATGACTCCCAGGAGTCTTCAGTGCTACTGCAAAAACTCCAAAGCTTTCTGTGTCGAGTGGTTTAAGGGGTTCCCTATCTCCTAAAAGGGAGATCAAAAGGTGGCCAGCATGATCCCAACCAGGCCTGGAGAACTGTATCTCATTGTGTGCTGGTGGTCTGTCTTAGCTAGGGTTTCTATTGCTGTGACAAAACACCGTGACCAAAGAGCAAGTTAGGGAGGAAAGGGTTTATTTGGCTTACACTTCCAGATCATAGTTCATCATTGCAGGAAGTCAGAACAGGAACTCAAACAGGGCAGGATCCTGGAGGCAGGAGCTGATGCAGAGGCCATGGAGGGGTGCTGCTTACTGACTTGCCTTGCCTGGTTTGCCCAAAATGCGTTCTTATAGAACCCAGGACCACCAACCCAGGGATGGCACCACCCACCATGGGCTGGCTCCTCCCCCGTTGATCACTAATTGAGAAAATGCCTTACAGCTGGATCTCACGGAGGCGTTTCCTCAACTGAGGCTCCTTCCTCTGATGACTCCAGCTGTGTCAAGTTGACACAGAAAACCAGCCAGTACATGGTCCCTCCTTGAGCTGGCAGTCGTGATTCACCTGAACATGTGTTACATACATTACATACTCCTTGATGAATGTCTGTTCACCCAGATGGGCTAGAGACCAGGTGTGCTGCTTAACGGAATGTGTGGTTAACTGAAATTCTCATCCAACACTGTCATAGTATTACCCCTTTAGAGCCAATGTTACACTGAATAGAAACAGACTTTCCTCAATGAATAAAATTGTACTTGGTGGCTTTCCAGAATTTCCACTTCATAGTTAAACATACCAAAGCAAGGGCAGCCACAGCCAGGACTTGTCGAGTCTGGATTGATTCCTGTTATGCACAGTCCACAGGACTTTGAGAGCAGTTCAAACTCACTAACCTAATCGGCATTTTTAAAGTTTCCCATAATACCATGTTGCTAGCGACTTCACACCTTTAAGCCTAGGTTTTCTTTATTTGTAAAAGGGAAGGCCTGAATTACCATCCAGTAAGTTATCTTCTGAAGCTAATGGGTTATTGTGTTAAGTCTGTATTTTTTTTATTAACCCATGGGCTAGAAATACTTTAAAAATGGTCTCCTCCATGAGAACTGGCTCTCATAATAGGGAGAAGAGCAATTGGCCTTACCCATCTGTAAAGCCTACAAACCACAGCAATGACCAGCCCAGCAAGATATAACCAATGATGCAATAGTTGCACTTTTATCTTTGGGGTGACCAACAACTGGACTTAAGGCCCGATCAATGGGAAATTCGTGTCTGGTACTGTAAACCTAGCTACCTACCCATAGCTGGAAAGGTTACAGACACAAGACACAAGAACCTACTATTGACACTTTCCTAAACTAATATAATTTCTAGATGGCTCTGAACACTTACCCTTATACCCACAGGCAGGAGAAGCTCGCTCTCACCCTTCATCAAAGAAGCTTTTTTTTGACAACAGATGGGAACCGCTGTGAAGGCCCACAACTGGTCAAAATTCAGACAGTACGCGACAGTAGGGTGCCTAACCCTACTTGATACATCTGCAATTCAACCCACAAACCTAAGGCTTGAGGACTATCACCGAAGGGTGTGTGGAAAGATGGCCAGAACCAGAGGCCCAGGATGCCTGCTGCAAGAAAATGTCCTCAAGACATGCTGGCGGACTCGGGAGATTTCAACAGTATAGTTGCTTGAACAACAGCTGCATCAGATCAATGTCAGCTGACATGCCAACCTGGGTTGGGGGGGAATTTCACAAGGTTGCACCCCCAGGTGAAAAGTAGTTTCTGAGAGAGGGAGAATAGGTTTTCTCCAGGGACTCCCACAAAGACTGCCCAATTCCAAGTAGTCACCCTTGGATACATGCACATATAGGCAATGCTAAATTGTGTGTGTGTGTGTGTGTGTGTGTGTGTGTGTGTGTGTGTGTGATTAAAGAAGAGGTCACGAATTTGGGGGATTGTGGGAAGAACAAAAGAGGAGTTGCAGGGAGAGAGAAGCATGAATAACGTAGACAAAGTGTTTGTGTACAAAGTTCTCAAAAATTTTTAATCACTACTAGACTTTGCCGTGATTTACTATGAAGTATATTCAAAGCAGAAATGTGTGTTCCAAACAGAAAAAAAAAAACTTAAAAGTTTCAGTAATTTATGCTGACGACATGGGTCCACCTCCACAGGTGTGCACACTACTATTTTGAAAGCGAAGGCATTTTTTCTAGCTGTCTTACTCATGTTTGGTCTTGTCATGTAATACATCTACTTTATGTCTACCTAATTATTTCAGTTTTAATCAGCTCCCTGCCCTACTTAAGATTACCACTAAAGCCTTCCAGAACTCAAGACTGAGACTTACTACTGGCCTCTGACCATCAGTGTGCCCATGCCATGCCCTCTGCCAAACACACACACATTCTTATCGCCAATATCACTCCTACCCTCTGGATGCCTTTCCTCTATCTTCTTAAAGAGGAAACACAGAGGACCAATATAAAATCCCATTTCCTCTCAGTGCATGACCCTTGGATAGAAAGCTCCTCCCAGCCACAAGTCTGAAATGACATCTGTGTGCTCCTCTAATTATTCATTCATAACCCATCTTCTCTCAGACACTGTGCCAAATCTCAGCCTTATGCTTTTCCCTCCCCCGCTTCCAATTACTGCAGTTCTGTGTCTAATGTGATCTATAGAAAGATAAAAATAGCTAATAAGTCCATCTGGGTCTCTCTGGGATGCACAGTGTAGATAATTAGTAATGTGCCTGTCTATTAATAAACAATTGGGATGAAAATATTAAGTATGTTTATCCTATAAAGTAGTCCTTTTCATTGTCTTCTCAAACTAGAGGGAAGTCTATGAATTTTTGTCTAATTTGCAATGTTAAATAAGAACAAGGATAGCAAAAATGTTCATTCCCTGGATGACCGAAGGTCATGAAATGTTGGCGTCCTCTGTGGTTTTGTTACTCTAAGTGGTCCAGTGAATTTGGAAGAGTGCCTCTGAACAAGTTTTTTAGTCCAAAGTTTCCTTGGGTGTCCCCGGCAGTAGTGAACCTGAGGACCTACAGTTTCCTTCCTGTGGATATCCCATGTTGTAAAGCCAGGACTCTATAGTGTTGATGGACCATTTGGGCATTTGTCTGTGTGGCATCTTGCACTTCTAAATATTCATTGCATTCTGATCTATCTAATGTCTTCATCTCTGTCATTTAAGGCATCATCACTTTACTGCAATCAACAAATAAAGAAGCCACATTCACAAGGAGACAGAGGCACATTTTTTTGGATGTGATGATAAAAGCCCCCACCACTGGAGCTTCTGAGAGCTCCTCATTGTTCAGTTTGATGAAGAATTCATCTCTTAGGTGACATTAAATGAGTGCCGTCAATGCTGTGGACAAGAAGATGGATACCTGCGCAGTTCAAAGGAATGAACACGCAGAAAATTTGCATAATTAAAGAGGAACATTCATTTCGAATTCTGGATGGTTCTCTGCTTCCTTCCTTGGCCAACACACACATCACAGACAGAAAGAAGTTCATGAAAACGATATCTAAATACCAAAAATGTTACAATTGCAAAAATTCAGACAGCTCAGTCAAAAGAAGCTGTGTCCATGGAGTCGAAGGACAATAAAGGCCACACGCCACACGTATGAGGCACAAGGAGCAAAGAGTACAAGGTGGGAGAGGCCAAGCCTTCCGGGAGGAATATTCCCAAATACCTCTGGGGACTTAGGCTTGCTTTTGCATGCATGGGGGGAGGGGTACCGTGATAAGGCTGTCCTTGTCAGCCTCTCTCCACTCCTGTGGGCCCTTCAAACCTTCTTTGTGGTTTTTACTATCAACACTACATGGAGAAACCCAGAAGAGGTGGGCATCTGTCTACAAGCTTCTCCTCCTGTGTGCCTGCGTGTGTGTTGGCTATGCCGGCGATCTTGAAGTCACGTGACTGCCACGATGGTGGTGAATCTAGATTTTGGCCACTTCTGATCCTTTCTTGTGTGCTGTGCACTCAATTGGGCAAACGTCCTTAGGAGACAAAACTCTGGGAATGAGAGGTGCAGATTTCCTTGTTCTGGTGGAGCAAGCCTCGGAGTCCTCATTTGGCGTTTTTCCATCTTTGGTATTAATTCAATTGGTTCTTCGTATTAACTTTTGGATGAGAATATGTAATTATGGAAATGCATCTGATCAGATGATCTTTCTACTGGACGTACACACACTTAGCCTGGTTCTGTTGAGATCTTTAGCACATGCCTCTCCAACTTACCTAACAAGATGCCTTCATTTATATGGACTCCTGAAATGGAAGCCTTCTCTTAAAGCTTTTTT
Organism: Peromyscus maniculatus bairdii; assembly: GCF_049852395.1. Taxonomy (NCBI): domain Eukaryota; kingdom Metazoa; phylum Chordata; class Mammalia; order Rodentia; family Cricetidae; genus Peromyscus; species Peromyscus maniculatus. The sequence goes on along the minus strand of NC_134867.1, from coordinate 50,490,340 downwards.
TCTTTACTGTGATCTCATTTCTAATTACAGCTTTATCTTCTGAGCCCAATCTAAAATCCCATTTACTATAGTGAAATGAGAACTATTGGTTATTGATTGATTCCATAATTTATATCAGGTATTGTTGGCAAAGGACAACCATTCAATTCAGAATCGTCTCCTCTGGAAGTTGGGGGAGAAACGGTCAATCATCCTTAATATAAACTTCACAAGAGAACACTGCCCTCATTGTTAAGCACATAAACCTGGAGGAATAGCCACACTTGGCTATCACTCCTCTCTCTCATCAAAACACTTTGTAAAGGTAGTAAAACCCAGAGCTTCCCTACATCACTTGTTGTGAACCACACCATCATTTTCCATGAAAATGTCTCAATCACATTCTGGTTTCTTGAGTGTGAATGTGCAGCAAGGAACTTATTCTTGGACTCAACCGATCATTGCTTAAATTCCTTAGCTATCCTTAAAGTTTTTATAACATAACCCACATTTTAAAATAGTATGGCAGATTGGCAGTGGAATGGCTTCTAACCAATCATGCCTATTTCAGTTACGAACAATATCACCTCCTTCTCCATGGACCCCCGAGTTTAGCCATATGGCTTCCTTTGGCTGATGCGGTATTAGCAAGTACCCCCACAAACATAGACTTGAAAATGAGCCTGCGTGTTGGGGGCTTGACTTGTCATGCTTCTGGAGCCCACTACCATGTGAAGTTGGGCCAGCCTCCAAAAGAGACAACGTGAAATATTGAGTATTCTGTGATCAAACTCAATAAATAGGTATTGAGCTATTGCTACATGCTAGTCACTGGGTTAGTAACAAGCAGTTAATTGAATTGTAATTATTTCACAGTCTGTCTCCAACTAGACTCTAGATGTCAAGGCTGCAGCAGCCATGTCTGCTTTCTTCATCTTGTTATTTTCACTGCTCAGCTTAACAGCTACCACACAATAAATCACTGAAAGAGTGTACAAGGTTACCTGCAGTCTCCTGTCCTGCACGAAATCACAATCTAACCAAAGAAACAAACACTCACACTAGCGCCACTTCCTCTGATTCCCCATGATCTAGAGATGGGAACATCACAATAAAAACAGGAGTGGTGTACTTAGCCTTGACAGGTTTCAGAGGGAGCACGGCATATGAGTAGACCATGCAGTCACAGCAGAGACTTCTTTAGAAAGTGCTTTCGCTAAGAGCACGGCCCTTCATCTGGACATGTGGGCATGTACAGGGTAACTGAAGCTTGGCCTCTCTGCCTTCGCATATTGTACGTTTCTTTTTGATACCTTAAACTTCGGACTGGATTCCTTCTGAACCATGCATACACATGTTCATCATTTAAGGAATAGTCATCTAAAACGCTGGCCACATGTGTTAATTAACTCTAAATTTACCTAGTCACTCCTCCTGAACCCCAGGCTAAAAACGCACCAAGACAACATCAGTTTAGATATTTTCAAGATTTACAGGGTCATCACGATCAACTGTTAACTGTCAGCTTTTCCAATATCCTGTTCTAGGCCACTGGAACAGCATCTGATAGTCTCCAACTGTTGTCCCAAACTTGAAAGTGGACCCATCATCTTAGACTCATCTGCCTCCACTTTGCTTCCCTGTTCTCTGCCTGAGTAGACCTCTCCTAGCCCCAGATTATCTCAAGCTCCAGGAACAGTGATAAGCAACAGCAGTCAACCAGATCACTCGCTGCCCAGGGCTACTTGACCACATTGGCTTTTACTCCCCTTCCCCATACATTTTCCATCCCCTAGCTAATCCTGGAGTGGCTACAAACATCTAAAGGCTGAGTTCATGTCATTAGCCCCCTATGTCTTCCCAGTGTGACCATACTGAATAAACCACTTTTCCAGCTTACATTACTTCCCCTCTCTGGTCTACCCACTGGGACTCTGGAGTCAGGCCCTCAGCTGGAACTCAGGTAATATTATCTGTAAAACGTGTGTAGCTTCAAATGGAAGTCAGGTCCCTTGGAGAAGTATACCCAAAGTGTGTTGGCTTGCATTAGGGAGTTCTCCAGCTCTCCATCTGAGCACAGAAAGTCAGCAAGCTAACAAAGCATCGGCAACAGCTAAGCACAACTGGCTGAAAGATGGCTGTGAGATCCCACGACTGTATGACATCTCACCTTCATCTATCAATGCGAGGGTGCCTTTGCTTATAGGTAACTAAAAACACAACCCAACTCAGACAACAAGGAAAATATTTTCTCCTCCAAACAAAAATTAAACACATTGTTTTACAAAACAGAATTTAGGACTCAATATTTTTGTTCTCAATGGCTCCGTCACTCTCCTGTATCAGCACCATCCTCGGGTCAGGTTTTCCTGGGTTCCAAGATGGTGGTTGCAGTTTCAGCCCGCAGCTGCAGCATGGCAAAGTTCAGGGGTAGATAAGATCGTCTTTTCTAGATGTTTCCTTTATGATCTAAAAATCTTACTAGAAGGCCCTGCGGAAATTTCTGATTGGATTTCCTTGGTCCAGTCTACCCGAATGCATCTTAATAACCATTAAAAAGGGAACTGGGGAAGGGATTAGTCATCTGCCACCTGAGGGTAGGAGTCCTTTTCCCTTAGGATAAAACTTGAACAAAGTCAGTCCTCCAATAAAGAGGAAGAGACAAGGAGAGAATGCATAAAGGACAGGAAACCAACAATGGCAGCCGTACCCTGAACTCAAAGGGACCCTTTTTCGTGGTTCTTCAAACAACCATTCATGGAAATCCCATTCCTTATCTCTAGAAAAGGAAAGAAGGTGCGTCACCGGGAGGTCTGAAAACCTGTGGCAAGGGTCCACTGCTCGCTGTCCCCTGCATGAGTCACTGGAGTAACAGCTGCTCTTGCCCAGGTGTGCCAACAGCTGGAGAAGGGCAGTGATGGCACACATTCCCCCCCTTACACGAAATGACAGAGACTGAGCAACAAGGCAAACTGGAACTACAAGGTTTAGCTTGAGCTGAGAAGCCAGAATTCATGAGAGATGTTCTTGGCCCGAGATGGTAATAAGATATTTAAATTGTTCTCCCGTAGAAAAATGTCATGCTGCCTTCATGGTGGGGGATTTTAACAACCACGTCCCTTTTTCTTTTTTTATGCAAATGGATTCACTTGGAGCAGATGTGACTGAGCAACAAGATGGGGCTTTGTCAGAAAAGTTCATATCGGGAGCAGTAAGTGAGATAAAATGCAGGAAATGAGTTAAAATGGGGGGGGTGACTATAGTTTAAAGAGGCAATGATAGGCGGTACAGAGGCACTGCTGGGCATTCAGTTTTGCTGTGCTTTTAGCCTCATGGAAATGCAAACCTTTTTCTTCGAATTTTAAATGTTTGTTTAGTATTTAAAATGGCCACGGGTGTCATGGGTCTCAGAGAAAAATCAAGCTCTAGGTTTCAAATTGTCCCTTAAGTTCCCACAACACACTGGCAGGACAACTGTAGGGCTTAAAATTCTAGAGCTGTGAGCTGGACGGAGTTGCTCATGCCTTTAATCCCAGCACTCTAGAGGCGGAGGCAGGAGGATCTCTGTAAGTCTGAGGCCAGCCTTGTCTACAAAGCAAGTTCCAGGACAGCCAGGCTGCTACACAGAGAAACTCTATCTCAAAAAAACAAAAGAAAAAAAAAATCTAGAGCTGTGAACAAAACAGCGGGGGAAGTCCTCATGAGGTGTGGCCACTCTCATTCAAGAGCTTCCCAAACCCATCATAGGACAATTCTAGGGTAGTTCATAAAATGCTTAGGGTTGGAAGTCAACGGTATAAAGAATAAACCTTTGTTACAAATATACACTGAGGTGGTTTGAATGAGAACGGCCACCATAGGCTCATAAATTTGATTGCTTTGATCCCTACTTGGTGGGACAGTTTGAGAAGGACCAGGAGGTGTGGCCTTGTTGAAGGAAGTGTATCACTGGGAGCCAGCTTTGAGGTTCCCCAAGCTTATGCCATTCTTAGCCTTTCTCCCTCTCCCTCTCCATCTCTGTACTATAGTCATTGTCTTGAGATGTGAGCGCTCAGCTACTGCTCCAGCACCATGCCTGCCTGCCTGCTGCCATGCTCCATGCCACACTGGTCATGGATTCTTCCCCCTATGGAACAGTAATCCCCTAATAAACTCTTGTATAACTTGACTTGGTCATGGTGTCTCTCCTTGGCAATAGAAAAATAACTAAGACACAATGTCCCCCTGGGCAACCAGTCAATCCCACTTGTGTAGCATTGGGGATGGACTCAGTTATGGTAAAGATTCCCTTCCGAGGATGAATAAGGTCTACTCAAAACAAAAAACAAAACACTTATGTGCTCAAAAAGACAGCTGGAGAATCCCTCCAACCTCTTATCCTTCTCATGCAGTTTTTACACAAGAACATGGATTATCAAAACTCCCTATAGCTTGCACCTGGAGTCAGTAAACAAGTTTCAGCCCCGCTCTGCAAGTTGTCCCCAAGGCTAAATTGTGTTCTTCCTCCATCACGAAGCGTGACCTTATCGAGAGGATCACAGACATCCAAGGGTGAAAAATGCAATGTTATTCTTCAGGAATTTATAATCCACTCCTTTGAAATTTCAGAAGAATAATGTTAAGGGAGAGTGAACACAGGCAGCGACTGCTCAGAAATGTGACTGGGACATCATTCCACCGACTCCACCGGCTGTTAGCTTGGGAAAAAAGCCTACTATGTACTCAAAGGATTTATTTTTCTCTTTAACTTCTCTTTTGATAGAAAAATTAAGTGTTATTATTAGTTGCAAATCCTTTATCTGCATTGTCAATTTCTTGAAAAAAATTCCGTCTGTTGAAAAAAAAAGTGATAAACTAATCTGTCTCTCACCTCATCTCTCCTCTTCCTCTTCCCTCTCCCCTCTCCTTTCTCCTCCTCCTCTTCCTCTCTTCTCCCCCTCTTCCTCCCCCATCTCTGACACACACAGCTCACAGAAACAAACTTTAAAAATTGCATGCCATCAATCATTTGCACAGCCAATTCCATCAATCTTTGGCCAGAACTCAATGGTGGAGACGAGGCACCCATTTCTGTGGGAGAAATCCAACATCAACAGGAATATTTGAAAAATAAGGAGAGAATTTTGCCCTACAGTAACAGAATCAAGCAGGCAGAATCAGGGCTGCTTCTCTCACTAAAACTCAAAAACGAATCCTGGCTCCCTCTCAGTGTCGCCCTGAGAAGGAATTCTGCAGTGTGTGGCTGAAAGCAAGGCCATCATACGATCCTGCCAGCATCTACCAAAGGGCAATGGATTGGACCAGTTATATCCAGGCCAAGCCCCCTCTCAAGAGAGCAGCGGAGAATACCTGAGGAGATACTTCTTGGTGGAGCTAGGGAGACGGCTCAGTAGGAAAAGTGCTCATCACACAGGCGTGAGGACCTGAGTTGGGATTCCCAATGCCTACATAAAAAGCTGGGCTCTTGAAGGTTCATGCCTGTAATTCCAGTGCTGGGAGACAGGAGGATCCCAGGGTCTTTCCTGGCCAGCCAGTCTGACTCTGATGAGAGAAATGATCTCAAAATATAAGGTAGAGTCATACAGGGAGACACCTGACTTTACCTTTGGCCTATTGTACATGAATGCATGGGTGTGTACATGTGTGTGCATTCATGCACACACATACACACACACACACACACACACACACACACAGAGAGAGAAACACACAGACACACAGAGATATGCTCCTGTACACACACACACACACACACACACACACACAGAGAAACACACAGACACACAGAGATATGCTCCTGTATACACACACACACACACACACACACACACACACAGAATATGCTCCTGTACACACACACACACACACACACACACACACACACACAGAGAGAGAGAGAGAGAGAGAGAGAGAGAGAGAGAGAGAGAGAGAGAGAATATGCTCCTGTACACACACACAGAGACACACACACACACACACACACACACACACACACACACACACACACTCACAAACACAAAGAATATCCTCCTTGGAAGTTTAGCTCACATATCAGGGCTCAGGGAAAATGTACCATGTTCTACCATACTTATAGACTTCGGGATGAAGCTGGACCACAGATACGGCTCAGCTCAGTGGACAGCATGGGAAGGAGCCACCCCATCTGCACAGGACTCAGGCAATATTGTTCTTTGGAGATCTTACTCCCTCAGTCCCTTCTGAACCCTGAATGGTACTAACTTCCTACTGAGCAGCAGGAGATTTGTTGATTGGGAAGGCCCAGGGAATTCTGTGTGCAAAGGCCATGGCGGAGACAGTGTGAGTTGAGAAGGCCTCTGTATACAGGGCCAGGCCTGCAGGGGGGCTGGGCAGGGTGGGGACAGCGACAGGTAGAGAAGCCTCCACAGCCCAGGTTGGTGAACTTTTACTGTACAGGGCCTATTAGAATACTCGAAAGTATGTTAAACCTTAGAACTCGTAAACATCGCACCACACATTCTTCCATGGTTTGTTTTTCCTTTTTCTCTTTTAAAGGAGAGGAAGAGATGGCTCGGTAGCGAAGAGCACTCGCCCTTCTTCCAGAGGACGCTCGCTTAGTTCACAGAACCCACGGTCAGCTCTCGACCATCTGTAATTTCAGCTCCAGGGACTCTAGCATCCTATTCTGACCTCCGTGGGTACCTGCATTCGTGTGCACATACTCACATGCACGCACATAATTCTTTTTAATTAAAATTATTAAAAATATAAAAACAACATCTTAAATCATGGGAGTTGCCACATCAAGCTTAATTTTGCCTGTAGACCACTGTAGCTCACTAACGCATCTTCTAAAAGAAAGAATATTCAAGCAAAGCACGGAAGGACAAGATACAAAATTAATTTCTATTTCATAAACAGTTTAATTTGTCGTTTTCTAGATGTGCTGTTTTAAAATGTTCATTTTACTTCATCATCAAAATACTACTTGGAGGGGCAGGGTAGATGGCTCTGCAGGTGTCAGTACTTGCTTCAGAAGCAGGAGGATCTGAGTTCAAATCCCTAGCACCCTGTACACAGCCAGGCAAGGCTAGATGCACCTGTAACCCTAGTGCCTGCAGTCTGGACTGAGACTGGAGGATGGTGGAGCTTGCTGGCTTCCTGTCCAGCTCCAGGGTCAGTGAGAGAGCCTATATTGAAGTAATAAGGTGGACAGTGCTTCTTTTCTGGCTTTGGGATGCACATGCACACACATACTGCACACATACACCGCACACATGTATGTATAAATAAGAAATAAAATAAATGACATAAGGATTTTACTGTTACCAATAATACTTACTGCTGAGGGAACTGAGGCATGTGCACATTACATTGCTTGTCAGAGTCAGAATTATGAGCCCAGTTGAGACTGGACCATTCTACTGGCCTTAGAGAAGCCAAGTTCAGTTGCGAGTTGCATAGGTCATGCCCCGGACAAAGGCACTCACAGAAATGATGTGTGGGATGAAATTTCAGACTACACACTGCTGACCAATCTCTGATCATGAATGGGCAGCCTCATTCAGCACAGGAGTGGGCAAGGTGCTCAGCAAACCAAGCCACACATCCGGGAGGCAGTGTCATCTGGAAACAGAAGATAACCTATGTCTAGCTCATCCAAAGACTTTTATTCTTAGAGCTGTAACTAAGAATAATGAGGCAGGGACACTGGGGTTTGGCTGAGATTTCCTGAAATACAGAGCATGCCAACAGTGAAAAAAGGTTCTTCCAGATGCAATGCCACTTTACACCAGGTGACTGATGCAAAGCATGGAGAATAGTGAAGAATGTTGACAAGAATGCAAAGACATAGAAACCTTTGATACACATGATCTGGTATGAGTAGATAGCTAAGAAGTAGAGACCACTCAAATGCCTACTGAAGGAGGAACAGGTACCCAAGAGGCAGCATGTCAACAGAATCCTATTTCGCTGTCTAAGCCACTTGCCACAGTGTGGGAAACTTGACAGCATATGCTTAGCGACAGAAAACATATGGGAAGGCCACAGAGCGTCTGGTTCTGTGCCTGTGAACCCACAAGAGAACCCACAAGTCAGCAGGCCAAGTTGGGCATCCTGGCACATGGCTTTAATCCCAGCACTCAAGAGACAGAGGCAGGACAGCCTGGTCCACATAGTGAGTTCTGTGACAACCAGAGTTACGTAGTGAGACCTTGTCTCAAAAAAAACCCCAAAAAACAAAGCTAAACAACAACAACAAAAACCCAAAAAAACAAAGGAAGGGAGGAAGGGAGAGAGGGAGGGAGGGAGGGAGGGAGGGAGGGAGGGAGGGAGGGAGGGAGGGAGGGAGGGAGAGAGGGTGGGTGGGTGGGTTAGCAGGCTGTCTCAAGAGGCTGGGATCAATGGGAGAGGGGGCATGTAACTGTCAAACTGTCAATGGTACAGAGCTTCTTAGAGGCTGGAGAATGGTGACATTGCACGATCTCATGAATAGCGTAAAAACTGCTTGTTTGTATACTTTCAATGGGATAATTTCTCAGTGCGAAAATCAACTCTTATAAGAAAAAAAGGAAGCCACCATATGCACTGTGGACATTTACCTCTCTTGCCAAGCATGAAGCTTTCCAAATGAGTCCTTTCTCTGTTCCTTTTCACACACACACTCAGCTGACCCAAGGCCATTTCTCATGGCAGGTGCCTGAAGCACTGACCCCCTCAGCAGGTCCTTGTCACAGATGTGTGTGTTCTGAAGGCAGACCAAGATGGAGTAATGCTTAAGCCCAACCCAATATCTGGTCCCAGCAAAATGCTGGGCACTGAGGGGCCTGGAGAGGCAGACACTATCAATGATTGACATGCAAATCCAGTTAGGAAAGGAAGCTCTGACTTGTTCAGGGTGCAAAGGTTCACATCTCCAGCTCCTCCCCATATCTCTATCCATCCATCCATCCATCCATCCATCCATCCATCCATCCATCCATCCATCCATCCATCCATCGGACTTACAGTCGGTACAGAGCGGGCACTACATTATCCTCAACTCTCTCATCTATAAGAATTTAGTCTTCTCTAAATACGCTGCAGACTCCCTCAGGGGGGTAGTTCTGTCTTCATGGATCTTTTCCCTATTAGAACAAAGAATGATGCTTGGATCAAAGGGTCCTCACTCTGCCCGCCTGACTTCACTTGCAGTTGGCTACGAACTGATGTTATTTAATCATTCCTTGTTAGAAATAATTAATAGACTTGTCTTGTGTACTATTAAGGAAATGCCTCAGAGACTTCTGCAAGTCACTGCACCTAATTAACTCCATAGCCATCTATCTTAGGTGTGAGACATGCCTTCTAAGGAGGGCACACCACCAACGGAGAGTCACTGGCTAGTTCGGGCTCACTAGGGTGTGTGTCCATTTGCCACACCTAATAAGAACCTAACCAAAGTATAAATGGAGGTTTAGTAAAAAGAATCCCAGACATGGTTCCCATCACCATGTTTTTCAAAATAAATTTTAAAACACTTAGCTTTTTTTTTTCCCAAAAGAGCAGACCAACAAACAAAATCATGTTTGTTTGTTTTTTTAAAGGCAACAAAATCTCACCATGAGTATGTGTAAGGGTGTGTAGTGTGATAAAGCTGAGCCCCGTTTCTTTCCCCATTCATCCTGGGAAATATCAGAAAAGGTTAGGAAAGGGATGTGGAACATACCTGTGCCTAGAGAGAGCACGTGGGGGAGAGTATGGAGGGTGGGGATGAGGGTATAGAGCTGAGGCCCCCAAGTCAGCAAGAGCTCTCCCACAATGTCGTGGGCCAAGAGATCCCCTGTGTTCACATCTTCTTCTGAGGGCCAAAATCAGACCCCAAACACTGAAAACTAAACACAGTCTACAACAGTTAGCATCTGATGGTCTAAACAAGGAAGAGGAAGCTTCCCAAAGGGATCCCAGAGCAACGTGTGACCAAGCAGGGATGCCACAGTGACGTGTGACAGAGCGGAGCTGTGGAAGAGGCTGCCGTTGGTTCTTCTGGAGTGGGTATGAGACCTTCAGCTTGGCTGAGTGTCTGGTACGTGGCAGACCTGAGCCGTGCTTGCTCCTCTTACCAGTCCTATGAGGTAGGAGCTCTTGCCACCCTCAGTTTGTGTGTAAGGAAACCTCGGAAAAGTTTGCAGCATTGAAGAGGCTAGGTTTATACTGTAAAATAAAGAGAGGACTTGGGCCCAAGTCTTTTGATGACCTATGTAATGGGCAGCAACCTCATGTGGTTAAGTTGCAGGTGTAGGAAAGCCTAACCTAGGGATCTCACTTTTGAAATGGAGAGCTGGGTCTCAGCCAGTCACAAGCTAGCATCTGATCAGACCATGCCCAAATAAGTCAAGACACCCAGCTCTAAACAGACAACTTCTCTCTGTACGTTACTTCCTTACTGTGTATAAAATCACTGTCCATGTTGCTCTCTGAACCTCTTCCAGTTCTGAGCGCTGCCCGATGCATGAATCATAATCTGCTCCAATAAACTCTGTCAATTGTGATTTGCCAACAGCTTTTTCTTTTAACCACATTATGCTAATAAATACAGGTCTTTAAAAACCTTGGTCCTCCTGATGCTAGCTCAAAATAAGGCATTTTAACTTAAGGGCCATAAATTACCTAGGAATACCCTAGTAAGAAAGCCTTTACTGACACCAAAACCATAAAAAATAAAATGTATTTTAAAGAATGATGACAATAAAGTACTTGGTTCATTAAGACAGATAAAATGCATACAAGGAATAGCTAGTTTCCGTAGTGTAGTGGTTATCATGTTCGCCTCACAAGGAAAATATTAAGAATAATACTATGCAGAGTAACTCTCATAAGAAAACAATTTTGATAACATGGGCTCAGCCTCTTGCAATGACCACCATGGCACTTGTGGTTTGGATCCTTTATGCACAGAGATATATTTCAACACCTCCAGTGGATGCATGAAACTGTATATAGTGTACTGAATTCTATGTATACTATGTTTCCCTATACATGCGTTCCTATGACAAAGTTGATGTATTAATTAGGCACAGTAGGAAATAAATAATAGTAAACAAAAGATAAAGCAATCACTACAGTAGACTGTATGAAAGGCAGTGTGGATGTGGCATTTTGAAATAACTTACTGTACTATCCTCCACTCTTGTGACAACTGATTCAAGATGATGGACCCCAATACGATGAGGTGAATGATGCACCATGGTGGCACAAGGTTTTGATATTGTGGGTTTTGATCCCTGTGATTCTAATACAGTCAATCTGGTAACAGACATCACAATGAAGTCACTAACTAGTGGGTAGTGCATACAGCGTGGATACTAGGGACGATTCATGTCTCAGGCAGAACAGAACAAATTACCTTACTATCCTCTATGGTGCACAATCACCAGTTTCCCAAATTTTCCATTTAGCATCTTGGGCTACGGTTGACTTCAGGTAACTAAAGCTAGGAAGAAAAACATCAGATGGACTAAAGGATTTTGCATCAAGCTAATTCGTGTGTGTGTGTGTGTGTGTGTGTGTGTGTGTGTGTGTGTGTGTGTTCCTTGACTGTCTGCAAGCTCACAAGACCCACTGTCAAGTATTTGCAGCCCTAGACACCAGAAGTGACTTAACACCCACATTCTTACCCTGAGCACACTGGAGAGGGAGGAGGACTTGCCTGGCTGAGATGACTTGAGCACGGTCCTTGGCTGGGAAGGTCTAGGGAGCAGGAGCAATTTCCCTGGAGCCAGCAGGACCCTGGGCAGCACCGCCCTGGGGAGGAGGGGGCACTCTTGCCCTGTGATAGCAATGACTGGAGAGAAAAGAGCCATCCTAAACTGAGTGGGAGAAGATAGATGGCTGATGAAGACTGTGCATTGAGGGAGCTCTATTTCATTGTTTCAAAAGCAGGGAGAAATCACAGTTCTCCAGTGCAAAGATCACTGGCCTATTCCACCATCTGTACAGGAATAAATGCAATGAGGCAAACGCTGGGTGTTTATAAGTGGATGTTCTTCTCTACTATGAATCCCAGTTTATTCCAGAAAGGATATGATTTAACTAAAAGGATATCTTACATGGAGCACAGAAAGTGAAAGTAAGTAAGGTACTATATGTTTGCTTTTAAAACAAGTCTCTGTCTATAGCCCGAGCTAGCCTAGACCTGCTGTGTAGTCCAAGCTGGCCTTGAACTAATAGCAATCCTCTTGTCTCAGCTTCTTAAGTGTTGGGATTACAGTTATGAACTACCGCGCTTTGTTAGAAATACACAATTTTAATTAATTTAATTTACACAAATTTAATTAATTTTTAAAAACAGTGTGGAAAGAGCAGGGGCGGGGTGGGGGGTGGGGGGAGAACCTATGTATCTTGGGACCTGAAATGACACTGAGGTCTCAAAGCTAAAGCCTACACTAACAAAACGTACTGATATCTCCTGGATTTTTTTTGCTAGGTACAGGAGCCGTCCATCTAAGCCTGGTCATAAAACACTGTTAGGAAATGTGGACTCAATCGCACGCACTGCCTGTAATACTTTAATCAGCCTGTGAAAGCAAGTGCAGATAATAATAATAATAATAATAAAGAGTCTTTTGCTTGACAAAGAAAAATCTGAAGATGATGGCCTCATAAAATGTCTATCAAAAGCATCCTGCAGGCCAATTTGTTAAAAGCACCTTGGCTGCAGACAAATGCCGGTGTTGGCTGATTAGGAACCACCGAGGAAGGAGGGAGTCGTTTGGAGCTAAAGTAAATCAAACGGCTATTTAAGAGCCAAAAGCCACAGCAAAGAGTCGAGGAAGAAGGCCTATTAATTTTGATAACAAATGTAAGACAGGATAGAAATGCTTCTTTTCCAATGCATTCTCAGGGAAAAACAAGCCTTATTAGCTTTTTATATGGAAATGGTGTCTTAAAGCTCTTTTAAGGGCATTACATGACAATTCTGCGCAAGAAACTCAAGTTCAATTGATTTAGGGGTATTCCAGGTTCTGGACCACTTGTGAAGCAATGGGATTTTCTCCTTACAGGTTATTTTGCAGTGAACAGTGAAGGTCCTCTGGGATTCACAGTTGTCAATGCATAGGGTGAATCCTACACTACAGTCATACCTACAATTTAGCATGCAGGAGCCACAGGGTTTGGAGAAAGATTGAGAAATGCTGTTTACATCCCCTGCAAATTGAGTTCCACAGTCTACCTGTCTTTGAGTCACTGGGGCCACATGTTAAAATTCAGACTTCCTCTGTGTTAATATTCTGATCCCGCCCTTTGGCATGACCCTGTGCCCTGATGTAAAGCCTATTCTTTTTTTTTTTTTTTTTGTTTTGTTTTGTTTTTGTTTTTCGAGACAGGGTTTCTCTGTGTAGCTTTGCGCCTTTCCTGGGACTCACTTGGTAGCCCAGGCTGGCCTCGAACTCACAGAGATCCGCCTGGCTCTGCCTCCCGAGTGCTGGGATTAAAGGCGTGCGCCACCACTGCCCGGCTAAAAGCCTATTCTTAAAGGAAAACTCTGCCCCTTCCTTCCCTCTTCCGCTTTCTTCGCACGAGGTTCGCACCTCTCAACCCCCTCGCCCTTCTCTCTATCTCTCTTTCCCTCTTCCTCTCTCCCTCTCACTTCCCCCCTCACCAAATAAAACTCTTCACTGAGCGCTGTCTGTATGACATCTCTGTTTCTCACCCACCGTGGGGCACCTTGGCTCTACCTGCCAGCACGTGCAATTCATAACACTCGGAGTTAGATGCTATCACGGAGGGCTGGGAACATGACTCTGACAGCCCTCCAGGAAAATCAGGAGCTCATGGGTGTCCAAGCACCCCTGCCTTAGGGTGGGATGTGGGAAAGCTAATGTGTTTATAGAAGCGAGTGTGTTTGTGCAGCATGTCTGTGACTTCAGCTCTCTTGAGTTGACACACCTCCGATAAGCAATGGCAACTCTCATTCATTTAGTGTTAACTAAAAGCCCTGGCACATCCTCATTCTAGTAAAGTAAGCAAAGACAGTACAGATGGGAAGGTAAAGTAGGTCCCTCTCTCATGGGATCCTGCATCTGTTGACCGAGGTGAGTGTAGACCAGTGCTGCTCAACTTGTGGGTCATGACCCCTCTGGGATGGATGTCCCACATGTCCTGAATACCAGATATTTACATTCCAATTCATAACAGTAGCGAGATTACAGTTATGAAGTAGCAACGAAATAATTTTATGGTTGGGGGCCACCACAACACGAGGAACTGCATTAAAGGGTCGGGCGCAGCATTTGAAGGCTGAGAACCACTGGTATAGACCCTCCAGAAAACAGACAAGGGCTGAGAGGAAGGAACTGGGGAGGGGGGATCTGCCACTGAGATGAAGTAGTCCTTCTAGCTGTTGTTCCAGTTTGGAGCCCAGAGGGTACCCAACACTACCTCAGCCCAGCCAGGACCCCTCCCCCAATCTTAGTGTGTCCCTTCTTCCCTTCATCCACTAAAGGAGACTGGGCCATGTCTATCAGACCAGAAGGACACGGAGTGAGAACGGGAACTTTTGTGGACACTGAGGAAGCTGGAGGCGAAGGAACATGGATTGGCCTAACTGTCCAACTTGATGAATAAAGCAGGAAGACACAGCCTCTGCTCTGGTCTGTATCTTCCATCAAGGTTGGGCTCTGCCATACAGTTCAGTCAGAATTATACATCAATGAACCATGCAGCAGTGCAGCTCAGTGTAAAACAGACCGAACACATAATACTGCACCCAAATCTGAAGTCTGTGGAATCCAGGAAGTGGTCTGGTGCTTGTGGGGTGCGGCTGGGGAGACTCCAGGGAGGTGTGCTGTGTTTTCTGGCAGGGTATCTGATTGTCAGGGCTATTCTCAGGGTGGAGGAAATGAAGAAGAGGTAGAGGGGAGAAGAAGGGTCCCAAGGGATGATCCTAAGACCTTCCTGGGCTAAGTACCTGGCAGTGATGCTAATCCAGGATTAGAACCATTTCTTATTGAACTGTGAAATATAGGCAACTCTTCCCCGATTTGTCATTTATAACGAAACAGACCAGGGCCACGTCCCTCTCCTTGATTCCCCTCACAATTTACCCAGATTATTCAGGTGACAATTGCTCTGTTCAGTACACTACAGTACAGAGTATCCAGTCCAAATCCCAGGTCCACTGTGCTATCAGAAGTGTGACTTTGTCAAGTTACTTAATCACCCCGTGCCTCAATTTACCCACCTACAAAATGGGCTAGGGGTGGAACCAATTCTAAGGACTATATGTTCAGAAGAAAATAGGACACCAAGTAAGCAGCCAATCATTTTTTTTTTGTTTTGTTTTGTTTTTTGCTATTACTCTCTCTCTATTCAAATTTCCTAACAAAGGCAACGAGAAACAACAACATCAATATCATCAACGACAACAAAACAGCTGCACAGGCCATGTACTTCCATCACACACTTTGAAAATAAAAGTGCAAGAAAGCTCCAGTCTCTGTAGAACAAAAGACACATCTGGAAATGTCTAGACACGAAAGAGTCTGTGGAGGGTCACTGCCAGGAAATCACTTGTTTTGTTTTACTACATATAGGAGTCTCGTCCCCACACTGGGCTTGAGGCTGTATTCCCTGATCTGACCTATTAGAATGATTCCTAAACCATCACTCAAACCATGCCTTTGCTTGGACACCCCTGAATTGAATTCTCACAGTAGCCTGTGCTGTGGGATGTCATTCTGTATGTTAAATGTGTTGCTCTGATTGGTTAATAAATAAAACACTGATTGGGAGAGTAGCCAGGCAGGAAGTAGAGGCAGGACAAGGAGAGAAGAGAATTCGGGGAAGTGGAAGGCTGAGGAAGAGGAGATGCTGCCAGCTGTCACCATGAGAAGATGTTAAGATACCTGGTAAGCCACAAGCCACGGTGGCAACTTATAGATTAATAGAAATGGGTTAATTTAAGATATAAGAACTAGATAACAAGAAGCCTACTGCGGCCATACAGTTTGTAAATAATATAAGCGTCTGTGTGTTTATTTTATAAGTGGGCTGTCGGACTGCCGGGGCTTGGCGGGACCCAGAGAGAAAACTCCCGCTACAAGCCTGGTTTCTTAAAGATCACTGGCCACATTTCCCTTCAACAACTCCAGCTCTTCAAACACCATGTTCACCGATGTCGCCGCATTTTTATGCATGTCTCTGGATATCATTTCTAGATCAGCATTTTTTCCCCAGAGTTTGATAATCATGTTCCCATAATAATGGAATGTATCTTTACAATTCCATGTTACATGTAATAGGCATTTATCACTGTCCTTGTCCAAATTCTTTGGATTACTCTTTCAGTATTTTGACAGATATTAGGTTTCTAATGTTTCCTGCTTTCTTGAAGCTATGAATGACTATAAATACACCAACATCTTCAGCTCAAATGGGGTCTCAGAAAGCTGCTTAGAAGAGGCTGGTTCAGCTGGGAGAGAGATTTTTATTTATATACCTTCAGTAGTGACTGGGGACCAGGAGGCACCCAAGTACAAAAGCCATGCACTAGAAAAGATGGTTCCTTGGTGACCATGTTATAGTCAGGTCATTCTAGAAGCTGCCTATCTCTGTGATTTCATTACAAAGGAAAACGTCTGCATTGCACAGGTTACTTTTCTATTTTACACAGTCTAATTCAATCTGGCATGCTTTGAATATTTGTGCTCCTCCAAATTCATATGTGGGACTACAATAACCGATATGATGGTGTTAAGAGTTACGGCTTTGGGGGAGTTGATTGGGTCATGAAGTGAAGCCCCCCCCCCCCCCGCCCTGAAGAGATTAGTGCCTTATAAATGTAGACTCAGAAGGCTGCCTTGCCTGTCCTGCCATGAAATACAACTAGAAGATTCCCAACTGTGATCCAGGGAAACAGGCCCTCACCATGCACCAAATACACCCACACCTTTATCTTGGACTCAAGGTAGGTCTTTAGAATTGTGTGATGATTTGTTGCTTATAAGCTACCAGGTCTGTGATACTTTGATAGATTTGCCTGAGTGGACTAAGACATCTTTTTCTGTATTTTATTTATATCTTACATGCAAAGTCAATATAAAAATTATAATTTATGTATTTAGTTCTAGTCTACTTTATTTTTTAAAATGTTATTTATTTATTCTGGGAGGAGCATGTGTCTGCCATGGTGTGCCTGCAGAGGTTGGAGGACAAGTTGTGGGAACCAGTTCTCTCCTTCCACCACATGGGTCCTGGGGACTAAATTCAAGTCACCAGGTTTGGCAGCAAGCGCCTTTGCCCACTGAGCAATCCCACCAGCCCTTGAGTCCAAGTCACGATAAACGATATGCTTCATTTATCAAGGGCGCAAAGTGATTTTTATATTTATGTATGAAAAGTATGACTGCATTTATGTATTAAATACTGAAAGGGGTTGGAACAAGGCATCATCCACTTCCCAAAATGCCGCAATGAGAAACCATGCAGCACCACTTCTGACATACTCTAACCAGAATACAGAACTGAAATCTCAGGATATCTCTACACCTGAGCACCAAAGAACAGGAGAAAGAGAACGGGAATATGCTCTGCAATTTCTGAGAGATGTAAAATCCGGAATGCAGACCCATGAGCAGGACCAGTGAGTGGTCCAGTTTCTTCAAATGAAATTGCAAGATGTAGAGGAAGGAGTACGGACTTACAGATTCAAAGGGGCACATCATCAAGTGTACTGTGGAGAAATGTTTTTGAATAATGAGTTAAGCAAACAGGTTAAAAAAAACCAACACGATGCAATCAAGGAGATGCACATCAATACATGGTTGTCTGGTGACATTAGTGTCCAACTGCTAAAGGTATAACTGTAATAAAGCCATTGCAATTATATTTTTAAATGCTTAGGTGCATAGAGATAGCATGATATAGATGGGGGCTGATGATTTTGTAGATAAAATGGCTGATATCTGTAATTTGATTCCAGATAATTCAAGGGTAGGGAAAGGGAGTGAGCCTATAAAAGACATAAAAGTGTCTTAGTTCAGGCTGCTACGACGAAGCTATCACAGAGCGGTGGTTTGTACAACAGACACTAGTTTCTTACAGTTCTGGTGCTTGGAAGTTCAAGATCAAGGTGATGCCCAGTGCTGCTCACGGTGGGGAACTCTTCTGGTTTGCAAATAGGACATTCTTACTGCCCTCACCCTGCAAACAGACAGATCTTGGTTGTCCTATTTCTTCTCCAGGGGCACCGATCCAATTCGTGACAGCTCCATTCTCATGAGCTTGTCACTTTCCCAAGGCCTCATGCCCCCACCTCATCACACTGGGCATCTGAGATTCCTAAGAACCTGGGAGACGCACATATGCAGTCCCTAGCACATTTGACAACTGCTGTAAATGCAAAACAGGTATCAAATACTGAAAGACTTTGTCATATGATTAAAATGATCTACACTTAAAATTTTAAAGATCAGATTCAATAGCACTTCCATATTCTTTAATAGACTCCATATATTTCTTTGATAAAATATGTTTTCCAATATGGCAGATTCTTCTCTATATAATTAACATTTTTTTAAAACCAGAAGTTTATTCCACTTGGAATAGGAAAGCGAGAAACTGGAATCAAAAATGCATGTTAAGAAAACAAAATCTCAGAAAAAAGGTAAATTATATACTATGATGGTTACTCCCTGGAACTCTGTGTTTTTGTATGTCCAAAGCGTTTAGGATCCTTCAGTACTAATAGTGAATTTCTCTTTTTGACTAATTTACATTTAATTCAATCCTCAAATCAGCCCTACGCTCATAGATAATCTTTGGTCCCTATAAAGACTGCTAAACTATAGAAATCACTCACATGGAATACAATGTTTTATAGAGTCCCAGGAGAGTTCACAATAAAGACTTGTTTTCTGAGTCAAGATTTCCTTATATAGCCCATAATGGTTTGGAACTTGCAATCCTCCTGCCTCAGATTCCCAAGTGCCACTGTGCTCTGCTGTTGTTAAGATGCTCTGTAAGCAGGTCCCAGCATCAGAAGCAATTGCAAAATCTCAGCAGATGGGCGGCCCTGGCCGTGGCAGGGCACTTACAGATGACTCTTGCTGAAACTGCTGGTTCCCAGCCCAACCATTTCTCTCGAGATTGCCAAGGCGATGGTCCCGAAAAGCCACTGGTCCTGCAAGTCTCTACTGGCACCACGGATTCAATGGGAAGCTTCTGCTATTTGAGATTGAGAAACGTCTCTGGAACCGTAAAGTGAAAGCCAAGGACAGCAGTTATGTAACCCAGGAGTGCTCCAGACACTGCATTATACCAGATTCTCAGTAGGTTCCTCTGCAGATCACCCTTGGATACCTGATCCTGTAAGTAACAGCCCCGGTGTGCCCGATACTGTTCACTAGCATCCACCTTAAGGTGAGGAGTGAGTATACTGTGAACTGAAGTATGGAGAGTCTGTAAGACAACAAAGTACTAACTCTCCAAGAGATTTGTTTGAAATGCGCTGTCCTCTGTACTTATCAGAGGCTGAGTCATCACAAGATGAAGCGAGAACACAGACTCCCGGGAGTCATCTACCACATCTGATAACACTTGATCTTCATTTCTTGCCAAAGAAACTAAACACAGGCCCTAACCAGCCAGGAAAGCTTGCTTCGGGTTGCCTGTTTGTCTCTCTGCGGGTAAGTTATGGAAGCCCGTACAGTCCAGGGTCTCTTCCATCTTGTGTTCCCTTGCATTACGCATGGCAGGTAAGAGTTCAAACTCTCCGGAGAGCAGAATTTAATGAAAGGCAGTCCAGGGATGACACAGTGATAACAGCTTGTGCTTCTTTTGTCCTTTGCTGGTGGCGGTTAAGGGTCTGACTACCATCTGATAAGCGCCTGGAGATGAAAAGCAGCTGACGGTGAAGGGCAACCTCAGTGGCGTCCCCTCTGTGAACGATATGAACTCGCACGCAGAGGGGACATCCGAGTCCGTTAACAACTTTGCTCTCTGCTGCCAAAAAGAGTCTGAGGCATTTGACCGAAGTTTCCCCTAATCTCTGCCTCCCAGCATCACAGAAACGTAAAGCAGCTAGAGCACAAGCCAAAGGAAAATGAGGAAGACTTTCGGCAAGAGCTACCATTTCCAGCTCAGCGCCTGCTGAGCGTTTTCTTCTTGACGTTTCACTTTTAAGCTGCTAGATTTCCAATAGTGATTCTTTGGGGGAAAGCTACTGCCTTTCTGCTTGTTTGTTTTTATTTACTTCTTATTTTTTAGGACAGGATCCAGCTATGTAGATAGCTAGATTGGCAGGATACTCCTGCCTCTGCCTTCTGGGTGGCTAGGATTACAGATACGGCACCACCACACCCAGCTAGAAAAAATCTATTCCTCTTAAAAGCCCAAATTTTTTAGTGTCATGTGACTGACTGGAGTTCTCTAGAATATTAGGAAACAAAGCCTGGAAGCTTCTCAAAGGCAGACAATGCGTTTGTCAATACAAATAAGATTAGGTAGCACAAAGTAGTCATCTCCAGAGAGACAGAGGTTCATTTTCTCAGCAGGATGAAGAAATCTCAAGAGTTGTCTGCATTCTCAGGAAAAGCTCTTGTGTTCCACAGTCTTTAATGTGGTGGGGAGAGGGATGGGAGAAATGCCAGATGCTTTCCTGGAAACTTGCATCTCCCGAGGTTCCAAGATGAGGGAGAAACCTGGTTTCTGAGCACAGTTAAGGGTACTGAGGCTGAGATTCTGGGTGCTTCACGATGAGAAAGCTTCTAGAATGTTCCTGAAGCTGTAGGAAAGGCCAAAGGGTCTGGGTCCAGCCAAGGATTTAGGATCAGAGGCCATGGCTCTGATGCAGAAGTGCCAGAGCCAAGACAAGGCTGGTGAAGTGGTGTGGTCCTGGACAGCACTCTCGCATCATCTGCTCCTCAGCCCCAAGGAAAAGGAAAAGAAGGGGTTGGGGATTTAGCTCAGTGGTAGAGCTCTTGTCTAGCAAGCGCAAGGCCCTGGGTTCAGTCCTCAGCTCTGGGAGAAAAAAAAAAGACAGAAAAGGAAAGGAGAAAAGAGAAGGGGGGTCACAGAGACCTTAAGATAAAACCAGAAGGAGACAGAGACAGGAACCAGAAGTTCCTTGCTAGCTACTAGGCTTATTTATAGTGGCCACAAATCTCCAGTGCCACCTTTTTGCGTGCCCCATTTCACACTTTTCCTAATGTACATACATAACCATCAAGAAACCCAGGAGAAAGCTGAACTAACTTTGGTTACCGGAGAGAGAAAAAGAGGGGGCTAGGGCATGATTCGGAGTTAAGTTTTCCAACTCAAGAGCTGTGATCCTATACGTGTGACCTAAAAGAACAAATGGGCGGAGGTAGGAAAGAAGGAGAAAGAGAGTATGGATTGTCCTTCACATCTGTTAGAGAGTTCTAGAAGGAGGAAAAGAATGACCAGCGTCAGAGAAGCATCCAGGGGCCAGGGGTTTGGCTCAGTAGTTAAGAGCATGTACTGCTCTTGCAGAAGACCAGGGTTCAGTTCCCAGCACCCCCATGCCCTGTAGCTCACAACTGCCTGTAATTCCAGCTCCAAGGATTCAGTGACCTCTTTGGTCCCAGGCACACTGCACTCATGTTCACATAGCCACACACAGACACGTAAACATTATTAATAAAATAAATCAATTTTAAAGGAAGCATTCAAAGTTACTTTAGATGATTTATAGACTTTTTTATTTATGAAATATATCTGTATTTCCCTAAGGAAAGCAAAGTAATTTCAGGTTCTATTAACAAGAAACAACTTAATAATGCACTGGTATGCAGCAAACAATTCCATTACTTGCTCCAAATGAAGCAGAGCATGTATCTTTGGCTTTATTCCATTTGCTTTGCTAACATATATATATAATTAAAATTATAAACACTATTATATAAAATTAAAAACACTATTCCTAAAGTATCATACTATTTATCCTCTGAAATGAGACTTGCATTCTAGCTGTTTGAGCATCCCACATTGACCATCATTTTTGCTATTGTCAAAAAGTGAGTGGGGACTTCCTATCTAGATTGATCTTCCTATCAGGGATGTTGACCATCGCAGCATAATCACTTAAGAAGGTTGGCGATTTTCTAAGTGATAATGGAGGTGGGATGCCCGCACATGTCCTCTCAGAGTTCCAAGAACACCAGCTTTATACTCCATGGCATAAACAGCAGATGCTCTGAGAGCCTCTCATCCCTGGGTACCTATAGGTCCCACTGTAGAGCAAAATGAACGTCACCCACCTAAGGCACCTTGAGGAACCTGAAGTAGAAGATCAGTAGAATCTTTTTTAGGATGATTGTGGGAATTCTCGGTCTGATACATACATCTAAGAATATTAAATCATACATTAAAAAATTCAAACATCTACCTGGAATGCTATCAGCATCATACTTTGGAAATCATTGCCATGTCTGAGCAACAAACAGGCAGCGTGTGTCCCCCTGTGCTGATGGAGTTTGGGGGATTCTTCAGGAAGAACAGTCACCAACAGGAGCGCATTCCACCACCATTCACACACATTAGGAGCTACTACAATTATTACTGTTTAAAACAAGTGTTTTAGAATTTGAAGAAGTTAAGTTAGTTTCTATTAAACGTGACTTTTTTCCCCCCAGAGAGGAATCACAGTCTCATTGGGCGTTCGCCTCATTAAATATCTACACATTCTGGGATGGAAGTTTCCACAGGGGACAAGTAGCACCCTCCATAAGAACATGGGGGACAGTCCACCAGCTCAGCAGTGACAGCCATGTTTGGAGAGTTTATGATGGATGCATTTGAAAAACAGACACATGCTGAGTTGATTGCAAAAAGGTTGTTTACTCTGGTGTCTTGCTAATCATTTCATAGAAAGATGAAGTAATTAAACCGAATGCACGGTGAGGCTATTCCAACCGCAGAATGCAAGACTTTGAACAAGCTACCACTTCTCAGTGTATGCAGCTGGTCTCTATTAGAAAACTAAATGTGAATTGTTTTTAATAAATAAAACTAACAGGAAGGGGAGAGCACCAGGAGGGACGTAAAGAGAGATACGGGAAGACACCAGCCACCCTCCTCTGGCCTCCAAACACACACCCGGGTACACACTCCTGCATACACCACACACAAACACACATACCAAATTATTTTAAGCACTCTAAACTGTGAAATACAGCACCTGCTCAGAAGTGTGAGAACACATCTTCATGCTCCTTAACTTTGACGTACAGCTCATTACAATACATAATCCAGCATTCAATAGTCACACACCCATGCAATAATGGAGAATAAAGTACTAAATGCATATTTATGTGTATTTTTATCCATGTATGTGTGTGGGAAAGACAGTGTATATAATACATATGTAGGTGCCCTTGGAAGCCAGAAGAAGCCACTCTATGCGGGTGCTGGGAACTGAACTCAGGTATCTTTCCAGCCCCTAAATATATATTTTTTACATTTAATTTTATGCATGAGTGTGTTTATGTATGTATGTGTGTATATGTATGTATGTGTGTATGTATGTGTGTGTATGTATGTGTGTGTATGTGTATGCATTTATGTTTGTAAATTGTCAAAAGATAACTTGTCGAGTCAATTACCTCCTTCCATCTAGAAGAGTCTAGAGGCCAAGCTCATGTTGTCGAGCTTAGTAGCAAATGCTTTTTACCTG
Organism: Peromyscus maniculatus bairdii; assembly: GCF_049852395.1. Lineage (NCBI taxonomy): Eukaryota > Metazoa > Chordata > Mammalia > Rodentia > Cricetidae > Peromyscus > Peromyscus maniculatus. Next base: position 50,466,708 of record NC_134867.1, on the reverse strand, counting down.
CTGAGCTACCTTGCCAGGCCTTGAAGCTAGGTTGTAAGAAGGAAATTCATATGACCTGATAGAATCATTTATGTCATTGGAATTCCGAATAAAAGGGATGACTTAGCTTTTGCACTCATAGCTTCCTGTTGTACAGTAAAAATATTTTCTTCTTTTGCAACTAATTCTAACTGCTAAATCATTTCGCAAACAGAACGAGAGGAAAATTAACATTTTATTATCAATTATAAATTATATAATTTATAATTATATGCCCAGTTGCATGAGTTACAAAATATGCTATCTTCATAGGAACAATTCAAATCACTTGTGTCCAAACACTTAAAAATAAAAATTGATATTTATGTAATTAAAATAAATTGTGATGCCATCAATTTGTTTTACATATTCCCCAAAATGTAAGACTTCAATTAAATGGCAGAAGTAAATAGTTAATTATAATAAATAAAATAAAATTTTTCTCTTATTTGAAATAAATGGCAGCTGACTTTCTCATACTTGTTGTGGAATAATATTTTTGTACACTGTGAAGATTTGTCACTCAAATTAGTTTAATGAAAGGTTGAATGGCCAATAGCTAGGCAGGATTTTCAGGGCAGAGAGGATGCTGGGAAGAAGAAGGGTGGAGACTTGGAGAATCATCACCAGGGATAAAGAGGGAACAGACATACAAAAAAAAAGAAGTAAAAGTCACAAGTCATGTGGCAACATGTAGATGAATAGAAATGGGCTAATTTAAGTTATGAGCTAGTTAGAACAAGCCCAAGCTATTGGCCAGTATTTCATAATTAATAAGAAGTCTTTATGTGGTTACTTGGGAGCTGACAGGTGGGACAAAAAAAATCCAACTACACATACTCATACAATAAAACCCAAAAGATAGAAACCTCTCAGCCCTTAAGATTGTGAAATGGAAATGTTTCTTTTCTTGAAAACTTCACTGAAGCAGAAACTGGCTTTCAATGCATAATACCAAGTCATTCTTTTTTTTTTAAATTAAACCAATCATTACTCCAAAATATATATTAAAATATCATTTATTTAAACTATGCAAGACTACTAAAATATTTAGTAACAAGGTCACACTTTTTGCTAGGAATAAAATCTAGTTAACATAAATTTTCAGATTTAAAAATTAACCAGACTTGAGCCAAATACACAAAATACATATAACCACACTCAAACCTTTACCTGACAGGCCTTTGCCAATATGATTAATGCAGTTGCTTAACTCAGATCTATTAATACTAACAATTCAGATCAGGACTCATGACGCACAATTCATTAATTAGTGGCACTAGGTAATGGAATCAGGTCAAGAAATGTGTGAGTACATTTCCATCCTGGGGTTCCGTAGACTCGGCCAAATTGAAAACTTTCCCTTTAGAGATTTCACAGTCTCAACAGGTACTTGAGCCAATATTAAACTGAAGAAAATGCTAAAGCCCATAAGAAATTGGCCACTTCTTTTTCTGCACATTAAGAAGTCCTTGAAATGGAGTAGCTCCCTTTTGCAAGGCAATTGTTCCTTCAACCTTATGTCTTATTGATCTTTTTCGAGAAAAAGCACACGTCAGCCTGTGCCCTTCTTGAATCACCACAGACTTCTAATGAATCGGGTTCATCTAAAGGGCACTTTGCCCCTTCTATGCCGTGGCTTCCTTGAGACTATGTTTCCAAGAGCTGAGGTAATATTCAGTTATACACGCCTCCATAAAGCATCTAGACAGCTCTTTCCTGTGAGAGATAAATAACAGAGTAACCTCCAAATTATGATGTGCATTATGGTTTCTAATTTCACAGTTTTTGGTAAACATTGCTTTTGGTTTCACTTTAATAACCATGACTTAAAAGTACATTTATAATACTGTCAGTTCCACCACTGGCCAGAGAAAAAACAAATGAAACTACTAAGTCTACCAGGTATAGTGATTTTAGAATTCACTGCAATGTGCACATTAAAGAAGTTCTTTGTATGGTTTAACTATAAAAAATATATTTGTGACTCTGCTTTAATTCCGTCTGTGGTTACCCAACTAGAATAATTGAAAGTACCAATAAAATCCAATGCCGTGGTTTAAATGAGTCTCCTCCAAAATTCAGGTGTTGATACTCAGTGGCTGATGCGATGGAATTAAAAGATAGCTCCTCCTCTTAGAAATTGGATTAGAACCTTACAAAAGAGGCTCCCAAGCAGCATTTCATCCTCTTGCCCAATCAGCCTCAACCATGCAAGGATACGGGGCTCCTGCTCTTCTGAGGATGCGATCTTGCCAGACAACATCACCTGCCCACATCTTGATCTGCACCTCCCAGCCTCCAGAACCAAGAGAGAAAAAAACTTAACTCACCCAGTCTCTGCAATTTTCTTAGAGAAGAACAAAACAGCCCCAGACAGCCCAGGAAACCCAAATTCTGTTTTAGTATTGCAATTCTCCGCCACTTCTCTTTATATTTGCAAACACACATCCATACCCGCCAAGCCCACTTACTCATCCCTTGCCAACAAGGGACCCAACATTCACTAACTGTGAATAGATTACCCTAAGCACTGTGTATGGTTCCTTTCAGTGAATCCTCTCAACAACCCTACCATGCAGGGCCTTTTGTCTCTATTCTACACGAGAGGAAACAGAGGATAATAGGTATTCAGAAATCAGGGCCAAATCCCACTGTTAGCCAGAGGCAGAAGTTTAATCTAAAAGTTCATTAAGCTCCAGCAGCTAAGTTCCCACTACTGCCACAGCAATCATGAGGGGGAAAATCTGCCTCAGAGACCACACTGTACTTCAATAGTCATAGAACAAGCCTCATAACTGCTCTATGAAATACATAGATGATATTTATTATCTCGATTTGTTCTTGGCTATACTGGTAGTCTTGTAGCCATGGTACATTTAAATTACATTACAGAATCATAGTCTAAATCAAAAGACCGGAACGTCACATAAACTTGTACTGTGCGTACTGCTCTGACCTCCTCAATGCAACCACTCTAGTCGCATCCTCTTTTCAGCCATGGAATAGGGGGCATTGGGTTTTCGAGAGAAGAAGCAACAGACGAGGCACGAAGTTCAAAGTCAGAGAGAAGTGTAACTCGAGGCACTGGACACCTTGGGTGATCAATGTCCTTGCCATGTGTGGACTGGACTCATGACTTCAAGCTTGCAGGGTAAGAGCTTTCAACCACTGAGTCATCTCACCGGCCCAAAGCCCACAGGATTTGAATCTCTTCCTACCTGATTGCTTCCTGCTGCTGGCCTGCCTCACAAGGGCCATTTTCTCTCATGCCTCACACAGTGACGAATGCCAGAGGTAAATGGGTCTCCAATTTCAATCACTGGAGGGGAAAGATAGGAAGCCTAGAGGGTCTAGATATGGTCTGGAGATGGTCCAGCTGCCTTTGCCCTGCTCTGGAGCTCAAGGAGAGAAAGCTTTCCTTCCTTCCTGGAACCTCTCCACCACTGAAGGGGCAAGTTGGTAAAATCATGAGGTCAAGAGGAGAGTGTGAATTTGAAGACAGTTAGGGGTGCTACCCAGCCTGCCTTTCGCTAGGCTTTAAACCAACGTCAGAAGCTAAGTAGGCTTATAGCTCTGAATTCAGGCTACTCACCTGAAGAGCAGGCTACCTTGTTCATTTGCAGGATGCTCAGAGACTTGGGAAAAAGCAGATAACTCAAAGGTACAGAAAAAACGGTCATCCCATCTTCACTCATTAGTGGCACAGGCAGTACCCTACTGTCCACAAAGCACTGGCCACCTTCCCACCTTCTGAAACAGTGACTCCCATGAAAACAGGGATGTTGTGATGAACTCCCATTCAAGGCTGTGGAAGTCTCAGGAAGAATAGTTGCCCTTGCTAGGCCTATAACCTGTAAGGTGCTAGGGATGAACTTTGGTTGTCTAGGATGTTCAAGGTAGGTTACATCCCCATCACACACACACACACACACACACACACACACACACACACACACACACACACAAATTAATCAGTAAAATTGTGACTTTTTTTTAAAGACAAGTAAGAATGAGAGCCAGGGCCTGCACCAAGATTTTCAAAGTTCTAGTCTTAAGTGGTCACATGACTGAGCACCCCACTCCATCTGCTGCAAAAGTTGCAGTAGTTAGGCCCAGCATTATAGAAAGATAACCAGGGCAGGAGCACCCCAGGCAATGACTTGGAGATACCCAACCATTCCTAAACTATATATAGAAGCTAATCACCACTACTCTTTTTATTAAAGATTAATTTCATTTTATGTGTATGAATTTTTACCTACATGTATGTATGTGCACTATGTGCATGTCTGTGGAAGCCCTTAGAACTGGGGTTAGAGATGATTGTGGGTGCAGGGAGTTAGAGCCAGGTCCTCTGCAAGAGCAGCCAGGGCTCTCAACCACTGAGCCGTCTCTCCAGGCCCTAAACAAACATTCTTATTAATAGGAAGATGATTCTCCGTTTCTATTACACATCAATGGATTCATTGGATTCAAGGAAATCAACTCTAAAACATTAGGACACCCCTCCAAACAGCCATGCTGTCTTCCTAACGCTCTGTGGTTTTGTCATCCTTGAATATATATAAACTCTTATGGGGGCTGATTTATCATTTGTCGTCAGCTACTTGCTATCCCAGAAGATGCAGAATATCTTCCCTCTGTCTCTAGCATATCTTATTTCAGATCTGAGGACTGAGTCTGCTTACCTACAGATCAGGGATGTGTTCAAGGACCTTGGAAAGAGTCGTTTACCTCAAGCCTATTCTCTCCGGTTTTATAGACTTGGGTAATTTTCCGAAGCCACTGTTCTTTGTGACAAGAATCACGGTCAGTTTAATCTGTCCTTCAACCTCTCAAAATCGTTCTAATTCCTGGCCAGTCTCCAGCTCAATGATGCCTCTCTCAATCTTGTTGAGGATAACCACACATCATCTTTCAGATGTAGCTAAATCATAGCTTGCCCAGGTCACACACAGTTAAGTGCTCTGTTCAAGATTGCGAGGTGCCCCTTAGGCAGCAGGTGCTGAGTGGAAGGTCTTACGGGACACCTGGCAGTGAGTCTAAGCCTAGTGGATGGTCCTGTGTAGTTTATGCCAAAAAAAAAAAAAAAAGTTAGGCACACTTGCAAATTCAGAACAATTCTTTTATTTTTTTATTTATTTATTTTTAAAGATTTATTTATTTATTATGTATACAGCATGTATGACTACATACCAGAAGAGGGCACCAGATCTGATTATGGATGGTTGTGAGCCACCATGTGGTTGCCAGGAATTGAACTCAGGACCTCTGGAAGAGCAGTCAGTGCTCTTAACCTCTGAGCCATCTCTCCAGCCCCTATTTTTTAAAGATTCATTGATTTATATTTTAAGTGTATGGCTGCTTTGCCTGCATGTATGTCTGTGTACCATGTACATGTGTGTCCTCGGACACTAGAAGAAGGCAGCAGACCCTGGAGCTGGAATTATGTATGGTTGTGACTGCCCATGTGGGTGCTAGGAACCAAATCTTAGTCCTCGGGAAGAACAGTCAGGGACTAAGCCATCTCTCCAGCCCCTCTGAACACCCTTTCTTCCGAGTGACCACAAAATCCTGAGCTATGCCAAACACCGATACAAAAATATGTCACTCATCAACCCATCTGTCCCTCCAAAATTTTCCCACATTTGTCCTCTAAAGAAAAACTCAATGTGACAACTTTCTAACGCCAGATAACAGGCCAGAAGGAGCACACATAACTGTATACTTCTAGAAGATTTTTTTTTTTAAAAAATCATGTTACTATAACACGGGATATTCAAAATAAAAATTAAACTTAGATATAATGGTAAAGTGTATTAATATCACTAAAACTTCAAACAAAACAAGAGTCTCTATGACTACTACTCACTTATGTGACAATATTTACCAAATGCTATCTATCACATTCCAGGCATGATTTCTATAAGTGGGTTACAGTAAATACCTACTCCCAGCCACAGACTTCATATTGTTCCAAATCACACTAGAAAATTCGAGTCAGAATCAGGAAGAGGTAAAATGAATACTGGCTATCCACTGTGCCATTCCTCATTAAGAAGAAGAATTTAGGGCCTGGGGATATGGCTGAGCAGCTAAGAGCACAGTCTGCTCTTCAGAGGACCAAGCTTGCTTCTCAGCGCCTGTGTCCAACAGCCTAAACACATCTGTAACTCGAGTTCCGTGGGATTGGAAACCAGCTTCTGGACTCCAAGAGCAGATGCACTCACATGTGCACGTACAGGCACACACACACACACACACACACACACACACACACACACACACACACACACACACAGAGTCCACTCCAAGAATAAGTTTTAAATGACTGGACAATTAATAGCTCAGTAATACGGGCTAGAGAGACAGCTCAGTGTTTAAGAGCACTGGCTGCTCTTCCTGGAGACCTGAGTTCAATTCCCAGCACACACACGTCAACTTGCAACTGTTAACTCCAATACTAGGGTATCTGGCACCTTCTCCCAGTCTCTGCAAGCCACGCACACATGCGGTGCATAGACATATATGCAGGCAAAACACCCTTGCACTCAAAATACTAAAATAATAATTTAAGTTCAATAATATGACCATAAAACACAAAATTTATAGTTTTTAAATATTACAACAATCAGTTAAAATATAGTGGGACAAAAAAGATTCCATTAAGAATAGCAGCCAGAAATAATAAAATATGTAAGACTAACCTTTTAAAATAAATTTACCAAATGGCTCTACGAAGCACCAAAGGACTCTGTGATCAGCAATGTTCAGGAAATAACAGGACAAGCTCTTAGAAATTCGAAATTGTGTGAGGAAGAACCTTGAGTGGATGGCGGCTGACTACATTAGGAAGCTTTTCCAGATAGAATAGTGAAAAGACAAAAGTACGAAAAAAGAAATGTGGCCAATTCATCCCGGAAAACCAGTCTGCAAGTAAGAAGCAGCCAGAAGCCCAGAGAGCGAACTTCAGGAGGAGAAATCACACATTAAAAAGACGTCAGCTCATTTCCCAGGACGCTGATCTCCAGGATGCGAAGGTCACCGAGTAGTGGATGAGGACACGAGGCTGACACACCCTGGGCATGAAACTGTAAACTTTCCGAACACTAAGAATAACAACTTCCATAGTGACAGATTCGATTTTCAGATAAAGCACCGGGAATTACCCTTAATAGACATGCTGAAAACTACTATAAAACAGATGGAAGGCTTCCATGGTTTGAGGGAATGGCCCTGTGGCAGGGACACAAACTGCTCAGGGCACTGTGTGCTTGACTTCCCAGGCCCCTCGGAGAGTTTATCTAGTCTGGACAATGGACTGCTCAGAGAAGTGGCTGTGTCACATTTGGGATGAAGGGATGAAAAGTCCCCATAGTGACCTTCTGTTAAATGATGTCACAAGATGGAAACAGCCCAGGCCCGGCCCCTGAGCTAGGTCCTCAAGAGACTTTCCCAAGAGCCAGTGGACTCACAGGGGGACTTCCAAGAGAAAGAAAGCTTTTGAGACACGGGAGTCTATGACCATTTCATCACAATACCCTGTTCTGATTACTGAAGATTTCCAAAGAAGAATTCTACATCCTGCAAGTGACCAGCTGAAGGTCAGATGAAGATATTTTCAAGAAATTCGGCCTTTCAGGAAATGCTGTCACATGAACTGAAGGCTGAGAAAAATAAAGAAATACATGTAGAGGGCAGAATAATGGCCCCCAAGAGATATGGTTCTATAAATTTCCAGAATCTGTGAGTATTTTAAATAATCCTATGACAAAAGAAAAAAGGACTTTGTAGCTTGGATGACTTGAGGGACTGGTGGGTGGGGAGAGTCTCCAGGTGGGACTGTCACAGTCACAGTGGTTCTGGGAAGGGCAAGAGGAGAAAAGGCAGAATCAGAGACCTGAATATGCTATACTTCTGCCTTGAGGTCAGAAAAAGAGGCCATGACCTCGGGAATGCTGGTGGCTTCTTGAAGCTAACAGAGTCAAACAAATGGATTTCCCTTCTAAAGCTTCTAGAAGAAGTGTAGTTACCGACCTCTAGAGCTATGAAACAATAGATTGTGTTAAGTCACTGAAATTGTGTGAATTAGTGTCAGCCAACAGATGCTTCAAGAATTGCTTTCCTGCACACAATATCTACCCCTTCCTTATAAGGCCCCAGTGGCAAACCAAAGTATTGACATGATCCCATGGAAGGGTCCCCTAAGAAAACCGAAGAGTTCACTGGGCTTCTTTACAAGAAAGACATGGGGGAGGGGTTACTGCAGGTTTGTGGGTCCTCCTCAGGGAGCTGCACTGGAAAGCCCCTATCCAGCAGGGGTGATGGATTTCCCACAGAGCACAGATGCCATTCCTACCACTTAACCTTCCCCAGCCTCCATCCCTAGGGCATCCTAAGACCTTGAGGCTATGTACAACCAGAAACCATGTAAGAAATGAGTGGCAGGGGCAGCCGAAATCTCGGGTGAGGATCCAATGACCATTTCCACCTCCCCCTCCTATGAGGGAATCTCAGCAATCCACACAGCCAATCATGATGGACCCCTCCCTGCAAGGAAGTACAGCCATTGTGAAGAAGACAGTAGCTGTTTTGCCCAGAGGTCCTCATTCTACGACACATGCTTTCCAGGAAATGGGAGGGAGCCCAGGAGAGGGTGAAGGGTAATCTCCAGATATGCCTGAGCAGTTGCCTAAGGATGGAAGGAGAGTAGGCGAGAGGCCCCACGAGAGACATCATCGAGTGGACACCAGTCTGTCACCTAGTATATGCAAAGTCCCCCAGAAGAAATTCCACAACTGGGGAGAGTTGGGAAACTTGGGGATTGTAGAGAAGTAGATAGATAGATAGATAGATAGATAGATAGATAGATAGATAGATAGATAGATAGATAGATAAACAAACAAACAAACCAAAAAGCAAATGGATAATCAGGACAAGGAAGAAATGAAACCAATAAGAAGGGAACTGGGTGGCTGCAGCTGGAGCCACCAAGACGATTAAATTGTTGCTGCTTGGGAAGCCCTGAGGCAGCTGTCATGTTGCCCAAGAATGGTGGCATGTGTTTTCCTCAATTTACTGAAGTAATTTCTTGGGGGAAAAATGCTTTCCAATGACTGCGCGCAATTTTCACGTCTGTCCTCCACTCTTCAAGACACCCCAACCCCACAACCAGCTAGAGCCACAGCTGTGAGTGGCACTGCTGGATTTGTTCAGATTTGACAACACTGAGCAGATGAGAAGGTGCCAAAGAAAGAGACGTTGCAATCCCAACTTCAATTCCAGGATTCCACACGGTGGGGACAGAGAATGAATTCCCATAGCTGTCTTTTCATGTCCACACATGCACCACCATGACATATGAGGGCGCATCCATATACAACACTTGCGATTTGGAAGACATGGAACATCTGCCCAGTGGTAACTGGTCCTTTGGGAATGAGATGGAGAAGATGTTAAAACAACAGTTACATAAAACAAATATTTTTAAGCCTGTGGCTGGCCGGGAATTTTTTTTAGGAATGATGAAGATACGTTTAGTTTAGCAATCAATTACTAAGGGAGAAATGGGTCCCTGATGTTCTTCTTGGGAACACATTACATGCTCATAAAATGGACAAATTTAGAAAAAGTTCTGCATCTGAACTTGGACACACACTTGCACTGAAAGCTAACCTCTGGGGAGGCATTTTAGCTGGGCCCAACACTTCCACATTAATGGCTTAAGAGCTGGGATGGGTGTGAACGTGTGTGTGGGTGGGGGGGATATTGGCGACTTTGGAGAGAAACAGTCACTCTGTTACATAAGGTTAACCTGTTTCCCTTGTGAAGATTGTTTTGCATTCTGAGCTGCAAGTGACCCAACTTACAGAAAACACCAAACTCGGGGTTCATTACATCACACACTGGCCTTGGAGGCTTTTGGAATTGTTCAAAAACCAAAAGTTCAAGTCATGACTTTTCTTATCATTTGCAATGATCAAAACAAGAAAGAAAGGAATGAGGCCAAGTGGGGACTCCTTCAAGGTCACGCTCATTAGAGTGAGGCGGGTTCCAACGCTTTGCTTCATTCTGCCGAGTTAAGTTCTTTCTTTGTACCTAATATGTTTATCACGAATCATTAAACACAAACCTATTATTCTGTGCAATTGATTCTTCCATAAAACAAAGAGCAGCTTCACTTATGTGCTTTGGGGTTTTTTTTTGTACCCCAGGTAAAGTCAAGTTTGAAAATAGATTAGGAGACCACTGTCTTATGTGCCCATTGCTTTTAAAAATCCAAAGAAAAATGTGATAAGTGCATGGAAAGTTGGAGCACACGGAATTATCAAGGTCTGTAAGGACTTTCGAAAAGGAAACACACACAGCACTAAAGACTCATTGTTAAGTGCTTACTGTGTGCCTGGCACCTGCTAGATGCATTCCAGCTGTTTCACGTAAGCTCACAATCTTGAGGCAGTCACTACCGCCGTGTGGAAACAGGAAACTGAAACTCAAAAAAACTATCCAGCCTAGCTAGGGGAGCCAGGGGAGCAGCCACATCACTGGGATTTGAAGTGAGGTGTGATCCCACTCCATGTTCCTCGGCCACCTTTCCACCAATGATGGACGAACAAACGAACGAACGAACGAACGAACGAACGAACGAACGAACGAACGAACGAACGAACGAAAGAACAGGTAGGTCAGAATGTAGACTCTGACAAGCTATCCTGGTACTGTGGCAAATGCCATCGTTGGCACCTTGTGCATTTGTATTAGTCTTGCTGATATTTTATATGTAGAATGCTTTGCAATTTTAAAATACCCCAAGGAGAAATGAGAAGATACATAAACTGGAGAATTCCGGTTGTGAAGGACAGCCGGATGCTGTTAGAGGAAGGAAAGCAGGGGCCCGCTACTTATTAAGGAGCCTCAAGAGAACCACGCAGGGCCTGCCACACACAACCCGACTTCACCGGGGCTTAATTTACCTCCTGCAGGACCTCACAGACGAGAAGAAAAACGAGGCTGATGGAGGCTGCGTCTGCAGGTTTGAAGGCTCGGGGGATAGAAATAAGAAACGCATCATTTTCCTGACTCTGAGCCCCCGCCTTCGGAGTAAAGGTGATTCTGACCAAAGGAGGGAGACAGTGTCTGTGTACGAGTTCCCGTAATCCAGAGATGGCACTTTTTAGATTCAGAAACTTGACTGAACCTTGGCCCAATAGTATGAAAGTAATTGTGCTCTCAAGTCTGTCAAGTGACCTACCTATTCCAATTATAAAATGTTTTGGTTTTCCTTTATGGACTCTAAGAAAAAAAAAAAACAGAACTCTGCTTTCTCTATTCCAGAACTATTTTTTTAAGTCTCTCAATTACTGAGGTCTTAGAATTAAGGGGAGTTGTTGGGAGGGGGAAAGGGAGAGAGAAACAAGGATGAAATCTGCCTTACAGCTTTAGGAGCTGTGTTGTTAGATGTTAGGCTGAGAAGTGTGTAGAAATAAGGCCTTGTTCTGTAAAAGGTCAAGAAATGTTTCTGTTTTTCTTGTTACCTTCCTAGCCTCAGCCCCTGAGGCAGTCAGACATCTGGCTTCAGTGACCTTCTCTTAAATGAACTGTCACCCAAGGCTCTTTTTCAAGAAAAATATGATGCTGTATGTTTTTATATATAAAATGGCAATTTACACAGTAGAAATTAATTTCAAAGAAAAGAAACTGGAGTGGATGTTGGGGATAGCAAACTAGCAAGCGGCTGGAGAGATGGCTCTGCAAGTCAGAGCACTGGCTGCTCTTGCAGAGGACCCAGATGGGGTTCCCAGCAACCACATGGCAGCTCACAACTATCTATCTAAGTCCAATTTCAGAAAGACCTGACACCCTCTTCTGACCTCTGTGGGTACGGGATGCATGTGGCACACATCCATGCAAGCAAAACACCCTTAGACACACAATAAAATAAGTAAATCTTTACAATGATTTATAAGGAACAGTGAAGAAGGAAGGTTGGGACAAATGTGTGGTCTGGGGAACAGCAAATGTTGCTTAGAAAAGTTGCATGCTATGGTAAGCTTCTAACGGTGCTCTCACCATTTATTAACTCAAATCAAGTAACGCATAACATCACTCAACAATAAATGCTATTCGAGTCACTAGAGATATTAAATGCAGCCCGTTTATATTTCTGCCTAATGCTGCCTTACCAAAGTAACAAACACTGGGTGGCTTAAGCTAATCTGATGTGATCTCCCCCTAGAAAGACAAGGTCTGAAATGAGGTCAATGCAGTTTCCTGTGCTTTGGGATCACGGAGGAGCAGTTTGCTCCAAGCCCTTCTCTAGCTGCAGGGGTCCCCAATAAGCCTGGGGAAAACAAGTCATTCTCTAGTGTGTCTCTGTCCCTTAGCCCAAGTCTCTCTTCTTCTGAAGCCCTCAGTCATAATGTACTTAGGGTCTGTCCTGTTCTCATTCTGTTACATCTGGGTAGATCTTCATTCTAAATGAGATCACATTTGCTGGCCTCAAATTCACTATGAAACCAATGAAGACCTTGAACTTCTGATCTTCCTGCTACTGTGATGCATGCTTGCAATCCCAAGTCTCAGGAATTGTGATCTTATTTAGAAAGATCCTTCCACATAAAATAAAATGAGAACAAGCAGACCCTATCATATACTAATATATATATATATATATATATATATATATATATATATATATATATGTGAATACAGTATTTTATATAAAATAATAGATTAGTATATATTTCATATATAGTGTTACTATATATGAAAATGCTTTGGGATGCAAAAGTAGACATCAGTTACACAGCTTAATCTTCAACATAAACCAGAACCCACTAAGGCCAAATTTAGTGGGTTTTTTGAGCAATTCTAATTTTAAAGAGAAGAAAACTTCTACTTCCTAATTACTATATGGATCCACTAAGCCCTGAAAAAGAAAGAAAGAAAGAAAGAAAGAAAGAAAGAAAGAAAGAAAGAAAGAAAGAAAGAAAGAAAGAAAGAGAGAGAAGGAAGAACGAAGGAGGGAGGAGGGAGGGAGGGAAGGAGGAAGGAAGGGAGGGAGGCAGGGAGGGAGGGAGGATGGAAGAAACCCTAAGACCCATCCTGAGATCCTAGTGAAGTTACTTTTCCTAGTTAAACCATACAGGACTGTTTTATCCTAGGAATAATAGCCCTTCCATCAAGCATCAATTATTCCAAGGCATTTTCACAAGATGGACTCTGAAAGAATGATAAAACGTTATTCTGTGGTGTCCAACACAGCAGACACAATGGAACCTGGTCACATATAACCACCGAGAATTTGGAAAGGGGCCAGTGCAATTAGAGTGCGGATGTTTACTTCTTGAATTTCAATTTAAACATTCACAGATAGTGTATTCAACGGTGTAGGCCTGTGGGAATGGTTCGTTAGCGAAATAAACACCCGTTGTTATATCATCCTTCACATTGCTTATTGCATTAACCGAAGTATTACATCATTCATGGTTCTAGAAGATAGAAATAATGAGTGAAGAGACTGACTTTATAATCTGCTCTCTCTCTCTCTCTCTCTCTCTCTCTCTCTCTCTCACACACACACACACACACACACACACACACACACACACACACACACACACACACCTCTCCCTGCCTATCTTCCCCTCACTCTCCCCCTTTTTTCAATGGTGCTAAGGATCGAACCCAAGACCTTATGCATAGTGGGCAAGCACACTCTACCTCATCCTCAACATTCTGTGCACTTTGCTTTTGGTGTACATGGAAGAATATTTAGAAATGTTCATCCCTGACCCTAACAACAAATAGAAGTGACAGAGGGAGAGGTTCCACTAGCACTAGAAATGATTCTCAACCTGTAGACTGTGACCCCTTTGGGGTCGAATGACCCTTTCACAGGGGTTGCATATCTAGTATCCTGCATATCAGATACTTACATTACGTTAAACATATTTACATTCCGATTCATAACAGTAGCAAAATTACAGTTATGAAGTAGCCACAAAAATAATTTTATGGTTGGGGGTCAGTACAACATAAGAAACTGTGTTAAGGGGTCACAGCATCAGGAAGGTTGAGAACCGCCACACTAGTGGAAACAGATGGACACTGGAGACTTCCGTGATGGTGACAATGAGCACATGTGGGAAAACTTCAACTCTGCGTCTTCACACGATGGCAGCCCAGATTAATTCTCTCAGATCAAGACTCAGTGAACAGACCATATATTTACCAGCACAAGAAGGACATATGGTATTTTCACACAGTCATTTAAGAGGAAGGACCTCATTCAAATGATGTTCTTTGAAAAGAACAAGGCATGGCCTGTTTGGCTACATGAACGTGGAATAGTGTTACCATGTTTATGCTTTGAAAATATACAAAGCACAAAAATGAACATACAAACAAAATGAATGAGGGAAGATAGATAAAGTAGATATAGAAGGATTGACTTTAAAATGAGACAAGTGTCCCTGGAAATCAAATGGTAAGTGGTGATGAATATTTTTTTTCTGGAAACTGAAGGCTAAATCTTTATTACCTAATCAAAGTACTAGGTTCTTATTGAAACATGCATTGTCCCATAAACACACACACACACACAACATGTTTGTATTTCACCTTTCATTTTGAAATTATGAAAAGTTTGGGCCCTGGAACTGCACACCCCTGGGATAGAATCTGAATTCCAACACTTAGTATCTGACCCTTGGAAAATTAGTCAGCCTTCCTGGGCTCCAGATCTCTTATCTGTACCATAAAGATCTTAAAAATTACCACCTCTTTTATAGAGCTTGATAGAGAGTACATTTTGCATATGAAGTGGTGAGCAGTTTTTTTTGGCACACAGGAGGAGCTATAGACCAACCAAAGGTAGTGATTTCATTATCCTGGCTTTGCTTCGAACAGGTCGCTTGCTCTGTCATATATGGGAAGCCGAGACATGTGACAGGACAACTTGTAGTCTCTTCCTACCAACAGAACTCATCAGTGCTAACGGCTGCTCCTACTGCGACAGACATCCCAGATGAAGAGAGGATCCGGCAGCGTCCTAGGGGACCAGCTGCTGGGTGTGCTTCCTCTTAAGCTCAACTTCAGTCCTCCCCCACCCAAGAAATTGTTTTCCCTGACTTTTCAAATGACCAGGCATTACTTTAATGAACTCCAATTATACATGGAAGTATAAGAAAAAGGAAAAAAAAATCTACTATCTGAAGAGAAAAAAACCACTGGAAACCTTTCCTGCTTCTCACCGTAGACCTGGCTATCATACCATACGTGCTGTCTTGTGCCGCATTTTTGTATTCAAGAATAGCTTTCCATTTCATTTGCTAGCGATGCACGCGTTCATTCTCAGTGGGGCTCCATCCTTACACAACACAGTGGTAATAAAAAGTGGTTGTTGTAAACAAAACAAAACACTAGCCTTTTGATAATGGCTTCACTCAAAGACTGAGGTAAGCTGTGAAGTCCAAGGAGATCTCAAAACCAAGTGAAAAATCAAAGGCATTCGTTTTTCTCTTATGAAAGTCCGGGAGAAAAAGAGGAGTGGGCCCAGTGTGCTCTGGATGGCACGCTCCATTCCCCACATGGCTAGTACTAGTGGAATGGGAAACTTGTTGGCTTGAACTTTTAATAAAAGAGAACTTGTGGTAACTCAGTATATTTTCAGGGCTTAAAACTCTTATTTTATCAAGATCCCAACCCTTGGTCTTGGCATCGAGAAGCTATTTCTGAGTGCTAAATAAATATGAAAACTATGGGTCTGGCCTCTCTTCGGCTTTTTTCTGCCAGGTGGGGTCATTGCAGAGGCCAGACATGTGTGAGTCCTTATCCTCCGGGTGCCACCATGTCTCTACCTAAGCCAGACCTAAACAATTAGCCTTCTGCCTCAGGGGACACTCAGGGACCTGTATCTGGAACGCTGCATTCATCACTTCTAGGGCTTGGTTTCACTCCAGCAGAAGTCAGAAGCGTGGACAAAAAATATGTTCACATACAAGAGTGCTTTGACCCATCATTATGTTCTTGTTACTACGGTTTCTGCCCTACAAAGTCAAATGGGCCTGAGTCCTCAGCCCAAAGGAAAAAAAAACTGGTTTATCAGACTGTACTTAAAGTGAAAACCCCACCAACCAGCCAAGAAACACAAACAGAGTCTCCTTATCCCTTTGCTGCCATCAAGCCAGGGCATAGGCACAAAAACACCACCTATCCCGACCAGAGAGAAAAGAACCAAGGTTAAGAATCCTTATATGTGATCTGTGCTGTTCTTTTTCGTCTCTTCTATTCTCCCTCCTGGGCAGGTTGTTGACCAAATGAAAAATGTTTCACTTAAAACTTAAAAAAAAAAAAAAAAAAAAAAAAAACCTTAATGATGGTGAATCATCATTTTATTAATAAGTAACCTTTACATAATAAGTCATGCAGGGAAAACCACAACAGCAAAGGTCTGGGGTGGGGGAAAATAGTTTCCTTCACTCCTGGCCTTTAAAGAAACTGCTCTCAAATGTGGACTCCAGACCCATGGTGTGAGCATCCCGGGAGCCTGTGAGAAACACAGACTCTTAGGTCCTACCCCAGATCCTGGAATCGAGCACTGTGGGGTTAGGTAGGGCAATGTGTGTTAGAAGAAGGCTCCAGTTAACTGGTGCTAACACACCATTGAGTCCTGGCCTCAGGGGAAGAGCCAAGAGTTCAAATTCAGATCCCAGCTCTGGGTTGCATGGTCCAGCCCAATGGACTCAATGAGGGGCCATTACTTGCCTCCCTGAACCGAGGGATATTCAAGAACAAAATGCATGTGTTAGAGGAAGTCTCGACCTTTGTCTGAGAGCCTCCTCTGCATCCTTTTGCTCCTCTAGGAGACTAGTTTTCTTGTTGCTTGCCACTTGTAACATCCCAAACAAACACCACCCACCCCTACCCCCCCCCCCCCCCCCCCCCGCCTCACCGCATCCCTCAAAAAAAAAAAAAAAAAAACCTGCACAATGGATAAAACAGTAGAACACCTTTCCATTTTGATGAATCATACTCTACAATTCATCAATAACCTTAATGTCAGCCCAGTAAGCACAGGCCACTGCTGATTTACTGACTATCACTTTTCAGTGTTGAGTGCTGTTCAGACATCCTATGTTCTAGGCAGTGATTTTAGTCAAGCTCTGCCCAGGAAAAGCTGAGGGTCAGAATATTAAGTAATTTACGCAGTGCCATACAAAGTACATCTTCAGACAGTTTTTCAAGGGGCTGGGGATGCAGCTCACCTAGCATGCATAAGGTCCTGGGGTTGGATCCCAAGCATCACATAGGACCAAGTGAGGCTGTGGGTGACTGCCATCTCAGCATTCAAGAGGTGAGATGGGAAATTCAAGGTTATGCTCAGCTCCATAGTGAGTTCAAGGCCAGCTTGGGCTAATATGAAACTCCATCTCTCAAAACAGCAACAACCAAAACGAACACAAGGAATACCTATTTCCAAGGCTCATGCTTGAAGGTGTGGTGGAAGTTTAAACAGCATATCTTCTCAACACTATTACAGCTGTATTTGGCAAGCACTGCCTCCAGTGGTCAAATATTAAGAAACCAAGTATAGGGCTGGAGAGATGGCTCAGCAGTTAAGAGCACTGGCTGCTCTTACAGAGGACCTGAGTTCAATTCCCAGCAACTACATGGTGGCTCACAACCATCTGTAATGAGATCTGGTGCCCTCTTCTGGCCAACAGGCATACAAGCAGGTAAAACGCTATATACATATAAATAAATCTTTTAAAAAAAGAAAGAAAAAGAAACCAAGTATAAGGATATCTGGGCTTTCACAGTCTAGCTATAAAAATCACACCAACAGGCATATAGTGACCAACTTTGACTTTGTCAATTACAACCGCCTCTTCCAAGGGCTGGCCAGCTATTACCATCACTTACAAGGGAAAGAGAAATCATGACAAAAGAGCATAAGAGACCTACATTTAGAATAGAGAGTCCATTGCATTACATGTATTTTTCTCACATGCCAAGGTCATTTTCAACTTGGGTTTTTGTTTGTTTTGTTTTATCCCCCATATTTCAATGAGTTTGCAGTTGGCTTTCATGGAGGTCAATAATGTAAAGAGTGGCGGGAAATTACATTTATTAACTCTTCTGTCACCAAAAAGTTAAGTGAAACTGCTCATAGGAAGAGTGATGTGGCCACAGACTTGACATGGGAGGGCACTAACTGGGCTGGAGTAATCCAACCAGAGTGGGCCAGAGAGAATTTGAAAGAAATGAGACAAGTCCCAAGGTTCAACACCATAGGGAGGCTCCATCCTGCACCTCACATCAAGGGTCAAAACAAAGCAGCCAATGACAAGGACAATCGAGATGGGAACACAGAAGAGTTTGACATAGGTCTGCAGTGAGTCTGGGGTGGCAATGCCCAGGTACAGATTAAATAATGTCTTTCCTTCCCCTGTCACTTTGGCCATCTTCAGGCTCTTCAGGTTCCTCACCATTAAAGTTGAAGATTCTCTTGACACCATCCATCTACCGCTTGCTTGCAAACAACTCATGGCTAAAAGGGACCTGGCTGGGTTCACTGGAGGCCCGGGAGCTCCTAGAGTATGAGCATATGAGTACTGCTAACGGAAAAGTAGATTATGCCACAAGCAAAGAACTTACCTTACTAGGAGGTGGTCCATGGTCATCCAAATAAGTGGAATTTCCTAGGGGGGAAAAGAACATTGAATGTAAATGTTTTAGTCCCAAAATAATTTGGTGTAAAGCCATAAAAAAAAGACATTCTAGACATATTTCTATTCTACAAAAATACCAAGGGAAACTGGGTAATTCATCACCACTCTGTCCAGTTGTGTTGATGTTAAGCGTCTAGTTACTTTTGGCAGGGACTCACATGGGTAGACATGCACACAAACATCCACAGGGAGAAACACACAACCAATACCTATTGAGTGTATTTCGGATTCCTGGGTCTGAAACTTTAGTGAGCATCTACTACCTGACGGACTCGTTAACCCACTGACTATCCGGCCCACTCCCAAAGTTCAGATCCGGTGGCTCTGCACATGTAATTTTGTACCCAGGAATCAAGTGATGTGGGTGCTGCTGGGCCTAGAACCAGACTTTGGAGAACTCGACATTATTTCTCCAGTTTGCCTTGAACTTGCCAACTTTCCTTCATCTTTCCAGCTTAAGCTTGAATGTGATTAACGGCCCCCTGCTGGTGTGTTTTCCTAGTACATGGTTATTGCTTCCTAATAAGTAAAAAACAAAGAGATTCAGGAGGGCTGGGTGAGGACTCAGTGGCGAGAGAGAGCGTGTTGGCTGCACAGGAATGAGAAGCTGAGTTTGGATCCCCATAACCACTTAAAAATCCAGGTATGTGGCAACAGCCTCCACCTCTGTGCTAGCATGGTGGAGACAGGCAGATTACAGGGCTTCACTGGCCCACCATTCTAGCAGAAATAGAGAGATCAAGGAGAGACCCTGTCTCCAAAAAAATAAGGTGGAGAAACCATTAGACAAGGCATCTCAGTGTCAACCATACACACCTGTGCGTATGACACACGTACACACATGTGACTCAAGGAAGTCTGGGATGCTTCGCTAAGTGCTTTATTTATATACACTGCTTTATCAGATTCAAATTTCAGAGGTGGATTAGAACTGCTCCCATTTTCCAGAGGAGAAAACAGAGACCTAGAGGATTCCAGTAACCTGCTCATGGCCACATAGCCATAGAACTGCACACAGGACAAAAGGCTGAGGTTTCTAGCGTGTGTCTGGGCATCTGCCCATCTGAGAATCCAAGCATCTTGCCCTCTTGACTGTTTCGTAGCCTGGGCACTGCACATGTTAGCATCTGGTGACACTGGATCACGTGGAGACATCTACCTGGAAGCTCCTAGCCAGCGGGGACCCTGAAGAAAGAACCCAGGGGAATCTCCAGCCGTGGAGCAAGATGATGGGCTTGCTACAGGAACAAACGCAGAAAACACCAGAAGCATAGGTACTTATAAATAATAGACTCGGGAATATGATAAATGTCCTACTTTGAGTAGATGAAAGGTACTTTTGACAGTACACCATAAAAATAACTTAGAAAATTGGAATAAAAAAGGAAGCAGGGTTTAAGCCAGGGACAATTCAACTGGGGACATTTTTCCAAAGGCAATAAATAAGTAGGGTTTGGCATACAGATTTTTCCACCCTGAGTCATCAGCTATCTCTTTTGTTTTGGAGTCTTCTGATTTATAATCCACCTGACAGCCACAGGGACTGTACTCTAATTGCCCATGTGTGTATATTAACCAGACAGCAAGGTCCACTTTCAACTCCCAGACACGACATAAATACCTGCTGTGCGCACGACAAGGCTGGAGGAACCCTTTAAATGAGAGCATGATGAACAATTTGTTGGAGGCTTATTACTGTGCCAAACCCCACCAGGCACATACAGGAATAGGAAGAGCAACGTCAGACCTAATAACAGAATATGTCCTCACATAGTTGCCTATGTCTAGCAGACCGTTCAGGAATATCCTACAAAAATGAAAGCAGAGTAGTTGCTCATCATGAGACTGTGTCTTCCCCCAAATGATGTAACAAATCCCAACACACTCCATTCAACGTATTCTCCAGGCATCCTGCTCAAAACTCAAAACTGGCTTCAACAACGAAATGTTTCTGAAATTCTAAAAGTTTCCATATGAGTAAAAAGTTCATGAAAACTACTGATAGGTAGCACAAAGCCCAGAAGTTCTGATGAGTATGACAGATGTCCCTAGACCTTGGAAGGAAATGGTTAGGGCAATGCCGGCATGCTCTTGTTTTCCCAGCATCCTCCTCTGTTTAGCCACCAGTTACAAAACACCACTGATTCTACAGAAGGACCTAGATGCCAAATAAGGAAGTTCCTATCTTGGCCTTTAGATGATATAATAACCTTGACCGAAGTAATTCTTTCTAAAGATTTATTTTATTTATATCTGTGTGTATGACTGTGTATCTACATATGTGTGCGTGCACATGTATGGGTTTCCTTGGCAGCCAGAAGATGGTATTGGATCCCCAACAGCTAGAGTTATGGGCAATTCTGAACTAGCCAACATGAGTGTTGGGAACTAAATTTGGGTTCTGTGTAAGAACAGCAAACATACTTAACTGCTGAGCTAGTGAGTCAGTCCCTACCAGGGACTTTAAAGGGATTGTTTTCCCTAGAAAGACCTTACAAAGGGGCATAAGCATCTCACCTAAGATACACAGCCAGTGAAGGCAGCAGAAACCAGACCCTTACAGTATGACTAGTGTTAATACATCCCACTCAGCACATAGCACATCTTAAGATTTATTATCTTCTTATCTTTCTCCTCCTTTTCCTCCCTCCCTTCATTATAGAAGACTTTCAAAAGCAGATAGTGTGCTGAAGGAGTAGGTCAACTCTAGTTAACCCTGCTTTCTGCACACGGGAAGGAACAGGGCTCATCACTACTAGCACCTGACCCTAGGTCCTGTAATTGTGTTAGCAGATCATTACATTTGTCCTTGTTTAGTTTATCACAACCCAGAGGTACTAAATGCCTTACACACACTGGCAATAGAGGTTCATCGGGGGTGGGGGGTGAGGGGCAAGGGCGTGGGGGGAGGTTAGGGCAAAGCTACAGGGAGACAGGTATTTCTGAGACATGCACAGCCAGCTTCTCTCCTAAGGTGTGACTGCAATCCCTTGATGGAGCTTTTTATCTTAGGATACTAGACTTTCAAAACTGTCAGGATGTCTGAAAATGCATTAGGTAACTTGTTCGCTACAGAGATCAAAGGACAATGAACTGTTATCAAATGCATTGCCTAGAACAGGCTCCCAGGCCACAAAACTGTTCAGCCTTGCAGATGATTATTATATTCAGTGTTAACTTTCAGAGAGGTAAAAGCATACCCCAAGCTCTTGGTGCCTTTGGGCACAGAGCTCAGGATCTAAATTCTGGAAAGGGAAAAATGAGAGGAAGGTTAAGTAGGACCGGGCTGGGACAGAGGATGTGCCCTTGCCCTTGCCGGACACCACGCTCCTGTGCCTATGCACTCGAAATCCCACCGTCCTCTTGCCGTCTGTTGTGATGGAGTCCTCTAGGAGGGTTATACACAGAGCATAGGAAACCATCTGCAAACATGTTCCATCTAAGCACATAGGAGTTACAGCGTGAGCAGTCAGCAGAGCTCCCCCATGTTCCACCATAGTCTCCCAGGACGTGTTACCAGGGTCTCTCTAATTCTAAACTATTCTCAGCAACGATTTATTTTAGAAAACTCAGGGGAGGTCTAGGAACTAGGAGGCCAAGGATCTGGACTTTCGGCAGTTTGCTCTCTTATACCCAGATCTCCACTGGCAGAACCGACAGGCTAACCATCTGAGAGCCATTGATGCTTTATATGACAAGATGGCGAACATGGAAAACCAGATATATATCTAGCAAGCAGGTTAAATGTTGCTTTTGTAGCAGAGAGTACCCCCCAAAAGTACTCAGATCACAGTGTTCTACATCCTCAAAGATTTCCATATGCACATTTGTAAAACAAAATAAACTCATAGCTTATAAGAAAAGCACATGAGGCTAACACCATTCGACAAAAATACTGAGAACAATGTCTGTATACAGTAGGCACCTAATAAGTGTTTACTAGGTTGGAATATGCTTTTACCTCTCTGAAAGTTAATGTTGAATATAATCATCTGGAAGGCCAAACAGCTTTGTTGCCTGGGAACCTATTCTGGGCAATGCATTTGATAACAGTTCATTGTCCTTTGATCTCTGTAGCGAACAAGTTACCTAATGCATTTTCAAACATCCTGCTAGTATTTCTAGTCATATCAGCAGCAGGGTAGGAGCTACTTCCATGCCTGTCCATCTTCTTCTCTGATCTTTCATTCCTTGCTGCACATTCCACTTGCTTACAGAGCTTTGAAGAAATGCAATGCCAGGCTCCAGGCGCTGCAACTCGGATTTAATTATTCTGGAAAAGGTCCCAGGCAGTTGGTATCTTTAAAAAGCTCCTTAGGTAATTCTAATGTCTAGCCAGGGCTCAGAACCACTGAGCTATAACACAAATAAATATATTTCATAACTCATGCCAAATCCAATTTTCTAGAAGCAAAAAAAAAAAAAAAAAAAAAAAAAAAGAATATAGCCTTTCCAGACTCGTCTTAATCAGGGGTCACCTCCATCCAGGGTGATGAGAGATTTCCACACAACTATCATGTCAAAGGTGAATGCTGATGGAGTGTGCGTGATCATGGAGTTACCGTTGTGGGGATGCTGATCAAGCAGATTCAAGTAACATTTGCTCCGGGGAGCGGGGGGGGGGGGGGGGGGGCGGTGTAAAGAAACTGAAAAGAGGGAGGCAGGCTACAGACTTCCTGAAAAGGTACCAGCAAAGGTCACCTTGAAGCTTACTCTAAACCCTTCCCAGACTCCAAAATTCCCTTTAAAAGAGTACTTCAGAATACACAGCCACTGCAAAGAGTATGCAGCTCTGTGAACTCTTGTGTTCAGGTTCATTGAGAAGGTGAGTGAATAAATCCGTCCATCATCTGCCTGGAGTTTCCTGGACTTGACATAACTTAACCAACCAGAGTCCCAGAGACACTCACATATGATCCTCACACACATTTTATGTATCCACGAGACCCTGAAGAAATCCCCTGGGAAATCCGAAAGCAAGGACACTCTTTAGTGGCAGCCCAAAGAACCATCTCGTGCTTCCAGGCTGTAAACCCGATGGAGAGGAAGAAAAGGAACTTGAACAACACAGAGGAGCCAAATGTCATACCTGTGCATGCAGTAGAGACCAGCACAGCCGTACCAAGAAGCTGCCAGACTGTTGCCCTGGGCTAGAGAGAGATGGCTTAGCCATTTAAAGGCCAGGTTCACAATCAAAATATCAGACTTGATAACTCAATGGATATCTCAACACTCTATCAGACTACAATATAGTTTAAGTAGCAATATTTGGTCTCACGTTAGAGGGGAAGTAGAAAGGAATCCCCAGGAAAATGATGTAATGCCTTCAGTAAGATAGCACTAACAGAACTGAGTGGTGACAGAGCACAATAGAAAGCAGAGCCACAGGCTCCAGAATCAAAGGACCTGGTTCAGATCCCAGCCCAACCCTGTAGTTGGGTGACTTGGAAACAGTACTTTGTTGCTATGGCTGTTTGAGATGATAATGCCCATTGCTGTGGAATAATCCTTTCATACACTGTAAAGATTTGTCACTCAGATTGGTTTCATAAAAAGCTGATGGGCTGGTAGCCAGGTGGGAATTATAGGTGGGACAACCAAGCCAGGAGAATGAGGGGGTGAAGAAGGGCTGAGTTGAGGGAGATGCCAGCCAGCCACTGAGGAAGCAGGATGTGTAGGAAATGAGGTAACAAGCCATGAGCCATGTGGCAAAGCATAGATAAGAAATATGGGTTAATGTAAATGTTAGAGTTAGGTAGTAACAAGCCTGAGCTATTGGCTGAGCATTTGTAATTAATATTAAGCCTCTGATTGATTATTTGAGAGCAGCTGTGGGACAGGAAAACTCTACCCACATGTCCCTATTTGTAGCACAAAGACCTTAAGCCACAGTTAAGAAAATTAAATAGATTAAATGTAAATATACATTTTGAATTAAATCTATTAGGTCCATAAAACACAATACCTTCTGAAACATGGTAAATGCTCAATGAGGAGTCACTGTTCTATTAAGGGATCAGCGTAAGCTACCGGGCCACTCACGGGCCTACCAGTGTGGATCCGTTTGTCGTCAGCATTACTTATAACTGATATAAAAGTTAGTCTGGGAATTTCCAAATCATACTTGTTAAATGATACACTTTTTTCGGGGGGTGGTGGTGGGGGTGGTTGTGGTTAGCTGCAAAACAATGTCTGCTAAATGGACCTTGCCCCACCCCTGGCACCTGTAAATGTATCACGGCAATCACAAATTAGGAACTCATGGTCTCTCCTCTGACATGACCGAATCTTATCGCTTACCTTTATTTTTATAACTGCATTTATTACTCAGAAAAACAAAGGAAGTCTTGAGGCTAGTGAAGTAGCTTCTAGCTTGAAAAAACGAACATTCATAGAACCACTCACTGTTTTCCATTATTTTCTAGTATCATCCTGATAAGCCTTCTAAAAGGTGCCCCCTTTTAAAGCAATTATTCGAGCTACCTTCAGGAATGTGCTAATGACCTTACGCAACCTCAAGGGTTATAATTTATTCTTGACTCTGGATCTTGCATTAGCAGATCTATTTTTGTCTGAACAGGTCCCCGAAGACTAAAAACGTTTAATACCCACTCCCCAAATAGAAGCCCTGATGTGCGTTAGTGTGGATGTCAGAAAGCCGCCTCCATGCCATGTCACGGCAGATCAAACACACGCCACTCTGCTCAAAGCCTCCCTTCTCCGGGGCCTTCAAAAATTGCAACCAGAAGTGACTGAAGCCCTCTCTTTTTTTCTCCAGGACAAGCCATTTCACACAGAGTTTTGGGTACTGACCACGCAGTCACACACACACACACACACACACACACACACACACACACACACACACACACGGCTGCATCTCCCCTGGGAGTCTAGGCCTCTGATACGATGCTATTTATGAAGGAATTACTGTGGAAGAGAACAGAGCAGCCCCAGCTTGGTGCTTGCCAAAAAAATATGCAAATGTCCCCCTTTGCACCACTGACCATGGGTTCCGTTTCTCCACGAGGTCCTTGTTAGCACGCACCAGCCACCATTACAATGAGGAGTTTGTGCAATGAGTGTCTCCAGTCACTGCGTGTCTTATAATTAGGGAAATTGCTTGCTCAGCATTATTTATGCTTTAAAAAAAAAAACCAGTTTTCTGCTGAATTAAAACAAATGGCCCTATTATTAAGTATTTTTACAAAAATATCTTTAAAACATGCTTACTCAACCCATTAGTAAATAACATCCTGAAAACATTTTCATTAAAAAAAGATTTCAAAAATTGTTCATTATTTATATGTGTGCACATCTGTCTATGTGAGTACAAGTGCCGGCAGAAGCCAGAGGCATGTGATCCCTTAGAGCTGAGGCTGCAGGCAATCATGGGCTGCCCAACATGCATGCTGATAACCAAACTTGGGTCCTTCAGAATAGCAACACATGTCCTTAGTCACCAAGCCATCTCTCTAGCCCCCTTAAAACACTTTCTTGATCCTACCTGTGAAGACTGGGCATTTAAGGCCCTCACAAACAATACCCATATTAAACCATTACCATCTATGATTTAGAAAGTGACTTCCGTTCTTAATTAAACTGAAAAGGAAATTAATGTTCTCTGCTTTTATTGCTAGCCCCCAAGCACTACCTTGCTTTATAACTCATTTCTTTATTAAATTTGAATGTGTATTTGGGAATGTTAAGGGTAAGCTTGTAGAAGGAAACTACCTTTGCAGTCAAGTGGTCAATGTACCATCCCTATTAATAACAACTTCAGTATAAATATATATCGTTTCCAAACTAGCTCAGGAATCCGTGGCAATCCTATTACAGGGTCCTGCTGAGGTAGGAATGGAGTGTTAGTCTCTTAGGCTTCTGTTTCCTTCCATTATGTTTTTGCCCCCAAAGACTACCACCACAGCCAACTGATCCACCCAGCAGGACTCCGATGCGCCTGCAAACACAGCAGATGTTGGCCTGCACATCTGCTTCTACCTAGCAGCCAGGCGAGTTCTCTTCTAGCAGAACTAGACTCCACACGTCTGGAAGTACATGGAGAGAATGATGGCAGGAAGGCCAGGCTGAAAACATCAGCACGCTTGGGAGATGATAGCCATGGCTAGCCCAAGGCTCTTCTAAACCTAAGGCCAAGTAGTCTACAGACCTCACTCCACACAGTGCCTATACGACAGCACTGGAAATTAGAAGCCCCATTTCACAATATAGGAAAGGGGGTTTAAAAGGAGTAGGAACTCAGACATGTTGGACTGCTTCTGGACTTGACCTCCACCGCTTGACCCTAAAGCCACTTTGTACCCCACATACCCACTGCTTCACTCAAAGATTCCAGTCTGGGGCCTTGGTGTGCTCTGACAAACTGATCCCTTTCAGACAGGGGTAGCCTAAGCAGCATGGGGTCTTCTCTGTGCCCTGTAAGCCATATGAGCCACTCAACAGTTTAGACATGGACCTCTGACAATGTTGTCATCACGGACACCTATCAAGGACAAAGGGCTGTTCAAGAACTGACCCAGGAGCTCAAAGAACAGCCCAGTACTGACAGAGTCGGGTGTGGAGGGACCATCCAGCTACTGTGCCAACAGAGTGATCCCAGATCGATCTGAGATGGCTGCCCTCCAATGAGATCCTCTTGGCAGTCAGCGTTACTTCAAAATACTTGATATTAGAAGTTAGTTTGAACCGGAAATTCATTCAAATACAAGAAATTTCAACATTACACTAGTCAGCAACAGAAAAGAAAGTGCTGCTTGGTTCTTGACCTGTAACTTCAACCAATGCGCTTTTTTTGTTTGTTTTTGTTTTTTGTTTTTTTGTTTGTCTTTTGGGTTTTTTGTTTGTTGGTTTGTTGGTTTTTTTTTTTTGAGCAGTATCTGTGATTAACTGAAAAAGGACTTCCCAAACTGTCCTTGTGCTAATCTCCAGAGCCTATTAAAGAATATGTGACTTCATACACACACACACACACACACACACACACACACACACACACACACACACACACACACACACACCAGGGACATGATGGCCCAGTTCATCCCGGAGGATTAGGGCGGTCCATTGAAATCATGAGGGTTCTTGTAAGACACAGGCAGAGGATCAGAGTCAGACAGACGTGACTGGGAACAGAGGGTGAGTTAGAGAAAGAGAAGTCGCATGAGTCAAGGAATGTGGATTGCCTCCAGACACTTGGAAAGGCCAGAAAACAAACCAACAAACAAACAAAACTTCAGGCGCCTCCATGAAGGACGGCGCTGCTGACCAGTTATTTCAGCCCATTAAAACCCATATTAAACTTAACTTTAAAACACTGATTTTGTGGTGTTTTTGTTTGGTTGGTTTTTTGAGGAGTTGGGGGTAGTAGGGCATGGGGGCCAGGGAGTTCAAGACAGGGTTTCTCTGGCTGTCCTGGAATGTACTCTGGAGACCAGATTGGCCTCAAACTCAGAGATCCACCTGCCTCTGCCTCCTGAGTGCACCACCATCACTGGGCTTAATTTTGCGTTTTTTAAGCCACTGAGTTTGTGTTAATTTGTTACAAGAACAATGGAAGATTAACATCATTGTTAAATGTTGCTTTGTGTGTGGCCTTTTTTTGTCATCATTTTATCTGAATGTAGGTTTCTTATCAATGACAATTCTAATAATTCTGAAGGAATGAGCATCTAAAAGCTGGATCAGGGTCTCAGGAGTGTTTCAAATTAGAAATCTGAAACAAAGTCATTGTTCTCAATTATAAATTTCAAGTGTGTGTGTGTGTGTGTGTGTGTGTGTGTGTGTGTGTGTGTGTGGTGTATATCCATATATGCAAGGTTGAGCTTGTGTGGGGGCCAGAGAAGGACATTGGGTAGCCTGCTCTATCACTTTCCAACTTATTCTCTTGAGAAAAGGACCTTTCACTCAATTTGGAGTGGGCTGGCCCTGTCTCCACCCCTACATTGCCAGGGTTACAGGCTTCTGTTTGACCACAGTAGGCTTTTTTCATGGGTGCTGGGACCTAAACTCAGGTCCTCATGTGGCGTAGCAAGGACTCTTACCATGAGCCACATCTCCAGGCCCAGTGTTTTTAATTTGGTAGTTTACCTACAGCCTCAATATTTAATCTATTTTCTGTATTTTATATTTTGTATTCCTAATCACTATTTCACAAAAAGAGAATGAAATGAATTCTCATGTGATCAACCTCTCTCCTCACCAGTTCACTTCAATTGGATACAAACACATTTTCATTTCCTAAGTATTCCATGATTTTTGAAAGGTTAGGTCACTGACACATCAATTACTGTCTATGAAAGATGGTCTCAAAACATCGCTCTAAGCAAGAACTTTCTCTCTGGCTTGGCCATGATAAGTGACCTCCCTGAATGGGTATACATGTGTACATATCTTATGAAGAGGAAGGGACGCATCAATACCACATAGTCCAACCCCTCCAATTACAGAAAAAAAACAACTTGTGCAGAGTAAGTCATTAGGCTATCATACCATCTGTTTAGCAGCAAAGTTAAGAATAGACCTATGCGCTCATTCAACAACAAACATGAAAAGCTACATGGCATGTGTGGTTTTTTTTGTTTTTGTTTTTTACCCTAAATAGCCCAGATTTTCAGACTCTATTGCCTAGCTTACTCTCTAGACTTGAACTGGATGACAGGGCTGCTCTTACATAACCAAATTATGTCTCTAAAAGTAAAACTACATCATTGAAAGAATTAAAATAGATATGATTCAAACAC
The DNA here is from genome assembly GCF_049852395.1 of Peromyscus maniculatus bairdii. NCBI lineage: Eukaryota > Metazoa > Chordata > Mammalia > Rodentia > Cricetidae > Peromyscus > Peromyscus maniculatus. The sequence goes on along the minus strand of NC_134867.1, from coordinate 50,437,193 downwards.
TGAAAGTAATTCCTGAAGACGGCACAGAAACTATTTTGTATATGGCTGCAGGGAGTTTTCAGCCTCTAAGTCGAAGGTTCCAGTTTTAGCATGTTTGTTGAAAAGCAGCAGCATGCATGAATATCAATGTCAGCAAATGCTCAAACATATGTGAAACCAGGTCTTGTGCAGAGGTGTGAGTGAGACGCTAAGTATCTGGAGAAGTACGGAAGTGGGGGGATGAAGCAAAGGCAGAAGAGTAGCTATATCCTCCAGCAAGTTCTAAGCAAGATCTCCTCTGTGCCAGGCGTTATTCTGGGTCCCAGTTCAGGCTACCATAACAGATTAGCACAAACTAGCTGCTGACCACACATATTTCTTACAGCTTTGGAGGCTGGGACATAAGCAGGATGCTAGTGTGGCCTGGTTTGCATGGGTCCCTACACCATCAGAGGAAGAGAGCTCTGACCTCTTTTTCCCTTCTTATAGGGGCACTAATCCCATGATGGGGGCCCCATCCTCAAGATTCCATCTAAGGTCAATCATCTCCCAAACCTTGCCCACTTCCAAACACTATCACACTGTAGATAAGGGCATATGGACTTTAGCATATGGAACACCCAAACATCCAGCCCACAGAAGTTTGCAGTAGAAAGGGATGACAGATACTAATTGAATGGTTACAAAATGGGTGCATTACAATTGTGCCACCTCAGAGAAAGAGTCAAAGGCCTGGGTGGGTATGAGATGAAACAGCTGAGCGCAAAGGCAGAAGAGAAGGCTAGAAAAAAGGAACATCATGGAGATGGGGCAGCCTGTGCTAAAGCCTCCTGCCAGGAGAAATCTGGCCACGGTGAGGGACTAGAGGCAAGGAGGACATGCTTCCTTGGAATACATCAAGGCACAGCCTCCATGGAAGAGCATACCTAAGTAGTACCAGCAAGGAAAGGGCAGAGGAACCTGGCCAGGGTGTGAGGACTGAGCTGTGGGCATGGGGTCTACCTATGCAAGGGATGGCAAGCCCTTCAGTCTTGTTAAGAACATCCTCATGACTTGAAACCAAGTCAGGAGATAGGATCTCATTTAGGAGACATCTGGAAATCTAAGTGGTTCTAGGCACGTCTGTTATGAGCTTGCATGCACATGAAGCATCACTGATGACTCAAGTCACTTCAGCAGAAGATCCTTGGAGTCAGTGACAGGGTAAAACAATGCTCCACCTTCTCAAGGAAGGAAGTGAAGTCACACAGTTGAGTGGTATCAAAAACAGACATGGACTTGGGTTGTGAAACTTCCAGCCCATACATAGAGCTCTGCACACAGCAGGGCAGTAGTAGACTGTTGAGGAATAATCTTATTGTGCATTGTGAATACGTGTCACTTGGATTGGTTTAATAAAAAGCTGAGTGGCCAATAACTAAGCAGGATTTTCAGGGCAGAGAGAACGCTGGGAAGAAGAAGGCAGAGTCGCCAGCCAGACACAGAAGAAGCAGGAAAGCAGCATGGGCAGTACAGAGTGAAGATAATAAAGCCATGAGACAGGAAGTAAATTAATAGAAATGGGTTAATGTAAGCTATAAGAGCTAGTTAGAAACAAGCCTAAGCTATCGGTCAGGCTTTCATAATTAATAAGAAGACTCCATGTGGTTATCTGGGAGCTGGCTGGAGGAACAGAGAAATCCGGCTACGGTAGTCCAAATGGTTTCCAAGCAATCTGCATATGTATAAGCACCTTTTGCATGAAATAGGGGGAAGGGTGAGCCCAGATCTAGGTGGAAGAGGTTTCTGAGGACGAAACAGGGAAATATGTCAGTGGCTCAGCCATTTTCCAGGAATGACAAATCATTGCTGCATCATGGATCAATTCTTCTGTGAAGGCTAGTGTCAAACCACACATATTTTTAAAATGAACATGAAAGCTCTCGTTCCCAGCTCTGTCTCCTGCTGGACGGGTATCTGGGCCAGGGCCTGGGGCCACTGGAAATGACTCTCTGTGCCTAACAGTGTCCATTATCAGTTTGAGAGATAAGTGGTTGGTAACTTGCCAATTGTTCTTGTGCTTTAGGGAGATGAGTGGGAAGGATTGTTCTATTGGGTGTTTCAAATAAAATGACACACATGCGACCAGGCTATCTGGAGACGCTCCTGAATGTGGATGTCAATTTCAAATTGGGTTTGATGGTCCTGCCAGACCAACACAGATGCCCTGGTTCAGAGCTAGCCCATCTGGGAGCAGCTTTCATATAAACTCTCAAGCAACACAAAGAAGAGACCATTGTTTCTTCTGTATGAGGTCTTCAAAGGGAAAAGAGGGCTTTCAACAGAGCCAACAGAAATTACCGAAGCCATTCAGAACAGCAGCCTTCACAAAACAAACTAGCAGAAGTACATGTAGGCCTGAAGCTCTCCATTCAAAGAAGGAGGGTTTCAGTAAACTCATCACATTGCCCCTTTCTAGTCATCTCTCACTCTGTGTGGTGACCATTTTCATAGGACCTGGGTATAGTGTGTGCTTCATAGAACTAGAATATTGGAAGACAAAAACAAGAATCCATTTCTTTTGTGTTACTCTGTACACACAACATCTAAGCAATGAACAGCAAAAAGAAGTACTTAGAAATCAGAAACTCCTTGCCTAAGAAGAGAAAAACGGACAAAGGAAAGGAGGTTAGCTTTCAGGCTAAGCAGTCTACTTGGGGGAAGGTCACTTAACCAGAGGTGACTTTGAGCAAGACCTTAAAGGTTCTCGGCCTCGACTTCCCATGGACACAAGAGTAGGGGTCACTTATCAGGACGGAGGACATCGACATAATAGTGCCATCAACCAACGGCCTGGCACACAGACTATAAAAGTTCTCGTGATTATATTAAAAGTGGAGCCAATTACACAACATGGCTGCATTAAATAAAAGCTCTTCTGAGTAACCGCATGCATAAACATCAGGTAGCGCTGGAAGACACATCCCTCATTATGCCCCAGCATGGCTTGTCATAGACCCCTCCACGTTTCCCAGGATTTATGACGGAAGGTTATACCTGAGCATACACTCAGTGTGATTTTTAAAACCCTGGCAGAATTTGTGTAGTCCTGAACCTGGGTTATTCTTCTATGGACAAAGTGTACCACAGATCATAAATACTCTTGAGTATGTACTGCGCCGGGTTCTCTTCCAGCAAAATTTTAATTCTGCTCTTTTGACAAAATGGGTTAAGGAAGTCGGCTTTCTTACCCAGCGAGAGGAATCGTTCCAAATGCGCCCCTCCCTTGAGTTCTCTGCCGCCCCTCTAGACATATCACCCACTTTCAAAGTCACAACAAGTCCCTCATTTTTAAGGCAGAGTACAGTGAGCCTGGGGTGGAAGCAGAGCCAGTGCTTGAGGCAAAGGCCTCGGGCACAACACAGTTGGAAATCATTCATCATGGCATCAATCAGTTTCCCAGTTTTTCAGGGCACTGATGCAGAAACTGCATTTGTGAATCCTGAGTATGTTCAAGCTGAGTAAATTTTGCCTGTGTTAAAAGGCATCTTTATATATATAAAAAAGCGGTCTCCATCAACCGAATCAATTTGTATCTACCAAAAATACTTATTGATCACCGGGGGGCAGAGCTTGTAATGTCAGGGAGAGGCCTGGCTGGGAGAGGGCTTTGAGTACAGCCATCTTCTCCCTGGGAGTGACAGGCCAGGGTTAAGTGGCTTCCCAGGAGACACTGAAGATGGGACTTGTGTGCTGGTGGAACTTGGCTGGGGTGACCTCCGGACCCTCCTTCCAGCTGTCACAGCCAGATACACCCAGATGGCCTTTTAAACAAGCCACAACGGCACCTTTAAAAACCTGCGTGTGATTAGATTTCAGTCACACGCACACACACTTACTTATTTCAGTAAGTATGAATAATATCAAAAATAGATTTGAAATCATGAGACTTTTTAACATGAGTATGACTCTCTTGGGCGTAGTAGATGACAAATGAAATCGCTTTATGCATGTAAATGTATGCATATATATACAAAATTTGGTGCTGTCTTAAGAAATGTAGTGACAGAAATTAAAAACTGGTTAATGCAAAATGAAGTTTTTTGTTTTTTTTTCAGAAGTGACTTTCTCCCAAGCAAATGCTATTAAAGTAGGACATAGTCTGTTTCCACTGTAGTGATAGGAATTGGCACCGTGTGAACACAAAGCCATTGGGTTTCAGGACACAAGAACCGAGGTTGGGTAATGGAGAGGTGGTTCAGAGGGTAAGGTGCTTGCTAAGCAACCAGGAGGACCTGACTCCGGATCCTGCACCCATGTAAAATCCAGGTATGGCAACAGGGGCCTGTAACGCCAGTGTTAGGAGGATGGTTACAAGAGATCCAAGGAATCCATTGGTCAGACGATCTAGCCAAAATGACAAACTGCAGCCTCAGTGAGAGACCCTGTCTCAGAAAGTTAGGTGGAGAGCAATAGGGGAAGGCAACTGAATAGGGGAAAGCAACATCTGACCTCCACAGCTACACACACACACACACACACACACACACACACACACACACACGGAAGTCAGAGTTGAGCAGAGGTAATGACTTCATAACGAAGGCCTTACAAAAGCTACAGATCAAGGAATAAGAACAAGATTGGCTGATCTGGAGGCATTGTGCACTTCAGAATCAAGTAAAGCCACTGCAGGAAGAGGAAGAGGAGAGGGGAGGGGGAGGGGAGGAAGAGGAAGAGGGGGGAGAGGAGGTAGCAGCATCAGCAGCAAAAGAGGAAGAGGAGGAGGAAGAAAAGAAGGAAGAAAGAAGGGAGGGAGGGAAGGAAAAAAGGAGAGATAGAGAGGAAGAAGGGACAAGTTCACGCTTTTGAAGGTCATAAAATGATAAATTACAGAAATGCATGCAAATGCTCTTACACGCAACAGAGAATAATTGAAGAAACCACTCATCAATGGAGGAAAAATATTTCATGAGAGTGCAAAGAGGCACTGGAGCAAAAATAACTTGTCGGGATTATAAAAATAATAATGTAGGGCCATGAATAATATGAGAAAATGAATATGCTAATGAAACCACAGTGATGAAAGCTAGAAATAGAGAATGAAATTATGTTAGCTCCACAAAGCCAGGGAAATGGATGTGCAGGTAGCGAGCCCTTGATCTTTCCCGAAGTGGAGAGAAAGGGAAGAGGGAACTTAGGTGGATGGTGTGCCCGTGGGGATCATGCATTAGGCGACTCTTTGAAGACAGCTCCCAAACTCAGCCCTCAGGTAGCGGTGATTTTCTGCCTGTCCAGATGGTCAAAGGTCAGAATGGGTTCCCAAGAAGGGAGAACTAGGGAACAGCAAGGCCAGACTGACTCTGAGCAGGCTGGCTCCCTTAGCACTGTGCTCCCTTAGCATGGGGCCAGTACCTCGCTCGCTACCTGCACTATTGCCTACTGACTCCAGTAAACATGAGTGAGTAAAGGCGTGGATTCAGAAAGCTCAGAGCAGAGGTAAAGTGTGGGGCCCATCATAAAATTTTAGAAATTAATTAATATTAACTAACTTTTGAGGTGCTGGGAATCAAACCTAGAGGCTCACACACTCTAGACTAGGCACCGTACTTCTTAGCTATCTCCCCAGTCCGTGGATTTTGTTTTTGATATGCTTTGTTTTGTTTTAATTATAATGTCGTGTAAAATAACCAATGTTGTCCTAGAACAAGGTGTAAGAGGATTTTAAAACTCTCTATGTATCCGTTGTTCTAGGACAATATTGGTTATTTTACACGACATTATAATTAAAAACAAAATCCTAGGTACAGATATAACTACACACTCAGGAACATACACATCCAAAAGTTAAATAAACAACATATAAATAGGATGCATATATGGGAGAGACATTTGTCTAAAAGAAGGCTGTCTGTTTTCATGTGTGTTTTATGCATATTTCTAAAAATGTTTAAGGCATGTTTATACATAAGCCATTTTCTCACCTAATATATTTTAGCCCCATCCCAATTTTAGGTGTTTATGCTTTATCTTCTGGTGTTAAATTTATTTTTTCAGAATTCTAAGCCACGCTAATGTGTCAGTTTTCTGAGCTCTCTAGGGGAGACTAAGTATGCACGCACAAATGCATATATATTGAAATATACACTATATATGTATCCACACACAAGTGTATGTGTGTGTCTCTGTGTGTGTCTGTGTGTGTGTGCACGCATGCATGTGTGTGTGGTGAGAGAGAGATCTGAACAGAGAGAAAGTGAGTCTATGCAGACTCTGGGGAAAAGTCAAGTCGGCAACTGCACATTGGCATAGATCAAGCCTGTGAAAGGTGCCGCTACATTCCCTTTCTTTATGTCTGCTATACTAAGTAAAAAGTAAGTGGCTGGTGGGAGAGAAAAGAAGAAAAAAAACTTCAGAAAGCACCTGTCTGCTCCCCAGGGGATCTGACACCACACTGGTTTTTGTTTGTTTTTTCTTTCTTTTTTTACCTATGAAGGCTCATTTCTATAAAGAGTGCTTTCCACACGGTGAAGAGCACATCCCCACACCCCAAAGGGCACATGAAGGATGACTTCAAAAGTGAGACTTCACGTGACTCCTCTCCAGGGATCACTTTGAGCATCTAAGTCTGATCACTAACATAATAAACATGCCCTACATAGCAGAAGGCAAGCCTGGGTTTTGAGCCAAACTCCGGACAGTCATCATTTCTGAATGCGTGACGCCGAACCATCACGGAAGTACTGTGTGAGCCATTCCACCTTTACCGGGACACCAGAGTGACGCTGAGAGTTGAAGCTTTAAGGGTTTGAAGCCAATGTAGGGGTCACAATCAATGTCCACTTCTGGACCTAAACATTGCTGAATATGAAGGAGTAGTTTCTTACGGACTTACCTGAACTTTAAATCTCTTTTTTTCTTCAATAAAGCTATATGTATAACATGAACCAAAGGTACAAATTTCTTCTTAGAACTCACGGGTGAAATACACAACAGCCCTCTGGACACTGCTTAGCATGGAAGAACACTACGTGAGGTGAAGCCAGAGGGACCAGAGCAAGGGCTCTAGGCATGCTTCACAGCCAGAACACTGGAGCAAGCCATGCTATTTTCCCAGATTACAACCCTGCCCTTGGCTGTGACTGCTGGTTATAACATTTCCAGAAACGCTCGATGAGAGCAACTCATTATTCCACGAATCCATGGCATCCCCAACCGATTCTCACAGAGACTTCTCCAGGTCTCTGAAGCCAGAAGGAATGCTGCTCTCCATAATCTCATTCCATGATGTGGTCATCAATCCAGTCTCAGACTTTTCCATTCTCATCCAGGTTCTGGATGCTGGCCTGGTGAGCATCCATCCCTGTCCACTGACAGTAGCAAGCACTGTGCTGTGGTTTCTCAACCATCAGCCACCCGGGTCTGGGGCCAGACCAAAAACATAAACAAAGGCAAAGAAATGTGATGCCTCTTCCTCTTCACACATCTGGGACATCTTGGAAGGAGTGAGATCATTTTAAGAGTATGTAGAATCTGGGTCCTGTCTTCACTATTCACAAGAGGCAAGCTACTATACCCTTTCCCTGGACCTCATTTCGGATAAGAAGATTGGGACCAAGTCCGATATAAGCAATCTTTGCTCTAAGTTCTATTTCTCTGCAAATGCACACTAACTTCTAAGCATACTTACCAAGATGGATTGATGATTGATTGATTGATTGACTAAATCCAGGACAAAGACAAGAGATCAGCATGACAGAATTTACAACAGACGTACCCCCAGAGCTGTGTCTTAATGCATGGGTGTGAGTCAGCTGCTGTGGTAAAGGGAAGGGCATCTATGGTGAAGAATGACACAAACCAACAGGGTGATGGGGTAAACAGCCTGGTGTGCGTGTGTGTGCTTGGAACACAACACAGACAGCACACGGTGGGGGAGGTAACAGGAAAACAGGCCCAGGATTGCTCTGCTACTATTCTTGGAACAGCCTCACAATTCGTCGTGGAACTGGTGGTTGGGTTTCTATGTTCTGTTCAGTGAATGGGCTTTGCCAGTTTCAAGACCGTTTTAGCCAAGTTCCTTGTTTAAAGAAATGGCTTAACGTGGCTCAAGAGATGGCTCAGCAGTTAAGAGCCCTGGCTGCTCTTCCAGAGGACCCGGGTTCAATGCCCAGCACCCACATGACAGCTCGCAACTGTCTGTAACTCCAGTTCCAGGAAATCTGACACCCTCACAGAGACATACACACAGGCAAAACACAGATGCCCATAAAATAAATAAATAAATAAATAAATAAATAAATAAATAAATAAAGAAATAAAGAAATAAAGAAATAAAGAAATAAATAAATAAATCTTTTTAAAAAAAGGAAAGAAAAAATTATTTAAAGTCAGGTGGTGAATTCCAGCCCTTGGGAGACAGAGGCCAGCCTGGTCTATAGAACCAATTCTAGGACAGCTAGGGCTATACAGAGAAACTTTGTTTTGAAAATCCAAAAAAGAGAGAAAGAGATTTAAAACCTGAACCTAATATGACATAGTAGTACACCTACATTCTTTCTTTCAAATTAAAACAATATATATGCACATATATGTATCTGATTAGGCTTTAATCTCCAGTGTTACACTAATAATTCAATCAAAAAAATTATTATAAAATGTAATATCTAGGATTCAAGGAGGGAAAGTGGAAAGTCAGTGTCTGAACCACAGTTGGGAAGTTTAGATCCCAGTTCTCGGCACGCTCATTATATTACAGCCCAGCCTGAAATGCACCTAGGTCAAGTCTGTGCTTGCAATTATTCTAGTCTAGTGAGTTCAAAGGCAGCCGTCCCAACCACTTCCTGTAACTCACTTATAAATACTTGATTTCACAAGAGCTTACGTGGGGAGGAGCCTCAAAGCCCTAGTCCCACTTCCTAAGAAAGAAGTCACTGCTCAGTCTCTGACATTGACGTGCCGAGTGGGAAACATGGGCTAAGAACACTTGCGTAAGTAGTACCCTCGAAGGTCCAGTCTCTGCGGCTGCTTTAGAGCTGAAGGACTTCCGTTTACCGGTACCATGAGATGATCGTATACTGCATGGTATCATGAAGATTAGTGTGGTGCTACTTTCTGTTTGTTTAGGGTGAATAATTTTGTGAGCTTTTCCCAATATTTACCCGATAGAATAGTAAAAGTACCTTTGCAAAGTTGCACGCTACTTCTCCAGGTGATAGAAAGCGGTCATTAATTCTCTACACACACACAGAGGATGGACTGCCTCATCGACCCAGTGACTTGAAAGGTTGCCATGCTGCACTAGCTCCTGCCAGGCCAAGTGTGTACGGCTGACACCTGAGCACCGCCCAGCATCTGGGGCCACATCCCATGCACACACTCTGCTCGGCTTTCTAGCCAATCTCAACAGCCCCGAGAGTCTCTGTTTCTCTTGAAGTCAACTCAGGTCCAAAACACAAGCCGCTGCTTGCATTGTGACTGAGAAATAAACTTGCCTCTGCCAAAACAGATTTCAGGTACCCATTCTCTCCTCTATCTCCATCCCTCTCCACACTAAAAAGAAACTGCCATGTGACTTCCTTAGGTACCTAGCTATCTGGCTCCAAATTAGTCTCTTTCCAGGAGAGCAGAGACCCAGCAGGCCACATGGTGTCCCTTGTCCCCTTTCTGTTCCTATTGAGCCTTTGTGAGAAAGGGGCCCATCTTTCCCCCGTGTGCCTGCTCAGCTCTCTAAAAAAGAGTTCTTCCCTTGGGCAAGGGGCAAGTCACAGACTGAAAGGAAACCACTAGTACACCATGAAAGAAGATTACAAACAAATCCCTAGTAAGGAAGGCAGCCTGTAAAAGAATGACTCTCTGAAGCACACTGAAAATCTTGAAAGACTACCACTGGATAATGCAGTATCAACCACAGCAGTTTAGCAATGGAGGCTTCCGGAATACCTTTCTTCCTTAAAAATCAGCCCGTGGGACTCTTCTCTTATGACATGGTGACTCACAGCACCATCTGCAAGCTCCATGAATCTGGAAACAGGAGCTCTTATTCCCACCTACCCCTCAATCCTCACTCCTTCCCCACGCTGACATTTATATTACAATGAAATGTACATCATGCCTAGAATTTTCTAACAATGGCTTCTCCATAAACATGGTGTCTTAGTCAGTGTTCTGTTGCTGTGAAGAGACACCATGACGAAGGGAACTCCTATAAAAGAAAGCATTTAACTGGAGCTTGCTTATAGTTTCAGGGGTTTGATCCGTTGTCATGCTGGGGAAAAGCATGAGGGCACACAGGCAGACATGGTGCTGGAGAAGTAGCTGGGAGTTCTCCATTAGATCCTCAGGCAGCAGAAGAAGAGAAAGAGAGAGACACTGGGCCTGGCTTGGGCTTCTGAAAACCTCAAAGCCCACCTCCAGTGACACACTACCTCCAACAAGGCCACACCTCCTAATCCTTTCAAATAGTGCCACTCCTTGGTGATCAAGCATTCAAATCAATGAGCCCATGGTGGCCATTGTCATTGAAGCCACCACACAGGGTAACGTTAAAGGTAAGATCAGATCCTAAGTGTATGCTATGGGCTGAGTGCCTGTGCCCCTCCAAAAGTCACCTACTGAAACCCAGGCTGTGAGGTGATGGAACTAAAAGGAGGTACCTTTGGGAAGTGAGTAGATCCTGGGATCTCTGTCCTTCTGAACGGGACTAGAGGCCCTTTATGAGATTAGAGTCTATTCCTTTCACCTCCCTTCTAACATATGAAGATGAGGCCAGAAGTGGAATCTATGGAACCTTGATGTGGGACTTGTGAGCCTCCAGCACTGTGAGCAAGGTGTCTGTGTTGTTTATGAATGGCCCTGCCTAGGGGATCCTAATTACAACAGCCCCCAAAGATGGAGTTGGGTCATCTTCCCTGACACACTAGGATCATACTTCTTTAGAATGTACAACGTGTCAGCATGGGAAAAGCCCATTTAGAAAAAGATGAATTCTCAGTTCTGCCAGAAGACAGATCTTTAGGATTTTTGCAGGCACACCCATGCCCATGCCCATGTTTGAAGCACTTTCAGTGGCCAAGTCCAAGGCCACCTCTGACATCCTACACCAGGGGCCTACTAAGAAGAGTCAGGTGTCCAGCTCCTGGACAGATTCTGGGAGGTAGGCTGTCCTTGGAATGCTTGGTGTGATGTTTCTAAGTAATAGTTTTCTAATTCAGCCAAGGTGCCTTTATCCTGAAGACCACAGGCTTGCTTTTCCTTTGGTTTTTATTTTTCAATCATATGCCACTAGTTATTACACATAATCACTGGTGAACCTGTCAGAGAATACACAAGTCTATAAGATGATATGTATGACACATGGGTACCTAGAAGAATGGAAAATTTCTTGCATGTGACCCCCATGGCTTCAGGTAGGCAAGGAGTAGTTCCTTTATAGAACAACAAATGGCTTTAAGAAGACAGATGTCTTCATTTGCTCATGTGTTGAGTGACACTGTGTGATAGACATTGTCCTTGGTACTGGGGATAACAGTAGGAAGAGGAAAGTGTGATTCTGACTCCTACAGACCACAAAGTCTGCAGAGGTCTAGAGATAGGTAAGCAGGCAACAGTAACCTGGAGTAAAGGTTGGCAGCTGTGGGAAATGCTAGCAGAGGAAGAACCAACTCGGACTTGAGGGGGTAAGAAAGACATCCTGGGGAGAATGTTGCTTGTGTTTCAATGAGAAAAATAAGCCAGAATTAAGAGACCAAGAAGGAACCTCATATTCTGAGCAAAGGCGTCAGGCGGGCCACTCCCATCCAACACACTCACAGCAATTTTGTTTCAAGGCTCTGGATATTGTATGTCTTCAAACAAATGGATAAAGAAAAAAAAAAAACAGACTTGGCTCTCACTGTGATGCACACTAATATGTAGTTCAGTAAATCCCCTGGTTGGAAATCAGTAATCCTGAGGACAGGAACCTCTGTGTAACATATACAAAGCTCCCTTCCTGCCCTGTAATAGCCTAAACATACATTCAGATCCAGGCATGCACCCCAGTCTTCGGAGTGGGAGGGTAAGGAAGAGATTAGCATTGAACTGAAAATGACATGTGTTTGCAATAGATTCTGCGTAATTTATCTGTTTACATGAACCGTCAATTTTTCCCAAAGGAAAAAGAGCAGTGTCCACACTTGTTTCTCTTCAATACAATGTTCCTGTGCCTCCTTCAGGATCTTTCTTAATGACATGGACACCCGTCACAGTTCATAACCGTACTTGCAAAACAGAGTTGGGAATATTGGAATGCTAGGTTTAAGATATTTAGCAATAAAGGGGAGAAAAAGGTCACAGAAGTTTTGTTTTATTTTTTATTTTTTATTTTTTTTGAAAAAAAAAAAAAAAAAAGAACCTGGTGGTTGGTTTGCCTGACTCCTTTGGTGGCTAATTAAGTCAGCACCCAGGGTCATCCCTGGAGTTTTTGTTTATCGCATGAACAAAGATGAAAATGTTCCACAGCAACCTTATCAGGGCAGCTCCAAGGACCACAGGTACAGCAAGCAGGAAGCGCTATACAATCCCAGATGACCTGATCAGTCTACTGCCTCAGCCCAAGAAATCCCGAGTCACAACGTTCTCAGTTCCGTTGGCTAAAGGTAAGGTACAGTTCAGAATTTGCTAGCCAAGAAAGCTCTCCTACCGGAGGAAAAAGAAAAAGCTTGCCTATAGTTCCTTAGTATGGTCAAATTCTCATAAAGTTATACATGTGCATGCATGAACACACACACACACACACACACACACACACACACACACACGCACGCACGCACGCACGCACGCACGCACGCACGCGCACGCACGCACGCACGCACGCACGCACGCGCACACTCACACTAAGCCATCTCCCCAGGATGAT